>NC_088235.1:55089299-55689299 GCF_036934945.1 Oncorhynchus masou masou
AGATGGGACAAGACTGTAACTACCAATTGGGGAGAAAAAGGGGTAAAATGTAAAACAAAAAAAGAGAGAGATGATAGGGGAGAGGTGTGAGAAAATTAAAGGGAGAAATGTTGGAGAGAAAAAGTGATGGGTAGCCAGAGAGGGGGAGAGAGGGAGTGAGTGAGGTGAGGGAAAGGCTATTAGTGTGCCCTTGTCTGCAGGGAGGGAGACCCCTCTCCAGGTGAGTGAGGGGTCAGTGGTAAAAGGAGTGATTCGGCAGTGAACAGTTTATAGAAGATTTACGAGTCTCTGAATATGAAGATCCTCTCACCATGATTATACCCACACTCCTCTCTTTGTGTCAACGGGAGAGAGGATGGTGAAAGATGGTGAAAGATAGAGAGATGGAAGTGGAGGGGGTGAGTTTCTGTCTTTCTCTCTCTCTTTCTCTCATTGATGTTGATGAATTCACACACAGACACATTTTCACACATACAAACAAAGGCATATACACACACACACACACACTCACTCAAAGGGACGAGACGGAGAAATTAAAGCGCGCCGCCTCTCCCGCCCAATGAATAGTCATGCTGACAAGTTGAATTGAGCTCCTACACCAGGCCTCGTTTTGATGTTCCTAAGTCCTTTTAGCCCATTACCAGAGACACTCTGAAGCCATCGCCTGCTCACGGTTCCCTCTCACACTGACAGATCCTTTATACTAGCACCCTTACCCGTCCTTGTGTGTGAGTGTCTGTCTGTCTGTGTCTGTGTGCATGTGTCTGTGTGTGTGTGTGTGTGTGTGTGTGTGCACACTTGTGATTGATTTTATACGACAGGGAAGTAGTTCGTTGTAGTTCTTCTCTCTGATGTTTTAATTGAACACAACAGAGCAATGTGTCACATACACACACACACCGTCTTGTACAACTAACCTTGTGGGGACACACAATTCACACTAACTCATACCCTTACCCTAACCCTAACCCAAAAACATAACCTTAACCCTACCCTAGCTCCTAACCCTAAACCTAATTCTAACCCTGACACTAATTCTAACCTTAACCCTAAACCCCCTATACATTTGCATTTGACCTTGTGGGGATCAACAAAATGTCCCCAGTTGGTCAAATTTCTATTAGTTTACTATTCTTGTGGTAATATTTGGTCTCCACAAGTATAGTTAAACACGTCCACACACACACACAGCAATTCAGGATCTGGCCCTATGGAAGATAGGATAAACAGAAAGAGAGGAAGAGAACTTGGATGAAGAACTAAAATACCAAATGTCCTTGGTAGTTGCATACCAAACCCTGATGCCACTAAAGAGTCAGTACTTACCTGCCCATAGAGAGGTATGGTGTTTTGGTGCCCCCTATTGGAAAAGGAAATGTACTTCTTCAATGAACTGGAAACCAAGCTTGTCCTGGGTCTCAGTAGTAAACTACCTTGCTTTCCTTGTCTCCTGTCCTTGATGGCCATTGGTAGCACAGGACAAGTGAAAGCCTTGGTTGGTTAGAGGTTGGTTAGACGGGAGCTTATCTGCTGGCTGAAAATAAATTATCAAAAATGATTTGCGGGGGTCAGAAAATGGAGAAGAAGCCTGAATCAAGACTGAATCCAAAGATACTTTGATTCCCTCTATGGACCGGTATAGATCAAAGTCTCACAGATTGATAGCTATGAAATTTTTGTATATTTGAATGTTTGAGTATGATGTCATGTGGTTCTTTTACATAATTACATTTGTGTGTATTAGCCAGTTGTGTGTGTTGTGTGTGTGGCCCAGTTTAGGTGGCAATTCAGTTCTGTTTTGAAAAATCTACTGGGGAGGCAACTAGGTAGCGCAGGGTAAAGCTGCTTGAGGCCCAAGTTTTTTATTTTATTTTATCACCAGTAAGTCAATTCGTCCAGTTTGGCTTTGTAAATATCTTTACCGGATACCACTACTTGAACACTGTAAATACCCTTAGCGTATGACCACAGAGCACAGAACACTGCAGTCATTATGCAATTGTTGTGTCCAAAATACCACATTCGACGGCAGTTCCTGCACTTTTACTGCAGTTTCAAAACGGCAATATTTTTTACAAGTGTAAATATCAACATTTATGCACCCAAACCTTCTGCCTCCTTCTGGATATCCTGGATATCTGACCGTATCTCTACACCACCTATTTTACATGGTTTGTTTGTTTTTATTTTTCGACACATTTGTAATGTGTGCTTTTTGTCAAACACTAAAAATAGAATGACTGAAAAGCACCCTTAGGAAAAGCAAAGCTAAAAATATCTCTTTTAATATCTCTTTTAAATATGTCCAGTTTGGAAGGCTATTCCAGAGGCTGGGGGCATAATAACTAAAGGCTGCCTCTCCATGCCTCTTGGACCTAGGCATTGGGATAGTTAAAAGGCCAGTACCAGAGGACCTGAGGGACTTACTGGGAACATAACTTATAAGGATATCTGACATGTATTGGGGTGCATAATTAAAAAACGCTCATCGTAATGAGTAGACCAAGGCGCAGCGAGAGTAGAGTTCCACACATTTTAATAAACTGAAACTCACCAAAACAAAACTATACAACACAAACTAAACGTGACGCTACTGGTGTGCACTCAGGCAGCTAAATATAGACAAGATCCCACGAATACTAATGGGGAAATGGCAACCTAAATATGATCCCCAATCAGAGACAACAATAAACAGCTGCCTCTGGTTGGGAACCATATCAGGCCACCATAGAAATACATTTCACCTAGATGACCCACCCAAGTCACTATCACGCCCCAACCAACACAGAAAATAAACAGCTTACTATGGTCAGGGCGTGACACTTACAAGTAATTCTAAAATTCACAGGCAGCCAGTGCATAGACCTTAAAACCGTTGTAATGTGTGTTCTCCTTCTGGTCTTGGTCAGTACCTGTGCTGCAGCATTCTGTATGTTTTGCAGTTGACCAATGACTTTCTTGGGTAGACCAAACAGGAGAGCATTACAGTAAGCAAGCCTGCTTGTAATATAAGCACGGATGAGTGTCTCTATATCACCCTGAGAGAGAAACTACTGCACCTTGGCAATGTTCCTCAGGTGGTAAAAAGCTATTTTGGCTACATTCCTAATGTGTGACTCCAAATTGAGTTCATAATCAAAATAACAAGTAGGTTTCATAGCCACGGAAAGTCATTTTAGGGTGGGCGTTCTACGTCTTTTTTTTTTTGCTCGCACTGCAGAGGTCTACATCGGTCCGCTAACACAGCACTATTAAAGGCCCAGTGCACTACTTTTGTTAAAACAATATAAACTCAGCCAAAAAGAAATGTCCTCTCACTGTCAACTGTGTTAATTTTCAGCAAACTTAACATGTGTAAATATTTGTATGAACATAACGAGATTCAACAACTAAGACATAAACTGAACAATTTCCACAGACATGTGACTAACAGAAATTGAATAATGCGTCCCTGTACAAAGGGGGGGGGGGTCAAAATCAAAAGTAACAGTCAATATCTGGTGTGGCCACCAGCTGCATTAAGTACTGCAGTGCATCTCTTCCTCATGGACTGCACCATATTAGCCAGTTCTTGCTGTGAGATGTTACCACACTCTTCCACCAAGGCACCTGCAAGTTCCCGGACATTTCTGCGGGGGGATGGCCCTAGCCCTCACCCTCCGATCCAACAGGTCCCAGACGTGCTCAATGGGATTGAGATCCGGGCTCTTCGCTGGCCATGGCAGAACACTGACATTCCTGTCCTGCAGGAAATCACCCACAGAACGAACAGTATGGCTGGTGGCATTGTCACGTTGGAGGGTCATGTCAGTATGATTCTGCAGGAAGGGTACCACATGAGGGAGGAGGATGTCTTCCCTGTAACGCACAGCGTTGAGATTGCCTGCAATGACAACAAGCTCAGTACGATGATGCTGTGACACACCGCCCCAGACCATGACGGACCGTCCACCTACAAATCGATCCTGCTCCAGAGTACAGGCCTCGGTGTAATGCTCATTCCTTTGATGATAAACTTGAATCTGACCATCATCCCTGGTGAGACAAAACCGTGACTCGTCAGTGAAGAGTCTCCCGTCTGTCCTGAGCCGCCAGAGTCTCCCATCTGTCCTGAGCCGCCAGAGTCTCCCGTCTGTCCTGAGCCGCCAGAGTCTCCCGTCTGTCCTGAGCCGCCAGAGTCTCCAGTCTGTCCTGAGCCGCCAGAGTCTCCAGTCTGTCCTGAGCCGCCAGAGTCTCCAGTCTGTCCTGAGCCCCCAGAGTCTCCAGTCTGTCCTGAGCCGCCAGAGTCTCCCGTCTGTCCTGAGCCGCCAGAGTCTCCCGTCTGTCCTGAGCCGCCAGAGTCTCCCGTCTGTCCTGAGACGCCAGAGTCGCCAGTCTGTCCTGAGCCGCCAGAGCCACCAGTCTGTCCTGAGTTTTTTGTTTTAGTGTTCTTCGTGTTCTTCATTAAATATAGAATAAACAACAACAATGAAGATCTGTGAAGTTATTTGGATTTTTATGTATTATCTTTGAAAGGGAAAAATTGACAATTCTTTTGTTGTTGAGTTTATATATATATAAAAAAATGTTCCGATTTTTCAGGGAGTGCTAGTACCCCTACTTCCTGTGTATAGGATTTTTACCTGGTGTTTTGGCCAGATTCTCTCTCTGTGCTTTGGCTCCAACAATAAATATCTGGAGGAAGTTGTGAACCATCCAAGTATTTAAATCGGCAATACAATCTATTAATTTATGCATGGAGCTAATATCCTCTGGAAATGTGAAGTTGTGTATCGTCTCGATAGCATTGAAAATCAATTATGTGCTTTCTGATAGTGCTGCCAAGGGCTAAAATATATAAACTGAACAATACCATATCCAAAATCGAACCTTGTGCCACGTGATATGTATTTCCTGTGAGTTATGTTCACCAAGGGTGACAAACTCTTGACCGGATAAAAAGGTCCCAAACCAATTTAGAACTGGATCGGAGAAGACAACCCGCCTCTCCAGTCTTTCCAGAAGGACATCATGCTCAACACTTTCGAATGCAGCACATAAATCCAAGAGAACAAGGGCAGAGAGCTGTTTGGAATCAGTTTTGGTTCTAAGATCATTTACCAGTTTAACCTTTTAGGTATAGGGGGCAGCATTTTCACTTTGGATGAATTGTGTGCCCATAGTGAACTGCCTCCTACTCTGTCCCAGATGCCAATATTAGTATTACTATTGGATAGAAAATACTCTGAAGTTTCTAAAACTGTTTGAATTAGGTCTGTGAGTACAACAGAACTCATAGGACAGGCAAACTTCCAAACAGGAAGTGGAAATTCTGGGGCTGGTTGATTTTCAACTCATCGCCTATTCACATCCAAATAAGATATGTATCTGTTCGCACTTCCTACGCCTTCCACTAGATGTCAACAGTCAGTAAAACGTTCAATGAAGAAATATATTTAAGTCTGATCGCCGTCTCAGATTATTGCATGGTATGCTTTTTTCGTAACGTTTTTAAAAAATCTGACACAGCGGTTGCATTAAGAACCAGTGTATCTTCAATTATATGTAAAACATGTATCTTTCGTCAAAGTTTATGATGAGTATTTCTGTTATCTGACGTAGCTCTCTGTGAATACTTTGGATATTTTGGAGGCATTTCTGAACATGGCGCCAATGTAAACCGAGATTTGTGGATATAAATATGCATATTATGGAACAAAACATACATGTATTGTGTAACATGATGTCATATGAGTGTCATCTGATGAAGATTATCAAAGGTTAGTGATTAATTTTATCTCTAATTCTGCTTTTGTGACTATCTTTGGCTGGGAAAAATTGTTTTTTTGGATTTGGTGGTGATCTAACATAAATAAATGTTGTGTTTTCGCTGTAAAATATTTTTTAAATTGGACACGAAGGGTAGATTAACAATATGTTTATATTTCATTTGCTGTATTGCACTTGTTAATATGTGAAAGTTAAATATTTCTAAAGAATATTTTAGAATTTCCTACGCTGCCTTTTCAGAGGAATGTTGGGGGGGGGTGTTCTGTTTGCGGAACCTGTGTCCTAGACATGTTTTAACTAAGGCTGCCTCTGTGCTATGGTGGGCACGAGAATCAGATTGGAATTTTTCATAAATACAGTTGGCACTTAAAAAAATAATAAGAATGTAAGGTTGGACATTGTCCGAAAATTGCTTAGAGCTAGATTACTTTTCTTCAGAAGGGGTTTCACCATAGCAGTTTTTAGTGCAGTGGGGAAAGTGAGTGATTTACAATAGCTTGCATTTCTTCAGATATGCAATTAAAAACAGTTTTGAAGGTGGTGGGGATAGGATCGAGAAGGCAGGTAGGAAGTTTAAGTTGTGATATCCATTTCCTGAGCATATCTGTGTCAACAAGAGAAAATATATCCATAGAGCCTCTGGGTGGTAGGCTAGGGCACATATCATCAAACTTCTCATTAGCTCTTGCTTGACTGATACCCAGCTTAATGTTTGTTATCCTATGTCTGAAATATGCTGCAAACTCATCACATTAAGATGTGGAGGAATGTTCACATAAGTTTGCTGGGATAGGATTTATCAGACCATCAATGGTCGAGAAGAGCACTCTCAAATTATTCAGATTATTAGTGATCAGGTTAGGAAAAGGAGCCCGTCTGGAATTTCTAATTGCTCTGTTATATATGCCAAGTTGCTCTCTCAGAATATCATAATGGACCTGCAACTTTGACTTTCTCGACTTCCACTCTGCCTTTCTGCAATTTCTCTTTAATTAATTAGTTTCCTCACTCATCACTCACTTTGTTTGGATGTGGCCTATTTCAACCTCACTGGCATCAATGGTTGCCCTTAATTTGCTATTAAAGTTATTAACTAAATCATCACAAGAGGAAGGCAGAATATGTGATGGAGTATTGTTCATATACTCAATAAAATCTCTAGCAACTTCAGAGGTAAGATAGCATTTCTTAATAATGCATTCAGTATTATCCTGTGCTATGGGCATCAAGGTAGTAAAAAATACACATTGGTGATCAGGTAAAGCAACATCAGCAAGAGAGGATATGTCAATAGACCGCCCCTTGGTAATAACCATGTCAAGAGTATGGCCTTGGTTATGGGTGGGCCCATAACTATGTGTGAGGTGCATACTGTTCTTACAAAGTATATTTGTTTGACCTCCTAAGAATACTCCGTAACCCTGATTTAAAGACAGAGTAGTCTGTGTGTGTCTGAAAGAGGTTGCTAAGTGATTTGTGCATTTGAGGCCCATTTGAGACAATGTTTCTCTCCTCTACTCTAGGAGAAAGTTAGTGTTTCCTATAGGCAGTGCCAGCTTCAGGGGAGTGGATGTGACCGTGCTCTGATAGCATGTCAAAGTGAATTAGCCTCCATGTGGCATCCGCTTGGCACACACAGCCGCCTGCCCTCTGCCCACCACCACACATATGTGCCCAAGATTAGAATTAATAACCAGTGCTGTCAATCACACTCTAATCGCAATAATTCTGTGTTTAGGGGGCAGAGGGAGGATACAGGCATCTGGGCCGACGATGGGCAATCTGGGGCTAGTAATAAGGAGATTGGGTGTGTACGTGTGTGTGTCTCGGAAGGTGGGGGTGGTCCCCACTGGACTCATTTTCAAGCCTGCCTGCAGCAGCTGGTCAAGTGAGCCAGGAGAGATGATTGGAAGAGGACACACCTGGAGAGAGGGCAAACGTCTCCTGTAAGGGACATGCTGTGGAGCTGAGAGTATGTGTGAGCGAATAGGTGGTGTGTTGTTATGGACCAGGTAGTGTGAATGAGAGAGAAAACACGGCAGTTTGTGAGTGTGAAGGAATATATTGTGGAAGCAGGTAGAATTTTAGTCCTCCTTTGTCTAGATGTTTTGCTCTCGTTTCCCCTTCACTCTCTGTGTCTCTGCCCGTGTCGCTCTCTGTTTCTACATCTCTGAATCTCTCTCTCTCTGTCTGTCTTTCTCCATCTCTTCTTTCTGTCACCCTCCAGTCTTTCGGTTAGATGGCCGAATTGCCATGGCCCCGTTCCATCATTTGTTATTATGCCGACACATCCGCTAATTGCAATCAAAATAACAAAACAACATATGTCAAGGCCCCAGAGACCTGAGTATGTTTGTCCTGCAGGCGTCAAAATGAAGAGTGATGGTTGACAAATGAACGCTAGATTGGCTACATAAATTACCTTCCATAGTCAGAGACACACAACAGGCCAGGTAATCAAAGTCCCATGAGGAAACAGAGGAAGGGGAGAGCCCAGCTAACATCAAACATTCCCACAACTTTAGAGAACGTTCCATTAAGTAGTAACATTAAAACAGATTATTATGCCCTACCACCATGAGACAACTATACATTAAAACCAAAAATAACTAAATAAGTAAATCAAATTAATGATAAAATAATAGTCAGATTAACTAATGACTGAAACAGACATTGTGGTGTAGCAGGATGATCGGAATGCTGTAAACCAACTGTGAGTTCAAATCCCAGTTAAGAACATTTTGATTAATAATTACTGTATAAATGAACATGCACAATGTCATCATGTATGTCAAAGTGTGTCAAATATGTACAGTTCCTTGGGAAAGTATTCAGACCCCTTGACTTTTTCCACATTTTGTTACGTAAAATGGATTAAATAAAAACATTTCCTCAGCAATCTACACACAATGCGCCATAAAGTGAAAATAGATTTTTAGAAGTGTTTTCAAATGTTTTCAAAAAGTAAAACTTAAATACCTTATTTATAAGCATTCAGACCCTTTGCTATGAGATTCGAAATTGAGCTCAGGAGAAATCCTGTTTCCATTGACCGTCATTGAGATGTTTCTCAAACTTGATTGGAGTCCACCTGTGGTAGATTCAATCGATTGGACATGATTGGGAAAGGCACACACCTGTCCATAAGGTCTCACAGTTGACAGTGCATGTCAGAGCAAAAACCCAAGCCATGAGGTCGAAGGAATTGTCCGTAGAGCTCCGAGACAGGATTGTGTCGAGGCACAGATCTGGGGAAGGGTACCAAAACATTTCTGCAGCATTTAATGTCCCCAAGAACACATACCCTCCATTCTTAAATGGCTCTTCCGAGAGCTTGCCGCCCAGCCAAACTGAGCGATTGAGAGAGAAGGGCCTTGGTCAGGGAGGCGACCAAGAACTTGGTGGTCCCTCTGACAGAGCTTTAGAGTTCCTCTGTGGAGATGGGAGAAACTTCCAGAAGGACAACCATCTCTGCAGCACTCCACCAATCAGGCCTTTATGGTAGAGTGGCCAGATGGAAGCCACTCCTCAGTAAAAGGCACATGACAGCCCACTTGGAGTTTGCCAAAAGGCACATAAAGACTCTCAGGCCATGAGAAACAAGATTCTCTGGTCTGATTAAACCAAGATTGAACTCTTTGGCCTGAATGTCAAGCGTCACTTCTGGAGGAAACCTGGCACCATCTCTACGGTGAAGCATGGTGGTGGCAGCATCATGCTATGGGAATGTTTTTCAGTGGCAGGTACTGGGAGACTAGTCAGGATTGAGGCAAAGATGAATGGAGCAAAACACAGATAGATCCTTGATGAAAACCTGCTCCAGAGCGCCCAGGATCTTAGACTGGGCGAAGGTTCACATTCCAACAGGAAACTCCCCAAGCAAACAGCCAAGACAATGCAGGAGTGGCTTTGGGACAAGTCTCTGAATGGCCTTGAGTGGCCTGTCCAGAGCCCGGACTTGAACTTCGTCGAACATGTCTGGAGAGACTGGAAAATAGCTGTGCAGCAATGCTCCCCATCCAACCTGACAGAGCTTGAGAGGATCTGCAGAGAAGAATGGGAGAAACTCCCCAAATACAGGTGTGCTAAGCTTGTAGCGTCACACCCAAGAAGACTCGATGCTGTAATTGCTGAGTAAAGAGTCTAAATACTTATGTAAATGTGATATTTCAGTTTTTTATTTTTAACCTGTTGCGTCGCGCAATCCCGGATCCGGGATTCTATTTATAGCCTCAAGCTCATTAGCATAACGCAACGTTAACTATTCATGAAAATCGCAAATGAAATGAAATAAATATATTTGCTCTCAAGCTTAGACTTTTGTTAACAACACTGTCATCTCAGATTTTCAAAATATGCTTTTCAACCATAGCTAAACAAGCATTTGTGTAAGAGTATTGATTGCTAACATAGCTATAAGCCTAGAATTCAGCCAGCAACATTTTCACAAAAACAAGAAAATCATTCAAATAAAATCATTTACCTTTGAAGAACTTCAGATGTTTTCAATGAGGAGACTCTCAGTTAGATAGCAAATGTTCAGTTTTTCAAAAAAATATTATTTGTGTAGGACAAATCGCTCCGTTTTGTTCACGTTTGGCTATGAAAAAAACCTGTATCCAGTTATAGCCTCAAGCTCATTAGCATAACGTAAAGTTAACGATTTCTGAAAATCCCAAATAAAATGAAAATAATGCGCCTGCTCTCAAGCTTAGCCTTTTCTTAACAACACTGTCATCTCAGATTTTCAAAATATGCTTTTGAACCATAGCAAATCACTAATTTGTGTAAGAGTATGCTAAGCTAGCATTTAGCACGCAACAATTTCACAAAAACCAGATAACCAAATAAATAAAATAATTTACCTTTGAAGAGCTTCGGATGTTTTCAATGAGGAGACTCTCAGTTACATAGCAAATGTTCAGTTCTTCCTGAAAGAATCTTTGTGTAGGAGAAATCGCTCCGTTTTGTACATCACATTTGGCTACCGAAACGAACCGAAAATTCAGTCACCAACAACGTCAAACCTTTTCCGAATTAACTCCATAATTTCGACCGAAACATGGCAAACGTTGTTTGGAATCAATCCTCAAGGTGTTTTTTCACATATCTCTTCATTGATATATTGTTCGTGGAAGCCTGCTTTCTTCTCTGAATTCCATGGAAAAATACTTGCAGCTGAGGTTTGCGCACCAATGTCGGCGCAGGACACCGGGCGGACACCTGGTAAATGTGGTCTCTTATGGTCAATCTTCCAATGATATGCCTACAAATACGTCACAATGCTGCAGACACCTTGGGGAAACGACCGAAAGGGCAGGCTCATTCCTCTCGCATTCACAGCCATATAAGGAGACAATGGAAAACGGAGCCTCAAAAATCCTGCTGATTTCCTGGATGCCGTTTCATCTTGGTTTTGCCTGTAGCTCCCGTTTTAGGGCACGCACAGAGAATATCTTTGCAGTTCTGGAAACGTCAGAGTGTTTTCTTTCCAAAGCTATCAATTATATGCATAGTCGAGCATCTTTTTGTGACAAAATATTGCGCTTAAAACGGGCACGTCTTTTTATCCAAAAATGATATAGCGCCCCTAGAGTTTCAAGAGGTTAATACATTAGTAAAAAAATATTAAAACCTGTTTTTGCTTTGTTATTATGGGGTATTGTGTGTAGATTAATGAGGGGAAAAAACAATTCAATACATCTTAGAATAAGGCTGTAATGTAACAAAATGTTTGAAAAAGTCAAGGGGTCTAAATACCTTCCGACGGCACTGTATGTTGAAAAGCATTGTGTGTGTGGATGTCCCTAACTTAATTTTTGCCTTAGTAGGAGCTAAATTTGGGTCACCAAAAAAATTTAACCCGTGTGTAGTCTTAACATTCTGTATACTCCCCTTGTCCTAAGGGTATAAAACCCTAAAATAAAGCAGCTTAATTTAATTTTACACCTAAAATCTATTTTGCATGAAGAAACAACCTGTCATTAATCACAAACTTTGTGAATATCTGGGTTTTCCATCATCACAATGCATGTATATCCTTAGAAAGTAAGAGAAATGTGCAGAAAGTAGTTTTGAAAGCATTTTATTGAAGGTAAACAATAACAGTCTTGAACTTTTTTGGCAACGTAGTGATATATTGTTATATACTGTACAATGAGGTATTCAACCACAAAATGTTAGTCTTCTCCCATTTTTTAAACATTGCCCCCACCCACAAGGTGTATAAACAACAACAATTAACAAGAATGAAATAAGATAGATACAAAACAAAAACGTTACTAACATAAATCAATCAACTCTAATTAGCACATGTTGGACCGTATGCAAGTTTGTGTGCATGGACTTTGCAGATGCATTTCTCACTTGTGCAGCACATAGTATTTGTTTTACAGTCCTTCTTTAGGGGGCAGCATTGGTATCTCCTTCTCTTGCCTGCTCCAGCTTCAGCCTCAGGTGGATCAGGACAAGATCCAGCCCCCTGAACAGCTTTCACAAGTGCTGCAGAGGTTGCTGTGCGGGGGGGGGGGGCTCCATTCTTTGAATGTGTGTGGTTACAAGTGCCTTTCTCAGCTGCTCCGGGAACACCCTCCTCTTGTTCCGCTTATCGGGCATCCAGGTAGGGTTGATCTTGTTTCAAACTTTAATGAGAAGGCCTCTCTCCCCCTTGTTGTGAGGAGTGCAGGGGGCAGCTCAGTCTTGTTCTTTCTAACTGTGCCAACCATGTTGATCGTCCTCTTCAGTAGCTGCTGGCTGAGTTTAATTAGTAGCACACAATCTCTATTTCTCATTGTGTGTGTCTTTGTGTTTTTTTTTGTGGT
Source organism: Oncorhynchus masou masou (assembly GCF_036934945.1). NCBI lineage: Eukaryota > Metazoa > Chordata > Actinopteri > Salmoniformes > Salmonidae > Oncorhynchus > Oncorhynchus masou. The sequence goes on from NC_088235.1 coordinate 55,101,890, forward strand.
GACTAAATGATTTTATAACTGCCGGGTGAAAAATGACCCTAAGACAATATTTGTACCCTGGTGGAGTACAGCTTTCATTGAAATATGAGCATAGGCGATGTTTCACTTTTTCTAATGTTGGGGTCACTCTCGGAAAAGTCATCAAATTACAAGTTGAAAAAATATAATTTAGATGGTTTTCTCTGCTGTTAAACATATTGGCGGGTCATTTTTGACCCTTCAGACAACACACGGGTTAAGTTCAGGATACACTTACCAATTGATTTTCAGGACAAACTCTTAAAATGAATGATCAAGGAAAACAAAACCTTTTATGTAAAGTTATTTTCATGAATCACTCAAAATAATCTATTTGGGGAAACACCAAATGGGTGGTGGAAATGTAATGAGCTCATCTTTTTCTTTTTTTACCGCCCTTTTTCTCTCCAATTTCCAACTGGCTCAGGAGAGGCAAAGGTGGAGTCATGCATCCACCAAACAATGACCCCTCCCCCCCACCTAAACTTGCTCCTTAACACCCGCCAGCTTAACCCGGAAGCCAGCCGCACAAATGTGTCAGCGGAAACACTGTTCAACCTACAGGCACCCGACCCGCCACAAGGAGTCGGTAGTACACGATGAGCAGAGTAAAGCTCCCCTGGCCAAACCCTCTCCTAACCCGGACAACGCTGGGCCAATTGCGCACCGTCCTATGAACCTGAGTCTGTAGTAACGCCTTTAGCACTGCGATGCAGTTTTTTCAACCGCTGCGCCACTCGGGGGGCCCGTTATTGGTAATTCTAAGCAATAATGTTAAAAGAGCATATGAATACTTTTTCTGAGAAAAATGATTTATTCTTTGGTTTCGGGAAGTGTGACCTGTCAGAGTCAATGAAACTCTCATGTTCTATGACTGGGTGAAATGCCTTTGAATTTCGCTGAATTAAATTCTACTTCCTGTCACTCAAACTCAATTTGGCTAGTTCATTTTGAATTTCACCTCATGAGTTGAATGGGAGACATTGAAAGAATCTGAATTGTGTAGATCCCTGGTCTGTGTATTTTTGGTGTGACATTGATGGAATATTCTTCAAACGTTTAGAAAACTGTACACATGATACGTGTGTAGAACATTAATATCTTACATCCGAGAACCATATTCTGGGTAAGCATTGTTTGACATTTCGGTAATATTCTCCTAACTCTAATGCCAAAATGTGATAAATAGGGTCTCAGGAGGTTTTTGCTAATATACATAGAATGTTCCCTTAATTAAAATTAAACTGGACATTCAAACATCAGGGGAACATTACGGGTAACATTATATTAGTGGGCTAGAAAACAATTCCTAGGGAATACTTCTCTCTCCAAGTTTCACAGCTTCAAACTTCCCATGTATCTTCAACCAGGGATTCTACCAGGGAGATGTGATGTTACTGCACCAGTGAGATGATCGCTGTCCATGCTCATGGGGTGCTGAACTTCGATATTCCGATTCCGGAGCTGTCCACTTGAGTGGTGCTAAACCACGGCTATTAACTTTTTTGTTTTCTTTAGCATTAGAACTTATACAGACACATTTTCAATGACACAACGATTGAATACTATCTAACTGAGCTAAGGAAATCCAATATGTGAGAGACAGGGATCAGTCAGGCCTGTATAGCATGCCAGTCTACTCTTTCACCACCAGAGGGCTCTGTGTGAGCAGTGACAGGGTGCATCTAAATTGTATGAAGTGGCTTCCTTCCCTCATTCCCTCTCTTTCTTGTCCGTACAAATAAGTCATGACATTTTATCATTTCTATTTTAGATGATGTTTCTTGTTTTTTATCTGTTATATTCTGCTAATCTGATCTTCTTTCAACTATCTTTAGATATGGACACTGTTCAAAATTTTTCTGCCATAAAAATGTGCCAAAACTCGTTCACTATGATGGGCAAGGAATATGAACACATTGTGAGGTTTGTGGAAATCAAGAGAAAGATGTACAGAACCGGTCCACTGGTCTTATAAGTCTACATGGTGTTATCACTCTGTGATCAGAAGATGGCAGTAGGACCCTTTATGAAAAGCTCATCTCCCTTCCTCCTCTGTCTCTCGCACCTCTCTCACATATCTCGTCTCAGTTGTGTGATTCCCTGGTTTTCAATCCATGACGTCATCTTAATACCCAATTTTAAAAGTTTTAGCTCTCTGCATGATCAAGCTCTCTCTCTTTCTCTCTTTCCATCACTCTCTATCACTGTCCCATGTTGCATGTCCGTCCACCCAATGATTGGTGAGTCAGTCTCAGGAGGCACTCTGAGAGACACATGGAGATGGATGGACATCACTTTGTTCTGACAGCTCTCCAGAAGAGAAGGGAGAGGGGTTTGTAGAGCAGGGGAATCTTTAACAGAAAGCGCTGTACCTATACAAACATACTGCACACTAATACGGATTCATATTGGCCTACACAGATGCCCAGGTCAAAACCTACACAGAGAGAGCATGCATGCACGCACAGAACATTCATACCATCTCTCTCCCAACTACCTGACTCTGATCCAAGAACCAAGATTGAATCCACGTCACCTGTGAACTTTGCTGTTCAGAGGACAGTATGTGGTATAACGAGACTGTTGCATGACAGTTCAGAGGCATTGCTAAGTGTCCCCTTGTCTCCTGGATGTCCTTAAGTTCACAGTATCTTTGAGCCTAAATGGAGTCGTAATTTTTATGTTCGTATTGAAGTGATTTTTTAACCTCATCTTGGGGGAGAGGAAAATCAATGATGTTTGTCATTGCACTCAAGTTCCTGGCACAAACAGCACTGTTTGTAAATATGTAACAGTGTGTGTGTGTGTGCACACGAAGCTTAGTATAAAGGGTAAAAGGCCTCACCTTTACACTGAGCTAATCCCTCTCTCTTTCTCCTTCTCTCTCTCAATTCCTTTCTTTACTCTGCCTCCCCGTCTCTCTCCCTCATGGTACCATGTCCCAAGGTAGATGGCTAGATGTGATGCAATCACATCATGACTATGACCAGGTCACTATGGAAACGCGCACTCTGGGACAACAGAAGGCCTTCCATAGAGCCGCAGGGGCAGTGGACAGGTCTGATCCACTGTGTGTGGATGGGGAGATTCCCCACAGCTTTGTTACTTCCCCTGACTACGGATATAGTGGAGGTGTGATTGTCCTCAAGGGCCAATGGTTGTGTCTCTTACCCTGTTTATTTTTAATAAACCTATATCTGATCAAAATCACATTACAATGCCTTTTTGAATCATCTGCACCTGCTTGAAAATGTGGGCACAATCAGAATATGGACACAGGATGCAAATTAGCACCAGGTATAAACAGGGTTAGAGACGAAACCACTGGGTCAGTGGGTCTTGAGGGTCTTGAGGACAACCTGATTTTGATCAGATATACACTACCGTTCAAAAGTTTGGGGTCACTTAAAAATGTGCTTGTTTTTGAAAGAAAAGCACATTTTTTGTCCATTACAATAACATCAAATTGATCAGAAATACAGTGTAGACAATGTTAATGTTGTAAATGACTATTTTAGCTGGAAACGGCTGATTGTTTCATGGAATATCTACATAGTCGTACAGAGGCCTATTATGAGCAACCATCACTCCTGTGTTCCAATGGCAAGTTGTGTTAGCTAATCCAAGACTATCATTTTAAAAGGATAATTGATCATCAGAAAACCATTTTGCAATTATGTTAGCACAGATGAAAACTGTTGTTCTGATTAAAGAAGCAATACAACTGGCCTTCTTGAGACTAGTTGAGTATTCGATTACAGGCTCAAAATTGAGTGGGTTCGATGACAGGCTCAAAATGGTCTGGTTCATCCTTGGGAGCAATTTCCAAATGCCTGAAGGTACCACGTGCATCTGTACAAACAATAATATAAACACCATGGGACCATGCAGCCGTCATACCGCTCAGGAAGGGGGCGCGTTCTGTCTCCTATAGATGAATGTACTTTGGTGCGAAAACTGCAAATCAATCCCAGAACAACAGCAAAGGACCTTGTGAAGATGCTGGAGGAAACCGGTACAAAAGTATCTATATCCACAGTAAAACGACTCCTATCTCGACATAAACTGAAATGCCATTCAGCAAGGAAGAAGCCACTGCTCCAATACCACCATATAAAAGCCAGACTACGGTTTGCAACAGCACATGGGGACAGAGATTGTACTTTTTTTGCTGCAGGAGGGATTGGTGCGCTTCACAAAATAGATGGCATAATGAGGTAGGAAAATCATGTGTATATATTGAAGCAACGTCTCAAGACATCAGTCAGGAAGTTAAAGCTTGATCGCAAATGGGTCTTCCAATTTGACAACAACCCCAAGCAAACTTCCAAAGTTGTGGCAAAAATGGCTTAAAGACAAGTCAAGGTATTGGAGTGGCCATCACAAAGCCCTGACCTCAATCCTATAGAACATTTGTGGGCAGAACTGAAAAAGTGTGTGTGAGCAAGGAGGCCTACCAACCTGACTGAGTTTCACCAGCTCTGTCAGGAGGAATAGGCCAAAATTCACCCAACTTATTGTGGGAAGGTTTTGGACGGCTACCGAAACGTTTGACCCAGGTTAAACAATTTTAAAGGCAATGCTAATTGAGTGTATATAAAATTATGACCCACTGGGAATGTGATGAAAGAAATAAAAGCTGAAAGAAATCATTCTCCCTACTTATTATTCTGACATTTCACATTCTTAAAATAATGGGGTGATGCTAACTGTTTTTTTTTTTACTAGTATTAAATGTTAGAAATTGTGATAAAACTGAGTTTAAATGTACTTGGCTAAGGTGTATGTAAACGTCTGACTTCAATTGTATATTTAAAACCAAATACTTTTAAACCTTTAAGTGGGATTTTAGTTGGTGACTCACTTTTACTTGAGTCATTTTCTATTAATAAGGTATCTTATTAATAGGACAATAGCCAGAAACACAATGCCAAATCTGCACTGGAGTTGCTTACCAAGAAGACAGTGAATGTTCCTGAGTGGCCAAGTTACAGTCTTGACTTCAAGCTACTTGAAAATCAATTGCAAGACCTGAAAATGGTTGATAAGCAAAGATCAAGAACCAATTTTAAAGAGCTTGAAGAATTTTTAAAATAATAATGGGCAAATGTTGCACAATCCAGGTGCGGAAAGCTCTTAGAGACTCGCAGCTGTAGTATTACTGCCAAAGGTGCTTCTGAAAAGTATTGACTCATGTTTTCACTTTGTCATTATGGGGTATTGTGTGTAGATGGGTGAGAGAAAGATCTATTGAATACATTTTGAATTCAGGCTATAAAACAACAAAACGTGGAGGGTTAAGGGTTATGAGGCAAGGGTTATGAATACTTTGAGTATCAGTACCAGATCAATGTGCAGGGGTACAAGGTATTTGAGGTAGATATGTACATAAAGGCAGGTTAAAGTGACTAGACATCAGAATAGGAAGAGTAAAATAAAGAACATATGATGAGTACAAAGGTGTGTGCATGTATTTGTGTGCGTGTGTTCTTGTGTCGTGTCATGTTTCAAAAACAACAGTGAAATGCTTACTTACGGGCTCTTCCCAAAAATGCAGAGATAGAAATAGAAACAAAATGTTTTGGGCCTTCTCCTGAAACCCCCTGGTATATAGGTCCAGGATGGCAGTGAGCTCTGCCCCATTGATGTACTGGGCCATATTCACTACCATCTGTAGTGCCTGGCAGTTGCTGTATCAAACGGTGATGCAGCCTGTCAAGATTCTCTCAATGGTGTAGCTGTAGAACTTTTAAAGGTTCTGAGGGCCCATTCCGTATCTTTTTAGCCTCCTGAGTGGATAGAGTTGCTGTCGTGTGTTTGGACCATGTTAATGGGGTGGCAGGGTCGCCTAGTGGTTAGAGTGTTGGACTAGTAACCGAAAGGTTGCAAGTTCATATCCCAAGCTGACAACAAATCTGTTGTTCTGCCCTGAACAGGCAGTTAACCCACTGTTCCTCAGCCACCATTGATAATAAGAATTTGTTCTTAACTGACTTGCCTAGTTAAATAAAAGTAAAAAAAAATCTTGGATCCCTTAAACTGCTCCTCTACAGGTTGTCGTCCTCTCCTGGAAAGTCATTTAGGCAGGTTACCTTGGCGTTATTGGGCAAGGGAACTATGGTGGTCTGCTGTTTAAAGGTCTAATGTACTGCCCATCGGTTACAGAGAGCAAGGTCACAATAAAGCCCGGGGGTGTGGTATATGGCCAATATACCACGTCTAATGGCTGGTCGAAGCACGATGCTATGCGGAGTGCCTGGACACAGCCCTGTTACCAATATAATTAGAGCAGTTACGGTCTGATATAACACGGCTGTCAGTCAATCATCATTCGAACCATCCAGTTTATAATGACATTTTAGTCATTTAGCAGATGCTCTTATACAGAGCAACTTACAGGAGCAATTAGGGTTAAGTGCCTTGCTCAAGGGCACATTGACATTTTTCCCCTAGTTGGCTCAGGGATTCAACCCACATTGCCCTGTGTAGTCATCTTTCGGATGGGATGTTAAAATTAACTTTTAACAAGGCACGCCTGTTAATTGAAATGCATTCCAGGTGGCTACCTTATAAAACTGGTTGACAGAATGCCAAGAGTGTTCAAAGTTGTCATCAAGCCAAAGGGTGTCAAACCTCAAATATACAATATATTTTGATATGTTTTACACTTTTTTGGTTGCTACATGATGCCATATGTGTTATTTCATAGTTTGTCTTCTTCTTCTTCACTATTATTCTACAATGTACTGTACATACCCATCAAATAACGCAAAATGCAATATCTATAGCAATTACACTCACATTACACTCAGCAAGCAATGCCATCAAGATTAACAGATAAATCTAAAATATGTATTTAAATTAAAAGCAAAAGCCTAAACTAAAGTAAGCCTAGCCTACATACAAAAATTTACCAAGCAAGCAGTAGGCCTACATGAGGCAAAACAAATGAATTAATAATTCTGGCATTGCGGGAAGTGCCATAACGGTTGTAAACTGGTGCTTACCGGGATTAAAGAGGATGAGGGTGAAGATTCAGAGAGCGTGGTGAAGAATTCATGGTTAAAGTGCTGCAGATCCCAGGTGATACTGTTGACTAAATTTAACTTGAACGTGTACAACATTTTGGACAGAGAGGACAGCGATACGAGTGCCCAATCGTTGCCAAATGGGCATCCTTTAAAGATAAAATAGTGGTTGAAAGCCTGGACAAAAGACTCGCCAGCATTAAAATAGGCATGAATGATCAGTTCCCAAAGGAAATCGCAGAACTGTGCAAAGTACTGTACCCTCTTTTCAAAGAGAATAGACTAAAAGGGAGACGTAGCTCTCGCAGTCGTCAAGTTATACATTGATAACCGAGACATCAAGACCACTCCATAGCTATTCTAAATAAAATGGAACATCCAACACTATCAATGGTAGGGATTGTAATTTCAAAAGTGGAAATAAAAAAAAAAAATGTAACTGTTATTATAACTAGGAAAGTCAGTTAAGAACAAATTCTTATTTACAATGATGGCCTAGGAACAGTGGGTTAACTGCCCTTGTTACGGATACCAGTATCCTGTGTGTGTATCCTGTGTGTGTGTATCCTGTGTTCTTTTCTCTCATCAATCAGAAGACACACCTCCTCCTGTTTCCTACCCTATCACAGTTCCTTTCCCTTGGTTTAAAAACCCTGTCAGTTGTTAGCTCTAGAGCTCAATCTCTCTGTAAATGACATGTCTGTAGGTCTCTCTGTTTCACGCTCTCTTTGTGTATTGACCTCTCTTTTGTTTGAGCACCTCCATAGCACTTTGTCATCACCTGTGAGTATTGTTTTTGGTTATGGTGTTTGTTTGTTTGCTGGTGGGAAAAGGGGGGACCAAGACAAGTCGCCCATGGGCATACACTACCCGTAGGTAAACTTTGTTAAATACACTAGTTAGAACTGGGCGGACCACCCACTGTATTTTGGTTGGTTAGTTAGCTGTTATTAAAGTAGGCTAGTCCAGCTCAGGGGTGTTTTGGATGCTTATTGTTTCTTTCCTTGGGTCCAGCTCAGCCAGTTTTCCTGCCCCCCCCCCCCATTACCGTGTGTTTTCAAATAAACCTTGGGTTTGACGGTAGATTTCAGTTGTCCTGGTTATTTCGTTCACACTTTGTCACTATTATAATTTGCCTGAGATATGTTACAGGTCTCATTACCATCCCCCCTAGACTGTCGGGGCAAAAGGGATTCGTAACATAAGTGGGGGCTCGTCCGGGATATGTCTTTACTGACACCCATGCCGCTCATGCAGATTATCTTGCCTATGCTGCTCTGTACCATCACTCATTCATATATCTTTATGTACATATTCTTTTTCCCCTTACACTGTGTATAAGACAGTAGTTTTGGAATTGTTAGTTAGATTACTTGTTGGTTATTACTGCATTGTCGGAACTAGAAGAACAAGCATTTCGCTACACTCGCATTAACATCTGCTAACCATGTGTATGTGACAAATAAAATTTGATTTGATTAGTGGTATAGTTCAGTGTTGAACGTTATAGCTGAGGTAGCATTAGTGTTTGCTATTTTCGTTGGCTCTTGTGAAGTAGGTTAAGATGGCTACTTTTGAGTTGAAGTCCTTTTTGGATAACCCTTCGTGGGAGGTTTTTGATAAATGTTGCAGAGTTGATTTAATGACCTTGGCTGACCATTATTCAATATCGATTCCGCAGAGTTTAGTTAAGGCGGAGGTTAAACAGCTAGTGTTAAATGTATTGTTGGAAGAGCAGGTGCTTGTGTTACCGCTGCCTGAGCCTACTACCGCTGTAGGGGATGTTGCTGCTCCTGTAAGCCCATTGGTGTCTGATAATGAGGGTGAGGCTAAAACACCAGCCACATTGTCCCGTTTTGATCCACTCTCCCCACTGTCAAACGGTGATGCCAGGAGGGATGTCCGTTTAGCACAGTTCCAACTGGAGGCGGAAGAGAGCCCAAATTAGGCGAGAGACTCTCCGGTTGGAGATGTGTAAAATTGAGACAGATAAAGACCAGTGGCAGATGACGTTTAAAATGCGCCAGATGTCCTGCTGTCACTGTTAGTGAGTTGTCCTCATCTGCTGTGTCCTCAAACACGTTTGACATTAGTAGGCAGATTGCCTTAGTACCTTTGTTCAGAGAGTCGGAGGTTGACTCCTATTTTCGTGTATTTGAGCGTATAGCCGTAGCATTGAAATGGCCTGAAGACATATGGTGCCTATTGCTTCAGTGTAAATTAACTGGTAAAGCCCAAGAGGTTTTGTCAGCGCTACCTCTGGAGGACAGTTTGAATTATGAAGTGGTCAAAGCTACTGTTCTTTGTGCCTATGAGCTTGTGCCTGAGGCATACCGACAGAGATTTAGGTGTCATAGAAAGTCTTCTAGTAAGACTTATGTGGAATTTGCTACAGACAAGGGAAATCTGTTTGATAAATGGCATGCTGCTAGCAAGGTAACTGATTTCAACTCTCTCCGGGAGTTAATCTTGTTGGAAGAGTTTAAAAATTGCTTACCCGAACGCATTGTAGTTTACCTAAACGAACAAAGTATCCTCCCTGGCAGAAGCGTCTGTGTTGGCAGACGAGTTTGTGTTGACGCACAAGAGTGTATTTTCGGCTCATACTGAGAGTAGAGCCACTGAGTTTCCAACTTTTAGCCCTAGTCGGCCAGCAGAATGAGCACGCCAGAAGAATGAGCGTCCCTGTTTCTATTGTCATAAAGTGGGACATATGAGTAATGATTGCTTCATGCTTAAACGCAAACAAGGGATGCCTCTTCGTGCCAAGCCGCCAACAGGTGTTGCTCTAATTCGTACGGTTGTGAGGTCTGCAACAAAACAGGGGCCTCAGGGTAACTATGCAGTAATTTGGTTTTCTATGTATTATTTCTTACGTTGTTAGCCCAGAAAATCTTAAGTGTTATTACATACAGCCGGAAAGAACTACTGAACGACGTAAACCTACCAACATTACGACCAGGAATACGACTTTTCCGAAGCGGATCCTTTGTTCGGACCTCCACCCTGGACATTGGATCTAATCCCAGAGGCCGACCCAAAACAACTTTGTCACCGCAGGAGAGGCAGACAGAGCGGCCTCCTGGTCAGACTTAGAAGGCGAGCACACCATCCACCGCTTCCGAGAATATTACTCAATGTCTAGTCTCTTGACAACAAGGTGGACGAAATTAGGGAACGAGTTGTCTTCCAGAAAGATATCAGAGATTGTAACATTCTCTGTTTCACGGAAACATGGCTCACTCGGGATATGTTGTCAGAGTTGGTACAGCCACCGGGTTTCTTCATGCGTCACGCCAACAGAAACAAATATCTCTCTGGAAAGAAGGGCGGGGGTGTATCCCTCATGATTAATGAAACATGGTTTAATCATAACAACATACAGGAACTCAAGTACTTTTTTGTTCACCTGACCTATAATTCCTTGCAATGAAATACCGAACGCCAAGAGAATTCTCTGAATATACAGCCGTGTATATCCCCCACCCCCAAGCAGATCCCTCAATGGCCCTGAAAGAACTTTACTGGACTCTATGTAAACCATATATCTTGGGGATGCATTTATTGTAGCTTGGGATTTTAACAAAGCTAATTTGAGAACAAGGCTACCTAAATTCTACCACCTCCCGGTAAGCACCATTGATTGTTGTACCCGCTTGAGCAAAGCACTGGACTACTGCTACTCTAACTTCCACAATGCATACAAGGCCTTCCGTCACCCTCCTTTTGGCAAATTTGACCAGGACCCCATCTTGTTGCCTCAAGATCACGTGGACTGGGATATGTTCCAGGTAGCCTCAGACAATAACGTTGACTTGTACTCTTACTCGGTGAGTGAGTTTATTTGGAAGTGCATTGGAGATGTTGTACCAACTGTGAAATATTAAAACCTTCCTAACCAGAAACTGTGGATTAATGGCAGCATTCAAACAAAACTAAAAGAATGAACCACTGCATTTAATCATGGCAAGTCTAAGGGAAACATGCCTGAACACAAACAGTGTAGTTACTCCTTCTGCAAGGCAATCAAACAAGCAAAGCATCAGTATAGAGACAAAGTAGTCACAATTCAACGGCTCAAACACGAGACATGTGTGGCAGGGTCTACAGACAATCACGGATTACAAAAAGAAAATCAGCCCCATTGCGAACATTGACATTTTGCTCCCTAACAAATAAAACAACTTCTTTGCACGCTTTGAGGACAATACAAAAGACCCTCTACACGGCCCGCTCTCCTTCTCCGTGGCCAAAGTGAGTAAAACATTTAAAGGTGTTAACCCTTGCAAGGCTGCCGGCCCAGACGGGATCTCTAGCCTTCGCCTCAGAGCATGCGCAGACCAGCTGGCTGGTGTGTTTACGGACATATTCAATCAATCCCTATCCCAAAGCTGTCTCCACATGCTTCAAGATGGCCACCATTGTTGCTGTTTCCAAGACAGGTAACTGAACTAAATGACTATCGGCCCGTAGCACTCACTCCTGTCATCATGAAGGGCTTTGAGAGACTATTCAAGGATCATATCACCTCCACCCTACCTGATACCCTAGACCCACTCCAATTTGCTTACTAACCAATAGATCCACAGATGATGCGATTTCCATCACAATGCACACTGCCCTATCCCATCTGGACAACCCACCGGAGGGCAAACCACCCCCCAAGGCCAGGACTGAGCAGCCCAACAGCTTGGGATTGCCTAATTTATTTTTAATGATGGCCTAGGAACAGTGGGTTAACTGCCTGTTCAAGGGCAGAACGACAGATTTGTACCTTGTCAGCTTGGGGATTATGAACTTGCAACCTTCCGGTTACTAGTCCAACGCTCTAACCACTAGGCTACCCTGCCGCCCCACTAAAGTGTATATATTTAGACTGATCCAATGAACCATTGCATTTCTGTTCAAAATTTTGTCTCAAGACTGCCCAAATGTACCTAATTTGTTTATTAATAGCCTTTCATGTTCAAAACTGTGCACTCTCTTCAAACAATAGCATGGTATTAGTTCTCTGTAATAGCTACTGTAAATTGGACAGTGCAGTTAGATTAACATGGATTTAATCTTTCTGTCAATATCAGATATGTCTGTCCTGGGAAATTGTCATGTTACTTACATAATCAGGCTAATTGCATTAGCCTATGTTAACTCAACCATCCCGCAGGGGACCCACCAATCCTGAAGAAGATAGAGTAGGCTATAGCAGGGGCGGAGAAGCACGTGGCAGTTATCTTTACAAGGAAATGTACTTCATAAATAGGCCTATGATTAAGCTATAGTTTACTACATTGCCTAGAAATAGGACTAAATATTGATAGCCCCTATTTCTTCATCTGAAAATCTTCCCACTCTTAAATGTAGGCTATAAAAATAGCTCAAGACAAAGTGCAAGTTGCTTCAACTTTATTCTCTTCAAACTACATCTAGGATATTTGCTGACATAGCCCAGTAATGCAATATAAGGGCCACGTGAGAATCTCTGTAATTGAACCTATTTGGTAAGTTATTTTTGCGCATTTGATATTGCATTTGATATTGCTGGGACCATGGCTGGCAAATTAGCTGCGTCACATACGCCTAAAATACTATTGCGGGACTGCAGTTAGGTTTGGGACCAGTTCTTGTTGTTGCGGGTGGAATCGGACAGAAAGCCAAAGTGTGGGCGGTCCAACGCAGACCTCTACTGTCACTGTCCACTATGACAGTGAAGCCTATAACGTTAGAGCTGTTTATTACCGTGTCAGTGAGAAAACTGGGAATTAGCTGGGGAAACTGACAGATCAATAACTTTACATTGCACTGAAAAAAATTCAGAATAATAATATTTAATCGTTTGACCAATGGTTTCATCTTTTGATTCGGGTTTAGTGTGATTGAAGAAAAACTAACAGCTAATGTTAGCCAACTTTTGGCTAGCTCTCTCTCTAAATGTACATCAAATGACGGAAGGTAGCCAATTTACTGCTGAAATGCGACAAAACAAAGCAACAAACATTTTCATGCAAACAACAGCTGTTAGGTAGAAATAATAGCCACCTCATGTCGCTATTTGATGGATAACTAGAGGCTAGAGCAGACCTGACTGTGGTAGCTACTAGCTAGCGTAGCTTATTCATTCACCTCAGTCAAGAGGGGATGAAACATTAGCTAACGTTACATGTCAGTTACAATACTAGTTACAATACACTAGTTTTTTTTCTGTTGAGTTAAACAGCAGTTACCTTGCCAGCTACATCAGTCAACTAAATAGTAGCCAGTTTCTGCTCTGCTTGCTTTTACAACTCGGTGAAAGAGCGCAACACAAACACTGAACTATGCTCAACTCTCCCGTGCTGGTTCAGCCAGCCTTCCAGAAGCTTTGACTTCACACAGCCTGTCAGCACGCTCTCTGTCCGCGCAGTCCTGAATACAGATGGCTGAACTCTCCAAACATCTACCCGACCACTCGGAGGCATCCACATAGTGCCTCTTTTTGAATCACATTGCAATGATATAACTGGTGGGGACAAAAATGCAACCCTAGACAAAAAATGATATATCTCTGTTTTCTTTATATTCTGGTTAGATCAGTGTGTGACTAGGGTGGGTACGCTAGTTTTGTATTGTCTAGGGTTGGTATATTCTCTCAGGGGTTTGTATGTCTAGGATTTTGTAGGTCTAGGGTTTTTTGTAATTCTTTGTTGGCCTGATATGGTCCCAATCAGAGACAGCTGTTTATCGTTGTCTCTGATTGGAGATCATATTTAGGTAGCCATTTCCCTTTGGTGTTTTTGGGATCTTGTTCTATGTTTAGTTGCCTGTCTGCACTATTCGTATAGCTTCACGGTTCGTTTGTGCTTGTTTGTTTTGTTTCGCTGAGTTTCGGTTGAATTAAAAACATGTGGAACTCTACTTACGTTGTGCCTTGGTCTCATCTTTATAACGAAAGTGACAGAATATCCCACCAACAAAGGACCAAGCAGCGTGTTCAGGAGAAATGGACCTGGGAATAAATTCTGGATGGAGCAGGACCCTGGACGCAGGCGGGGAAGTATCGCAGTCTGAAGGAAGAAATCGAGACAGCGAAAGCGGAACAGCGACATTACGATGAGTTATACAAATGAGGCAAGCACGAGAGGCAACCCCCCCCCAAAAAAAATATATTTTGGGAGTGGGCACACGGGGAGATTGGCTGAGTCAGGTTGGAGACCGGAGCCAACTCCTCTTGCTTACAGTGGGGAGCATGTGACTGGTCAGACACCGTGTTACGCAGTGATCTCCAGTTCGCATTCATAGCCCGGTGCACTCTATTCCAGCTCCTTGCATTTTCCAGGCTAGAATGGGCATCCATTGGCTATTCAAAACTGGAACTCTTCCAAGTCAAGGTAAGCTTTTAGTTTTATTAATTTATTGCTACTGAGGCCCACCGGTGAAACTGCTAAACTGCTTGCTGTACACTGTAGTGCATGATTGTAGCGGATTTACTAACGTGTTAATTCTAGTAGCTATGTTGACTATGACCTTAGCTAATATGCTGACAACGATGTACAGTAGACTGTGTATAGCGGTTAGTAGTTATTGTTACGTTCCCCAGTTTATGTGTTGTAGTTTGTGTATTTGCATGTGTTTATTTCAGGAAATGGCTTCCTGAAATCCCTCAAGCAGCTGATTGGTTGACTCCATGGCTAATTGGAGAGCTGACCCCGCCCCCTCGTCAAGACGCAGCTGTCTCCAATTACCCATTCATTCTGAAGTTATATAAATGCCAGTGTTCTGTTCAGGAGGGAGAGATTTGCTGGGAGGTCATTAGAGAGATTTGCTGGGAGGTCATTAGAGAGATTTGCTGGGAGGTCATTAGAGAGATTTGCTGGGAGGTCATTAGAGAGATTTGCTGGGAGGTCATTAGAGAGATTTGCTGGGAGGTCATTAGAGAGATTTGCTGGGAGGTCATTAGAGAGATTTGCTGGGAGGTCATTAGAGAGATTTGCTGGGAGGTCATTAGAGAGATTTGCTGGGAGGTCATTAGAGAGATTTGCTGGGAGGTCATTAGAGAGATTTTGCTGGGAGGTCATTGCAGAGATTTTGCTAGAGAGATTTTGCTGGAGATTTTGCTGGGAGTTCATTGCTGAGAGTTGGTATGTTTTGTGAGTTGTTGCTCAGATAGAGCTTATTTGATGTCCTTTGTTACTTAGTTTGTTTGTGAAATTGTTTAATATTCTGTTTCATTTGTTCCCAGGGAGAAAGGGGAAGGCACCTAGGGAGTGCTTAGGCAAGAGGCCCGCGGGCATACATATACCCGTAGCATATTCGCTGTCTAGGCACACTAGGTAAGACCTGGGCGGACCACCCCCTTGTATTTTGGTTAGGGCACCAGGTGGTGCTAAATTAGGTAAGTAGTGGGTAGGCAGGTAAGATAGGAGAGGGGGGGCTTTGAGATTTACTTTCTTTGCTTTGGTTCCGTCCAGCCCCTTTTCCCCCTATTACCGTGTGAAGGAATAAAGTCCTGGTAAACGGTACCACATTCTGCCTGTTGTCATTCTTTCTTGCACCTACAGTCCATACCTTTTTCACTTCACGGAGAGTTTAGTTGTAGCAGGGTGTTGCGTTCCCTCTTCATAGAGGCGTGCGTAACAGTTATGATTTGAAGGTCACAAAATAGCGCTTAGATGCGAGATGAAATTATACAACGAACAAAGAGATTATGCTCTTTGTTTGTGACTGCTATGAAAGTGAACAGTGTTTGGGGGTAATCAGGGGTGTATTCATTCCACCTATTCTGTTAATGAGGAGTGGCTTCCATCTGGCCACTCTACCATAATGGCCTGATTGGTGGAGTGATGCAGGGATGGTTGTTCTTCTGGAAGATTCATAAAGGCAAAGGGTGTCTACTTTGAAGTATCTCAAATATAAAAATATATAAAAGGGTTATTAAAATTTCTTAAGGCTAGGGGGCAGTATTCGGAAGTTCAGATGACTTACGTGCCCAAAATAAACTGCCTGTTACTCAGGCCCAGAAGCTAGGATATGCATATAATTGCTAGCATTGGATAGAAAACACTTTTTAAAACAAGTTTCTAAAACTTGAAAGAAAAAAAAATGTCTGTGAGGATAACAGAACTGATATGGCAGGCAAAAACCCGAGGATAATTTTTTGTTGTTGAGGTCACCACCCATTCAAATGCTTGTCTATGGGATTTTCAAAGGAAGTCCTCACAGATTGCAGTTCCTATGGCTTCCACTAGATGTCAACAGTCTTTAGAAAGGGTTTCAGGCTTGGTTTTTGAAAAATTATTTAGTAGTTGTAGTTTTTCAAGGTGGCTCTCATTTTGGACTGTAGTCTTGTGGCGCACATGGATGAGGGCGCGCACTTCGTTATTTATCTCCGGTATTGAACATACTCCATTCTGTCTTAAATTGTATCATTTATTTACATATTAGGGTACCTGAGAATTGATTAAAGATGTAGTTTGACTTGTTTGGATGAAGTTTATTGGGAACCTTTGGGATTTTGAATGCGTGGATTACTGAATCAAATGCTCCAACTAAACTGACTTTTTCGGGATATAAAGGACTTTATTGAACAACTACCATTTGTTGTGTAGCTGGGACCCTTGGGATTGCAAACAGAGGATGATCTTTATTCTATCGCTATTTTTGATTTCTGTGACGCCTCTGCTGGTTTGGACGATGTTTTTAATGCTGGTGTATGCAGGGCGCTGTCCTCAAATAATCGCATGGTATGCTTTCGCCATAAAGCCTTTTCAAAATCTGACAGTGGCTGGATTAACAAGAAGTTAAGCTTTTAAACGATGTGAGGCACTTGTATGATAAATATTATGATTTTTGTATTTCGAATTTTGCACTCTGCAATTTCACCGGATGTTGTCAAGGTGGGGCGCTAGATCAATATACCTTTGGTTCTCTGTAGACTCCATTCAGTGTGGTTAACAAAAGAAGAAAAAACGTAATGACAATGAGTGAGCTGATCTGAAGGAGATCGTGCATCAACCAATGTGATTTGAGGTGTCGCTGAAGGTCGAAATTCAGTTGATACAGTCAACAATGATCGGACAAAAGTGAAGCACACAGCTAAAATGTGAAGCACTCAAACACTGCCTTTCAGTAATGCTAAATACAGCCTCTCATTCTACTCTAAGTACTGACAACAAGGTCCCCCTCTTCTCCAGAGGCATCCAGAGCTCTCGCCACCTCATCTCCCCCAGCATGTCTCACCAGTCTGGGCCATCCACTGGGGGAGAGGGGTGTGGGGGTTGGATAAAGAGATGTGACATTTGCCAGGCTGTGTTCTCCCAGAACAGGTTAAGAAGTCTGAGAGGAGACAGGTGCTGTCATATTCTCCCCCTCTGGCTGTAGCTAGTGGTAGACTTTCACCTCTTCTCTTCTCAGGGCTACACTGTCTTGTCTGAGCATGGCTCTAAAGAAAATATGTTATATTTCTCCTTCATTCTATTTAAATCGGCTGATGAGCTCCTCAAAGCCCATACAAAGTGACAATAGTGACCTTGTTGGATATAATGTACATGGAACAAAAATATGAATGCGACATGTAAAGTGTTGGTCCAATGTTTCATAAGCAAAAAAAATCCCCAAAATTATTCATAGGCACAGAAATGTTGTGCACACAGTTTACATCCCTGTTAGTGAGCATTTCTGATTTCCCAAATAATCCATCCACCTGACAGGTGTGGCATATCAAGAAGCTGATTAATGAGCATAATTACACAGGTGCACCTTGTGCTGGGGATAATAAAAGGCTACTTTAACATGTGCAGTTTTGTCACACAACACAATGCCAAAGATGTCCCAAAGAAGTATTTAGGGAGTGTGCAATTGGCATGCTGACTACAGGAAAGTCCACCAGAGCTGAGGATTATTTTTGTCTCTAATAAATCCCTTTTGTGGGGAAAACTCATTCTAATTTCCTGGACCTGGCACCCCAGTGGGTGTGTCTATGCCCACCCATGGCTGCACCACTGCCCAGTCATGTGAAATCCAAAGATTAGAGCCTAATTCATTTCTTTCAATTGACTTATTTCATAATATGGACTGTAACCAGGTGAAAGCTTTGAAATTGTTGCATGTTGCGTTTATATTTTTGTTCAGTATAGTTTATGAAAGCTCAATCAGTACGGCTGGTCTGAATAGATCTTTACTTTCCATTCATCTAGTAAAGTCAAATAATACCCATTGTTTCCCATCTTACTCATACGCATAGCAGGTATTTAAATGTATATTTTACTTTCATTGAACTCCATTTTTAACAGGGAAAACATTTTGAGACGTACAGTGCCTTGCAAAAGTATTTGGCCCCCTTGAACTTTGCGACCTTTTGCCACATTTCAGGCTTCAAACATAAAGATATAAAACTGTATTATTTTGTGAAGAATCAACAACAAGTGGGACACAATCATGAAGTGGAACAACATTTATTGGATATTTCAAACTTTTTTAACAAATCAAAAACTGAAAAATTGGGCGTGCAAAATTATTCAGCCCCTTTACTTTCAGTGCAGCAAACTCTCTCCAGAAGTTACATTACATCACATTTACATTTAAGTCATTTAGCAGACGCTCTTATCCAAGTTCAGTGAGGATCTCTGAATGATCCAATGTTGACCTAAATGACTAATGATGATAAATACAATCCACCTGTGTGTAATCAAGTCTCAGTATAAATGCACCTGCACTGTGATAGTCTCAGAGGTCCGTTAAAAGCGCAGAGAGCATCATGAAGAACAAGGAGCACACCAGGCAGGTTCGAGATACTGTTGTGAAGAAGTTTAAAGCCGGATTTGGATACAAAAAGATTTCCCAAGCTTTAAACATCCCAAGGAGCACTGTGCAAGCGATAATATTGAAATGGAAGGTGTATCAGACCACTGCAAATCTACCAAGACCTGGCCGTCCCTCTAAACTTTCAGCTCATACAAGGAGAAGACTGATCAGAGATGCAGCCAAGAGGCCCATGATCACTCTGGATGAACTGCAGAGATCTACCGCTGAGGTGGGAGACTCTGTCCATAGGACAACAATCAGTCGTATATTGCACAAATCTGGCCTTTATGGAAGAGTGGCAAGAAGAAAGCCATTTCTTAAAGATATCCATAAAAAGTGTCGTTTAAAGTTTGCCACAAGCCACCTGGGAGACACACCAAACATGTGGAAGAAGGTGCTCTGGTCAGATGAAACCAAAATTGATGGCGCCAACTAAACTGACTTTTTGGGATATAAATAAGGATTTTATCTAACAAGATGACACTACATGTTGTAGCTGGGACCCTTTGGATGACAAATCAGAGCAAGATTTTTTTTAAAGTAAGTGAACATTTTTATCGCTATTTGTGAATTTATGAAACCTGTGCCAGTGGAAAAATATTTTTATGGGGGGGGGCCGCCGTCCTCAAACAGTCACATGTTATGCTTTTGCTGTAAAGCCTACTGTAAATCGGACAGTGCAGCTATATGAACACGAATTTAAGCTTTTAACCGATATGAGACACTGTATGTACATAAATGTTTAATAACCATCATTTTTATGATTATTTATTTGAATTGCGCCCCCTCCAGTTTCACCGGAAGTTGTCCCACTAGCGGGACGCCTAGCCTTAAGCCATAAGACTGCTGAACAGCTAATTAAATGGCTACCTGGACTTTTTGCATTGACACCCCACTCTTCTTTTTACGCTTCTGTTACTCATTGTTTATTATCTATCATCTATTTACCCCTACCCACATGTACATATTACCTCGACTAACCGGCATCCCACACATGACTCGGTACCGGTACCCATGTATATATCCTCGTTATTGTTATTATTGCCATTTTATTTTTTTACTTTAGATTATTCAGTAAATCATTTTCATAAAACTGCATTGTTGGTAAGGTCTTGTAAGTAAGCATTTCACGGTAAGGTCTACACCTGTGCATGTGACAAATACAATGGTGGTGCAACCAGTTCGATGCCAGTCTGTCATCGGCATCTGGCTCTGAGGAGCATTCTTCAGTGATGAGGCTACCCCAAACTATCCAGTAAAATTCCATATTGTATTCTGTCTCTGTTGTCATGCTGTACTCGATTGAACGGTAGCTAGCAGATATAAAAATTGTATAAAAACTGTATAAAAAAATAGAAACGCAACATGCATCAATTTCAAAGATTTTACTGAGTTACAATTTACATATGGAAATCAGTAGGCCCTAAACTATGGATTTTACATGACAGGGAATACAGATATGCATATGTTTGGTCACAGATACCTTTTAAAAAAGGATCAGAATACCAGTCAGTATCTGGTGTGACCACAATTTGCCAAATGCAGCGTGACACATCTCCTTCGCATACTACGGTCCCACTCCTCTTCAATGGCTGTGCGAAGTTGCTGGATATTGGCGGAAACTGGAACATGCTGTCGTACATGTTTATCCAAAGCATCCCAAACATGGTCAATAGGTGACATGTCTGGTGAGTATGCAGTCCATACAAGAACTGGGACATTTTGAGCTTCCACGTGCGCTATCATACTGAAACATGAGGTGATGGCAACGGATGAATGTCACGTCAAAGGGCCTCAGGATCTCCTCATGGGATCTCTGTGCATTCAAATTGACATCAATAAAATCGAATTGTGTTTGTTGTCTGTAGCTTATGCCTGCCCATACCATAACCCCACCGCCACCATGATGAACTCTGTTCACAACCTTGACATCAGCAAACCTCCCACCGACACAACGCTACAGTACACACTCTTTCTGCCACCTGCCCGGTACAGTTGAAACCAGAATTAGCAGCCATAGACTACGCTATACACCCCACAAAACCCAAGACGAAACACACCACAATAAACCCATGTCACACCCTGGCCTGACCCAATAAATGAAGATAAACATAATATATTTTGACCAGGGCATGACAGAACCCCCCTAAGGTGCGGACTCCCGGACGCACATCAAAACAATAGGGAGGGTCCGGGTGGGCGTCTGTCCATGGTGGCGGCTATGGCGCGGGACGTGGACCCCACTCTATAAATGTCTTAGTCCCCCCTCCTCGTGTCCTAGGGTAGTCCACCCTCGCCGCCGACCATGGCCTAGTAGTCCTCACCCAGAACCCCACTGGACTGAAGGGCAGCTCGGGACTGAAGGGCAGCTCGGGACTGAGGGGCAGCTCGGGACTGAGGGGCAGCTCGGGACTGAGGGGCAGCTCGGGACTGAGGGGCAGCTCGGCACTGAGGGGAAGCCCGGCACTGAGGGGAAGCCCGGCACTGAGGGGAAGCCCGGCACTGAGGGGAAGCTCGGCACTGAGAGGAAGCCCGGCACTGAGAGGAAGCTCAGCCAGGTAGTTGGATCCGGCAGATCCTGGCTGGCTGGCGGTTCTGGCAGATCCTGGCTGGCTGGCGGTTCTGGCAGATCCTGGCTGGCTGGCGGTTCTGGAAGAGTCTGGCTGGCTGGCGGATCTGGAAGAGTCTGGCTGGCTGGCGGATCTGGAAGAGTCTGGCTGACTTCCGGATCTGGAAGAGTCTGGCTGGCTGGCGGATCTGGAAGAGTCTGGCTGACTGGCGGATCTGGAAGAGTCTGGCTGACTGGCGGATCTGGAAGAGTCTGGCTGACTTCCGGATCTGGAAGAGTCTGGCTGACTGGCGAATCCTTGCAGACTGGCTGCTCCATGCAGGCTGACAGCTCTGGCTGCTCCATGCTGACTGGCAGCTCCTTGCAGACTGACAGCTCCTTGCAGACTGACAATTCCTTGCAGACTGGCAGCTCCTTGCAGACTGGCAGCTCCTTGTAGACTGACAGCTCCATGCAGACTGACAGCTCCATGCAGACTGACAGCTCCGGCTGCTCCATGCAGGCTGACAGCTCTGGCTGCTCCATGCAGGCTGACAGCTCTGGCTGCGCTGAACAGGCAGGAGACTCCGGCAGCGCTGTAGAGGAGGAATGCTCTGGCTGCGCTGAACAGGCGTGAGACTCAGGCAGCGCTGGAGAGGCGGGAGACTCCGGCAGCGCTGGAGAGGCAAGAGGCTCGGGCAGCGCTGAACAGGCGGAAGACTCGGGCAGCGCAGTAGAGGAGAAAGGCTCTGGCAGCGCTGAACAGACAGGAGGCTCCGGAAGTGCAGGAGAGGAGAAAGGCTCCGGCAGCGCTGGAGAGGCGAGGCGCACTGTAGGCCTGATACGTGGTGCTGGCACTGGTGGTACTGGGCCGAGGACACGCACAGGAAGCCTGGTGCGGGGAGCTGCCACCGGAGGACTAGTGTGTGGAGGTGGCACTGGATAGACCAGACCGTGCAGGCGCACTGGAGCTCTTGAGCACCGAGCCTGCCCAACTTTACCTGGCTCAATGCCCACTCTAGCCCGGCGAATACGAGGAGCTGGTATGTACCGCACCGGCCTATGCACCCACACTGGAGACACCATGCGCTTCACAGCATAACACTGTGCTTGCCCGGTCTCTTTAGACCCCCGGTAAGCACAGGAAGTTTGCGCAGGTCTCCTACCTGGCGTAGCCATACTCCCTGTGAGCCCCCGCCCAAGAAATTTTTGGGGATGACTCTCGGGCTTCCTTCCGCGCCGCCGTGCTTGCTTTGCCATTGCCATTCTTCTATAACCTTCTTCGCACTGCTCCAGTGAATCCCAGGCGGGCTCCGGCACTCTCCCTGGGTCGACCGTCCACCTGTCTATTTGCTCCCAAGTAGTGTAGTCCTGATATTGTTGCTCCTGCTGCCGCTGTTGCTTCTCCTCATACCAAAGCCTCTCAGCTCTCGCCGCCTCCAGTTCTTCTTTGGGGCGGCGATATTCTCCAGCGTGGTGGTTACTCATGTTTATTGATGAAAAATGACTAGACATGAAATAACTGAGATGTACAAAAACAACAGACGGAAACGTGAAAAAACTATACAGCCTATCTGGTGAAATATAAACACAGAGACAGGAACAATCACCCACGAAATACTCAAAGAAAATGGCTGCCTAAATATGGTTCCCAATCAGAGACAACGATAATCACCTGACTCTGATTGAGAACCGCCTCAGGCAGCCATAGACTACGCTATACACCCCACAAAACCCCAAGATGAAACACACCACAATAAACCCATGTCACACCCTGGCCTGATCCAATAAATGAAGATAAACATAATATATTTTGACCAGGGCGTGACATTATGGTAGAGAAATTAACATCTGATTAACTGGATACAGCTCTGGTGGACATTCATGCAGTCAGCATGCAGATTGCACACTCCTTCAAAATTTGAGACATCTGTGGCATTGTGTTGTGTGACAAAACTACACATTTTAGAGTGGCCTTTTATTGTACACATGTGTAATGATCATGCAAAGCTGTCATCAAGGCAAAGGGTGGCTATTTGAATAATCTCAAAAATAAAATATATATAAAATACTTTTTTGTTTACTACATGATTCCATATGTGTTATTGCAAAGTATTGATGTTTTCACTATTATTCTACAATGTAGAAAACAGTAAAAATAAAGTAAAACCTTTGAATGAGTAGGTGTTCTAAAACTTTTGATTGGTGGTATACATACATTGAGTTGTCCACTGAATTTAGCCAGTAGATGGTTGGTTGGTTGGATGGATGGAAGGATGGATGGCGGACGTTTACCACCAAAATCAAATCAGTCAGTGGCAATTGCATTTGTGAAGGACCAACCCATATTCTACTGTATCTTTCTGCCTCTTAGTTTGGGTGGGCCCACAGCTCATTTGCGTATAGAAGACAACACTTAATCTAAAGTGAGGAGAATTATGAACTGTGTCAGCTCCCCACAGCTCATCTCAATATCCAACCCATCTCTCCACATTACCTCCATGTCCACAGTGGCAGGGATCTAATGACATTATTTCTCACAACTACTCCCTTCTCAAGTCCCAGCTGCTTCGCTCCACACTCAAGGTCTTGCCTTCCTAAGATACACAGCAGCACAACACAACTAAACTACACTACATAACATCCCCATACAATGGCTCTATACCACTATAGTGTGTGCATAGCGCAAGGTGGTGGTCCTCTCAAGAAAGCATACTGTGCCTGATTGCTGCATTAATCACATACCAGAACACAGATAGCATTAAACAGTGATTACTGTACAGGCAACACACATAGCCAGAGATGGGAGTCTCCCTTTATCATCTGGCCTTGTCCCTCGACTACATACCAACCGCCTATTGTATACTATAAGAACATTCATCAGCAGACCAAGTGCCATTCTTCCTCCAACTGTCGACCTATCAGGCGCTGACATAATTCTCTCTTCCCATCTGCCCCTCTGCCTGGGGGTGTGACCCTCTGATTGGCATCATGGGTAATTCATGCTGAAGTGGAGATGCAGGGAGGCTTTAATTGGGACTGTTTTAGCCTTAGTCAGCATCATACAACATGTTCTATTACATTTCACTAACGACTGAGTGGAGACTGAGGTATGTCTCCCAAATTCTAATTGTTATGAATATAGCAGGATTTTAGTTTCTGAACAAAATTATCCACACCATATTAATTTGTGGTCTACTCTATCATTGGTGAGTATAGTAGTTAAAAAATTAAATGCCATAATGCCAATCAGAAATGTGCCATAAAAAAAAAAACATTTTATAGAAGTTATTTCCATTGATGATTGAAAAGGCTCACCAGGCTTTGCTTATCTTTAATGAAGAGCAAGCTGATTGGATAACTTAGCAGAACTTGTAAGGGAGAAATACATTATTTATTATTATTTCCATCATTCCATTTCATGATGTGCCAGAGGATTAGTTAAAGGCACCTACCGGTGTATGGCTTTTATTGGTTAAGTACAACAGTATGATGCTGTATGATGCTATACTGGTTTGGAGTGACTAGGGTAGCTAGTGGATTTCACACTCTGATTGGCTCTGCTTCTAACCTGTCCTTTTCTGTTCAGCAGTCCAGTTAGTTTAATCCGGTGGGTGGGTGTAGGGGTCGTTGCTCCAAAAGCGGACGCACACAGTAGGGAGGTCAAAGTGCCCCCTAGGCCTTGGATCCAAGTTAAACCTATTGGAGCATTTGGTGGAGCATTGTGACACCATATGTCTCTCCCAGACTGTGTGTGGGCGTGTGTGTGTAGTGGATGGGTGAGGCAGGGTAGAGCCTAATGACAATCTAGTGCCAGAATATAGAACAGTTACACAGCCAAACACCCACAGTAAACAGGAAATCAACCATCAATATGACATAAATAAAAAGAAATAATGCACACAGATCCTGAGTGTGATGGATAGAGTCATGTGTGTGGTTGACACTGTCACGGATCTCCTCGGTATTGCTGCTCATTCCGTTCACAAGCTCCGGAGGTCTATGGCCTTCTAAGTGTCACTGAACTGGATTGATTACCAGCAACCCAGGATTGTCTTGTCTCGTTACGCACACCTGGCTCCCATTCCCCCAGATTAGTATGAACATATACAGTTGAAGTCGGAAGTTTACATACACCTTAGCCAAATATAGTTCACGCAGTTTTTCACAATTCCTGACATTTAATCCTAGTAAAAATTCCCTGTCTTAGGTCAGTTCGGATCAACATTTTATTTTAAGAATGTGAAATGTCAGAATAATAGTAGAGGGAATTGTTTATTTCAGCTTTTATTTATTTCATCACATTCCCAGTGGATCAGAAGTTTACATACACTCAATTAGTATTTGGTAGCATTGCCTTTAAATTGTTTAACTTGGGTCAAACATTTCGGGTAGCCTTCTACAAGCTTCCCACAATAAGTTGGGTGAATGTTGGCCCATTCCTCCTGACAGAGCTGGTGTAACTGAGTCCGGTTTTTAGGCCTCCTTGCTCGCACACGCTTTTTCAGTTCTGCCCACAAATGTTCTATAGGATTGAGGTCAGGGCTTTGTGAGGCCACTCCAATACCAAGACTTTGTTGTCCTTAAGCCATATTTCCACAACTTTGGAAATATGCTTGGGGTCACTGTCCATTTGGAAGACCCATTTGTGACCAAACTTTAACTTCCTGACTGATGTCTTGAGATGTTGCTTCAATATATCCATAATTGTCCTACCTCATGATGCCATCTATTTTCTGAAATGCACCAGACCATCCTGCAACAAAGCACCCCCATAACATGATGCTGCCACCCCTGTGATTCACGTTTGGGATGGTCATTATGGCCAAACAGTTCTATTTTTGTTTCATCAGACCAGAGTACATTTCTCCAAAATTACCATCTTTGTCCCCATGTGGAGTTGCAAACAGTAGTCTGGCTTTTTTATGGTGGTTTTGGAGCAGTGGCTTCTTCCTTGCTGAGCGGCCTTTCAGGTTATGTCGACACAGGACTCATTTTACTGTGGATATAGATACTTTTGTCCCTGTTTCCTCTAGCAACTTCACACAGTCCTTTGCTGTTGTTCTGGGATTGATTTGCACTTTATGCACAAAAGTAAGTTCATCTCTAGGAGACAGAATTTGTCTCCTTCCTGTATGACAGCTGCGAGGTCCCATGGTGTTTATACTTGCGTATTACAGATGAACGCGGTACCTTCGGCCGTTTGGAAATTGCTCCCAACGATGAACCAGACATTTATTTTCTGAGGTCTTGGCTGATTTATTTTGATTTTCCCTAGATGTCGAGCAAAGAGGCACAAAGAGTTTGACATCAAATGATGTCAATTAGCCTATCAGAAGCTTCTAAAATCATGACATAATTTTCTGGAATTTTCCAAGCTGTTTAAAGGCACAGTCAAATTAAATGTAAACTTCTGACCCACTGGAATTGTGATACGATGAATTATAAGTGAAATAATCTGTCTGTAAACAACTGTTGGAAAAATTACTTGTGTCATGCACAAAGTAGCCAAAACTATAGTTTGTTAGCAATAATTTTGTGGAGTGGTTGAAAAATGACTTTTAACTACTCCAACCTAAGTGTATGTAAACTTCTGACTTCAACTGTAGGTTACGTTTCATATGGTATGTATTAATTTGAGGATGTCATCATCCATTTTGTATGATATGTTACGAATTGCAATTCGTACAATATGTTTCCAATTGCAATTCATACAATATTGTAACACTCGTCGTGGGTGGAAGTAGAGGACCAATGCACAGCGTGGTAAGTATCCATATTGTTTTAATAAGAATACTGAACAAAAACATTAAAACGACAAAATGAACAGTCCTGAACAGTGAAGCAAAACACAGAACAGAAAAGAATCACCCACAAAACACAGGTGGGAAAAGGCTACCTAAGTATGATTCTCAATCAGAGACAACGAACGACACCTGCCTCTGATTGAGAACCATACCAGGCCAAACGCAAAACCACAAAATAGAAAATAGAACAGACTACCCACCCAATTCACGCCCTGACCATACTAAAACAAAGACATAACAAAAGAACTAAGGTCAGAACGTGACAAATATGTTACAAATTTGCGAAGTATGATATGAAGATGAGCCAGGATAATAAAGCGTGTATGTGTACCTCTATAATACTGCATGGGAACATTCACTGAGTTTCTATTGGACAATTTGCAGTTTAGCATCCTTGCGAGAAAGCTATATCTCTCTGAAGTATCCTGGCACTGTGTGTCTGTTGTAGAGGACCAATTCATTGTTTTCTGTGAACCCAGAGGTTTATAAAAGTAGCAATTCCTTAAACTACAATGGAATAAAGAAGTGACAGGCGTTTCGTGTGCATCTCTCTATCCATCTAAGTGGATCAATGCCATGCTGGTTTAGCCAGTTAGCTACTGGGCTAGCTGGCTAAATTGGACCAACCAAAAACCAAATTAATTTTCTCAAGGGTAGGATTGCTAACACAAACCATCAGACCACTTCCACCTGATCCCAGAGTTATTCCCTCTCTCCTAAGTGACTATCACATTGTCCACACTACACACACACGTATACCAAGAGTTTAGTAACCTTCAGATGTGCTGCATAAGCAGAATCCCTTTGTTACCATGTCACTAAACTTTTCACACGTATCCACTTACCTCATCAATCCCAGAATGCCTTGCAGCTGTGTTCTTTCAGCTCAGAACCATTAACAGTCCAGGCGGTCATGCCGGCTCTTCTATTATTTAACATAATGATGCAGCTTTGAGATGGGTCTCCCATACATTGCAAGATAATAGTGACAATTTGTGCATACAGTATGTGAAGCAAGTGATTGAAGTACAGTGGATGTTCAGATACAGTACCCGTCAAAAGTTTGGACACACCTACTCATTCAAAGGTTTCTCTTTATTTGTAATATTTTCTACACTGTAGAATAATAGTGAAGACATCAAAACTATGAAATCAAACACGTTTAACCAAAGAATCATGTTGTAACCAAAAAAGTGTTTAAAAAAATCAATGGAATGCTTTTCCAAAAGTCTTGAAGGAGTTCCCACATGTGCTGAGCACTTGTTGGCTGCTTTTCCTTCACTCTGTGGTCCAACTTATCCTAAATCATCTCTATTGGGTTGAGGTCTGGGTATCACACCTCTTCTTCCATGCTACATGGTGGGAACCACACATGCGGAGATCATCTGTTCACCTACACTGCATCTCGCAAAAACACGGCAGTGAGAACCAAAAATCTAAAATTTGCACTCATCAGAACAAAGGACAGATTTGAAACCATTCTAATGTCAATTGCTCATGTTTCTTGACCCAAGCAAGTGTCTTATTCTTATTGGTATACTTTTGTAGTGGTTTCTTTGTAGCAATTCGACCATGAAGGCCTGATTCATGCTGTCTCCTCAGAACAGTTCATGTTGAGATGTGTCTGTTACTTGAACTCGGTGAAGCATTTATTTGGGCTGCAATTTCTGAGACAAGTCTAACCTCTCTGGGATATGTGGGAAGCTCGCATCCCACCTGGCCAAAAGCCAGGGAAATGCAGAGCGCCAAATTCAAATAAATTAGTATAAAAATCTAACTTTCATCAAATCACACATGCAAGATAGCAAATTAAAGCTGCACTTGTTGTGAATCCAGCCAACATGCCAGATTTCAAAAAGGATTTTCAGCGAAAACAAACAATGC
The DNA here is from genome assembly GCF_036934945.1 of Oncorhynchus masou masou. Taxonomy (NCBI): domain Eukaryota; kingdom Metazoa; phylum Chordata; class Actinopteri; order Salmoniformes; family Salmonidae; genus Oncorhynchus; species Oncorhynchus masou. The sequence goes on from NC_088235.1 coordinate 55,130,953, forward strand.
TATTATCTGAGGATAGCACCTCCGTAAACAAAGAGAAACCATATTTCTACCCTGCAGGCGCGACACAAAATGCATTATTAAAAATATAATTGTCTTACCTTTGACAAGCTTCTTTTGTTGGCACTCCAATATGTCCCATAAACATCACAAATGGTCCTTTTGTTCGATTAATTCTGTCGATATATATCCAAAATGTCACTTTATTTGGTGCGTTTTATCCAGAAAAACACCGTTCCAACTTGAGCAACAGGACTACAAAATATCTCATAAGTTACCTGTAAACTTTGCCAAAACATTTCAAACAACTTTTGTAATACAACTTTAGGTATTTTTAAACTAAAATAATCAATAAAATTGAAGATGGGATGATCTGTGATCAATACAGGAAGTAAACCAACTGTAGCTAGCTTTCTGGTCACGCGCCTCTATCTAACAGTACATTTTAAGTGACCCTCATTCAAGATGGCCGTAGTCCTTCATTACACAAAGGAATAACCTCAACCAATTTCTAATGACTGTTGACATCCAGTGGAAGCGATAGGAACTGCAAGAAGGTCCCTGAGAAACCTGGATTCCCATTGAAAACCAATTAAAAGAGAGTGACCTAAAAAAAAATGGAATGGTTTGTCCTCGGGGTTTCGCCTGCTAAATAAGTTATGTTATGCTCACAGACATGATTCAAACAGTTTTTCATAAACTTCAGTGTATTTTCTATCCAAATCTAATAATAATATGCACATCATATCTTCTGGGGATGAGTCGCAGGCAGTTGAATTTGGGCATGCATTTCACCCAGACGTGAAAATACTGCCCCCTGTCAACAAGAAGTTAATGTGTTTGAGCCAATCAGTTGTGTTGTGACAAGATAGGGGTGCTCCTAACTGACCTAAAACAGGGAATTTTTACTCTAATTAAATGTCAGGAATTGTGACAAACTGAGTTTAAATGTATTTGCCTAATGTGTATGTAAATTTCCGACTTCAACTGTATACCGAGTATGTCCACATCCCTTTCAGACCATTTTATTGGTAAACTACACAGTAATGTAAAAGTTGTATTTTTTGTGATCCAATACATATCATAATTTGAGTTTAATCCAGCGAGGTTAGAAAAAGTATCTAGATCCTCTTTGAGGTTGTGAAGGGATCCAAATTGTGGATTTAAAAGAAAACATGAATTATCAGCGTACAGTGAAACCTCTGTTTTTAACACCTTTAACACCTTGTTGGATCTGATTTTAACAGCTAGCATTTCGATAATAAATGACAATGCCAATAGCGGACAACCTTGTTTTACTCCTCTTGACAGTATAATACTTTCTGAGAAGTTGCCATTATTTACCAATTTACACCTAGGGTTACTATACATAATTTACCTCATTTTCAGACATTCCACAAAATTGAAGTATTCCAGGCATTTATATGTAAACTCTAGTCGTACTTGATCAAAGGCCTTTTCAAAGTCAGCTATGAATACTAGCCTTTTCACACGTACCAACACACGGGTGTGATCATTCTACAGTTGTCCCTGTAGAGTACGAACAAACCAGTGTGATTAGAATGCTTATTTAGAACGCTTATTTAGAATGGCCAGTTTCGAGTGATGCAACAATCAGCATTTGAGCTGGCCACACTGTTTTTTTCAGAAACATTTTGCACAAACATAGTCCTTACAAAGATATGTCCAGAATGTGAGCAGTTTATTTTTGGATGCAATGTTCAGACATTCATATAAGTATCTACAGCATAACGCAATCATCCAAACCATTTTTGGGGCGCCACATTTATCCTAGCGCTAACTGAGGAAAGATTGACTTAACACAAGCAGTCATATTTTTATAACTCTCAGCTGACATAAACTACAATATGAATGAGCTAATAGCGATTACTATTATAATTAAATCACGTCACGGGTGAGCTCACCATTGATCGAAATAATTGAGTAAAACACTTTGTAGAAATCGAAAGTAATTTGAAGATGGGTAGTTTCTGAGCAGTGGCATGCTTTTTTTCCTCACAGAAACCAAAGATAATATGAGAAGACAAGATGAGTTTAGTCTGTTTATAGTATGTATGTTGAAGGGGGTGTGTCGTCTACCATATTTCACATCCCACCATTGACTTCTGGAAGATATCAAAAAATGAGTGAACCCTTACTCACCTCATTTTGTTGTAACATCTTTGGTCCGACAGACCCAGAATGCATCAACAAACATGGCTCCACACATCATAATCAGTACAACCTTCAAAACGTATTTTACACACACAATATGTGCCCATTACAATCTATGCAAAAATCGGAATGCATGAGTTGTCAATAGAACTTGAAACCATGAATCAAACAGTAAATATATAAATAATTACCATTCATAATTTTCTGATATTGATTTATTGATACAAGTGGCACATGATGACAGTCAATCACATAACCTCTCACTCTCACTCTGAGCCATTCAGGGTTGTTGTTTATGTATGTTAATATATGTAGCTAGAGGGATAAGCTGTAGCATTTGCAATGTCTTTCAAAAGGAGACAACTCACAAATGCGGATATTCTGGAGATTTTTTTATTCTGACAATGAGTCTGAGTTTTAAAGTCAGGAATCAGATTCTGACAGTGAGGAGCTGCCCCCCCCAACCTTGTAGCCATTGAGAACCCTGAATCTGAAGACTCCTTGTCCACTGACAAAGTCCCAGGTCCCTTTGAAGATACTGGTGGTTATGGAGGCAGACCGACAGTGAATGAAGTACAGAAGTTCTGTGGTAGCTGGAAGGCTGCCAGCCATTTCACCCCACCTGACCCTGCTGTTTGAGTCCTCATCTGGAGTGCAATGCCCCTTGTCATTTCCATCTGAGGCATAGTGCTTCAAGTTGTTTCTGGCAGAGGAGATGGTGGGAGACATAGTAGAGGACACCAATCACTATGCCTTGAAGCTACAGGAGAAGAGAGAGCCAGGAGTGAGGGGGAAACTCGCTAAATGGGTGACAACCGCAATTAGTGAAATGTATACCTTCCTGGTGACAGTCCTTCTCATGGGGATAGAAAAGAAGAACTCCCTAAGAGAATGCTGGAGCACAGATCCTATGTTTGCAACTCCCTTCTTTGCCATCCTATTTTCCCAAGACCGCTTCCTTGTTCTGCTGTGATGCCTGCATTTCGTCAACCTTACCAGCTTGACATCAGCATTTGGTCGGGTCTTTGTGCCATACAAGGACCTATGCATTGATGAGTCCCTGATGTTATGGAAAGGGAGGCTGGCTTTAAGTCAAAATATTCCCTCCAAAAAAGGCACAGGTTTGCGGCCAAGTTCTTTGTCATGTGCGACATGAAGACCAGGACATTATAGCATACACAGGGTCCACCACTGACATCCAACATTATGAGGGGCTTGAGGTGTCCGAGTCCATGGTGATGACCATGCTGGCACCTCAGCTCACCAAAGGACACTATGTATGTGGACAATTGTTAAAGCAGTCCCACACTCTTCCAGCATCTGCTCTCCAACAGCACAGTCAGGTCGAACAGAAAGGCAATGCCAGCATTCAGATGCAGGAAGATGCAGAGAGGGGAGGTGGAGTTCAAGGAGAACAGTCAACAGCTGGCAGTAAAGTGGCATGACAAACAAGAAGTCTCTCCACTGTCCTCTCCACTGTCCTTACAGCAAGCATGTCGGCCACAGGGAAGGTGGACAACCTGATGGGAGAGAGAAAAATCAAACCAGACTGCGTGCTTGACAATAACCTCAAGATGAGGGTTATTGTGGAATGCACTCGGAAAATGACCAAGTGTTATAAGAATATTTTTTTCCATTTGATCGACACTGCTGCCCTGAATGGCAACATAGTTAAACACCAATAAACAGAGGTGATTACTGAACAAGGTATTTTTTGTAATTTGACATACAGTTCAGATACAGAAACTTTTATAGCATAACAAGGCACTTACTTTGATAGAAACGCAACCTGGATTCGAACCAGGGGGTCTGTTGTGACGCCTTTAGCGCTGAGACGCTGTGCCTTAGAAAGTTGCACCACTTAGGAGTTGTAAGGTAACTTCAAAATACAACACAAGCTAATACATCTCTGATGCAATTAGCATTGTTTTACAGAGCTAATAGAAGAATGTAGCTTGCTACATAAGCACAATTGAATATAACACCATAAAGGTTATGAAAATAGTAACGTTACCTCGCGTGTCTGCGGTTATAAGGAAAATACACAAACATATTATGCCCCATACACACAGTGAGCTACAGTAGAAACAACGTAACACGACATACAGAAACTATTATAACGTAATAAGGGCACTTTGATGGAAATGTGTGTGTTTCTAAAGTTATTAATAGTAATGAAAACAACAATGACTGCGATGCGGGCAACAAATGGAAAATGTGAACACGTATATGCAGATCCTGTTCTGACGGGAGATGTGCAATTGTCTGCAGACTTGAACTGCACAAACAATTGGGAAGTGCTTGGGCAATTTTGTCCGGGTCAAAAATTTAAAAAAAATATGTATTGTCCGCAAAAGTAAAAAGGACTACTTTTATGTGACTGAATGAGGAGGCGGAACACACCTCAATTCAAACTGTTCTTAGAAAATGAAAACTTGTTAGAAAATCATTTGAAACCGCCTATAAATAAAAACAGGCCTTGGTTTGATGGCATTGCGGATTAAATGTACTGTCACATGACAATCACATTCTGGAATGGAGAGAACATTCTAACATCACTTGCGGAAAAAAAACTCCTGCGGATTCGAGAAGATAACGAGTTCAACAGGACAATTAGCCTATCAGGTAGCAGTTCATTCTTGCACGAATCCAGCCTAGCTGACGCAATACAATTTTCAGCTTTTTTCTGCCTCTTTTTATTCTGGCCTCTTATTCTGGCCATTGATTTAATTAATCACCCTAATTTTGGCCATCCTACAAGAGTAAAAGCTCCAATAACGTTTGAACAGATTATGATAGAGAGAATGTTTTTTTTAGAGGATTATCTACTCAATTAACATAACATTTTAATCATTGGTTAAAACGTGTGTTTTTGATTGGACAAACCCGACTCTGATCCCTCAAACCCGACTCTGGGCCTAGTAGCCAGTTCCAATGCTTGTTTTAATTGTTCCCAGGGTCTGATTTAGACTTGGCACACCAGGTGGGTGTAATTCATTATCAGGTAGAAAAGAAAACCAGCAGACTCCGGACTTCATTGGATACCCCTGCTTGAGATAGTAACTTTTACCCTCGGTCAAGAGAATTGAGTTCATGTTTCCCTTTTGCATCGCCTGTATCTCTTTAATACTCTGTCCGTCTCCCAACTCCTTCTACTCAATCTTTACTGATCATTTACCCTCAGTAATTCAAAAAGCGAAAGAAGTTATGTATGCTGTTGACTTTATCAAATCAGCAGATCAGTTATCAAATCAGTTAGCAGATGTTAATGCGAGTGTAGCGAAATGCTTGTGCTTCTAGTTCCGACAATGCAGTAATAACCAACAAGTAATCTAACTAACAATTCCTAAACTACTGTCTTATACACAGTGTAAGGGGATAAAGAATATGTACATAAGGATATATGAATGAGTGATGGTACAGAGCAGCATAGGCAAGATACAGTAGATGGTATCGAGTACAGTATATACATATGAGATGAGTATGTAAGCAAAGTGGCATAGTTAAAGTGGCTAGTGATACATGTATTACATAAGGATGCAGTCGTTGATATAGAGTACAGTATATACGTATGCATATGAGATGAATAATGTAGGGTAAGTAACATTATATAAGGTAGCATTGTTTAAAGTGGCTAGTGATATATTTACATCATTTCCCATCAATTCCCATTATTAAAGTGGCTGGAGTTGAGTCAGTGTCAGTGTGTTGGCAGCAGCCACTCAATGTTAGTGGTGGCTGTTTAACAGTCTGATGGCCTTGAGATAGAAGCTGTTTTTCAGTCTCTCGGTCCCAGCTTTGATGCACCTGTACTGACCTCGCCTTCTGGATGATAGCGGGGTGAACAGGCAGTGGCTCGGGTGGTTGATGTCCTTGATGATCTTTATGGCCTTCCTGTAACATCGGGTGGTGTAGGTGTCCTGGAGGGCAGGTAGTTTGACCCCCGGTCATGCGTTGTGCAGACCTCACTACCCTCTGGAGAGCCTTACGGTTGAGGGCGGAGCAGTTACCGTACCAGGTGGTGATACAGCCCGCCAGGATGCTCTCGATTGTGCATCTGTAGAAGTTTGTGAGTGCTTTTGGTGACAAGCCGAATTTCTTCAGCCTCCTGAGGTTGAAGAGGCGCTGCTGCGCCTTCTTCACGATGCTGTCTGTGTGAGTGGACCAATTCAGTTTGTCTGTGATGTGTATGCCGAGGAACTTAAAACTTGCTACTCTCTCCACTACTGTTCCATCGATGTGGATAGAGGGGTGTTCCCTCTGCTGTTTCCTGAAGTCCACAATCATCTCCTTAGTTTTGTTGACGTTGAGTGTGAGGTTATTTTCCTGACACCACACTCCGAGGGCCCTCACCTCCTCCCTGTAGGCCGTCTCGTCGTTGTTTGTAATCAAGCCTACCACTGTTGTGTCGTCCGCAAACTTGATGATTGAGTTGGAGGCGTGCGTGGCCACGCAGTCGTGGGTGAACAGGCAGTACAGGAGAGGGCTCAGAACGCACCCTTGTGGGGCCCCAGTGTTGAGGATCAGCGGGTAGGAGATGTTGTTACCTACCCTCACCACCTGGGGGCGGCCCGTCAGGAAGTCCAGTACCCAGTTGCACAGGGCGGGGTCGAGACCCAGGGTCTCGAGCTTGATGACGAGCTTGGAGGGTACTATGGTGTTGAATGCCGAGCTGTAGTCGATGAACAGCATTCTCACATAGGTATTCCTCTTGTCCAGATGGGTTAGGGCAGTGTGCAGTGTGGTTGAGATTGCGTCGTCTGTGGACCTATTTGGGCGGTAAGCAAATTGGAGTGGGTCTAGGGTGTCAGGTAGGGTGGAGGTGATATGGTCCTTGACTAGTCTCTCAAAGCACTTCATGATGACGGAAGTGAGTGCTACGGGTCGGTAGTCGTTTAGCTCAGTTACCTTAGCTTTCTTGGGAACAGGAACAATGGTGGCCCTCTTGAAGCATGTGGGAACAGCAGACTGGTATGCTGCGCATGCTCTGAGGGCGCGGCTGGGGATGTCGTCTGGGCCTGCAGCCTTGCGAGGGTTAACACGTTTAAATGTTTTACTCACCTCGGCTGCAGTGAAGGAGAGACCGCATGTTTCCGTTGCAGGCCGTGTCAGTGGCACTGTATTGTCCTCAAAGCGGGCAAAAAAGTGATTTAGTCTGCCTGGGAGCAAGACATCCTGGTCCGTGACTGGGCTGGATTTCTTCCTGTAGTCCGTGATTGACTGTAGACCCTGCCACATGTCTCTTGTGTCTGAGCCGTTGAATTGAGATTCTACTTTGTCTCTGTACTGACGCTTAGCTTGTTTGATAGCCTTACGGAGGGAATAGCTGCACTCTTTGTATTCAGTCATGTTACCAGACACCTTGCCCTGATTGAAAGCAGTGGTTCGCGCTTTCAGTGTATAGTGCTGCATCAGCATATAACGAGTGAATGTACATTTGGATTAATTAATTAAGAAAGGTGTTTGAGTGTGCTTTAGTGGGTTGTTAACTTCTTAGGGCTGAAGTCCAGTTAACGGGATCGATATGACAACAGCCAGTGGAAGTGAAGGGCGCCAAATTCAAAACAACAGAAATCTCATAATTAAAATTCCTCAAACATATATGTATCTTATACCATTTTAAAGGTAATCGTGTTGTTAATCCCACCAAAGTGTTCTATTTCAAATAGGCTTTACAGCGAAAGCACCACAAATGATTGTTAGGTCAGAGTTAAGCCACAGAAAAACACAGCCATTTTTCCAGCCAAGAGTCACAAAAAGCACAAATAGAGAAGGCAAAACCAAGATGAGACGGCATCCAGGAAATGAGCAGGATTTTTGAGGCTCTGTTTTCCATTGTCTCCTTATATGGCTGTAAATGCGAGAGGAGTAAGTCTGCCCTTTCTGTCGTTTCCCCAAGGTGTCTGCAGCATTGTGACGTATTTGTAGGCATATCATTGGAAGATTGACCATAAGAGACCACATTTACCAGGTGTCCGCCCGGTGTCCTGCGCCGAAATTGGTGTAAAAGTCAGCTGCAAGTATTTTTCCACAGAATTCAGAGGAGAATGCAGGCTTCCACGAACGATATATCAATGAAGAGAGTTTGTGAAAAAACACCTTGAGGATTGATTCCAAACAACGTTTGCCATGTTTCGATCGATATTATGGAGTTAATTCGGAAAAAGTTTGACGTTGTAGGTGACTGAATTTTCGGTTCGTTTCGGTAGCCAAATGTGCTGTACAAACGGAACGATTTCTCCTACACACAGACGCTTTCAGGAAAAACTGCGCATTTGGTATGTAACTGAGAGTCTCCTCATTGAAAACATCCGAAGCTCTTCAAAGGTAAATGATTTTATTTATTTGGTTATCTGGTTTTTGTGAAAATGTTGCGTGCTAAATGCTACTCAAAATGCTAAGCTAGCTTAGCATACTCTTACACAAATTAGTCAATTGCTATGGTTCAAAAGCATATTTTGAAAATCTGAGATGACAGTGTTGTTAAGAAAAGGCTAAGCTTGAGAGCAGGCGCATTATTTTCATTTTATTTGCGATTTTCAGAAATCGTTAACGTTGCATTATGCTAATGAGCCTGAGGCTTTAGTCACGATCCCGGATCCGGGATGGGGAGTTTCAACAGGTTAATATTTCAAACTTTTTTAACAAATCAAAAACTGAAAAATTGGGCGTGCAAAATTATTCAGCCCCTTTACTTTCAGTGCAGCAAACTCTCTCCAGAAGTTCAGTGAGGATCTCTGAATGATCCAATGTTGACCTAAATGACTAATGATGATAAATACAATCCACCTGTGTGTAATCAAGTCTCCGTATAAATGCACCTGCACTGTGATAGTCTCAGAGGTCCGTTAAAAGCGCAGAGAGCATCATGAAGAACAAGGAACACACCAGGCAGGTCTGAGATACTGTTGTGAAGAAGTTTAAAGCTGGATTTGGATACAAAAAGATTTCCCAAGCTTTAAACATCCCAAGGAGCACTGTGCAAGCGATAATATTGAAATGGAAGGAGTATCAGACCACTGCAAATCTACCAAGACCTGGCCGTCCCTCTAAACTTTCAGCTCATACAAGGAGAAGACTGATCAGAGATGCAGCCAAGAGGCCCATGATCACTCTGGATGAACTGCAGAGATCTACAGCTGAGGTGGGAGACTCTGACCATAGGACAACAATCAGTCCTATATTGCACAAATCTGGCCTTTATGGAAGAGGGGCAAGAAGAAAGCCATTTCTTAAAGATATCCATAAAAAGTGTCATTTAAAGTTTGCCACAAGCCACCTGGGAGACACACCAAACATGTGGAAGAAGGTGCTCTGGTCAGATGAAACCAAAATTGAACTTTTTGGCAACAATGCAAAATGTTATGTTTGGCGTAAAAGCAACCCAGCTCATCACCCTGAACACACCATACCCACTGTCAAACATGGTGGTGGCAGCATCATGGTTTGAGCCTGCTTTTCTTCAGCAGGGACAGGGAAGATGGTTTAAAATTGATGGGATGATGGATGGAGCCAAATACAGGACCATTCTGGAAGAAAACCTGATGGAGTCTGCAAAAGACCTGAGACTGGGACGGAGATTTGTCTTCCAACAAGACAATGATCCAAAACATAAAGCAAAATCTACAATGGAATGGTTCAAAAATAAACATATCCAGGTGTTAGAATGGCCAAGTCAAAGTCCAGACCTGAATCCAATCGAGAATCTGTGGAAAGAACTGAAAACTGCTGTTCACAAATGCTCTCCATCCAACCTCACAGAGCTCGAGCTGTTTTGCAAGGAGGAATGGGAAAAAATTTCAGTCTCTCGATGTGCAAAACTGATAGAGACATACCCCAAGCGACTTACAGCTGTAATCGCAGCAAAAGGTGGCGCTACAAAGTATTACCTTAAACCTCTTGAAACTCCCCATCCCGGATCCGGGATTGTGACTAAGCCTCAGGCTCATTAGCATAACGCAACGTTAACGATTTCTGAAAATCGCAAATAAAATTAAAATAATGCGTTTGCTCTCAAGCTTAGCCTTTTCTTAACAACACTGTCATCTCAGATTTTCAAAATATGCTTTTGAACCATAGAAATTGACTAATTTGTGTAAGAGTATGCAAAGCTAGCATAGCATTTTGTGTAGCATGTAGCACGCAACATTTTCACAAAAGCCAGATAACCAAATAAATAAAATCATTTACCTTTGAAGAGCTTCTGATGTTTTCAATGAGGAGACTCCCAGTCACATACCAGATGCGCAGTGTTTCCTGAAAGCGTCTGTGTGTAGGAGAAATCGTTCCGTTTTCTACATTGCGCCTGGCTACCGAAACAGAACCGAAAATGCAGTCACCTACAACGTGAAACTTTTTTTTTTCCGGATTAACTACATAATATCGGCCGAAACATGGCAAACGTTGTTTGGAATCAATCCTCAAGGTGTTTTTTCACATATCTCTTCATTGACATGCAGTTCGTGGAAGCTTGCTTCTCTCTCTGTGCCCCATGGAAAAATACTGGCAGGTGACTTTTGCGCACCAATTTCGGCGCAGGACACCGGGCGGACACGTGGTAAATGTGGTCTCTTATGGTCAATCTTCCAACGATCTGCCTACAAATACGTCACAATGCTGCAGACACCTTGGGGAAACGACAGAAAGGGCAGACTCATTCCTCTTGCGTTCACAGCCATATAAGGAGATCATGAAAGACAGAGCCTCAAAAATCCTTGTCATTTCCTGGATGCCAAGTCATCTTGGTTTTGCCTGAAGCTCACGTTAAAGGGCACGCACAGAGAAGATATTTGTATTTCTGGACACGTCAGAGTGTTTTCTTTCGAACAGTAGCAATTATATGCATAGTCGAGCATCTTTTTGTGACAAAATATCTTGTTTAAAACGGGAACGTTTTTCTTCCAAAAATGAAATAGCGCCACCATAAGTGTAAGAGGTTAAGGGGGCTGAATAATTTTGCACGCCCAATTTTTCAGTTTTTGATTTGTTAAAAAAGTTTGAAATATCCAATAAATGTCATTCCACTTCATGATTGTGTCCCACTTGTTGTTGATTCTTCACAAAAAAATACAGTTTTATATCTTTATGTTTGAAGCCTGAAATGTGGCAAAAGGTCGCAAAGTTCAAGGGGGCCGAATACTTTCGCAAGGCACTGTATATCCGCCATGTTGGAGTCAACAGATGTCAGAAATAACATTATAAATATTCACTTACCTTTGAGGATCTTCATCAGAATGCACTCCCAGGAATCCCAGTTCCACAATAAATGTTTGATTTGTTCGATAATGTCCATCATTTATGTCCAAATAGCTACTTTTGTTAGCGCGTTTGGTAAACAAATCAAAACTCACCAAACGCGTTCACTAGCTGCAGACGAAATGTCAAAGTTCCGTTACAGTCCGTAGAAACATGTCAAACGATGTATAGAATCAATCTTTAGGATGTTTTTAACATAAACCTTCAATAATATTCCAACCAGAGAATTCCTTTGTCTCCAGAAAAGCAACGGAAGGAACGGGAGCTACCTCTCATGTGAAATGCACGTGACCAATGCGTGACTGCTAGCAGACCTCTGACTCAATCCCCTCTCATTCAGCCCCCCTTTACATTAGAAGCCTGAAACAAGTTTCTAAAGACAAAACAAAATGGAAAAAGAAACGTAGATCGGTGGCGGCTAGAAAGACTGTGACGTCGACTGCGGAATGCCGCCCGACCAAGGAGAAGCACCAACTTCGGCGGAAGTCGTGACAGAAATACATTGATTATGCCCTAGTCTATGGATTTGACATGACTGGGAATACAAATATGCATATGTTGGTCACAGATGCCTTAAAAAAATGGGCCTCACAATGTGCCTCAGGATCTCGTCACGGTATCTCTGTGCATTCAAATTGTCATAAATTATATGCAATTGTGTTAATTGTCCATAGCTTATCCCTGCCCATGCTTACCCCACTGCCACCATTGGGCACTCTGGTCTCAACATTGACATCAGCAAACCGCTCGCCCACATGACCCCATACACGTGGTCTGTGGTTGTGAGGCCGGTTGGACGTATTGCCAAATTCTCAAACATTCTATGGCAACAGCTCTGGTGGACTTTCCTGCAGTCAGCATGTCAACGCTCCATCAATACTTGAAACATTTGTGGCATTTTGTGAAAAAACTACACATTTTAGAGTGGCCTTTGATTGTCCCCAGCACAAGGTGCACCTGTGTAATGATCAAGCTGTTCAATCAGCTTCTTGATATGCCACATCTGTCAATTGGATGGATTATCTTGGCAAAGGCGAAATGCTCACTAACAGGGATGTAAACAAATGTGTTCACAAAATTTGCGAGAAATAATCTTGTGCCTGTGGAACATTTCTGGGATCATTTATTTCATGGGAGCAAACATAGGAGCAACACTTTACATGTTACATTTTTTTTTCAGTGTATATTTTTTTTATATACTCCTGTTCAAGAAATCCCATAATTTCAGACCAAGTTGTGTATACTGGCAATGGACATAATCACCAAACCATGCACACAGGCATATTTGGGTCATCTGATAACCCCCAGATCAAGGACAAATCTCCTCAAATGCAGCCATCACCCAATTGAACTCATTACCAATTTATATTCCCCAATAAAATAGTATATTCACATTCAAGACAAGAACCATCTGCTTGTCCCTAACCAGTCAGTGTTCAAGATGGGTCACTCAACCAAGACTACTGTGTCACAGAGTTCTCCGCACTGCCAAAGCTGACTCTCTCCTCTGTTGTCATCCTCCAAGATCTATCCGCTACCTTTTAAACTGTGAACCATCAAATCATCTCCACCTTCTCAGGGCTGGGCATCTCAGGGTCTGCACACTTTTGAATTGCATCTTACCTGGCAGGCCACTCCTACCAGGTGATGTGGTGATCTGTTTGCATCACCTGCTCTCACTACTGGTGTCTCCCAGGGCTCGGTTCTAGGCCCTCTTCTCTCTATACAGCAAGTCACTCAGCTCTGTCATATCCTCACATGGTCTCTTCTATCATTGCTAAGCAGATGGCACTCAACTCTTCCTCCCGGGAGGCCTTCCCTGGATTTTATAGCAGCAAAGGTGTTTAAAATTAATCAAATAAAAAATAGGGCTAGGGTCTATTTTTCTTAATTTCCGCCTGACTGATGTGCCCAAAGTAAACTGCCTGTTACTCAGGTCCAGAAACCAGGATATGCATATAATTGGTAGCATTGGATAGAAAACACTTTGTAGTTTGTAGAAATGTTAAAGTAATGTATGAGATTACAACACAATTGAAATGGCAGACAAAAATCCAAAGAAAAACCAACCAGAATATATTTTTTGGGGGGACCCAGGCTCTTATAATGGAAAGCTATGGGTTCTATGCAATTCCTATGGCTAGATGTCAACATCTGTGTTCAAGGTTTCAGGCTTGTTTCTTCCAAAACGAGGAAGAATTTGTAGTTTTGGTACAGAGTCACAGTGGAAAATCAGTCTGTCGGCACGCGATGAAGAGAATGTTCTTTTGAACATACTTCCTTCCGTATGAACTATTATAGTTTATATACATTTTAGGGTATCTCAGGATTAAATGGAAACGTAGTTTGACTTGTTTGAACACAGTTTAGCGGTAGCTTTTTGGATTCCTTTATCTGCATGTTGAACTAGTGGATTACTGAAATCGATGGCACCAACTAAACTGACTTTTTGGGATATAAAGAAGGATTTTATCTAACAAAACGACCATTCATGTTGTAGCTGGGACTCTTGGGATTGCAAACAGAGGAAGATCTTCAAAAGAAAGTGATTTATTTAATCACTATTTGTGATTTTATGAAGCCTGTGCTTGTTGAAAAATATGTTGATGTGGGGAGCCGTCCTCAAAGAATCGCATGGTATGCTTTCACTGTAAAGGTTATTGTATATCGGACAATGCAGTTAGATTAAAACAAATTTTAGATTTTAACCGACATAAGATACTTGTATGTTCATAAATGTTTAATATTACGATTATTTATTTGAATTGCGCACCCTCCGATTTCACCGGAAATTGTTGACAGGTGTCCCGCTGATGGGATGCCTATCCCTAAGAAGTTTATTTTTAATGCCCATGATTTTGAAATGTTCGACGAGCAGGTGTCCACATACTTTTGGTCATGTAGTTTATGTTAAATGCCTTTAAATGTCAATTATAATGTAATTTGTCTGTAATGTCTTTTTAGTTGCCAGTCGGACCACAGGAAGACTTGTTGTCGTTATGGCGTGAGCTAATGAGGATCCTAATAAAATAAAATATCTTTCTCTTACTGCCTCGCCCCCCTCTCCCTCTCTCTCTGTGTCTCTGTCTTACGGTGTCTCTCTGTGTCTTTCTCACTTCTCACCCTCTCTCTCTCTCGCTCAATCTATAGAGCTATTTCTTGTTTACATGCAATTGACAGGTTTGAGTGATGCGCTCGCATCCTCGCAATAACAAGCTCTGTAGCATGATTGTTAATGCTGATGTCACGACCTTGACAAACTTAACAGTGAGTGACTGATGACCATGAAAACATGCAAGACTGATGGCTATAGCTATGTTCAACAAGTATATTATACTTCTGGCTTTATCTAGCTCTATTTGTGATATTTGCCTTGCCTCGCTGGCTTGCTAACTTGCTAAGTAATCAATCCTCCATTGACATCTGCAATGTTGTAGACGATAGCCTGATTAAGTGTTTGTGAATAATCCTATTAGATTTAAAGTACCTGTTTAGGGATCGGTGTGGTTCTGGTACCGGTTCTGAACGATCTGTGGACACTGTAGATCGAAGTGGCATGTATTGAGCAAAAGCCCTGGCTTCTATAGTATATTTTGTCTGCCTGTGTGACGTAGGATGTGAAAACTGAAACCTATTTTTTTATTTTATTTCACCTTTATTTAACCAGTTAGGCCAGTTGAGAATGAGTTCTCATTTTGAAACTGGGATGTCCCTTCTACCATTTAATTTTCTCTTCCGACTGTACATCAACTCCTGGCTGAACCCTATGTCACAGCTTCAGATGGACAAGATTAATATGAGATAAAAGGCGAGTTCCTAACGAGTTTGGGAATCCAAGCTAGAGCTCTGTGTGACAGATGTTTTGATCAAGAGAGACCTTTAGAAAATATGTACATAGAACATTTGGAAAGTAATCAGACCCTTTGAATTTTTCCAACTTTTGTTACATTACAGACTTATTCTAAAAATTAACAAAAATCTTCTTCAATCTACACACAATACCTCATAATGACAAAGCAAAAAACAGCTTTTTAGAAATGTTTGCAAATGTATTACATTTTTTTTTAAACTTTGTTGAAGCACCTTTGGCAGCGATTACAGCCTCGAGTCTTCTTGGGTATGATGGTACAAGCTTGGGGAGTTTCTCCCATTCTTCTGTGCAGATCCTCTCAAGCTCTGTCAGGTTGAATGGTGAGCGTCACTGCACAGCTTTTTTCAGGTGTCTCCAGAGATGTTCGATCCACTCAAAGACATTCAGAGACTTGTCCCGAATCCACTCCTGCTTTGTATTGGCTGTGTGCTTAGGGTCGTTGTCCCTTTGGAAGGAACCTGTTTTCACTTTGTCATTATGGACTGCTATGTGTAGATTGAGGAAAAACATTTATTTTATCCATTTTAGAATAAGGCTGTAAAGTAACAATGTGGAAAAACTGTAGGGGTCTGAATACTGAATACTCCGAATGCACTGCATT
Source organism: Oncorhynchus masou masou (assembly GCF_036934945.1). Classification (NCBI taxonomy): domain Eukaryota; kingdom Metazoa; phylum Chordata; class Actinopteri; order Salmoniformes; family Salmonidae; genus Oncorhynchus; species Oncorhynchus masou. Next base: position 55,146,852 of record NC_088235.1, read on the forward strand.
TGCACAGGGATTTATCCATGAAGAGCACACTTCTCCAGCGTACCAGCAGATGAGCTTCCCTGAGATGGTTTCTGACATTATGTGCAAACATTCTTCAGTTGCGAACATCCAGTTTCCTCAGACGATCCCACAGGTGAAGAAGCCGGATGTGGAGGTCCTAGGCTGGCGTGCTTACACATGGTCTGCGTTTGTGTGGCCAGTTGGACGTACTGCCAAATTCTCTAAAACAATGTTGGAGGTGGCTTATGGTAGAGAAATTATCCTTAAACTATCTTGCAAACATCTCTAGTGGACATTCCTTCAGTCAACCTGCCAATTCCATTCACCCTCAAAACTTGAGACATCTGTGGCAATGTGTTGTGTGACAAAACTGCTCATTTTAGTGTGGCCTTTCAATATCTCCAGCATAAGATGCACCTGTGTAATGATCATGCTGTTTATTCAACTTCATGAAATGCTACACCTGTCAGGTGGATGGATTATCTTGACAAAGGAGAAATTCTCACTAACAGGGATATACAAATTTGTGCACAAAACTTTACAGAAGGCCCCTTAAATAGTGTAGTGTCTAGGGGTCTTAGTTGCTCTTCTTTCATACACTAAATTATGGTAGACTGTGTGTGCCAGGATAAGATATTGTGTTGAGAGGTACATATGTAAGATGTCAATTTGAGCCAGGAAAATAATTCTGCTGCAACAGGAAATTTGAAAAAAAAAATTGATAATAATTAATGGACCTTTTTTTTAAAGGATTTTAAAAATGTTCGTAAGGCCAAATTAAGTCTGACATTTCAAAGTGGAAATTCCAAACTTGAGAAGCCTTTTTAAACTCAAATACACTTCATGGTTCTCCAGAGTGGCACGGCCGTCTTAGGCACTGCATTGCAGTTGCGTCACTACAGATCCTGGTTTGATCCCAGGCTGTGTCGCAGCTGGCTGCGACCAGGAGACCCATGAAGAGGCATACAATTGGCCAAGCGTCATCTGGGTTCGGAGGGTTTGGCCAGCTGGGTTGTCCTTGTCCCATCACGCTCTAATGACTCCTGTGGCGGGCCGAGCGCAGTGCACGCTGACTCGGTCGCCAGGTGTATAGAGCTTCCTTCGACATATTGGTGCAGCTAGCTTCCGGGTTAAGCAAGCATTGTGTCAAGAAGGAGTGCGGTTTGGTGGGGTCGTGTTTTGGAAGGACGCACAGCTCTCGATCTTCACCTCTCCGAGTCCGTACAGGAGTTGCAGCGATGGCACAAGACTGTAACTACCAATTGGATATCACGAAATTGAGCAAATATATATACAGTACCAGACAAGTTTGGACACACCTACTCATTCCATGGTTTTTCTTAATTTTTACTATTTTCCACATTGTAGAATAATAGTGAAGGCATCAAAACTATGAAAAAACCCATATGGAATCATGTAGTAACAAAAATGTCACACCCTGACCATAGAAAGTTGTTTATTCTCTATGTTGGTTGGGGCGTGATAGTGACTAGGGTGGGTCATCTAGGTGAACTGTATTTCTATGGTGGCCTGATATAGTTCCCAATCACAGGCAGCTGTTTATCGTTGTCTCTGATTGGGGATCATATTTAGGTAGCCATTTCCTCATTTGTAATTTGTGGTATCTTGTCTACAATTATTTGCTTGTGTGCATACCATTAGCTTCACGGTTTGTTTGGTAGTTTGTTGTTTTTGTTCTATGTTAATTTATTAAAGGAATATGTACGCCTACCACGCTGCACCTTGGTCCAATCATTAGAGCGATCGTGACAAAAAAAGTGTTAAACAAATCTAAATATTTTACATTCGAGATTCTTCAAAGTAGCCAACCTTTTATTACACTTCCTTGTCAGTGTAGTAAATCTGGCACTTTTCTTTACTCACACCTTTATTGAGCTTCCTTATAGGGCCAAATACTTATCATTACAGATGATACTACAGGTCAGGTTGACACACATATATACACAGCAGAGAACACCATTCCCCACCCCACATTAAATAATTATGACCAAAGTCTATCATAGGCCTCATTAACTCTCCACATAAATCACCTCAGTGAAGGACTGTCCACCGGGGATCGATTACCCACTAGACACACCGATGAACCCTGACCTGAAAGGTCACCAGCCCCATTTGTCTATATATGTTTATGCAAGCATGTGGAAGAGCAGTTCATGCCATAAATGATTATGTAAATGTGACTCATAACACACCTTAAACCACAGTGATTAATGCTAATCAATAAGTGCAAGGATCAAAGAGCATAATACTTCTACCACACAATGTTCTCTGTCCATCTGCTATTGTTATTGACCACAACATTATTTTGGTTGAAAGTAGGACTAAGGGCTGGATACAATCCAAAGAATCGTGGAAGATCCGCGTTAAAATGTAAAGGTAATTTCCGATTGAGCCGACATATGCATCGTTTACCATGAATGCAGTCTCTGCAAACACGGGAACACTTCCTTTACATTTAAATTGAGCTATAATGTGAATATTATCGCGATACTTCTGACATATGGATTGAATTCTACACTGACATTAGCTTTAGGAAGCAATAATATGAAAGCCATTAATGATTGCAATTGAGATCCTCTCTGTGGGTGATTTTAGCACGTATTGATGATTTAACGAGAGATCAGATGGCACTAATCTTGTGGCAATAGGCTCCTTGAGTTTAACAGCCTAAACAACAAGTTTGGAATGTTTGGCTGAAGAACAAAACATTTGTTTGTTTATCTACAGTATGTGCAACTTCCTCATTTATGTTTTGTTATTATAAATTCATCATTACTTGACCCTATAGGGCAGTGTCTTTGAAATTACTTGCATTTTACTTTTGCAAATTACAAACCTATGCAATTTTGAAGACCGAGGAATGATGGTCCTCTATGATTAGTACTTTATGTGCTTGTATATGTTGGAGTTTATGAAGTAGAGAGAGTATAAATAAAAGCGGGGAGAGAAACATAAAAGATAAAGAGTGGACAGGAGACACAGAGATAAGAAAATACCAAAAGAGAGGAGAGGTTAAAAAAGAGACTACACCGTTGTGAGGCTCTGTGAGAGGCTCTGTGAGAGGCTCTGTTGTGAGGCTCTGTTGTGAGGCTCTGTGAGAGGCTCTGTTGTGAGGCTCTGTTGTGAGGCTCTTGAGAGGCTCTGTTGTGAGGCTCTGTGAGAGGCTCTGTGAGAGGCTCTGTTGTGAGGCTCTGTTGTGAGGCTCTGTTGTGTGAGGCTCTGTTGTGAGGTTCTGTTGGGAGGCTCTGTTGGGAGGCTCTGAGAGAGGCTCTGTTGTGAGGCTCTGTGTGAGGCTCTGTTGTGAGGCTCTGTGTGAGGCTCTGTTGTGAGGCTCTGTGAGAGGCTCTGTTGTGAGGCTCTGTTGTGAGGCTCTTGAGAGGCTCTGTTGTGAGGCTCTTGAGAGGCTCTGTTGTGAGGCTCTGTGAGAGGCTCTGTGAGAGGCTCTGTTGTGAGGCTCTGTTGTGTGAGGCTCTGTTGTGAGGCTCTGTTGGGAGGCTCTGTTGGGAGGCTCTGAGAGAGGCTCTGTTGTGAGGCTCTGTGAGAGCATCTGTTGTGAGGCTCTGTGAGAGCCTCTGTTGTGAGGCTCTGTTGGGAGGCTCTGAGAGAGCCTCTGTTGTGAGGCTCTGTTGTGAGGCTCTGTTGGGAGGCTCTGTGAGAGGCTCTGTTGGGAGGCTGTGTGACAGCAGCAACCTATTATTGATGCTTGACCTGGACATCTCTAAGAACCAAGTGGCTGATGGCACGGTGTTGCTGTGGATGACAGACAGCTGGTGGTAACGGTGTGACACGCGATGCCGTGCTGATTGAGCTGTGATTACCCAACCGATTGAAGGTGTCAGAGTCCGAGTGCCGCCACGGCAAGAAGGGATAGTGGTGTTAACCACCTGCGGCCTTCCTTGTCACACACGCCATAAATACGGAGAGATGGCCTGGCTACCAAATGTTCTTATCTGACTTCCTCTCCTTAACATACATCTGGAGGGCGACAGGGAGAGATAGGCTGGGTCCCAATGTTTTGATATGGTTTCATTACGCCCAGCATGTGTTAAATACGATCTTAATACTAACACACTTTGGTCTGTGTGATGCTGTGATTCCTCCATATTCACACTCTGAATACAATTGTTACATGTTGATGACCATTGTTGGAGTGGCACAGAAAATCATGCTGGATGATCAAACCATTGATGAGTAACAAAATATGTGGCCATATTTCTCCTATACAGAGATCCCTAAGCATGTCACGCCTTGGATTATCCGGTTCATTAACTTGGTAATTAACTGGTACAGTTCTCATTTATGCTATTGAATGAACTGTCATACTGTTAGGGAAGATTAACCATTCAGTGTAATTATGGACATTTTGTTTCATCAGTGCTACCAAAATGTGTGACGCAAAGTTATACTAATCAAGCTCTGGTACTCCCCACTGGTTCAAAGGATCGGAAATTCCTGGAGAAGTCGAAGCACAGACATGAGATGGTATAGCCTCAGTCACGCATCATGTGTCTTCATATCTTTGTGGCTGTTTCATATCGAATGACTGTATGAATATTAGGATGTCTTGGCACATTTTTACCTTCAATTGAAGTGAATCCAAATATGCGTGTGTCTCGTGGTCTTACCGAAGTAAGTGAAGTGTTGTACAGTTACTCAGAGGAATACAACAGGCTGTTGCTTACACTGAAATGTTTGCACGTATGCCGAGGCAGTGACATGAGCTACTCTGCCTCAGGCGAATATACAAGCTGTTAGGAGAGGCTATAGTTTTGCTACCAGCAGCACAGTGCAGCAGTTAGAGAAAAAGCCCAGAGACATAGGGAAGGGAGAGTGAGAGACAGAGGAAAAGATGAAAATATAATTTTCATTGCTGCACTGAAAGTAAAGGGGCTGAATAATTTTGCACGCCCAATTTTTCAGTTTTTGATTTGTTAAAAAAGTTTGAAATATCCAATAAATGTTGTTCCACTTCATGATTGTGTCCCACTTGTTGTTGATTCTTCACAAAAAAATACAGTTTTATATCTTTATGTTTGAAGCCTGAAATGTGTCAAAAGTTCGCAAAGTTCAAGGGGGCCGAATACTTTCGCAAGGCACTGTACATAGGCATACAGAGTTAATTTAAATGCTAATTTTATCATTAGAAAACCATTTTGCAATGATGTTAGCACAGCTGAAAACTGTCGGTTTAAAGAAGCAATAAAACTGGCCTTCTATAGACTCGTTGAGTATCTGGAGCATCCGCATTTGTGGGTTCGATTATAGGCTCAAAATGACTAGAAACAAAACTTTCTTCTGAAAATCATCAGCCAATTCTTGTTCTGAGAAATGAAGGCTATTTCATGTGAGAAATTAACAAGAAACTGAAGATCTCGTACAACACTGCGTATTACTCCCTTCATAGAACAGTGGAAACTGGCCCTAACCAGAATAGAAAGAGGAGTGGGTGGCCCCGGTGCACAACTGAGCAAGAGGACAATTACATTAGTGTCTAGTTTGAGAAACGCCTCACACGTCCTCAACTGGCAGATTCATTAAATAGTACCTGCAAAACACAAGTCTCAAGGTCAACAGTGAATAGGCGACTCCGGGATGCTGGCCTTCTTTAAGACGTATGGAAGTGGATGGCTGCAAATGTTCTACTTTTAAACGCGGATAAAACAGAGATGCTTGTTCTCGGTCTCAAGAAACAAAGAGATATATTATGTTGAATCTGAAAATTAATCTTGATGGTTGTACAGTCCTCTCAAATAAAACTGTGAAGGACCTCGCCGTTAATCTGGACCCTGATATCTCTTTTGATGAACATATCAAGACTGTTTCAAGGACAGCTTTTTTTCCATCTACGTAACATTGCAGATATCAGAAACTTTCTGTCCAAAATTTATACAGAAAAATGTATCCATGCTTTTGTCACTTCTAGGTCAGACTACAGCAATGCTCTACTTTCCAGCTACCTGGATAAAGCTCCAAATAAACTTCAGTTAGTGCTAAACACGGCTGCTAGAATCTTAACCATATTGATCAAATGCTTGAACATATTACTCCAGTGCTAGCCTCTCTACACTGGCTTCCTATTAAAACTTCTTATGGCTGAGATCCCGCTACCGGTATGACAACAGCCAGTGAAAGAGAAATCAGAAATCTCATAATTAAAATTTCTCAAGCATACAAGTATTTTACACCATTTTTTAAATTGTTTTATTTGATTTCACCTTTTTTTAACCAGGTAGGAAAGTTGAGAACAAGTTCTCATTTACAATTGCGACCTGGCCAAGATAAAACAATGCAGTTCGACACATACAACAACACAGATTTACACATTAAGTTTTTAAAGATAAACTTGTTGTTAATCCCACCACAGTGTCCGATTTCACAAAGGCTTTACAGGGAAAGCACACCAAGCGATTATGGTAAGTCACCGCCTAGTCACAGAAATAGACAGCCATTTTTCCAGCCAATGAGAGGAGTCACAAAAAGCAGAAATAGAGAAAATTAATCACTAATCTTTGATGATCTTCATCAGATGGCACTCATAGGACTTCATGTTACACAATACATGTATGTTTTGTTCGATAAAGTTCATAATTATATCCAAAAATTAGAGTTTACATTGGCGCGTTATGTTCAGTAGTTCAAAAACATCTGGTGATATTTTAGAGAGCCACATCAATTTACAGAAATACTCATAATAAACATTGATAAAAGACAACTATTATGCATGGAATTATAGATAGACTTCTCCTTAAGTACAGCGCTCAGACAACAAAACAAACCAGATACCCGCCATGTTGACAGATACCCGCCATGTTGCTCAGAGACCAAAACAGCCAATATCCGCAATGTTGCGCAGTCAAAATTAGTCAGAAATAGCATTATAAATATTCACTTACCTGTGATGATCTTCATCAGAATACACTCCCAGGAATCCCAGTTCCACAATAAATGCTTGTTTTGTTCGATAAAGTCCATAATTTATGTCCAAATATCTCCTTTTGTTAGCGCGTTTGGTAAACAAATCCAAACTCACACGGCACAGGCAAGTCCAGGCGAAAGTTCAGACAAAGTTCAAAAAGTTATATTAGTCTGTAGAAACATGTCAAACTATGTATAGAATCAATCTTTAGGATGTTTTTAACATTAATCTTCAATAACGTTCCAACTGGAGAAGTCCTTTGTCTTTAAAATTGCAATGGAACGCAGGTCGCTCTCACGTGGGTGCGCGTGATCAGCTCATGTCACTCTTGCAGACCCCTGACTCATTTAGCTCTCATTCCCCCCTCCTTCACAGTAGAAACCTCAAATAAAGTTCTAAAGACTGTTGACATCTAGTGGAAGCCATAGGAAGTGCAATATGACCCCATAAACACGGTATATTCGATAGGTAATGACTTGAAAAACTACAAACCTCAGATTTCCCACTTCCTGGGTGATATTTTTTTCTCCGATTTTTGCCTGCCATATGAGTTCTGTTATACTCAAAAGATACCATTCAAACAGTTTTAGAAACTACAGAGTGTTTTCTAACCAAATCTAGATTTGCATATATTAGCAACTGGGCCTGAGTAGCAGGCAGTTTACTCCGGGCACCCTATTCATCCAAGCTACTCAATACTGCCCCCAGCCATAAGAAGTTTTAAGGCAAAGGCTGATTTCAAGGTTTTACTGCTAACCTACAAAGCATTACATGGGCTTGCTCCTACCTATCTTTCCGATTTGGTCCTGCCGTACATACCTGCACGTGCGCTACATTCACAAGATCCAGGCCTCCTAACTGTCCCTAGAATGTCTAAGCAAACAGCTAGAGGCAGGGCTTTCCCCTATAAAGCTCAATTTTTATGGAATGGTCTGCCTACCCATGTGAGAGACGCAGACTTGGTCTCAACCTTTAAGTCTTTATTGAAGACTCATCTCTTTAGTAGGCCCTATGATTGAGTGTATTCTGGCCCAGGAGAATGAAGGTGAACGGAAAGACACTGGAGCAACGAACCGCCCTTGCTGTCTCTGCCTGGCTGGTTTCCCTAACTCCACTGGGATTCTCTGCCTCTAACCCTATTACAGGGGCTGAGTCACTGGCTTACTGGTGCTCTTCCATGCCATCCCTAGGAGGGGTGCGTCACCTGAGTGGGTTGAGTCACTGATGTGATCTTCCTGTCTGGGTTGTCGCCCCCTCTTGGGTTGTGCCGTGGCGGAGATCTTTGTTGGCTATACTCGGCCTTGTTTCAGGATGGTAAGTTGGTAGTTGAAGATATCCCTCTAGTGGTGTGGGGGCTGTGCTTTGGCAAAGTGGTTGGGGTTATATCCTGCCTGTTTGGCCCTGTCAAGGGGTATCGTCGGATGGGGCCAAAGTGACTCCCGACCCCTCTTCTCAGCCTCCAGTATTTATGCTGCAGTAGTTTATGTGCCGGGGGCTAGGATCAGTCTGTCATAACTGGAGTATTTCTCCTGTCTTATCCAGTGTCCTGTGTGAATTTATTAAGTATGCTCTCTCTAATTCTCTCTTTCCTTCTCTCTCTCGGAGGAGGACCTGAGCCCTAGGACCATGCCTCAGGAATACCTGGCCTCATGACTCCTTGCTGTCCCCAGTCCACCTGGCCGTGCTGCTGCTCTAGTATCAACTGTTCTGCCAGCAATGGAACTCTGACCTCTCCACCGGACGTGTAACCTGTCCCAGACCTGCTCTTTTCAAATCTCTAGAGACAGCAGGAGTGGTACAGATTCTCTCAATGATCAGATATGAAAAGCCAACTGTTGCACCCTCAACAACCACTGTGATTATTATTATTTGACCCTGCTGGTCATCTATGAACATTTGAACATCTTGACCGTGTTCTGTTATAATCTCCACCTGGCACAGCCAAAAGAGTTCCTCTCTAGGTTTCTTCCTAGGTTCTGGTCTTTCTAGGGAGTTTTTCCTAGCCACCATGCTTCTACACCTGCATTGCTTGCTGTTTGTGGTTTTAGGTTGGGTTTCTGCACAGCACTTTAAGATATTAGCTGATGTAAGAAGGGCTTTATAAATAAATTTTATGTTATTTTAAATGGACAAAAAACATGCTTTTCTTTCAATACCAAGGACATTTCTAAGTGAGACATTGTTAAGTGAGAAAACCACTCTGGAAATGGGGAACAGCTCCTCCAGGCGTGAGCATGAAAAATATTGTAAATTCACTGTCTAGTGATATGAAGAACCATTTCAAAGTAGAGAAGTGTAGGCAAGAGATAAAGAAATATTCTGTCATTGTTGACAAAGATGGACTATGGAATCTGTCTGATATACAAAAAGCTTGATGAAAAATACAGAGAATGTCTAATTACTTGACAAAGACACGATGGGTATTAACTGTATTAGCCAAAGTAAGAAAACGTGATGAGAAATCATTTCTTAAGAGAATCACGGAGGACAGGGGAAAATGAACATCCCCCTCTTAGCATAACATCTCTTTGTATAAACCTATTTTTCTCCCCCTGATTTGCTTTGAGTTCTGTGTTACTGAAAAGGAACGGCAACTGTTAACAGATAGATAACAATGAAGATTGTGAGCCACCTTCAACTTCCAAGGGGGATTTCAGGTTACCATGGAAACCTACGAGTGCATGGGCACACAAACCCCTTTGCAGATCCTGATCAGCTAGAGAGGGAGAGATAGATTGAACATGTATTCCCTGAGCTCCAGTGTCTGTTCCTCAAAACATGACAAATCAATAACAATCAAAGTCAGAAACGTTGTTCAGTTACCTCAGTCTGGCTTTCCAAAGTGGGTGAGGAGAGGTTGTTGGCCAGGTGGCTTTTTAATGAAGGCAAAGTCCCACTACAGATAAAGGCTAACTAAAAGCAATGTTGTCTGACTGGAGTGTGTCTGACCCTGAGTAGGAGAGAGAGAACCTGAGTAGGGAAATAATTAGGTATATCTTGATCACAATTCAAAGTAGAACAGGTCTATTATTGAGGATTATCTCTGTCATTATGTATACTAACTTAAAACTGTGGTTCTCCAAGAATACAATTTTCCAAAGTAAAGCTATGGGTGAATTCTGCTTCTCTTAGCTCATCACCCACCTGAGTCACTCATAACAGAGTTTGTGAGAGCGTTTGTGCGTGTGTAAGAGAGAAATGGAGTGAGTGTTTGTGCTGTTAGGAGAAACTTTGCTCAACGTTTTTGATTGTTACAACAGTCACACCCTGATCTGTTTCACCTGTCATGGTGATTGTCTCCACCCCCTCCAGGTGTTGCTTATTTTCCCCAGTGTATTTATCCCTGTGTTTCCTATATCTCTGTGCTAGTTTGTCTTGTATGTTTCCAAGTGGTTTTCCTCTTCTCCTGCTTTTTGCATTCTCCTTTTTCTAGTCCTCTGGTTTTGACACTTGCCTGTTTCTGGACTTGGTACCTGCCTGCCTGACCATTCTGCCTGCCTTGACCACGAGCCTGTCTGCCACTCTGTACAGCCTGGACTCTGATCTTGTTCTGACCTTTTTTGCCTGTCCACAACCATTCTCTTGCCTACCCCTTTGGATTAATAATCATTGTAAGACTCCAACCATCTGCCTCCTGTGTCTGCATTTGGGTCTCACCTTGTGTCTTGATAAAAACAATAACCGAGAGAGACTGCTTATGCAAAACAGATCAGGAATAATAGCATATGGAGGATTTATTTCAACTGTGTGCAGTGTTGTTTGAAATAGACACCTAAGTCTTGCCTAACGCCACAAAATATATTCACAGCTAATTCATTCCTTATTATTTAATTAATTAAGGCAGTCTGAAAACTTGGTTCTGTATTTCTTAACAAGCATATAAATTACTCTTACATTCTGGGAATGATACGGACTCTGGTAAAACAGTTCACACATGATGAGAAAAGCAATGGTTGTACAGTAGGTTTGCCTCTTTGACATCAGTCACACACGTTGACCCACATACTTGGGTGTGTGACTGATGTCAACGACAAATAACGGGCCCCGATACAACAAGGTATGAATTGCATGAACACAGACAAAAGCGTTTGAAATGTGATGAATGTTCAACCTGAACTATTGGTATGATTTGTGATGCTTTTATGTGTCCCTCCATTTAGTACATGTTAGTTTTGGTATGATATGTTGCGAATTTGTGGCTGTCCCTCCATTTCACATGATATGTTACATCCTCCAATTCATATGATTCATATGAAATTGTGGCTAACGTTTTTGTATGATATGTTCTGAATTTGTGGCAAACGTTAGCTCGGTTAGGGGTTAGGGGTAGGGGTTAGCTAATATGCTAAGTAGTAGTAGTTAAAAAGTACTAAGTAGTTGCAAAGTTGAGTATTAGCTAAATTTGTCCCCAATGTGATTTGAACACAACCTTTGAGTTGCTTGACTCACGTTATATGCCCATCCATGCATCCTCCCCGACCAACCTCCATCCTTTTGTTTCTGTAACCATACCAAACGTAGCATATCATACGAATTGGAGGGACACGAAGCTACTATGTTACGTGTAGTCGGAGCGATCAGGCTATAATCTTAAGATGCTTTAAAAACTTCTTAGGGCAAGGCCCCAGCGGGACACCTGTCGACAACTTCCGGTGAAATTGGAGGGCGCGCAATTCAAATAAAGAATCGTAAGAATTATGGATATTAAACATCTAGGTACATACAAGTATCTTATATCGGTTAAAAGCTTAAATTCTTGTTAATCTAACTGCATTGTCCGATTTACAATGCGATTGTTTGAGAACGGCGCCACACATCAAAATATTTTTCAACCAGCACAAGGCTTCGTAAAATCACAAATAGTGATTAAATATTCACTTACTTTTTGAAAATCTTCTTCTGATTTGCAATCCCAAGGGTCCCAGCTACAACAGGCATGGTCGTTTTGTTAGATAAAATCCTTCTTTATTTCCCAAAAAGTCTGTTTAGTTGGCGCCATCGATTTCAGTAATCCACTTGTTCAACATCCAGACAAATGAATCAAGAAAGCTACCTCTAAACTTTGTTAAAACATGTCAAACTACGTTTCTATTAACCCTCGGGTACCCTAAAATGTAATTGAACTATAATATTTCATACAGAAATAAGTATGTTCAAAAGAAAAGTAAAATTAGCAAGTGCCCGTCCTCTTCGTCGCGACGCACACACACTGATTTCCAACTCTGACTCTCAGTACCAAAACTCAAATTTCTTCCTTGTTTGGGAAGAAACAAGCCTGAAAACTTTAACAAAGACTGTTGACATCTAGTGGAAGCCATAGGAATTGCATATTGGGAGCTATAATTGCATAGAACCCATAGCTTTCCATTATAAGAGACTGGGACCCCCCCAAAAAAAATTCACTCTGGGAGTTGGAATTGCATAGGACACATAGCCATAAAAAAAATAGTTAAAAATCTGTTTGGTTTTTCTTTGGATTTTCTCCGACCATGTCAATTGTGTTACAGTCTCATACATTCTTTTAACATTTCTACAAACTTGGAAGTGTTGTCTATCCAATGGTACCAATTATATGCATATCCTGGTTTCTGGGCCTGAGTAACAGGCAGTTTACTTTGGGAACGTCAGTCAGACAGGAAGAGGAGAAAAATAGTATTTACAGTGCCTTCAGAAAGTATTCAATCACACCCCTTGACTTTTTTCACATTTTTTGGGGTTAAAAAGTGGGATTAAAATCTATTTAATTGACTTTTTTTTGTTAACGATCTACACAAAATACTCTATTGTCAAAGTGGAAGAAAAATGCAAAAAATATATATTTTTAATGGAAAATAAAACACTAATATATCTTGATTAGATAAGTATTCAACCCCCTAAGTCAATACAGAATCACTTTTGGTGATGATTATAGCTGTGAGTCTTTCTGGTTAAGTGTCTAGGAGCTTTGCACACCTGGATTATACAATATTTGCCCACTTTATTATTTTTACAATTCTTCTTGTCAAGTTGGTTGTTGATAATTGCTAGATTTTCATTTTCAAGTTTTGACATACATAGATTTTCAAGTCGATTTAACTTCTTGACGCTACCCATCCCTTAAGCGGGATAATTGTCATCAGCAACCGCTAAGGTAACTGAGCTAAACGACTACCGCCCCGTAGCACTCACTTCCGTCATCATGAAGTGCTTTGAGAGACTAGTCAAGGACCATATCACCTCCACCCTACCTGACACCCTAGACCCACTCCAATTTGCTTACCGCCCAAATAGGTCCACAGACAACGCAATCACAATCACACTGCACACTGCCCTAACCCATCTGGACAAGAGGAATAACTATGTGAGAATACTGTTCATCGACTACAGCTCGGCATTTAACACCATAGTACCCTCCAAGCTCGTCATCAAGCTCGAGACCCTGGGTCTCGACCCCGCCCTATGCAACTGGGTACTGGACTTCCTGACGGGCCGCCCCCAGGTGGTGAGGGTAGGCAACAACATCTCCACCCCACTGATCCTCAACACTGGGGCCCCACAAGAGTGCGATCTGAGCCCTCTCCTGTACTCCCTGTTCACCCACGACTGCACGGCCACGAACACCTCCAACTCAATCTTCAAGTTTGCGGACAACACAATAGTGGTAGGCTTGATTACCAACAACGACGAGACGGCCTACAGGGAGGAGGTGAGGGCCCTCGGAGTGTGGTGTCAGGACAATAACCTCACACTCAACGTCAACAAAACTAAGGAGATGATTGTGGACTTCAGGAAACAGCGGAGGGAACATCCCCCCTATCCACATCGATGGAACAGTAGTGGAGAGGGTAGTAAGTTTTAAGTTCCTCGGCATACACATCACAGACAAACTGAATTGGTCCACTCACACAGACAGCATCGTGAAGAAGGCGCAGCAGCGCCTCTTCAACCTCAGGAGGCTGAAGAAATTCGGCTTGTCACCAAAAGCACTCACAAACTTCTACAGATGCACAATCGAGAGCATCCTGGTGGGCTGTATCACCGCCTGGTACGGCAACTGCTCCGCCCACAACCGTAAGGCTCTCCAAAGGGTAGTGAGGTCTACACAACGTATCACCGGGGCCAAACTACCTGCCCTCCAGGACACCTACACCACCCGATGTTACAGGAAGGCCATAAAGATCATCAAGGACAACACCCACCCGAGCCACTGCCTGTTCACCCCGCTATCATCCAGAAGGCGAGGTCAGTACAGGTGCATCAAAGCTGGGACCGAGTGAAAAACAGCTTCTATCTCAAGGCCATCAGACTGTTAAACAGCAACCACTAACATTGAGTGGCTGCTGCCAACACACTGATTCAACTCCAGCCACTTTAATAATGGGAATTGATGGGAAAGGATGTAAAATATATCACTAGCCACTTTAAACAATGCTACCTAATATAATGTTTACATACCCTACATTATTCATCTCATATGTACTATGCCACTTTGTTTACATACTCATCTCATATGTATATACTGTACTCGATACCATCTACTGTATCTTGCCTATGCTGCTCTGCACCATCACTCATTCATATCTTTATGTACATATTCTTTATCCCCTTACACTGTGTATAAGAAATTAGTTTTGGAATTGTTAGTTAGATTACTTGTTGGTTATTACTGCATTGTCGGAACTGGAAGCACAAGCATTTCGCTACACTCGCATTAACATCTGCTAACCATGTATATGTGACAAATAAAATTTGATTTGATTTGAATAACATAGTGCCTCAGTCAAATAATATTACTAAAAATATTCATGAAATAACAAGTGCAATATTGCAAAACACAGTTTAGCCTTTTGTTAATCCACCTGTCATCTCAGATTTTGAAATGATGCTTTACAGCGAAAGCAATCCAAGCGTTTGTGTAAATTTATCGATCGCATGACAAAATATTAAGTACACTTAGCATCAGGTAGCTTGGTCACGAAAATCAGAAAAGCAATCAAATTAATCCTTTACCTTTGATGATCTTCGGATGTTTTCACTCACGAGACTCCCAGTTACACAACAAATGTTCCTTTTGTTCCATAAAGATCATTTTTATATCCAAAATACCTACGTTTATTTGGTGCATTATGTTCAGAAATCTACAGGAAAGATCGGTCACGACAACACAGACAAATTCCAAATAAGATCCGTAATGTCCACAGAAAGGGTCCTGTGTGGCTCAGTCGGTAGAGCATGGCGCTTGCAACGCCAAGCGTCGTGGGTTCTATTCCCACTGGGGCCACCCATATGCAAAAGTAGTGGCCCCAGCCAACTTGTAAGTCGCTTTGGACAAAAGCGTCTGCTAAATGGGATATATATAACACGTCAAACGTTTTTTATAATCAATCCTCAGGGTGTTTTTAAAACCTCTTGAAGCTAGGGGCCACTATTTTTATGTTTGGAAAAATAACGTTCCCAAAGTAAACGACCTATATCTGAGGACCAGATGCTAGAATATGCTTATAATTGACAGATTGGGATAGAAAACACTCCAAAACAGTTTCCAAAACTGTCAAAATATTGTCTGTGAGTATAACAGAACTGATATTGCAGGCGAATCCCTGAGAAAAATCAAACAAGGAAGTGGTTTCTATTTTGAAAACTACATGTTCCATAGCCTCCCATTGCTCCATTTAAAGGGATATCAACCAGATTCCTTTTCCTATAGCTTTCTCAAGGTGTCAACAGTCTTCAGACATAGTTTCAGGATTGTATTTTGAAGAATTGTTCGATTCCAGGCTGTATCACATCAGGCCGTGATTGGGAGTCCCATAGGGTGGCGCACAATTGGCCCACATCGTCTGGGTTTGGACGGGTAGACCGTCATTGTAAATAAGAATTTGTTCTTTCTGACTTGCCTAATTAAATAAAAAAAATAAAAAACCTTACAGATAATTGTAATAGTGGGGTACAGATATTGGGTAGTAATTTAATAATCATGTTAAACACTATTGCATGCACATATTTACTCCTGAACTCATTTAGGCTTGCCAAACAAAATGGTTGAATACTTAGTGAGTTAGACAAGGAGTGTAAATACCTTCTGAAGGCACTGTATCATATTTGGCAGTCAGTGGGTCCCCTAAAGACAAAGTGCTTATGGCAATGTTCTTGAGGAACATACAGGAACACACAAGTACTATCCACGCCCTTTGGACAGCACAAGTTGTCAACATACTATACTGGTGTCTCCTTCTTTCTTCCTCACCCTTTCGTACTGACCTCCTCCCGCTCGCCCTGTCTCAACCTTATCTCCCAGGGTGAACCAACCACCTCAACATTGATGTGACAACAGTACATCAATGATCTGAACACATTTGACTGGTGGACATTTGCAGGGGCACGCCAGACGAATGCAATCTGCCACACTCCAGCTGGCTGATTGCAGACATCAAGTTCAATGGGAATTATCTTACAGAGCTAACGTCAGTCTTGAGACCTCCAGATATAACATTATATTCTGTTAGATTGATCTCATTTGCACATGTCTAATGCACAGTTTAGAATTCACACAGTACAGTATCTCCCTGACAAAAAATGGAAATCATAGGGTCATGTATTGGTAACCTATAAGATCACTAGCAATGACTGTGTCGTTGCCTCCTTATCACACTGACTATAACATTGGAGACTGAGAAGAAATTGTAAAGATTGTCTTTTTACATAAACCTCTGACAGAATGAGGGTGTCATAATAGCAATACAATGGAAATAGCTGTGTAGTGCTCCCCTTTCTTAGTGGCAAACGGAAGAGAGGAAAACTGTTGTAAAAGTCAGTGCGACCTTGAGCTTGTTGAAATAATGTTTTATTCATGTGATTTCATCTAACACAAATACTGTAACAAGAGTCATTAATTAGCTCACAGCAGACATCTAACGAGAAGATCCAGTCAAATTCTACTGAACTCCAGTTCACCAAGCACTTACTCAGGCAAAAGAAAGGCCTCTAACACTGTCAGCCTCAGCAAAACACAGACAACTGTGGTAACAGTGTTGAACATTTTAACTGGAACTCATTTCTTGAATAAGGTATTGTACCATCATAAAGCAGTGACAAAAGAGGTTGAGCCAAAATCATGTTTATATCACAGCGTAAGATTTAAGGCAAAGTCGAAACCAAAACTGCCTAGCTGTGACTATTTATGAGTTGCACCTCCATCACTTGGTCACGTCGTTGCCATTGTTATCAACGTTTTACAGATCCATCAGCTGTATTGATGCACAAAAGTAGGCTGATGCCCAGTCATTCTGAATGGGGGCGACTGACTATTTAGACTAAATTACACTATAGTTGTTTGGAAATACGATGACATTGCTAAAATAGGAAAATAAATAGTAGGAAACAACTATGTCATATTATGTCATCAAATTTACTTTAGGGAGATGGTAATGTTGCCATAGCTAGCAAAGTTTGTAAACTACAATTCGGTGCTGTCCCATCAATCTTAGCTATACTGCATCTAAAGTCGGTCTGGCGACATCACAATGATTACAAACGGTTTCCTACTTATTATTTGCCTCCTTTTGTAAAGCCATCGTGTTTCCAAGTCACCCACTGTGTAAAACGGCCTGTTCCCACGTGATTAGATGTATAAACAAATATCTTTAATCATGACAAGTAAAAGCTATGATTTGACAAGTCACAATAAAACAGATCTCAACAGTCACAAATTTGGAATTTCTGTGAACTTCACCAGTCCGAGTCATCAGCTCTGGAAGGACATTGGATTTTCACACATGCTAATAGCTCCTAACACCTTGGTCATTGTTCTCATTCATCCCAATCAGTTCAGCAGCAATCTTTTGCAAAGCTGTGCATAGTCGCCTAGTCTTTTGGAATTAGTTCATGTATTTTAGAAGTCTGAATATGAATGATAACTAATTTGTCTATTAGAATCTATATGCATACTATTGTAATTTCATCAGTTCAAGATCCAATATCAAATCAAACTTCAACTCAAACGTTATTTTTATTTTCAAATGTTATTTTCACACTTTAGCGTAAATGATAAAATGAAAGATAAAAACCAACAAAAGGTAATAAAAGAACAAACAAAGGGTGTCAAAATAACAATAAAGTCGGCTTCATTAGACCAAGCTACTGTAAAAAGGCAGACTGTCAATTAGTACTTAAACACAGTTTCACTGTACAATGGAAAGTTACATATAAAAAACAAATAAAAATACACTATAAAATTTAAAGAAACTATGAATAATCAGGCATTTGTTTCCTGCTAAAATACAAGAAATAAACATTTTCTTTACTCTCAAATGTCCAGCTCTAGGCCTGTTGATTTCTTATACTTTCACCTCCAAGTAGCATAATGGCCTGCCTATAAAAAGTAGTACTACCACAGTTACTGTCTCTGTAGTCCTTGCAAACTGCACTTTATACCAGCAATATGTGCAGCACTTCATAATCCTCTGAACTGGAATAAACTGTGCCCCTGATACAGATTCCAATGCATTGCCCCAAACCTTAACAAGGAGCTTGAAGTGATATAGATTTGGGTGTTTCTGGAACCAATTTACATGAGCCATGACATGAGAAATGTGTGTGTGCTGGACCAATGTGCTGGACCAACAAGCATATCACAAGAGAACAATACTGTTACTAAGCTTTGCATCTGGTTGAATGCGTGGTAAGCCCGCCCGTCTGTACACATGATGAATGAAAACTTCGACTCATCTGTGAGTATGATCTCTCCAAGCATGTCAATGTTATTATGTTTTTCTGTCAGCTGAACAATGGAGATGTCCTTGTTTGGATACTTTAATTTGAAGACACTACACAGATCCTACCTATCTTCGCTTGCTAAAACAAACAGCTGTTTAAGGGACAGACAAATAATGCCTGAACTCACCACATTGCAAATTCAACACCGGTAAGATCCTTATTCTCACTCTGATCAATTACATGTAACTACTTGGATCAGGACCTACATGTATGTCATCTCTCTCATGACCAATTTTCCCTCTAATTATTTTCACTACAGAGCAAATTTCAGGTCTGCTGAGTCCAAGCTTGAAAGTTGTGAAAATTCTGTGCAACTTCCAGTGTGTTTATTGTGAACACTGAGGCTGTACCCGATTTAAGATACAGTTTTAACAGTGACCAAGTAGGCTACTGTGGCTACCAGAGTGGCCTACCATCAAAATCAATGGAGAAAATGCATCCCATAACATTTTAACATGGAAATAGCTGTTCTATCATTCAGCCTACAGTATTAGCAAATGTGTGATGTACAATGTAGACACTACATTCCATGAGACTTTTGTAAAAAACTTTTTTTCAATGTTCACCTAAATGACATACCCAAATCTAACTGCCTGTAGCTCAAGCCCTGAAGCAAAGATATGCATATTCTTGGTACCATTTGAAAGGAAACACTTTGAAGTTTGTGTAAATGTGAATTGCATGTTGGATAATATAACACAATGGATCTGGTAGAGGAAAATACAAAGACAAAACCAACAGGTGTTTTTTTTGCAGAATCTTTGAATTGCAAGAGAAAGGTCACAGTTATAGCCATCACTCTGGTTGTAATTCTGATAGTGTATGTGCAAATTTTCTTGAAGTATGACTGAACCTCAAAACTTTTAGTGTGAAGTTGCCAGGTACATTTGGGCAAATTGTGAAGGAGACATTCACATTCATATTCAATCAAACCTGTATACTTGGACTTTGATTTAGCTTTCCAAGTATTAGTAGCCATAATATAATATCAACATTTGCAAAGCAACCAGTTTTCATAACTTCATAACTCTGAATATCCTGGTTATATCCATGGTTATACTCCCGTTGTACTCCATGATACTCCCGTAAAGCCCAGCTCATTGGCTATCTAGCTAGCTTTGTTTGACCTAGATTGGTGCTTATTCGACTAAGATCGTCGTTCAAGTTATGGCCGCCCGCGTCAAAGGCGTCACTCTCTGACTAAATATAGTGTTCTATAGGATATACTACACCCCTAATGAAATAGTGAAGTCTTGTTACCTTCTAGGATCTCTGAGGAATGGGAACGTGATTTGACTCATTGAAACATCATTTAGGGTGAGATTTTCACAGATTCCTTTCTTTGCAAATTGAACAAGTGGAAATACAAAATCGATCGTGCATGCTATATGGACGTTTTTAGGATATGAAAGAGGATTCTATCTAACAAAATAACACTTAATGTTATCTCTGGGACCCTTGGATGATAAAGCAAAGCAAGATTTCACAGAGTAAGTATACATTTCACTTTCAGAGTTGAATTTATCAAATATGTCGCGGTGAAAAAAACTGTGTTGTTCGGAGTTCTCCTCAACTACAAGCATGACATTTTTTCCCAGTAATAGCTACTGTAAATTGGACAGTGCAGTTATATTTGCAAGAATTTAAGCTTTCAGCCCATATTAGACACTTATATGTACCGACATTTGTTGTTTCTTTCAAATCTGTGATCTTGACATAACGTGCTGCATGATTGACAACTGTACCGTTGACGGGACGCCGATCCTTAAAAACCTGTTTATCCACTTGTCCTTCAGACAAGGAGGTGACTGAACATTTTCTTGTTGTTTGAAGCATGAAACCACTTTTAAAAAATTAAATGCATTATTATTCCCATACTAGTATTATAGAGAATCAGACGAATAACGCTATGCTTTGCCTATTAGCTACTTAGTTAATAAAATAGAACACTGCCCCTTTCTGGAAAAAAAAGCTTTTTACCTGACTTGCTTTTCAGATGTCTAGGAATGCTCACATTTTGTGCTCTTGTGGGAAGCAATCCCTCCACTATTGTTGACTAAAAATGATCTATAACTGAGCTAATAACTCACAAACTACATGTGAATGAATATGAACAAAATGTGCACACGTAGCTACACGCAGCTCTCACTTTGGTCTCAAAACAAGCGCATCTACTCATAACCGTTCATGCTGTAAATACATTCCAGTTCAAAGTAAATAGCACAGATCCATATATGGCAATGTCTATTTTCATATAGGTCTACTGCAGCTATGATTCTTTTGTGCTGCACCGGTCTGTATAGAGTACGGCTGAGTCCTGTGTCTATCTACTCTGATGTGTTCTGCCTACGACAAAATCTCTGGCATAGTTAGTTTTGCATACTAAGTCTTGCATAGTTCATTTTGTGTCTGAATGTTGCGTTGAAAATTGCTAATATTGCATTGATTCGATCACAATTGCCACAGTAAAGGGAAACGTTGAGAGTGTTGACTAACAGTGAAAACTTTACAAAGCTGAGTGAAGTTCAATCTCGTGCTTCTCTCCATGGGCTGATATTTCTTCTGTGCAGCAGTCCTGGGGGAGTTGCACGGGAGTCTTGAGGCTACGGCATGCCTGCACACACACAGCTTAAAGGGAACATTGCTCATGGCCCACAAACAAATGTCTCATATTTCAAAGTCAGCTGGCCAGACCATGCTCTTAATAACCTCTTGGTCAGTTAAAACCTTTCTCATTAACTAGAAAGAGAAATCTATGAAATCATTAGCTCGTTCAAATGGAAAGCACCAGAAACCATATACTGGACCATGGTCAAAACCACATTTCCTCATGTGGCTATGGAGGTGCATATTGGTGTGCAATGTTGTTTTCCATACCACTTGCAAATCGCTCACAGAACTGTTGTATAAAATGTCGATGAGCCTCTCCAACTTGATCAATTTTGATACATCTTTGTCACGCCCTGGTCAAAGTATTTTGTGTTTATCTTCATTTATTTGGTCAGGCTAGGGTGTGGCATGGGTTTTTGTATGTGGTGTGTTTGTATCGGGATTGTAGCTTAGTGGGGTGTTCTAGTTAAGTCTATGGCTGTCTGAAGTGGTTCTCAATCAGAGGCAGGTGTTTATCGTTGTCTCTGATTGGGAACCATATTTAGGCAGCCATATTCTTTGAGTGTTTCGTGGGTGATTGTCCTTAGTGTCCTGATGTCCTTGTTCTGTGTTTATTTACACCAGTATAGGCTGTTTCGGTTTTCGTTACGTTCTTTGTTTTGTAGTGTTTGTAAATGATTCGTGTTTTACGTTTGTTTATTAAACATGGATCGCAATCTACACGCCGCATTTTGGTCCGACTCTCCTTCCCACCTAGAAAGACGTAACACATCTTGTACAAAAGATGTTACAGGCTTTGACAAAATGGGTCCAGCAATCAGGATGGACCTCCACCGCAAGTCCCTTCAGAGAAAATATGGAGTAAACACAATTTTCCATTCTTGTGCATTGAAATGAGAAAATCATAATGAGAATGTAGCAGGTAGGCCTATGTCTGCATGTGTTTTCAGTGCATCAAGTTTAAGCTGAATATTTCTTATTGTTCCATCATCCAGCACACCAATATTCTTCCACACAGTAAAAGTGTGTTTTGCTGTCTGCAGTAAAAGATAATGCATAGGGTCCACTACCGTCAATTAGTTTATAACTAACTACTAGCTAGTTAGTTATACATACTGGTGACATATTCATTATATTCCAGTATCACTGATGGTGTTATTTTTTTCTGGAGCTAGCTAACAATGAACAACTCCAGAACTTTCTACTCGCAACACCAGGCCATGTAAATCGTTGCAGATAGTGTTCATACTCTGCATTACTCATGAACACCCCACAGCCACATCCTTGCAAAAGCAACTCCGCAACAAAGTAAGAAGCAGTCTTATTAGCTAATTTTGTCAACAAACTAACCCAGCTAACTAGCTAGTTATCTATACTACAACTAGCAGCGGTAGCTAGCGTAGCTAAAAGGTAGCTAGCTTACTAGATAAGTTAACTGGTTAAATTACTAACGTTACAGCCAATGTAGCCAATAACTACTAGCTACTTAGCTAACATGTTACATGGATTTTAAACAAGTTGTAAGAGTATGAAATTACACATTACTGTTTTAACTAAAGCAAGGTAATGGTAGCTGGCAAAAAGGTTGCTAGCTATTGTTAGCTAGCATACTGGCTACCAATGCAAAGTTGGCTAACGTTAGCTGGCTAGCTACCCAATGTTATTTGTGGAAGAACGGTTTAGCTAGCATGTTAAATCTAGTAAAATACAGCAAAGGAGGCACATGGCTATTGACTGTTTATGTTTTCATTGATCCAATTAGTTTGTGAGACCTGAGGACCCTGTAGGGATTTCTTCTTGCCAGGGTAGCCATGATGTATTATTGCTTTGGCTCCTGCGACTGCATCTGATTGGGTGATGAGCGTTCATTGACAAAGATGGAATGAGCTATTCATAAGTTCAATCGTTTATTACAACAACTTGGTGGCGATGTTGTATATTCAAATACTGTCAATTTGCTGTTATAATAGCGTGCAATTAGTGTTACGACAACTGAGTGAGGAGGTGTGGAGTCAGGCGCAGAGAGCAAAAGATGTGGGAAAAAACACGCTTTAATGTCCAGGAAAAATAACATGAACAAAAGTAGGAAAACAAACAGAAATAATAACGGACAGCGCGAAACCCAAAATACAAACAAAATACACTCAAACACAGAACAGACGAACAAGCCTGCACGAAACAGAAGCGGGCTGAACAAACTATATATAACCCCACCCTAAAAAAACAAACAAGAAACAGGTGATACCAATCAGACAAAACCAAAGGAACACAGAACAACGGATCGGTGATAGCTAGTAGACCGGCGACGACGACCGCCGAGCGCCACCCGAACAAGAAGGGGAGTCACCTTCGGTAATATTCGTGACAATTAGCTAGCTGGGATCTACTGAATGTTAACTTAAATCCGATTTACCTAATTTCTACCAGTATGTTACATGTGCAAACATAGGGAAAAAACTATAGACCACCTTTACTCCACACACAGAGACTCATACAAAGCTCTCCCTTGCCCTCCATTTATCAAATCTGTCCATCCTGATTCCTGCTTACAAG
This sequence comes from Oncorhynchus masou masou, assembly GCF_036934945.1. NCBI lineage: Eukaryota > Metazoa > Chordata > Actinopteri > Salmoniformes > Salmonidae > Oncorhynchus > Oncorhynchus masou. The sequence continues at coordinate 55,170,706 of NC_088235.1, forward strand.
AAAAAACTAAAGCAGGAAGCACCAGTGACTCGGTCAATAAAAAGACTGGTCAGATGAAGCAGATGCTAAGCTACAGGACTGTTTTGCTAGCACAGACTGGAATTTGTTCTGTGATTCTTCCAATGGCATTGAGGAGTACACCACATCAGCCACTGGCTTCACCAATAAGTGGATTGATGATGTCATATCCACAGTGAATGTACATACAGTACATACCCCAACCAGAAGCAATGGATTACAGGCAACATCCGCACTGAGCTAAAGGGTAGAGCTGCCGCTTTCAAGGAGCGAGACTCTAACCAGGAAGCTAATAAGAAATCCTGCTATGCCCTCTGATGAACGATCAAACAGGCAAAGCGTCAATACAGGACTAAGATCAAATCGTACTACACCGGCTCTGACGCTCGTTGGATGTGGTAGGGCTTGCAAACTATTACAGACTACAAAGGTAAGCACAGCCACAAGCTGCCCAGTGACACGAGGAGCTAAATTACTTCTATGCTCGCTTCGAGGCAAGCAACACTGAGGCATGCACAAGAGCATCAGCTGTTCTGGACAACTGTGTGATCACGCTCTCCGTAGCCGATGTGAGTAAGACCTTTTAAACTGGTCAACATTCACAAGGCCGCAGGGCCAGATGGATCACCAGGGCGTGTATTCCGAGCATTGGCTGACCAATTTGCAAGTGACTTCACTGACATTTTCAACCTATCTGTCACAATCGCCTGGAGTGGTGGGTGCAGAGTCAAATGCAGAGAGCAGAGGATACTTGGGAAATTGACTTTATTTTGATTTCCAAACGAATGCCCAAAACAACAGGCGCAAAATCGACAGAAAAATAGTCCGACCCAACACAGGGCACAAACGGACAGGAACACAAACACGCACACCCTGACTAACAGAAAACAATCCCGCACAAAAATAGGCGGGACTAACCGGCATAAATAGACATGAATCAAGAAACAAAATAAAAGACAGGTGCAACCAATAAGACCAAACACACAGAAAAGGAAAAAGGGATCGGTGGCGGCTAGTAGACCGGCGACGACGACCGCCGAGCGCCGCCCGAACAGGCAGGGGAGCCACCTTCGGTGGGAGTCGTGACACTATCACTGTCTGAGTCTGTAATACCAACATGTTTCAAGCAGACCACCACAGTCCCTGTTCCCAAGAACAATAAGGTAACCTGCCTAAATGACTACCGACCCGTAGCACTCACGTCTGTAGCCATGAATTTCTTTGAAAGGCTGGTCATAGCCCACATCAACACCATTATCCCAGATAACCTAGACCCACTCCAATTTGCATACCGCCCCAACAGATCCACCGATTATGCAATCTCTATTACACTCCACAATGCTCTTTCACACCAGGACAAAAGGAACACCTACTGTATGTGAGAATGCTATTCATTGACTACAGCTCAGAGTCCAATACAATAGTGCCCTCGAAGCTCATCACTAAGCTCGTCACTAAAGCTCATCCCTGACCCTGTGACTAAACACCTCCCTATGCAACTGGATCCTGGACTTCCAGACGGGCCGCCCCAGGTGGTAAGGGTAGGCAATAACACATCCTCCACGCTGAACCTCAACACAGGGGCCCCTCAGGGGTGCGTGCTCAGCCCCCTCCTGTACTCCCTGTTCACTCATGACTGCATGGCCAAGCACTACTCCAAAACCATCATTAAGTTTGCTGATGACACAACAGTGGTAGGCCTGATCACAGACAATGATGAGATAGCCTATAGGAAGGAGGTCAGAGACCTGGCCGTGTGGTGCCAGGACAACAACCTCTCCCTCAACGTGATCAAGACAAAGGAGATGATTGTGGACTACAGGAAAAGGAGGACCGAGCACACCCGCATTCTCATGGATGGGGCTGTAGTAGAGCAGGTTGAGAGCTTCAAGTTCCTTGGTGTCCACATCACCAACAAACTGTCATGGTCCAAGCACACCAAGACAGTCGTGAAGAGGGCACGACAAAACCTATTCCCCCTCAGGAAACTGAAAAGATTTGGCATGGGTCCTCAGATCCTCAAAAAGTTTCACTGCTGCACCATCAAGAGCATGGTTGCATCACTGGCTGGTATGGCAACTGCTCTGCTTCCGACCGCAAGGCACTATAGGGTAGTGCGTACGGCCCAGTACATCACTGGGGCCAAGCTTCCTGCCATCCAGGACCTCTATACAAGGTGGTGTCAGAGGAAGGCCGTAAAAAATGTCAAAGACTCCAGCCACCTTAGTCATAGACTGCTCTCTTTGCTACCGCATAGCAAGCAGTACCGGAGCTCCAAGTCTAGGTCCAAAAGGCTTCTCAACAGCTTCTACCCCCAAGCCATAAGACAACGGAACAGCTAATCAAATGGCTACTATTTGCTTTGCCCCCCCTCCCATATTTTACACTGCTGCTATTCTCTGTTTATTATCTGTGCATAGTCACTTTAACTTTACCTACATGTACATATTACCTCAATTACCTCGACTAACTGGTGCAACCGCACATAGACTCTGTACCAAGACCCCCTGTATACAGACTTGCTATTGTTATTTTAGTGCTGCTCTTTAATTATTGTTACTTTTAATTCTTATTTTTTATTTATCTATGTTTTACTTAACACATATTTGCATTAAAACTGCATTGTTGGTTAAGGGCTTGTAAGTAAGCATTTCACTGTACCTGTTGTATTCTGCACATGTGACAAATACAATTTCATTTGATTTGAAAAAGGTTCTACCTGGAACCAAAAAGGGTTCTACATGGGACCAAAAAAGGGTTCTCCTATGGGGACAGCCGAATAACCCTTCTGGAAACTTTTTTTTCTGTTATTGTATCAGGAGAAAAAAATGCTGCTACAGTGAAAATCATAGTAACCGGTCAATCCCACAGAAGCCCTACGCAGAACATCTGATTGTGCCGTGAACACAATAAAGGGAGAAGGGTGGAGGTCTGTAACAATAGTGAGGTGTGAGTGTCAAGAGAACCAACAACCTCTATCACTGCCTTTAGTGTCATCACTTCTCAGCAAGTAGAGGGGTGTCTCAGATGGTCAGGGTCTGTAGTACCCATTGAGTGGTTTTCACACTTTCTGTTTCCATTCTGGCAGAGTCACATCAGAATAGCTGCTTTTGGTTCCTCCCGAGTGGCGCAGTGTTATAAGGCAGTGCATCGCAGCGCTGGAGGCGTCACTACAGACCCGGGTTTGATCCCAGGTTGTTTCACAACTGACCGTGATCGGGAGTCTCATAGGGACGGCACACAATTAGCCCAGTGTCGTCCGGGTTGGGGGAGAGTTTGGCTGGGAGTGCTTTACTTGGCTCATCGTGCTCTGGTGACTCTTTGTTGCGGGCTGGGCTCCTGCAGGCTGACTTCAACAGTGTTTCCTCCGTCATATTGATGCAGCTGACATCTGGCATAAGCGGGCTGGTGTTAAGAAGCGCAGTTTGGCTGTCAGGTTTTAGAGGACACATGACCCGACCGTCACCTTCCGATCCCATTGGGGAGTTGAGGTGATGAGACAAGATTGAAATTAGTGAGGAAAAGAGGGTAAAATACGAAAAAAAATATTTTGAGTGAGCACAGATACCAGTCATTACCAGTCAACTTCCGGCACCGACAGAGATGTCCACCTCGCTTTGCATTCCTAGGAAACTATGCAGTATTTTTTTATATATATATAATTTCTACATTGTTACCCCATGAAATCTTAAGTTTTATTATATACAGCCGGGAGGAACTATTGGATATAAGAGCAACTTACCAACATTACAACCAAGAACATGACTTTCCCGAAGCGGAACCTCTGTTTGGTCCACCACCCAAGAAAATGGATCGGATCCCAGCCGGCGACCCAAAACAATGGCACCGCAGAAGGGGCAGACGGAGCGTTCTTCTGGTCTGACTCCGTAGAGGGGCACATCACGCTCCGCTCCCGAGTATACTACTCGCCAATGTCCAGTCTCTTGGCAACAAGGTAGACGAAATCCAAGCAAGGGTTGCCTTCCAGAGAAACATCAGAGATTGTAACGTTCTTTATTTCTTTGTTTTTTGTTTCACGGAAACATGGCTCACTCGGGATACGTTATCAGAGTTGGTACAGCCACCTGACCTAGAATTCCTTACAATCAAATGCCGACCGGATTATCTACCAAGAGAATTCTCTTTGATTATAATCACAGTCGTGTATATGCCCCCAAGCAGACAGAGCTGGCAAAACCCTAGATCATTGTTACTCTAACTTCCGCGACGCATACAAAGTCCTCCCACGCCCTCCATTCGGAAAATCTGACCACAACTTCATTCTGTTGCTCCCAGCCTATAGACAGAAACTAAAACAGGATATGCCCGTGCTCAGGTCTGTTCCATACTGGTCCGACCAATTGGATTCAACGCAACAAAATTGCTTTGACCACGTGGACTAGGATATGTTCTGCATAGCGTCGGACAGTAGCATTGATGAATACGCTGATTCGGTGAGCGAGTTTACTGGCACGTGCATCGGTGACTATTATACTTCCCCAACCAGAAACAGTGGATTGATGGCAGGATTCACGCAAAACTGAAAGCGCGAACCACTGCTTTTAATCAGGGCAAGGCGACTGGAACATGACCGATTTTAAAAACAGAGTAGCTATTTCTTCCGCAAGGAAATCAAACAAGCTAAGCGTAAGTTTAGTGACAAAGTAGAGTTGCAATACAACGGCTCACACACAAGAGGTATGTGGTAGGGTCTACAGTCAATCACAGACTACAAAAGGAAAACCAGCCCCGTCGTGGACCACGATGTCTTGCTCCCAGACAAACTAAACAACTACTTTGCTCGCTTTGAGAACAATATAGTGCCACTGACACGGCCAGCAACCAAAACCTGTGGGTTCTCCTTCACTGCAGCCAACATGAGTAAAACATTTAAACGTGTTAACCCTCTTCAGGCTGCCGGCCCAGACGGCATCCCTAGCCCCTTCCTCAGAGCATGCGCAGACCAGCTGGCTGGTGTGTTTACGGACATATTCAATCATCCTTATCCCAGTCTGCTGTTCCCACATGCTTCAAGGGCCACCATTGTTCCTGTTCCCAAGAAAGCTAAGGTAACTGAGCTAAATGACTGTCGCCCCTTAGCACTCACTTCCGTCATCATGAAGTGCTTTAAGAGACGAGTCAAGGACCATATCACCTCCACCCTACCTGACACCCTAGACCCACTCCAATTTGCTTACCGACCCAATAGGTCCACAGACGATGCAATCACAATCACACTGCACACTGCCCTAACCCATCTGGACCAGAGGAATACCTATGTAAGAATGCTGTTCATCGACTACAGCTCAGCAGTTAACACCATAGTACCCTCCAAACTCATCATCAAGCTCGAGACCCTGGGTCTCGACCATGCTCTGTGCACCTGGGTCCTGGACTTCCTGACGGGCCGCCCCCAGGTGGTGACGATAGGAATCAACATCTCCACCCTGCTGATCCTCAACACTGGGGCCCCACAAGGGTGCGTTCTCAGCCCTCTCCTGTACTCCCTGTTCACCCATGACTGCGTGACCATGCACGCCTCCAACTCAAACATCAAGTTGGAGACGACACAACAGTGGTAGGCTTGATTACCAACAATGACGAGATGGCTTACAGGGAGGAGGTGAGGGCCCTCGGAGTGTGGTGTCAGGAAAATAACCTCACACTTCATGTCAACAAAACAAAAGAGATGATTGTGGACTTCAGGAAACAGCAGAGGGAGCAGCCCCCTATCCACATCGACTGGACAGTCGTGGAGAAGGTGGAAAGTTTTAAGTACCTCGGCATACACATCATAGACAAACTGAATTGGTCCACTCACACAGACAGCATCGTGAAGAAGGCGCAGCAGCGCCGCTTCAACCTCAGGAGGCTGAAGAAATTTGGCTTGTCACCAAAAACACTCACAAACTTTTACAGATGCACACTCGAGTGCATCCTGTCGGGCTGTATCACCGCCTGGTACGGAAACTGCTCCGCCCTCAACCGTAAGGCTCTCCAGAAGGTAGTGAGGTCTGCACAACGCATCACTGGGGGCAAACTACCTTCCCTCCAGGACACCTACACCACCCGATGGATGACACAGGAAGGCCAAAAAGATCATCAAGGACAACAACCACCCGAGCCATTGCCTGTTCTCCCAGCTATCATACAGAAGGTGAGGTCAGTACAGGTGCAGCTTCTATCTCAAGGCCATCAAACTGTAAAACAGCCATCACTAACACTGAGTGGCTGCTGCCAACATACTGACTCAAATCTCGAGCCACTTTAATAATTAAAAATTGGATGTAATAAATGAATCACTAGCCACTTTAAACAATGCCACTTTACATACCCTACATTACTCATCTCATATGTATATACTGTACTCTATACCATTCGTTCGGCCATCGATCATCCATATATTTTTATGTACATATTCTTATTCATTCCTTTACACTTGTGTGTATAAGGTAGTTGTTGTGAAATTGTTAGAATACTTGTTAGATATTGCTGCATGGTCAGAACTAGAAGCACAAGCATTTCGCTACACGCGCAATAACATCTGCTAACCATGTGTATGTGACAAATAAAATTTGATTTTGATTTGATTTTGATTTAAATCCTCAGAGTAGTCAGGAAGCAACAAGATAATTACCCATTGGGCACAGACATCAATTCAACATTTGTTCCACTTTGGTTCAATGTAATTTCATTGAAAATGAAGTGGAAACAATGTTGATTTAACCAGTGGGTGCTCAGTGGGTACTAATGATTGCAAGTACAAATTGAACCTATTTGGTGCAGTGACTGTAATGCACTTTTGATTACGTCTTCATCCGCTTCAATTTACAATGCATTGAATAGAACACTTAGTTGGGCATCAGTCCTAAAACGAATGTGCAAAACAATACTGTGACGAAACATGCAACATATGAATAATCATGACAGAGAAAGAGATTGTGTGTGTCTGTCTGTATCACACTGGCTGCAGCAAATCACATCTGTCATAAAAGACCTGCCCTCCGGCGAGGCAGAGGAATGAGACAGCTAAATCAGCTCTCCCTAACAGCACTCTCAGTGTAGTAGATACAGTATGTTTAAACCACACTGATGAAAATGAGACAGACAACAAAGAGACAATAAAGAGATACCACCTACCAAAAACTGTATATGTCAAGCAGACATTGGGGTTGAAGAAGAAGAAGATTTTATGAGAACTGCCCATGGCATACTCTACCTGTCATGTTGGATTGTAGGAAAACTCCTAGACCCAAATGTTTGCCATTTTACTGAAAGATCCAGAAAAGTTGGGAACATCGATATCCCAGGAGCAATATGCTGCTGCTATGTTGTACTGGGAAAGACTTTCCTTTTGCAAAAGTGGAGACTTTGCAAACGGGGACTATCAATTACTATTACATATAGACCCAGAACTTATTCATGCACCTAACCAATTTATGCACGATTTCAGTTAACCAAGATTAACCTACAATGCATGACCAATGCAATATACAACACAATACAATACAATACAATATTCACAATATTCTGCCAATCACTCAGATACAGAGAGAGGTGTGAGCCAAAATGTGTAGTCGTAAATCATATATGTCACCTCAAATTGAGATTATCATAGTATAGAGATAGTGTAGATTGTTGTCACAGACACAAGACAATTAGCATGTTGATTTGCATCTGCCACAGTTGGGCTGTTCTTAATTTCACTGCTTTTCTCTAGCCCTAATGATTTTGGAACAGCAGCTTTACCTCAAGTCTCTACCTAAATACTTACACCATAGAAGTAAGGCAAGGCAACCTCAAAAGAAAATGCCATACATGCATGAATCCATATAATTCCTAATTACAGTAGGTGTTGTCTCTTGTGAGTGCCCTGAAAATAGTGTTCAGGGCCTAGTTTCCCAGAGCCTTCGTAGTGTTAAGATCATCATTAGTAGCTGAGGTATTTCCCAAAGTCTTCGTTAGTAACGTGGCTCTTAAAACACTTCGCACATCTACGAGTGATCCAGTCCATTCGCCAAAGTGAATCGTTAGATGCTTTCTTGCCCTTCCTCATCACTTTATTCACAGAAGATCTCAAAAGTAGGCTTTCAATATTCATACCTCACGTAGTATGGGGATGTCCTGATACCGATCCTGCTATTAGTGGTAGAGGAGAATGCCTTCCTACAGTAAAACAAGATAGTAAGATCACAGACAGGGAAAGACCCCTGACAATTTAGGCACCTAGATTTCTGATGATGAGTAAAAATGCAATGTCATAGCTCTCTCTCTTTCTCAAATCAATTCAAAGGGGCTTTATTGGCATGGGAAACACGTGCCAAAGCAAGTGAAATAAACAATCAGAATCTCTCTCCTCTTCCTCTTCACTCATTGGTGTGGCTAGATTAGCAGTGTTAGAAACTAAACAAAAAGGCATTTACATAATTGTCAGCAACCCATAACCTCATGTGTTGTCCTTTTTGTGCTGACCAAGATTGTATCTGTTAATTACATCGGAGGTGTGACACTACTTTCGCTCTTGATATTTACAATAACTACTATCTAAATATGGTCGGTTTGGATTACATATCAAACTATGGTCTGATGGTTCCTGAAATATGACCTCAAAAGGGAAATGCCTGGAATATTGATGCAAATTCAAGAACCATACACACACACAAACACACGTATTCACACACACTAATTTGAGGGTAATTAAGGACTTGGACCCACAAATCAAATCAAATTGTATTTGTCACACGCGCTGAATACCACTGGTGTAGACTTTACCATGAAATGCTTGCCTACGAGCCCTTCCCAACGATGCAAAGTTTAAAATAGTAACAAGAGGAATAAAATACGACGAGTTGAGTTTTTACCAAAAAGTTCTATTTTGGTTTCATCTGACCATATGACATTCTCCCAATCTTCTTCTGGATCATCCAAATGCTCTCTAGCAAACTTCAGACGGGCCTGGACATGTACTGGCTTAAGCAGGGGGACGCGTCTGGCACTGCAGGATTTGAGTCCCTGGCGGCGTAGTGTGTTACTGATGGTAGGCTTTGTTACTTTGGTCCCAGCTCTCTGCAGGTCATTCACTAGGTCCCCCCGTGTGGTTCTGGGATTTTTGATCACTGTTCTTGTGATCATTTTGACCCCACAGGGTGAGATCTTGCGTGGAGCCCCAGATCGAGGGAGATTATCAGTGGTCTTGTATGTCTTCCATTTCCTAATAATTGCTCCCACGGTTGATTTCTTCAAACCAAGCTGCTTACCTATTGCAGATGCAGTCTTCCCAGCCTGGTGCAGGTCTACAATTTTGTTTCTGGTGTCCTTTGACAGCTCTTTGTTCTTGGCCATAGTGGAGTTTGGAGTGTGACTGTTTTTAGGTTGTGGACAGGTGTCTTTTATGCTGATAACACATTCAAACAGGTGCCATTAATACAGGTAACGAGTGGAGGACAGAGGAGCCTCTTAAAGAAGAAGTTACAGGTCTGTGAGAGCCAGAAATCTTGCTTGTTTGTAGGTGACCAAATACTTATTTTCTACCATAATTTGCAAATAAATTCATACAAATTCATAAACAATGTGAATTTCTGGATTTTGTTTTCCTCATTTTGTCTGTCATAGTTGAAGTGTACCTATGTTGAAAATTACAGGCCTCTCATCTTTTTTTTAAGTGGGAGAACTTGCACAATTGGTGGCTGACTAAATAATTTTTTGCCACACTGTAGGTCAAAGAGTTCAATCTTTGTTTGGTCATACCAGAGAATCTTGTTTCTCATGGTCTGAGAGTCCTTTAGGTGCCTTTTGGCTAAGTCCAAGCTAAGTCCAGGCTTTCCTGTGCCTTTTATTGAGGAGTGGCTTCCGGCTGGCCACTCTACCATAAAAGCCTGATTGGTGGAGTGCTGCACAGATGGTTGACCTTCTGGAAGGGTCACCCATCTCCACAGAGGAACTCTGGAGCTCTGTCAGAGTGACCATCGGGTTCTTGGTCACCTCCCTGACCAAGGCCCTTCTCCCCCGATTGCTCAGTTTGACTGGGTAGCCAGCCCTAGGAAGATTTGTGGTTGTTCCAAACTTTTTCCATTTAAGAATGATGGAGGCGACTGTGTTTTTGGGGACCTTCAATGCTGCAGACATTTTTTGTACCCTTCCCCAGATCTGTGCCTCGACACAATCCTGTCTGTGAGCTCTAAGGACAATTCCTTTGACCTCATGGATTGGTTTTTGCTCTGACATGCAGGGTCAGCTGTGAGACCTTATATAGACAGGTACTGTATGTGCCTTTCCAAATCATGTCTAATTAATTGAATTTACCACAGGTGGACTCCAATCAAGTTGTAGAAACATCTCAAGGATGATCAAAGGAAACAGGATGCACCTGAACTCAATTTTGAGTCTCATAGTAAAGGGTCTGAATACTTATGTAAATAAGGTATTTCTGTTTTTGCTTTGACGTTATGGGGTATTGTGTGTAGATTGATGAGGAAAAATGTTGATTTAATCCATTTTATAATGAGACTGTAACGTAACATAATGTGGAAAAAGGGAAAGGTTCTGAATACTTTCCGAATACACTTTATACAATCATATGTGGAAACCTCTTCAAATTAGTGGATTTGGCTACTTCAGCCACACCCGTTGCTGACTGGTGTATAAAATCAAGCACACAGCCATGCAATCTACATAGACAAACATTGACAATAGAATGACCTTACTGAATAGCTCAGTGACTTTCAACATGGCACCATCATCGGATGCCACCTTTCCAAGAAGTCAGTTCATCAAATTTCTGCCCTGCTAGAGATGCCACAGTTAGCTGTAAGTGCTGCTGTTGTGAAGTGGAAACGTCTAAGAGCAACAGCGGCTCAGCCGCAAAGTGATAGGCCACACAAGCTCACGGAACGGGACAACGGAGTGCTATAGCACATAAAAACATCTGTCCTCAGTTGTAACACTCACTACGGACTTCCAAACTGCCTCTGAAAGCAACGTCCGCACAAGAACTGTTCGTCGGGTGCTTCATGAAATGGGTTTCCATGGCCGAGCATCTGCACGCAAGCCTAAGATCACCATGTGCAATGCCAAGCATTGGCTGGAATGGTGTAAAGTTCGCTGCCATTGGAGTCATTGGAGCAGTGGAAACGCGTTCTCTGGAGTGATGAATCACGCTTCACCATCTGGCAGTCCGACGGATGGATCTGGGTTTGGTGGTTGCCAGGAGAATGCATAGTGCCAATTGTAGAGTTTGGTGGAAGATAATGGTCTGGGGATGTTGTTCATGTTTCAGGCTAGGCCCCTTAGTTCCAGTGAAGGGAAATCTTAACACTACAGCAAACAATGACATTCTAGACGATTCTATGCTTCTAACTTTTTTGCAACAGTTTGGAGAAGGCCCTTTCCCGTTTCAGCATGACAATGCCCTTGTGCACAAAGCGAGGTCCATACAGAAATGCTTTGTCGAGATCGGTGTGGAAGAACTTGACTGGCCTTCACAGAGCCTTCATGTCAATTTATAAAATATATTATTTCCAAATAGTCTGAATTTGCTACTCATCATCCATAGGAACTGTACTGTTATTGGGGGAACACATACATAGAGAAAATATTGTTGGCTGACGGCCCGGGGCTGGTCAAAAAAAAGAGGAAGTCACATAATTGCCCAATCAATCAACCTCAAACTAATAGATATCAGGGTGTTTTATATAGAGACCAGGACTACGGCACACACAGAACACAGGACACAGAGAGAATGGCTGTGGTTACACACCATGGACTTTTGATGGATCTCATGATCAGTACTGCTCTTCTCTTGACCAGTACTGTAGCCCATGTTATGGGGAGCAGGGGGCTTGGAACATAAATTACATTAATTTATAAATATGGACTTTATTGTAATTCTCGTTTTTCAACAAATTGTGTTAAAAATTTATGTTTTTGTTAGATACCTGTTTCGTCTATCCAGGTGTCAGTGGAGGTTCCCTTCTCTCTGTACTCTAGTGTGGGGATGATGTCAGTCTGCCGTGTGCCAATGTGGTCCACTCTGACTGCTCCTCTACAGTTAGGCTCTACAGCAGAACTGGGTCTCACACTGCCATTGAGAAGGTATTTCAAAATTGAGAAAATTAATGCAGTGAGAGACTGAGAGTGGGGGCTTACTGCTCTATACAGGTTTGTAGCCGACAATGCCTTACAGAGGGTGAAGCACATCTTGGAGAGGATGCAATCTGTCTGTTCTCAACATATCCGTGTCCACACCAGAGACAGATATAAATCATCCTAGAAACGTAACCAATCATTTCTGGGGGTAAAATACCAATGTAAAAAATTGGTGGAAGTAGCATTTTGGAAATAAACTCTTAATTTGTCTACCTCACTTTTAAGGTCTCAGGTGGTACTATGGATCCTGTCGGGACAATCATCACTGCCCCAAAACAACCTATTGATGTTCAAAGTCCTCCAAAGCCCTCTCATTCAGGTAGCAACAACATCAATTAGTTGCAAATCAGTCGCATAGGCCTCTGTGTGGCACTGACCTGGATGGTAATCGTAATTGCAGTTTGCACAACTAGGAGGAACTGCCCAAAAGCAGAGGTGTCCTCTGGTATAGAGCTGTAAGTTTAGACTCTAAAGCGAACAAACCACTCTTCCTCACTCTGCCTACTAGCTTAGTGCCAGACTTACTCTACAGTACCTTTAATCAAATCAAATCAAATGTATTTATATAGCCCTTTGTACATCAGCTGATATCTCAAAGTGCTGTACAGAAACCCAGCCTAAAACCCCAAACAGCAAGCAATGCAGGTGTAGAAGCACGGTGGAGAGGAAAAACTCCCCAGAAAGGCCAAAACCTAGGAAGAAACCTAGAGAGGAACCAGGCTATGTGGGGTGGCCAGTCCTCTTCTGGCTGTGCCGGGTGGAGATTATAACAGAACATGGCCAAGATATTCAAATGTTCATAAATTACCAGCATGGTCAAATAATAATAATCACAGGCAGAACAGTTGAAACTGGAGCAGCAGCACGGCCAGGTGAACTGGGGACAGCAAGGAGTCATCATGTCAGGTAGTCCTGAGGCATGGTCCTAGGGCTCAGGTCCCCCGAGAGAGAAAAAGAAAGAGAGAAAGAGAGAATTAGAGAGAGCATACTTAAATTCTCACAGGACACCGGATAGGACAGGAGAAGTACTCCAGAGATAACAAACTGACCCTAGCCCCCCAACACATAAACTACTGCAGCATAAATACTGGAGGCTGAGACAGGAGGGGTCAGGAGACACTGTGGCCCCATTCGATGACACCCGCGGACAGGGCAAAACAGGAAGGATATAACCATGAATGAATGTGTAAAACTAAGAGATTATATGCTGATGTGTTTGTGATGACATAATAAATAAAGGCTTTGAAATAAAACATGAAAAACTAGTGTACATACAGTACATGGTATTTACTCAATGGGTGAAATAATGTTTTACAAAGATATTATATTTCTGTTGTGAAACAAGCATTTCTCTTGTCAATTGCCTAAGATTAAGGGGATTGCTTACTCGTAAAACTGTAAAACATTCTCTAACATTCTCTCTGTGTGTTTCTCTAAATCAATCTCATTACCAGCTTCTAGTATCTACAGTATAGTGTTTGTGTGTGTGTGTGTGTGTGTGTGTGTGTGTGTGTGTGTGTGTGTGTGTGTGAGGTGTGTGCGCATGCGCGCATGCATACGTGCGTATGTGCGCGCATGTCTGTGAGTAGAAAGAGAGAGAGTTGGGAGGCTATGTGTGTATGGCACAGTAGGGCCTGTGAAATGACACACACAAACACACACAGACACTAACACACAATCTACACACACGTCATTCTTCAGTTGTATTGTTTGTATATCGTCATGTTTTACATTTGTGTAGCTGCTCTTGTCTGTCAGTTTACCAGTGTTTTGTTACTTGCCATGTTTTATGTTTTTGTGTGGACCCCCCCCCCCCAGGAAGAGTAGCTGCCGCTTCTGCAAAAGCTAATAGGGTTCAGAATAAACCAATAAAACCAATAACTCTCAGCTACTGCAACAATATAGAGCCAATTAAGAAACCACACTGTTTACTCATTAGCTGCCTCAGATGAAGTTTCCCTCTCACCACAATCTCTTCTTCTGCTTACCTTCTATTATAGAAAATAATGATGGAACCCGTGGGGCAATTTGTGGAGATGGTAATATGGCTTCCTGTAACTATGTGTTCATGTTCTATCGCATAAGCATGCCATAATTGGTTGTGTTTCTAACAGCGATGGCTTTAAAAGAATGCTTACTCCATTCTGTGTCGCTTAGAACCCCATTATATTTGTCTGCTAAAAACAATTCAGTTGTGTTGTTACAGGAACAAAGATGACTTGTTGTAACAAACAGCTGGGGAGAACACTGGCGTGTGCGGAGGAAGCTCCTTTGTGAACCCTATGATTGACTGGTGTGCTGTAGAGCAATAGTATTGTCATTTAATACTGAGTGTTGATTTCTTGTTGGTTGGTGAATTCGTCCATTCATTGTGTTCCTGTCTTGTGCACACAGTGTAAGAATATAATTACAGTGGTCACCACACCGCCATTCACACCGGGCTCATGCTATTGATTATAGCTAGAAATGACTGTAGCCTCTGTTTACCGTGCTATCGATGGAAACGCTCAGCCTTAATACCATTTGTTTATGCTTTTCAGGCCTCCCTGAAGTTGAAATAGTGGTCATGTGTGCAAGGTTCAAATGAAAGGAGTGTAATTGGCTAAGTAAACTCTTGCAAATCAGGTAAGTCCCATAGGTTAACCTGGGAACCCCCATATGGTTTGAAAATTGGTTCCACAAAACATTTTCAACACACCAAATAGCTGTTAAATTTGAAACTGTGTGTGAGGATTTGGCAGTGCATGCAGGTGTGTGTGTGTGTGTGTGTGTGTGTGTGTGTGTGTGTGTGTGTGTGTGTGTGTGTGTGTGTGTGTGTGTGTGTGTGTGTGTGTGTGTGTGTGTGTGCGGATGTCCTTCAGCCTCTCTGAGTCAGCATACAGTGTGTCCCACCTGCTCTTCCACTGTCATGCTGATACTGGCATAGTTGAATCATCCTGGAGTATGGCCATGTTGGTTATTCACAGCAAAGTGGCAAATCACATCAACAGAAAATGAAGGATTCTGTGAATGAATGACCTGAGTGAACGAGGTTGATACATGTACCAGGTATTCCTGTCAGGAGGCTGCACATATTTATTATGATTTTAATCGGATGTTTCACATTGTCCTGTCAGAAGAAATCTGTCATGTAAATAACGCTTCCAAACAGCAGAAACACAACCTTGAACGTACATAAAATACGCAACAGGTTGGCTTTGTGGTTTCAGCATTTCTTCATTGACAAGTAAACTTGATGGATTAAAATAGAGCCAAAATGGAGTAGCTGTTTCATATGAGCAAATTAGTAATTGCCTTTGTCACATAGAAAATCCAATTTCACTATATTCATATGGGCTATTGTGATGAGCATTAGCGTGGTTGAGAACAACCATCATTTCACCTTATATTAAATTCTCATTCAGACAACGTCAGGATGAAAATGGGAAACTGTGACTCTGAGAATTCCCGTCTGGAATTCCACTCAGTCTGTTTAAGTCTGACTAAGACAAAGCCAATCCATCATCACGGGAATCTAATTTCCGCTCTTTGTCCGATGCAAATGAACAATGTTCCCAATCACCGTCGTCTTGCCAATACTCCAGGAGAGGTGGGAAAAATGTCAGACCATCCGTCTTCTGTTTAGTAAATAGCGTGGGTGTTCAACACCAGAGCTCACATCTCATCTGCATAACTGAACAGACACAACATTTGCTCTCTGTTATCACAAATGCTTAGTTTATCTGCTATTTAATGTTCATTTCAGAAGTATCTCATCTTAGAAGAGAAGAGAAATCTGCACACTTCTATTGCTAGTAACAGTGTTGTTTATTGTAGAAATAGCCAATCTGAAATACATTATGTCATCTGTAAATGACAATTTAGAGTGCATTTTTGAAAAGCTCTGTAGACATGATCTGTGTCATGCTCCGCTTTGTAGACACATCACAGAACGATATGAAAGAGCTGAGCAAACGTGTCTTACTGCTGAAAATATACTGATATCATAATTTCCCAAGAATTTTCCAGAGGGTGGCGCACCCCTAATTGCTTAAAAGGATTGAAATAGAAGTTGAATGAATTATGCAGCCGCGCCACAGACAGATGATTTCAGGGTGGGAGATGGAGATATGTGAATAATAGCAACACACTGGAGAGCCAGAGAGACAAATACACACACAGTTTGAAAACACAAACTCCTCCATATACTGTACAAGCAAATACCGTACTAATAGGGTATGACATCTCCTTGGTCTTCTGTCTTCCCATTCGTCCTGTTTTCGTACAATGCAACTTATTCCGAGAACACTGTCCTATATTGTCAAGTAATGATAGATGAATAATAACAAAAAAATCACTTCTGAAGTTGCACATACAGTTGGTAAAACAAGCAAATGTCTTGTTTTTCAGCCAAACAAGCCAAATACTCCAAATGTGTTGTTTAGACTGTTAACACACACCCCGACAACTCGGGGTCGTGTTTTACAAGGCTTCTCAGAGCCTGAAAATCACATTAAAAGTACTTCGTAGACAAATGATGTTACCTTAAAGTTAAAAGTAGGGGGTTGTTATAAAGCTGTTGAAGAATAGGAAGGGCTCTTGAGAGTGGAGTTAAGTGTACTTTTACTACAGTAGATCTCTAAAGGAAATATTACCATGATGAATCAGCCAACCAACCCCAAAGCTGCAGTTGGAATTGCAGTAGAAGCCATCTGTAATGTTTCATGAACATAATGAATTAACGAGGATTCTTGCGTACAAAGATTATTTGATTCTTTCGGGATTCTTTCTTTCATATGTTTGCTTTGCTTTATACTGTAATATGAAACAATTGAATTATAATTCAAAAATATATATTATTTGATAACTGTTGTTTTTCTTGATTAGCCTAGAGGTTTGTAAAAGCAGCTACTATCATTTTGGAAGTCAACACTCAACCAACATTATCCTAAAAAAGGTAGAGGGAAACTCAATAATAACTAAATCATTCCAAAATAACTATGCCACATCTATGCCACATTTTCCCTCATTGTTTCTCTGTACTCTCTCTCACTCTATCTCAGACCAGTAGGCGGCGTGGGTAGAATCACCGAGGAAGCCAAGACAGTAAAAAAGCAATTTTACAACCTACGTTGTGATAATTGAGTTGTTTGCTCAATAACCAATTAGTCACCGTGAGTAACCGTGATATACAATAGGTTTGAGTTCATTTACTCTTGCTCACAGATAAAACTGAAGAAATGCTGAAGAGAGCTAGAGTTATTATACAGTCTGATAGCTGTGGATAGAGTGGCGTTTCGCATGGTGATTCGTACGGGCAGTTAAACAGGACAGTTTGTGGCTGTTTCTCAGGAGCCTGGTGGTGCAGTTACCTCTTTTTGGAGGGAGCAGGTCATTCAGTGGATGGTCAAGAATGTGTATGTCCTTCAGGCCATGAAAACAAAAAGAAAGCAAAAAGACAAGTCACACAGTGGCTGAACAGTGGCTGAATAAATTCGACGACACATACACTACCGTTCAAAAGCTTGGGGTCACTTAGAAATGTCCTTGTTTTATGAAAGAAAAGCAATTTTTTTGTCCATTAAAATAACATCAAATGAGTCAGAAAAACAGTGTAGACATTGTTAATGTTGTAAATGACTATTGTAGCTGGAAACGGCTGATGTGTGACGGAATATCGACAGTTGAAGTCGGACGTTTACATACACGTTAGCCAAATACGTTTTACATTTAAACTCAGTTTTTCACAATTCCTGACATTTAATCATAGTAAAGATACTAGAGAGAATGATTTATTTCAGCTTTTATTTCTTTCATCACATTCCCAGTGGGTCAGAAGTTTATATACACTCAATTGGTATTTGGTATTATTGCCTTTAAACTGTTTAACTTGGGTCAAACGTTTCGGGTAGCCTTCCACAAGCTTCCCACAATAAGTTGGGTGAATTTTGGCCCATTCCTCCTGACAGAGCTCGTGTAACTGAGTCAGGTTTGTAGGCCTCCTTGCTCACACACGTTTTTTTAGTTCTGCCCACAAATGTTTTATAGGATTGATGTCAGGAATTTGTGATGGCCACTCCAATACATTGACTTTGTTGTTCTTAAGCCATTGTGCCACAACTTTGGAAATATGCTTGGGGTCATTGTCCATTTGGAAGACCCATATGCAACCAAGCTTTAACTTCCTGACTGATGTCCTGAGATATAGCTTGAATATATCCACATAATTTCCCTTCCTCATGACCCCATCTATTTTGTGAAGCGCACCAGTCCCTCCTGCAGCACAGTACCCCCACAACATGATGCTGCTTCACGGTTGGGATGGTGTTCTTCGGCTTGCAAGCTCCCCCTTTTTTCCTCCAAACATAACGATGGTCATTATGGCCAAACAGTTTAATTTTTGTTTCATCAGACCAGAGGACATTTCTCCAAAAAATACTATCTTTGTCCCCATGTGCAGTTGCAAACTATTTTCTATGGCGGTTTTGGAGCAGTGGCTTCTTCCTTGCTGAGCGGCCTTTCAGGTTATGTTGATATAGGACCCGTTTTACTGTGGATATAGATACTTTTGTACCTGTTTCCTCCAGCATCTTCACAAGGTCCTTTGCTGTTGTTCTGGGATTGATTTGCACTTTTCGCACCAAAGTACGTTCATCTCTAGGAGACAGAATGCGTGTCCTTCATGAGCGGTATGACGTGTGTGTGGTCCTGTGGTGTTTATACTTGCGTACTATTGTTTGTATAGATGAACGTGGTACCTTGAGGTGTTTGTAAATTGCTCCCAAGGACAAACCAGACTTGTGGAGGCCTAAAGCTTCTTTTTTTCTGAGAACCATCTAAAGTCATGACATAATATTTGGGAATATTCCAAGCTGTTTAAATGCAGTGTCAATTTAGTGTTTGTAAACTTCTGACCCACTGGAATTGTAATACAGTGAATTATAAGTGAAATAATCTGTCTGTAAACAATTACTTGTGTCATGCACAAAGTAGATGTCCTTACCGACTTGCCAAAACTGTAGTTTGTTAACAAGAAATTTGTGGAGTGGTTGAAAAATGAGTTTTAATGACTCCAACATAAGTGTATGTAAACTTCCGACTTCAACTGTACAAAGGTGCACAGAGGCCCATTATCAGCAACCATCACTCCTGTGTTCCAATGGCACGTTGTGTTAGCTAATCCAAGTTTATAATTTTAAAAGGCTAATTGGTCATTAGAAAATCCTTTTGCAATTATGTTAGCACAGCTGAATACTGTTAAATACTGAATACAGCTGAAAACCTTTCTTCTGAAACTCATCAGTCTATTCTTGTTCTGAGAAATGAAGGCTATTCCATGCGAGAAATTGCCAAGAAACTTAACATCTCGTACAACGCTGTGTATTACTCCCTTCACAGAACAGTGCAAACTGTCTCTATCCAGAATAGAAAGAAGAGTGGGAGGCCCCGGTGCACAACTGAGCAAGAGGACAAGTACATTACAGTGTCTAGTTTGAGAAACAGACACCTCATAAGTATGCAACTGGCAGCTTCATTAAATAGTACCCGCAAAACACCAGTCTCAACGTCAACAGTGAAGAGGCTACTCCGGGATGTTGGCCTTTTAGAGTTCCTCTGTCCAGTGTCTGTGTTCTGTTGCCCATCTTAATCTTTTCTTTTTATTGTCTGAGATATGTATTTTTCTTTGCAACCCTGCCTAGAAGGTCAACATCCCGGAGTTGCCTCTTCACTGTTGACGTTGAGGCTGGTGTTTTTTGGGTATTATTTAGCAAGCTAGCTATTGTGAGACATCAACACAAGCAGACCAGAAACTGACACGTTTTTCTGGAAATGACGCTTTGCTTTTTGCTTGCTCTTTTGGTCCAGACAGCATCAGATACATACACTTGTGAATTGACGGAAAAGTATGAAAACACATAGATCATTATTTTATAATTGTAATTTTTTTATTGGAAAAATGTAGGTAATACACGCCACTGTCTCAGACTATAGCAGAGGGATATTTATGAGACTCCGATCTGATATATCTTCCTAAAAGCCACACATTCACACACACAGACCTGGGAGACAAACTGGAAAATTGAAAGATAGTGGTGGCACTGTTGACGCTGAGGGATGAGAAAGCAATAAAGCTGCACACACACACACACACACACACACACACACACACACACACACACACACACACACACACACACACACACACACACATACCAGCCCCACCACATCAACTGAGGTGCACCCCTGATCTAATCAAAAAGTGACAACTGGGAGAGAGAGGGAGGGATAGCACAGAGCCAGGAAAGGGGAGAGGAGATACACTTTTAATCAGTGAGAAGACGGTGGGTATTAAGTGGCGTTTTAAATGTGTTTAATCCAGATGATAATTGCTGGTGATTGACGAGACTGGGTGTGTGTGTGTGCATGTGATTGGGTAATCTTAATTGCATGCATGATTCAATGTTACAGTATTTTTTTTTAATCCTTGGTCATTCTTACTGTTTCCAAACTGAATGACAAGGTGAGGAAGTGAGAGGAAAAGAGAGACCGGGAAAAAACAGGTGGGGGGGGTGGAATTCCCCTTCATATTATGGTCAGTTAGGTGCTTGTACAGTTCCATACATATGTAAGGTGTTAATTTGATCACCCTGTTGCAGGAGAACTTTCCAGGAAATGTAAAACATGCAGTGTATTTTAGGTTTAAAAAGGCTTCAGAAGTTTGTTTCCACTTTAAAATTTCAGGCTTGATTTACCCTTACAAACAATGTATCAACCCCTACAAAGATGTCAATTAATTATAATACACATTATAATGAACATTTCCTGTTGCGACAGGATTATTTTCCTGTTGTAGCAATCTGACTCAAATTAAGATCCTGCATCTGTAGCCCCTAAGATGTTCTCTCTCTGCAATTGCTGTCCCCAGTTATAATAATGAGTATATTGTAGCTGGGCTGCACTGGGTTGTATTGAGCTGTCTTCTATTGTAGCCTGGTATAATGGAGACTAGCATTAGCTAATGCTAATCTTTCAATTAGCAGGTCATGGAGAATTGTGTGTGTGTGTGTGTGTGTGTGTGTGTGTGTGTGTGTGTGTGTGTGTGTGTGTGTGTGTGTGTGTGTGTGTGTGTGTGTGTGTGTGTGTGTGTGTGTGTGTGTGTGTGTGTGGCTACTGGTGTATATCTGAAGGTGCCAACCTGTCTCTGTTCTCCAGATATTTTCAATGAGCTTTCATGTGTCTTTACAGGAGTCAGTGGCAGGTTTGAAGGATCAGTGCCTTATTCATGACTAAATGCTTCAAGTGACAGGCATAGACAGATAATTCGAGTTCGAGACATAATGCAGAGATTATTTTGACTTCAAAACATTAAGGAATGAAGTACAGTCAAATCCTGATAAATGCACATTGGATACATTCAAACTCGATTTCAGTGCAGATCCCCAAGAAAAACATACTTTCATGGCAATTGCAACGCCCTCAACCGCAAGGCTCTCCAGAGGGTATTGCGGTCTGCACAACGCACCACAGGGGGCAAACTACCTTTACTCCAGGACACCTACAGCATCCGATGTCACAGGAATGCCAAAAAGATCATCAAGGACAACAACCACCTGAGCCACTGCCTGTTCACCCCGCTATCATCCAGAAGGCGAGGTCAGTACAGGTGCATCGAAGCTGGGACCGAGAGATGGAAAAACAGCATCTATCTCAAGGCCATCAGACTGTTAAACAGCCATCACTAACATAGAGAGGCTGCTGCAGCGAAAGCACAACATATGATTATGTTAGGTCAGAGCCAAGTCACAAAAACACACACAGCCATTTTTCCAGCCAAAGATAGGAGTCACACAAAAAAAACAGAAATATAGATAAAATTAATCACTAACCTTTGATGATCTTCATCAGATGACACTCATAGAACATCATGTTACACAATACATGTATGTTTTGTTCGATAAAGTGCATATTTCTATCCAAAAATCTCAGTTTACATTGGCACATTACGTTCAGTAATGTTTTGCTTCCAAAACATCCGGTGATTTTGCAGAGAGCCACATCAATTTACCAAAATACTCATAAGAAACATTGATAAAAGAAACAACTGTTCTTCACAGAATTAAAGATAGACTTCTCCTTAATGCAACTGCTGTGTCAGATTTCAAAAAACCTTTATGGAAAAAGCACACCATACAATAATCTGAGTACGGTGCTCAGAGACCAAACCAGCCAAAGAAATATCCGCCATGTTGTGGAGTCAACATTAGTCAGAAATAGCATTATAAATATTTACTTACCTTTGATGACCTTCATCAGAGTGCACTCCCAGGAATCCCAGTTCCACAATAAATGTTTGATTTGTTCGATAAAGTTCATCATTTATGTCAAGATTCCTCCTTATTGTTAGCACGTTCAGCCCAGTAATCCATCTTCATGAGGCGCGAGCACTAGGTCCAGACGAATAGTCCAAAACGATGTATAGAATCAATCTTTAGGATATTTTTAACATTAATCTTCAATAATGTTCCAACCGGAGAATTCCTTTGTCTGTAGAAAAGCTACCTCTCACGTGAACGAGCGTCACGAGCTTGTGGCACTCTGCCAGACCACTGACTCAAAGAGCCCTTATGAGCCCCTCCTTCACAGTTTCTAAACAAGTTTCTAAAGATTGTTGACATCGAGTGGAAGCCTTAGGAAGTGCAATTTGACCCCATAGACACTGTTTTTGATAGGCTAAACTTTGAAAAACCACAAACCTCAGATTTCCCACTTCCTGGTTGGATTTTTCTCAGGTTTTCGCCTGCCTTATGAGTTCTGTTATACTCACAGACATCATTCAAACAGTTTTAGAAACTTCAGCGTGTTTTCTATCAACATCTACTAATAATATGCATATATTAGCAACTGGGACTGAGTAGCAGGCCGTTTACTCTGGGCACGCTTTTCATCCAAACGTGGAAATGCTGCCCCCTATCCCAAACAGGGAGGTATCACTAGTCACTTTAAATAATGCCACTTTAATCATGTTTACATTTCCTACATTACTCATCTCATGTATATACTGTATTCAACACCATCTACTGCATCATGCCTATGCCGCTCATCCATCTATTTATATGTACATTGGGGCAAAAAAGTATTTAGTCAGCCACCAATTGTGCAAGTTCTCCCACTTAAAAAGATGAGAGAGGCCTGTAATTTTTTATCATAGGTACACTTCAACTATGACAGACAAAATGAGTAAAAAAAATCCAGAAATCACATTGTAGTATTTTTAATTAATTTATTTGCAAATTATGGTGGAAAATAAGTATTTGGTCACCTACAAACCAGCAAGATTAACTTCTTCTTTAAGTGGCTCCTCTGTCTTCCACTCGTTACCTGTATTAATGGCACCAGTTTGAACTTGTTATCAGTATAAAAGACACCTGTCCACAACCTCAAACAGTCACACTCGAAACTCCACTATGGCCAAGACCAAAGAGCTGTCAAAGGACACCAGAAACAAAATTGTAGACCTGCACCAGGCTGGGAAGACTGAATCTGCAATAGGTTTGAAGAAATCAACCGTGGGATCAATTATTAGGAAATGGAAGACATACAAGACCACTGATAATCTCCCTCGATCTGGGGCTCCACGCAAGATCTCACCCCGTGGGGTCAAAATGATCACAAGAACAGTGATCAAAAATCCCAGAACCACACGGGGGGACCTAGTGAATGACCTGCAGAGAGCTGGGACCAAAGTAACAAAGCCTACCATCAGTAACACACTAAGCCACCAGGGACTCAAATCCTGCAGTGCCAGACGTGTCCCCCTGCTTAAGCCAGTACATGTCCAGGCCCGTCTGAAGTTTGCTAGAGAGCATTTGGATGATCCAGAAGAAGATTGGGAGAATGTCATATGGTCAGATGAAACCAAAATATAACTTTTTGGTAAAAACTCAACTCGTCGTTTTGGAGGATAAAAAATGCTGAGTTGCATAAAAAGAGCATCATACCTACTGTGAAGCATGGGGTGGAAACATCATGCTTTGGGGCTGTTTTTCTGCAAAGGGACCAGGACAACTGATCCGTGTAAAGGAAAGAATGAATGGGGCCATGTATCGTGAGATTTTGAGTGAAAACCTCCTTCCATCAGCAAGGGCATTGAAGATGAAACGTGGCTGGGTCTTTCAGCATGACAATGATCCCAAACACACCGCCCGGGCAACGAAGGAGTGGCTTCGTAAGAAGCATTTCAAGGTCCCGGAGTGGCCTAGCCAGTCTCCAGATCTCAACCCCATTGAAAATCTTTGGAGGGAGTTGAAAGTGTTGCCCAGCAACAGCCCCAAAACCTCACTGCTCTAGAGGAGATCTGCATGGAGGAATGGGCCAAAATACCAGCAACAGTGTGTGAAAACCTTGTGAAGACAGAAAACATTTGACCTCTGTTATTGCCAACAAAGGGTATATAACAAAGTATTGATAAACTTTTGTTATTGACCAAATACTTATTTTCCACCATAATTTGCAAATAAATTCATTAAAAATCCTACAACGTGATTGTCTGTAATTTTTTTTCTCATTTTGTCTGTCATAGTTGAAGTGTACCTATGATGGTAATTACAGGCCTCTCTCATCTTTTTAAGTGGGAGAACTTGCACAATTGGTGGCTGACTAAATACGTTTTTATGCCCCACTGTAGATGTTCTTATTCATCACTTTACATGTGTGTATTTGTGTGTATAAGGTAGTTGTTGTAAATTTGTAAGATTACTTGTTGGATTTTACTGCACAAGCATTTCGCTACACTCACATTAACATCTGCTAACCATGTGTATGTGACCAATATAATTTGATTTGATTTGATTTTGATTTGAGATGCCCAGTAGACAGCTCCTGATTCTCCCTGATCATGATTTGCTGCCCTGTTAGGAATAGACCAACCCTATTTCCTTCACCATGTAATTGTCATTGGCCTTCTACTGTATACTACCCCATAGATCTGTGCTTATAGGAAACTTCTATCCATGTATGTGTGAGTATTATAGGGGACTCAGACCTCCGCGATCAAGTCGTTGACCTCTTCCTTGATGGGTATAGCCTGCAAACAGCATGCATGACCTCAGTTCTGTTGTTAGTCAATGATAAAGCTTTCTAACACGAGCAGCTCTCTCCTGATTGGCTGTCGTGTGGTTGCGTGGCTGAAACTTGCATAATATTGGGATATATGCTATGAAAGTGACGCAATATTTTCCAGGAAGTAGCCTTGTAGTTGTAGAACTTTTGGAGGCTCTTTGAATGGTTTTCAATGGAAAAAAAACGTTGTGTAATGGTCTCCATAAAAGGCATCTGGCACAAGTAAATTAATCCACAAACATTTTCCAAATTCATAAAAAAATGTAAAGTCTTGATTGAGTGTGTCTTTACACCCTAGAGTTAATACTTGGTGGAAGCAAGCAGCTGTGAATAATTTTTAATTTTTAATAATTTAATTTTGGTGCTTGCCTACGGAGCTGTGAGGGGAACGGCACCGCAGTACCTCCAGGCTCTGATCAGGCCCTACACCCAAGCAAGGGCACTGCGTTCATCCACCTCTGGCCTGCTCGCCTCCCTACCATTGAGGAAGTACAGTTCCCGCTCAGCCCAGTCAAAACTGTTCGCTGCTCTGGCCCCCCAATGGTGGAACAAACTCCCTCACGACGCCAGGACAGCGGAGTCAATCACCACCTTCCGGAGACACCTGAAACCCCACCTCTTCAAGGAATACCTAGGATAGGATAAGTAATCCTTCTCACCCCCCCCCCCTTAATGATTTAGATGCACTATTGTAAAGTGGCTGTTCCACTGGATGTCAGAAGGTGAATTCACCAATTTGTAAGTCGCTCTGGATAAGAGCGTCTGCTAAATGACTTAAATGTAAATGTAAATGTAATAAGATTATACCAACTCTGCACAACTCTTAGGGCAACATACTGTGTTTGCATTGTTTCTGTCAAAATTGCTCAAGCTTAGTAAGTTCAGTTGGGAATCGTTGATGGACAGCAATATTCAAACCATATCTCTGATTTTCAAGCAAATTAAGTCATGACTGAGAGTGGACAACTCATGAACACTCAACACCTATTGGAAAGCCATTCTGGAGTGTCTTTGGCATACGTTTCCTTTGTAATTGTGTTGCTGAAAAAATAACTATCCCAGGGTTTTTCCTCTAACTTTTTCCCTAGGCTTTGATACCTTCGTATTTATTTTCATCCTGACAATTTCCCCCATCCCTGCCAATGACAAGCATACCCATAACATGATGCTGCCACAATACTTGAAAATACATCCGGTTTCACTTTGTGTTGTATTGGATTGGGGACGTACTTGTCAACATTAGATTTTTTTTTACATTTAAGTTTAAGCAACAGCCAATCAAAGACTACATGCTAGCTGTTCCCATTAGATAACCTGGCCCATTTAGACCAATGCTATCTTCTCGAGGTGGCCATAATTATATGCGGTTCAAATTCCATAACAGACAATTAAAATCGTTGACATAGTTGAACATGCTAGAACACTTATCCATGAGACCGTTCTTAACAGAGGTCAAACGGCACCATCTGCTAATAAAAGCTTGTCACTGGTGATTTTCACCGTTTGCAGCTAGTTTGAATCCCAGCTGATACAGTTGAAGTCGGAAGTTTACATACACTTAGGTTGGAGTCATTTAAACTTGTTTTTCAACCACTCCACAAATTTCTTGTTAACAAACTATCGTTTTGGCAAGTCGTTTAGGACATCTGCTGTGTGCATGACACCAGTAACAATTGTTTATAGATGGATTATTTCACTTATAATTCACTGCGGCAGGGAAGCCTAGTGGTTAGAGCGTTGGACTCGTAATCGAGAGGTTGCAAGTTCAAATCACCGAACTGACAAGGAACAAATCTGTCGTTCTGAACAGGCAGTTAACCCAGTTAACCCACATCATTGAAAATAAGAATTTGTTCTTAACTGACTTGCCTAGTAAAATAAAGAAAAATTCCATTGGGTCAGAAGTTTACATACACTAAGTTGCAAGCCTCTGCCTTTAAACAGCTTAGAAAATGATGTCATGACTTTAGAAGCTTCTGATAGGCTAATTGACATAATTTGAGTCAATTAGAGGTGTACCTGTGGATGTATTTCAAGGCCTACCTTCAAACTCCCAGAACGACAGCAAAGGACCTTGTCAAGATGATGGAGGAAACAGGTACAAAAGTATATATATCCACAGTAAAATGAGTCCTATATCGACATAACCTGAAAGGCCGCTCAGCAAGGAAGAAGCCAATGCTCCAAAACTGCCATAAATAAGCCACACTACGGTTTGCAACTGCACATGGGGACAAAGATCAAACATTTTGGAGAAATGTCCTCTGGTCTGATGAAACAATAATAGAGCTGTTTGGCCATAATGACCATCGTTGTGTTTGGAGAAAAAAGGGAGAGGCTTGCAAGCCGAAGAACACCATCCCAACCATGAAGCGCCAGGGTGGCAGCATCATGTTGTGGGGGTGCTTTGCTGCAGGAGGGACTGGTGCACTTCACAAAATAGTTGGCATCATGAGGAGGAAAATTATGTGGATATATTGAAGCAACATCTCAAGACATCAGTCAGGAAGTTAAATGAACAATGACCCCAAGCATACTTCCAAAGTTGCGGCAAAATGGCTTAAGGACAACAAAGTCAAGGTATTGGAGTGGCCATGGCAAAGCCCTGACCTCAATCCAATAGAACATTTGTGGGCAGAACTGAAAAAACGTGTGTGAGCAAGGAGGCCTACAAACCTGACTCAGTTACACCAGCTCAGTCAGGAGGAATGGGCCAAAATTCCCCCAATTTATTGTGGGAAGCTTTTGGAAGGCTACCCAAAACGTTTGACCCAAGTTAACAATTTAAAGGCAATGCTACCTAATACTAATTGAGTGTATGTAAACTTCTGACCCACTGGGAATGTGATGAAAGAAATAAAAGCTGAAATAAATCATTCTCTCTATTATTATTCTGACATTTCATGTTCTTAAAATAAAGTGACCTGAGACAGGGAATCCTTCCTGGGATTAAATGTCAGGAATTTTGAAAAACTGAGTTTAAATGTACTTGGCTAAGGTTTATGTAATCTTTCGACTTCAACTGTAGTTTTTTTCCTTTGAAATCTAGAATTACGTTTATTGTGTTAGCATGTTGTAATTGAAGATTATGAATACATTTAATAAGGAGCTTCTTGTTTGAGTCCGACACAAATAATCATTACTACTATAGGCTATATTATATAGACGTTTGGTCTACACTTACATCTACAACATTTAAATGCATTATTATAATCATCCACTTCATCACATATGTTTGGACCAGAAGTGAACAGTGTTGTCCTTAACAAAAATGTTGATCAAAAATCCAATCAAGTTGTAGAAACATCTCATGGATAATCAATGTAAACAGGATGCACCTGAGCTTAATTTCGAGTCTCATAGCAAAGGGTCTGAATACTTATGAATAAGATATTTCAGTTTATTTTTAATACATTTGAAAATATTTGTAAAAACTTGTTTTTTCGTTTTGTCATTATGGGATATTTGTGTAGATTGATGAGGGAAAAAATAAATGTTATCCATTTTAGAATAAGGCGGTAACGTAACAACATTTGGAAAAAGTGAAGGGGTCTGAATACTTTCCGAATGCACTATACTTCATGACAGCGTTTCCACAAATGCTATGATATAATTGTCAAGCCCATTCAAAAGATTAGGGAACTGACCCTGGATGTATGACGTAATGCCGTGTCACATTCATAGCGTGTTTTCGACTCTGGTCGCTTGCCCTCTCATCACCTACCATTGCCATGTGCCCTGCCATTGCTGTGTCTCTTCGTGTCATCCCTACATTAAAAATGACTGGTCGCTCATAGTTAGGTCGCTGAGTTAGACAGACACACTCACTGAAACACACAGTATAACACACAGTAACTGTGGAAACCCTGATAATCATAATAGCGTCTGAACGTTTAGGTTTGTTTCCATGGTGATGAGGTCATGTCTCCCATGGTTGTACACAACAGGGCAGTGTTATGTAAGTGGTGGGGATGGGGGTTGAATACAACATAGGCAACATCGTGGAAGGCAAAGCAGTGGAAAGAGAAACTTGTGTGTTTGTGTGTGTGAGCGTTCGTGTGACCTAACAGTAGAGATGAATTAGGATTATAATTGATGTAGGATGCCAAATGTGTTTAAGATATATGTCCATATTTGGCCTGTCAATCTGCCTTATTGTCGACTCCCCACAGTTGCCTGTTCAGTGCGCACACAGCACTTTTCACGACTTCATGTAGCTATCAAACACAACCTTTCAGTACATACTGACTCAATGAGGGTTTGATACAAACTGTAAATCCATGGTACATTTGCAATCCTTTTTATTTTTATGATTCATTCACAAGTCTGGATGTGGTACTGTATTTAACTGGTTTCAAATGTATAAGAAAATATTTAGATGGTGGTGGTAATGTATCAAACTTAACCCAGAATCCATTAGATCAAATTGGTTATCCTCACATTGTGATAGCTACTGTAAGTGATCAAATCCAATACATTGTATATATGCGCTGGGATCTTGCATTATATTTGTGCAAGCAGCCCCTCTAAGACATAGGCCAACGGCACGTTCAGTATGACTGAACGGTGTGAAATGCTTAATTCGACAGAAACAAAACGGTCCTGTGGATGACCAGTTGAAAGACATTGTGATTATGGTGGCTCAGAGGGTGATTGTGTAGGGTGTGCTGCACTTTGATACATTTGCGATTTCAAATGGTCACACCCATATTGATCAGGCCACAAATTGCCACATCCACCAAACGGGTGCAAACATACACTCTTAGAAAAAAAAGGTGCTATATAGAACCTAGAAGGGTTCTGTGGCTGTCCCAACAGGATAAACCCTTTGAAGAACCCTCTTTCGTTCCAGGTAGACACACACACAGACACACAAAAACAGACACACACACACAGTCACACACGCACACAAACAAACCAGGTATGAAAGTGCTAACAAAGGCATGTTGTCTTATTTTCTTTGAACAATAGTGCAGTTATGAAATCTGTGCCATCCTCTTCGGACTCCCAGCCTGTTGATGTCTATGTAAGTACAGGATAGACAGATAGACACGGTGTGTATGGTAGTCAGGTAGGCTGACAGAGACACAGCTTGCAGGCAGTAGTGAAGGCAATCCCAGTAGGGCCCACTACTGGTGCATTGCAGTAGGACCATTGCAGTAGGCAGGCAGTTCGGCCCTGCTGACAGAGATAGTGGCAATAAGCACAACACAACACTCCCCTCGCCTACGCCACCCACAGGTTTGCGTTTTTGCGAATACAAATAATTGTGTGTGATGAAAAAAAAAAATCCTGTGTGGTGTCCTTTGTGTGTGTATTTGTGTGTGTGTTGGGTTGGAGAGTGTAGAGGTGTATGTGTGTTTCTAACTGTGAGTGAGTGAGTGAGTGAGTGAGTGAGTGAGTGAGTGAGTGTCTGTGTGCGTGGGTGGTTTTTATTTGAATTTATTTGATCCGATGCCATCTGAGTAAATAAATAATGTGAGCCCATTACCCATGGCAGCAAGCTGTATCATATAATGTGTTATGAAAACACACACACAAAGAAGTTGACCATAGAGAGATATTGATCAGATAAGCCTCTGAAAATCATATCATCCTCGGTCAAGCAGAGGTGAGATTGATCATCATAAGCTCTTATCTGCTCTGTGTAGCTGTGTTGGTCCTGGATCGATGGGTTAAGTGCATAAGTGCTGAATACCTCTGTTGTGGTTCCTTCTGCTGAGGTGAAATAGTCGCTTGCTCTATCCTTAACATGAATCCATGTACTCCTACACACAAACACAAATATAGTGCCAGTGTATGGTGTGTGTGGGACCAAACAGAAGACTCTCCAGATTAGGTATTTTACATAAAGACACTTTATTATCTTATGCATACATCTCCTGATATGATATTTATAGATATAACACCAGTACATCAAAAATAATAACTGTCATTGTTTTATATATATATATCTATATCTATATATATAGAAAACTAAGAAGATATACACTACTCTTGACTTATCTTATTTCTATCACCACAAATGTATCAAGTCACAGGGAGGTGAGGTTATACAGCAGTCCGTTAGTAGTAATGAAATGTGTGTATGTTCGCACGCGCGTTTGTGTATGTGTGTGTGGCCCCGCACATATCACATGAATTGAGGATATGATTTTGATATGTTTGCTCCACAGCCATTGTCATATGAGCAGGTTGAAACCAACATTTGTGAATTTCAAAATGTATAATATGGGTCAATATGATGCAATCTTCTCAGTTGAACTTTGACACAAGGTTTATGTACTGTACTGTAACACTGGTTGGAACTTTACACAAAGCTGAAAGGGGAACAGAGTATTGCACTGTATTATGGGGAGCATGTGTTGGTCTGTAAAGGGCCCATGGCCTACAAGTCTTGTTCCTTTCATCAGGTTTCTTTCTCAAAGGAGGTAGGACTATTCTGTTGGCAACAGACAGATTATCATATCTCACTGACAGCAATATTCATTTGGCAATCATGGAGTGTTTGGCTTTGCCTCTAAAACCATAATGTTTCCTCTTTTTGAAGTTAAGAAGGATCATGGCTGAAGTCAGAGTCACCCTCGTCAAGACATTGTCTTTCATTCTTTCTTTGTATCTTTCTGCCCGTCTTCCTTTCTCTCTCTTTATTTATCTTGAACTTTCTCTACTGCAACTGTCTTTATACTGTTTCTCTCTCTCACCCTTCCCTTTAGAGACTCTGGTCACAGCAGCATGTATGACTGAGGCTTGTGGTGGTCAGGAGGCATCAAAGCTGAAAGACAAGAATGGAAAATGGGTAATACCATTACTGTGTATGCATGTGTGCGTGCCAGTGTCCATGCGTGTGTTTGTGCGCATGTGTGTGTGAGCCTGTGCTCAGCAGAATGAGGAGAGCAAACCTCTCTAGGTAACCTGAGGGCTGATATATTCGGCCATTAAAAGTGCTTCATCATTAAATATTAACCCAGCCCATCACTCACCCTACAGGCAGCACATTAAGACTGGGGTCAGAGCAGAGGGAGCCCAAATACATCACACACACACACATGCAGACACGTAAGAATACAGTAGACGACTACATGTACACACACACACACACTCAAGACACATGAAACACATGAGTCCATTGTCATCAATCTCTTTCCCGAAAATATTTGTGCAGTATGCCTGTGAGCGAGCGTGTGTTTGTGTGTGTGCATCAGTGGTGGCTGGTGGGAGGAGCTATAGGAGTACGGGCTATTTCAAATGGCGGAAATGGAATAAATGCAACAGAGTCAAAAGCGGTTTCCATATGTTTGATGTGTTTGATACCATTCCATTCCATTCCAGACATTACAATGAGCCCGTCCTCCTATAGCTCCTCCCACCAACCTCCACTGGTGTGCATACCTGTGTATATATGCCTTACCTGTCCCAAAGCTTCACACTCCTACAGGTGTTGGTGCAGCAGCCAGCAGATATGAGAGCTGCAAACAACATCAATAAATATGATACATAATTTATATGACCAAGGACAAGCACAACATCCTGATAACAATAATACAAGCAAATAATAGAATAGAAATATTGAAAAGAGTATTGTTGTAATAGTGTGTCTGTTAAATGACTAAATTGTTACGGTACAAGACAATGGGGAGTCTTGATTCCCACAGTATATCCGTGTGTGTGTGTGTGTGTGTGTGGCCATAACAGTGAGTCATTGTAGTAATGACAGTCATTATGTGGAAACCAACCAACTAATTCAAGTGTTTTGTAATATAGCAGCATCACTTACAATGAGAGGGTCTGCTGGTTTAATTAGCTTATAATGATAATCTTAATTATGTTTGATATACCGAGTAAGAAACACAGACAGACACACACACACAGTGCCCTCTGAAACAGTGCTCTCTGATACACAAAGGTGTGAAGACCCACAGTGAAAGGCTCAGATGTGTGGTTGGGGCATAAATTAAGTGGATGTATGAGAGTGACGTTACTCTCAGATCTCTCTCCATGTCTGTTACAGCATGGATGACCCCAGCCTCTGGGCGCCACTTCCTGTTGCCCATCATCCTCTGCTTCAGTGTCTGTCAACATAGCAAATGTGCTTACCGACGACAGCTCAGCATTTAACACCATAGTACTCTCCAAACTCATCATCAAGCTCGAGATCCTGGGTCTCGACCCCGCCCTGTGCAACTGGGTACTGGACTTTCTGACGGGCCGCCCCCAGGTGGTGAGTGTAGGTAACAACATCTCCACCCCGCTGATCCTCAACACTGGGGCCCCACAAGTGTCGTTCTGAGCCCTCTCCTGTACTCCCTGTTCACCCACGACTGAGTGGCCACGCACGCCTCCAACTCAATCATCAAGTTTGCAGATGACACTACAGTGGTAGGCTTAATTACCAACAACGACGAGACGGCCTACAGGGAGGAGGTGAGGGCCCTCGGAGTGGGATGTCAAGAAAATAACCTCACAATCATCATCAACAAAACTAAGGAGATGATCGTGGACTTCAGGAAACAGCAGAGGGAGCACCCCATATCCACATCGACGGGATAGTAGTGGAGAGGGTAGTAAGTTTTAAGTTCCTCAGCATACACATCACGGACAAACGGACAGCGTGGTGAAGAAGGCGCAGCAGCGCCTCTTCAACCTCAGGAGGCTGAAGAAATTCAGCTTTTCATCAAAAGCACTCACAAACTTTTACAGATGCACAATCGAGAGCATCATGTCGGGCTATATCACCGCCTGGTACGGCAACCGCAAGGCTCTCCAGAGGGTAGTGAGGTCTGCACAACGCATCACCGGGGGCAAACTACCTGCCCTCCAGGACACCTACACCACCTGATGTCACAGGAAGGCCATAAAGACCATCAAGGACAACAACCACCGAGCCACTGCCTGTTCACCCCGCTATCATCCAGAAGACGAGGTCAGTACAGGTGCCTCAAAGCAGGGACAGAGAGAATGAAAAACAGCTTCTATCTTAAGGCCATCAGACTGTTAAACAGCAACCACTAACATTGAGTGGCTGCTGCCCACATACTGACTCAACTCCAGCCACTCTAATAATGGAAAAATGTATGGAAAAATGTATCACTAGCCACTTTAAACAATGCCACTTAATATAATGTTTACATACCCTACATTACTCTTATATGTATATAATGTACCCTATACCATCTACTGCATCTTGCCATCTTTATGTAATACATGTATCACTAGCCACTTTAAAAACAAACCAGTTGATTGCAATGAAACCAAACATGCCTGGAAAAGTCATGTTTTGTGTGTGTATTTACATTGAATGTGTCATCGAAAATGGAATGAGACGGAATTCACGACACAAGCAGTTCACAAAATGTTTCGTGTTAGGCTATAAAAATGGATTTTATCAAACAAAAGACCATTCATTGTTTAACAATGAGGATTGGGATTGCAAACAGAGGAAGATCGTCAAAGGTAAACGATTTATTTTATTGCAGTTTGTGATTTTGTTACGCCTGTGCTGGTTGAAATAGTTGTTTTTTATGGGGCTCTATCCTCAGATAATCGCATCGTATTCTTTCGCAGTAAATCCTTTTTCAAATCTGACAATGCAGTTGGATTAGCAAGATTCTAGGCTTTCGAAACATGTGAGACACTTGTATTTTCATGAATGTTTAATATGACTATTTATGTAGCGATCACCAATTTCATCCCGCTAACGGGTTCTGTGCGCAGAGAGGTTAAACAATGCCACTTTTATGTTTACATACCCTACATTACTCATCTCATATGTACAGTGCCTTGCGAAAGTATTCGGCCCCCTTGAACTTTGCGACCTTTTGCCACATTTCAGGCTTCAAACATAAAGATATAAAACTGTATTTTTTTGTGAAGAATCAACTACAAGTGGGACACAATCATGAAGTGGAACGACATTTATTGGATATTTCAAACTCTTTTAACAAATCAAAAACTGAAAAATTGGGTGTGCAAAATGATTCAGCCCCTTTACTTTCAGTGCAGCAAACTCTCTCCAGAAGTTCAGTGAGGATCTCTGAATGATCCAATGTTGACCTAAATTACTAATGATGATAAATACAATCCACTCACCCACCCCCACTCACTCTCTCTCTCTCATCTGTCTCCCTATCTTTCTCTCTCGCCATAATAAAGGTGTTATTCTGTTAGGACTGAGATATCGGTTGTATGTTCAGTCACACTAGATCAGGCACACATGCAGGCACACAAACACACACACACAGCCTACACACACATAGTGACAAATAGTATTCCATTTAGCCATAAATCACTTACACATTTTAACTGTGACCCCAGGCCTCTTTAACTAGAAATTACCATTATTGAGTATCAGTTGCCATGGTCACACTTTGGCTTTGAGCTAAACTGATTGTCTACCAATGACAGGACTACATATGAATGTCCTTTGGAAGGGGCAGAGATAAAGGCAAGGCACTGCTTTGAAAGCAATTATCAACACCCATACCACTACACTGACTCTCTATGTGGAGCTAGGTACTTAAAAACCCAATACCTGGGTATCAATGGTCAAAATAACTCCATAAAGCACTATTACTTCAGCATGTGTATTGTCACATCCACTCACATTCCACTACAACACCATGGTACTTGCATACTGAGTAGCAAGGGGAACTGCCCTTCCCTATCTGAAGGCTATGCTCAAACCCTACACCCCAACCCGAGTACTCTGTTCTGCCATCTCTGGCCTCTTGGCCCTAAGCATCACTCTCTAAGGGAGGGCAGCTCGCGCTCAGCCCAGTCCAAACTCTTCTCTGTCCTGGCACCCAATGGTGGAACAAGCTTCCCCTGACAATAGGACAGCAGAGACCCTGCCTATGTTCCTGAAAACGTCTGAAACCCTACCTCTTCAAAGAGTATCTTAAATAATTACACAGCACCCACCCCCTTTTTTGTCCCTACTAGCACTGACTTTGCTGATAACTACTTTATTGAGTGAAAATGTATTTACTATGACTGAGATACAGTGCCTTGCGAAAGTATTCGGCCCCCTTGAACTTTGCGACCTTTTGCCACATTTCAGGCTTCAAACATAAAGATATAAAACTGTATTTTTTTGTGAAGAATCAACAACAAGTGGGACACAATCATGACGTGGAATGACATTTATTGGATATTTCAAACTTTTTTAACAAATCAAAAACTGAAAAATTTGGCGTGCAAAATTATTCAGCCCCCTTAAGTTAATACTTTGTAGCGCCACCTTTTAATGCGATTACAGCTGTAAGTTGCTTGGGGTATGTCTCTATCAGTTTTGCACATCGAGAGACTGAAATTATTTCCCATTCCTCCTTGCAATACAGCTCGAGCTCAGTGAGGTTGGATGGAGAGCATTTGTGAACAGCAGTTTTCAGTTCTTTCCACAGATTCTCGATTGGATTCAGGTCTGGACTTTGACTTGGCCATTCTAACACCTGGATATGTTTATTTTTGAACCATTCCATTTTAGATTTTGTTTTATGTTTTGGATCATTGTCTTGTTGGAAGACAAATCTCCGTCCCAGTCTCAGGTCTTTTGCAGACTCCATCAGGCTTTCTTCCAGAATGGTCCTGTATTTGGCTCTATCCATCTTCCCATCAATTTTAAAACATCTTCCCTGTCCCTGCTGAAGAAAAGCAGGCCCAAACCATGATGCTGCCACCACCATGTTTGACAGTGGGTATGGTGTGTTCAGGGTGATGAGCTGTGTTGCTTTTACGCCAAACATAACGTTTTGCATTGTTGCCAAAAAGTTCAATTTTGGTTTCATCTGACCAGAGCTCCTTCTTCCACATGTTTGGTGTGTTTCCCAGGTGGCTTGTAGCAAACTTTAAACAACACTTTTTATGGATATCTTTAAGAAATGGCTTTCTTCTTGCCACTCTTCCATAAAGGCCAGATTTGTGCAATATATGACTGATTGTTGTCCTATGGACAGAGTCTCCCACCTCAGCTGTAGATCTCTGCAGTTCATCCAGAGTGATCATGGGCCTCTTGGCTGCATCTCTGATCAGTCTTCTCCTTGTATGAGCTGAAAGTTTAGAGGGACGGCCAGGTCTTGGTAGATTTGCAGTGGTCTGATACTCCTTCCATTTCAATATTATCGCTTGCACAGTGCTCCTTGGGATGTTTAAAGCTTGGGAAATCTTTTTGTATCCAAATCCGGCTTTAAACTTCTTCACAACAGTATCTCGGACATGCCTGGTGTGTTCCTTGTTCTTCAATGATGCTCTCTGCGCTTTTAACGGACCTCTGAGACTATCACAGTGCAGGTGCATTTATACGAGACTTGATTACACACAGGTGGATTGTATTTATCATTATTAGTCATTTAGGTCAACATTGGATCATTCAGAGATCTTCACTGAACTTCTGGAGAGAGTTTGCTGCACTGAAAGTAAAGGGGCTGAATAATTTTGCACGCCCAGTTTTTCAGTTTTTGATTTGTTAAAAAAGTTTGAAATATCCAATAAATGTCGTTCCACTTCATGATTGTGTCCCACTTGTTGTTGATTCTTCACAAAAAAATACAGTTTTATATCTTTATGTTTGAAGCCTGAAATGTGGCAAAAGGTCGCAAAGTTCAAGGGGGCCGAATACTTTCGCAAGGCACTGTATGTGGTTGTCCCACCTAGATATTTTGAAATGAATGCACTAGCTGTAAGACGCTCAGGATAAGAGCGTCTGTGTCACGCCCTGACCTTAGAGATCCTTTTAATTCTCTATTTGGTTAGGTCAGGGTGTGACTAGGGTGGGAAATCTGTGTTTTCTATTTCTTTGTTGGCCTGGTATGGTTCCCAATCAGAGGCAGCTGTCTATCGTTGTCTCTGATTGGGGATCATATTTAGGCAGCCTTTTCCCACCTGTTGTTTGTGGTATCTTGTTTTTGTGTAGCTGCCTGTGAGCAGCCCAGAACATCATGTTTCATTTTCTTCTGTATTGTTTTTGGTGAGTTTCATATTTAGTAAACATGTGGAACTCTAAGTACTCTGCGCCTTGGTCCATTCATTCAAACGATCGTGACAGAAGATCCCACCACCCACGGACCAAGTAGTGTGCCCAGGAGGAGCAGGGATCCTGGGCCTGGGAGGAAAGCCAGGAGTGGAGGACATCCTGTGGATGAAATCATGGCAGGAGACAGAAGCCTGCCATGGAAGCAGGCGGAGGCAGCGAGGGAAAAACAACGATGACACCGGGGTTCGCGGCCACGACGGATGCATGAGGGGCAGCCTCGAAAAACAAATTGGGGGAAGCACACGGGGTGGTTGGCAGAGCCAACTCCCTGTACTCACCGCGGGGAGCGTGTGACCGGTCAGGCACCATGTTTTGCGGTAATACGCACTGTGTCTCCAGTGCGCATCCACAGCCGGGTGCATTCTGTGCCAGCTCCCCGCACTTGTGGGCATCTGCCCAGGATGGGTGATGACGGCTCAACGCGCCTGGTCTCCAGTGCGCCGCCTCGGTCCAGGATATCCTTAGCCGGCTCTACGTGCTGTATCTCCGGTGTGCCTTCACAGCCCAGCGCGTCCTGTGCCAGCTCCCCGCACTTGCCGTGCGAAGGTGGTTCTTTGTCCAGGGCGCATTGTGCAAGCTCTACGCTAACAAACCTGCAGTGCGCCTCCACGGCCCAGCATATCCTGCACCGGCCATAGGTACTGTGTCGCCAGTGCGTCTTCACAGCCCAGTGCGTCCTGTGCTAGCTCTCCACACTTGCCGTGCGAGAGTGGTCATTTGTCCAGGACCCGTTGTGCCAGCTCTACGCTCCAGACCTCTAGTACGCCTCCACTGCCCAGCATATCCTGCGCCGGCCATACGTACTGTGTCTCCAGTGCGTCTTCACAGCCCAGTGCGTCCTGTGCTAGCTCCCCAGACTTGCCGTGCGAGGGTGGTCATTTGTCCAGGATGGGTTGTGCCAGCTCTACGCTCCAGCAGACCTCCAGTGCTCCTTTAGGGTCCAGTATATCCTGTGCCAGCTCCATGCACCTGGCCTCCAGTGTGTTTCTCCACCCTGGTACATCCTGTGCCAGCTCCATGCACGAAGCCTCCAGTGATGATCCATGGCACGAAGCCTCCAGTGAGGATCAATGGCCCGGAGCCTCCAGTGATGATCCATGGCCCGGAGCCTCCAGTGATGATCCATGGCCCGGAGCCTCCAGTGATGATCCATGGCCCGGAGCCTCTAGAGACAGTTCCCAGTCCGGAGTCTCCTGCGACGATCTATGGTCCGGAGTCCGCGGCGACGATCTACGGTCCAGAGTCCCCGGCGACGATTCTCGGTTCGATTCCTCCGGCGATGACTCACGGTCCGGAGCTTCCGGCAACAATCCCCGCATCTGAGGCACCACCGAAGTTGGCGGAGCCACGAGCAGAGCGGGGTCTGCGTCCCGCACCGGAGCCGCCACCGGGGGTAGATGCCCACCCGGACCCTCCCCTATAGGTTCAGGTTTGCGACCAGAGTCCGCACCTTTGGGGGTTACCGTCACGCCCTGACCTTGGAAAATTAAAAGGATCTCTATTTGGTTTGGTCAGGGTGTGACTAGGGTGGGCAATCAATCTATGTTTTCAGAGGCAGCTGTCTATCGTTGTCTCTGATTGGGGATCATATTAAGGCAGCTTTTCCCACCTGTTGTTTGTGGGATCTTGTTATTGTGTAGCTTCCTGTGAGCAGCCCAGAACATCACGTTTCGTTTTCTTCTGTATTGTTTTTGGTGAGTTTCATATTTATAAAAGATGTGCCTTGGTCCATTCATTCAAACGATCGCGACAGTCTGCTAAATGACTAAAATGTAATGTGTTGTCGATATTAGGCAGTAAATTTGTACCATTCAGAGCCCTCAGCCATCTTGGTTATTCATGCAGGGCCAGATCAAACTTCCAGTGAGCATGTGGCAGAACAGGTGTTCAGAAGGAGAGGCAGGAAGAAAGAAGAGTTGACGAGGGACCATGGTCATTCATCATCTGTCATACACATGGAGTGTGTTTGTGTGTGTGAGCATGCATATGAGTCTGCGTTTACTAAATACATCCTCTTGCCCCTCTCTCTGCCCCTATTGACCTGCTTCCTCCTGCACTCCCATTGGTCCAGCCAGAGACAGGGACAAAGACCTCCGGCTAGTCCACAGCTGTCTGCTCTGCCTTGCTGCACGTGTGTGTGTGTGTGTGTTTTGGCTCTCCTTTGTTTAGGGTCCTCTGAGGCATAGCCTCATTGTGAGGGGAAGATAGAAGGGAGCATAGAAAGAAGTGACTCTTTGATCAACAGCACCGTGCTTCTATGAAGATTTCCAAGAGTAAACACACACACACACACAGTCAAACACACATACTAAGGTGAAGACACACACACACACCGACCCACACGCAAAACAACGCACACCACATCAACAATATTCATTATGTTCCTGAATACCTCCATGGCAGCCAACAGACACAGTGTCAGTGAAGGTCTGTTCTGAATCTGAACCCCTGCATTAGGCTATTTCCCTTGTGTGCGGCCAAAAAGCTCAAAGCACCGGGAACAACCCCTAAGTGTTGCTTACACTAG
This sequence comes from Oncorhynchus masou masou, assembly GCF_036934945.1. Classification (NCBI taxonomy): domain Eukaryota; kingdom Metazoa; phylum Chordata; class Actinopteri; order Salmoniformes; family Salmonidae; genus Oncorhynchus; species Oncorhynchus masou. The sequence goes on from NC_088235.1 coordinate 55,211,523, forward strand.
CAAATAAACAGTGCATCTATTTGATTACATAACACAGTGTACACTAGGAACAGTCAGCTGACGTGGATAGGGGAGTGTGTATTATAATTATAATTATAATAATTTGATGGGTGCTTATATTTGTCCAATTGACACAGGTGTGTATTATACATGTGTAATTCATTTTTTTTGTTGCATATCCTAACTACCCCTGAGACCCTCAAAGATTCAAACTAGTGACCTTTAGGTTACTGGCTCAATTTTCTTACCTCTAGGCTACCTGTATCCCAAACAATTGCCCAACTTGGGATGGGTGTGTGTGTGTGTGTGCATGCACAGACAGATATTCGCATGTATGCATGTGTACATGCATCTGCTCATGAAAGTGTGTGTGTGGGTGGGGTAACTTAACACGTAAGCAATTATGTCAAATTATGTCAAATATTCCTCTTCAGAAAAAATGCTTCAAAGTGGAAATGTAAATGAGAAGCCAGGGAAGCAGCTGTTGGCCTAGATTAGGAGCTGTCACCAGTAGAGGACCTATGATCACTATCACACACACATACACACTGGACGTGGTGTTGTAGCTACACTGCATTGCCAAAAGTATGTGGACATTGTCATGCTTGAAACAGGAAAGGGCCTTCCACAAACTATTGACACAAAGTTAGAAGCACAGAATCGTCTAAGGTGTCGTTGTACTTTACAGTTGCCACTATGCATTTGGGCAGGTAGCGTTCTCCTGGCATTCGTCAAACCCATATTCGTCCGTTGGACTGCCTGATGGTGAAGCAGGATTCATCACTCCAGGGAACGTGTTTCCACTGCTCCAGAGTCCAATGGGGTGGCCTAGTGGTTAGAGCGTTGGACTAATAACCGGAAGGTTGCGAGTTCAAACCCCTGAGCTGACAAGGTACAAATCTGTCGTTCTGCCCCTGACCAGGCAGTTAACCCACTGTTCCTAGGCCGTCATTGAAAATAAGAATTTGTTCTTAACTGACTTGCCTGGTTAAATACAGGTAAAATAAAAATAAAAAATGGTGGCGAGCTATATTGTGTATGATGATATTAGGCTTGTGTGCGACTGCCCGACAAACAGTTCTTGCGCTGACGTTGCTTCCAGAGGCAGTTTGGAACCCGGTAGTGAGTGTTACAACCAAGGACTGACGATTTATTCGTGTTGCGCGTTTCAGCACTTGGTGGTCACGTACCGTGAGCTTGTGTGGCCTACCACTTCATGGCTGAACCGTTGTTGCACCTTGACATTTCCACTTCACAATAACAGCACTTACAGTTGACCATAGCAGCCCTAGAAGGGCATATATTTGACGAACTGACGGTGCCACATTGAAAGTCACTGAGCTCTTCAGTAAGGCCATTCTACTGCCAATGTTTGTCAATGGAGATTGCATGGCCGTATGCCTGAATTTATACACCTTTCAGCAACGGGGCAGAAACGTGGCAGAAAATAGCCGAATCCACTAATTTGAAGGGATGTCCACATACTTTTGTATATATAGTGTATATGGTAGTAGAAGAGTGGCCTGAGGTCACACAATGTGTTTTGAAATCATTTGTAAAATGCACTGTAATGTTTTTAAAATTGGATTTAACTGCCTTAATTTTCCTGGACCCCAGGAAGAGCTGCTGCTGCCTTGGCAATTGAACGACATCTATTTCAGGATAAATCAGTGTTAAAGTGTACATAGCTGGCCATATATGGATGTTAAATTTTACTTTATGGATTGGTTATGTAGGCGTCTTCTAACCCATCGCTTTCTACTACTCCAATAAATGTTATTCCCCTTGATCTTCAAGAATAAGACTTGTAAATATGGAAGTATGGATAAGCCAAATTGTTTTACCTGAGCATGACCCCAAAACTAAGGACTTATTGGCCAGCCCTACTCTGTTTATGATTTTGTTGTAATGGAGAACTGATTGGGCTCATTGATTCGAGTTTAAAAATAAATGCTGCGCTCATGGAATTACGTGCTTTGACAAGAGTGTGCAAAGCTACCATCAAGGCAAAGGCTGGCTACTTTGAAGAATCTAAAATCTAAAATATATTTTGATTTGTTGAACACTTTTTTTGGTTACTACATTATTCCTTATGTGTTATTTCATAGTTTTGATGTCTTCTCTATTACTCTACAAAAATAAAGAAAAACCCTTTAATGAGTAAACTTTTAACTGGTACTGTATGTATAATTTATACATCAAAACATGGATGTAGTAAATACAGATTGCCCCTCTATCAAAAGTGTGCAAGTTTGAGCATGTGTCCATTAGGCGTATGGATTTTCAGCATGAATTAGATTGAGCAAAAAAAGCCCCACTTTTATTCCATAAGCTTGGATCCGCACTATGCAGCTGTTGCAAGAGCGCATTTTTCACTGGCTGTCCAACGGTTTCAAAAATAATGATTGATAGGCAGTTTAACCTGTTGATGCTCTGGGGGCGCTATTTCATTTTTGGATGAAAAACGTTCCCGTTTTAAACAAGATATTTTGTCACAAAAAGATGCTCGACTATGCATATAATTGATAGCATTCGAAAGAAAACACTCTGACGTGTCCAGAACTACCAAGATATTTTCTGTGCATGCCCTAGAACGTGAGCTTCAGGCAAAACCAAGATGAGACGGCATCCAGGAAATGAGCAGGATTTTGAGGCTCTGTTTTCCATTGTCTCCTTATATGGCTGTGAATGCGAGAGGAATGAGCCTGCCCTTTCTGTCGTTTCCCCAAGGTGTCTGCAGCATTGTGACGTATTTGTAGGCAGATCATTGGAAGATTGACCATAAGAGACCACATTTACCAGGTGTCCGCCCGGTGTCCTGCGCCGAAATTGGTGCGCAAAAGTCACCTGCCAGTATTTTTCCATGGGATACAGAGAGGAAAGCAAGCTTCCATGAACTGCATATCAATGAAGAGATATGTGAAAAAACACCTTGAGGATTGATTCCAAACAACGTTTGCCATGTTTCGGTCGATATTATGTAGTTATTCCGGAAAAAGTTTTAAAAGTAGGTGACTGAATTTTCGGTTCGTTTCGGTAGCCAGACGCAATGTAGAAAACGGAACGATTTCTCCTACACACAGACGCTTTCAGGAAAAACTGCGCATTTGGTATGTAACTGAGAGTCTCCTCATTGAAAACATCAGAAGCTCTTCAAAGGTAAATGATTTTATTTATTTGGTTATCTGGTTTTTGTGAAAATGTTGCGTGCTAAATGCTACTCAAAATGCTATGCTAGCTTTGCATACTCTTACACAAATTAGTCAATTTCTATGGTTCAAAAGCATATTTTGAAAATCTGAGATGACAGTGTTGTTAAGAAAAGGCTAAGCTTGAGAGCAGACGCATTATTTTCATTTTATTTGCGATTTTCAGAAATCGTTAACGTTGCGTTATGCTAATGAGCCTGAGGCTTTAGTCACAAACCCGGATCCGGGATGGGGAGTTCCAAGAAGTTAAACTTCTTGAATTCAACCATTATTGGGTTCAAATACACATTTAGATTTGTGAACAGCCATAAAACAACAGCCACAATCCGTAAGCAGCAAATAGCTAAATGATAGAGTAGCAGTGTTATTCACATCAATGCGCTATGTAGATATCAATAATAAGTGCTATCCGTATCGCTGAAGACTACACCACTACTGTCATCCTTACCTCCAAGCGTTCATTCAAATTGGATCATCTTTGGATGCCTACAGCAGCCGCAACATTGGAAGACATAGCTTAGATTGTAGCCTACAAAAGCCTGTTCCTCATCTTTTCCCACAAACCATCAAAACACATTTGGTGTGTCATCATATTGGTCGCTGACATCTGGTCAGACTCTTTCAGGTCGAACAAACTTAAACTTGCTCCTTTTTTCAATGCTGATTTGAATGTCATTAAGAAAACAGAAAAGTGTCAAAATAGTTTTTTTTTTTGCAAACATCCTTTCTGAATTTAAAAGTAATCCTCGAAGTAATCATCTAGTTTTTCAAAAGAATCGGTAATCTGATAACAATATTTTTGCTGGTAACGTAACGGATTAAAGTTACCATTTTTTTGTAATCCTTTACATGTAACATGTTACTCCCCAACCCTGCAGACAGACAGACACAAAGAAGAATGATTGCTGGCACTGGCTCTTGCCTCACAGTCCCATGGACCTCCCCTGACCTCCAACATCCCATAATCCAATAGCACCCCAGGTCAACACAATGAGTTTCTTACCAAATATGTGTGGTGTGTTTACCACCTTATTGGCCTACTTCCTTCCTGCTAGCAACCAAAAGAGCAAAAAATACCTAACAGTGGCAGCACATACACACTCTCACACTTCCAAACACACTTTCCAGTTGTAGTTGTTTTTTGTTTCCTAGTGCTCACAGCCGGGAGCCAGGAGACGGAGCCTAGAGATGGAGTAAATGTAAGTGATTGGAGCACGTCAGGGAATCAGCGCTGTTAGGAGGATAAACTACTATTTAAAACCTTATGATCAAACACACTCACTGATGCTGTGTGTGTTGTCTCTGGAGGCAAATTAGGCTTACCCAGAACATCTACCCACCACAAAGCAATGTTCTCACTCTTCTCTTCTCTCAGTAGAAACACAGCAGGGGTACTGGGGAACACTCAATCCAATATATAAAGTCCTGGTCTAGCTAATGTTTGCCTGCCCTGGTACTGAGAGGTAGTGTGGTAAAAAGCATGTGTTGGTACGTTATATACTACCACAGAGAATTAATCAGAATTGGTAGCAAATGGTACATACAGTTGAAGTCGGAAGTTTATATACACCTTAGCCAAATACATTTAAACTCAGTTTATCACAATTCCTGACATTTAATCCTATTAAAAATTCCCTTCTTTAGGTCAGTTAGAATCACCACTTTATTTTTAAAATAATTATATTTGATAGCGTTGCCTTTAAATAGTTTAACTTGGGTCAAACATTTCGGGTAGCCTTCCACAAGCTTCCCACAATAAGTTGAGTGAATTTTGGCCCATTCCTCCTGACAGAGCTGGTGTAACTGAATCAGGTTTGTAGGCCTCTTTGCTCGCACACGCTTTTTCAGTTCAGGCCACACATTTTCTATAGGATTGAGGTCAGGGCTTTGTAATGGACACTCCAATACCTTGACTTTGTTGTCCTTAAGCCATTTTGACACAACTTTGGAAGTATGCTTGGGTCATTGTCCATTTGGAAGACCTATTTGCGACCAAGCTTTAACTTCCTGACTGATGTCTTGAGATGTTGCTTCAATATATCCACGTAATTTTCCTACCTCATGATGCTATCTATTTTGTGAAGTGCACCAGTCCCTCCTGCAGCAAAGCACCCCCACAACATGATGCTGCCAACCCCGTGCTTCACGGTTGGGATGGTGTTCTTCGGCTTGCAATCCTACCCCTTTTTCCTCCAAACATAATGACGGACATTATGGCCAAACAGTTCTATTTTTGGTTCATCAGACCAGAGGACATTTCTCCAAAAAGTATGATCTTTGTCCCCATGTGCAGTTGCAAACCGTAGTCTGGCTTTTTTATGGCGGCTTTGGAGCAATGGCTTCTTCCTTGCTGAGCTGCCTTTCAGGTAATGTCAATACAGGACTCGTTTTACTGTGGATATAGAGACTTTTGTACCCGTTTCCTCCATCATCTTCACAAGGTCCTTTGCTATTGTTTTGGGAATGATTTGCACTTTTCACCAAAAGTATGTTCATCTCTAGGAGACAGAACACTTCTCCTTCCTGAGCGGTATGACGGCTGCGTGGTCCCATGGTGTTTATACTTGCGTACTATTGTTTGTACAGATGAACATGGTACCTTCAGGCGTTTGGAAATTGCTCACAAGGATGAACCAGACTTGTGGAGGTCTACACATTTTTTCTGAGGTCTTGGCTGATTTCTTTTGATTTTCCCATGATGTCATCAAAGAGGCACTGAGTTTGAAGGTAGGCCTTGAAATACATCCACAGGTACACCTCCAATTGACTCAAATGATGCCAATTAGCCTATCAGAAGCTTCTAAAGCCATGACATAATTTTCTGGAATGTTCCAAGCTGTTTAAAGCACAGTCACCTTAGTGTATGTAAACTTCTGACCCACCGATATTGAGATACAGTGAATTATAAGTGAAATAATCTGTCTGTAAACAATTGTTGGAAAAATTACTTGTGTCATGCACAAAGTAGATGTCCTAACCAACTTGCCAAAACTATAGTTTGTTTACAAGAAATTGAAAAACGAGTTTTAATGACTCCAACCTAAGTGTATGTAAACTTCTGACATCGACTGTAGTAGTATTGTTGCTCTACATACACCAGAAACACATGCACACATAAAATCAAATACATACCAGACATAGTCCATGCATCAATTACAAAAACATCTCCCTTGTCACTATGCTGTTGGGTTGTACAACGCTATATTGAGTTCAGCACTATTGCTATTCTGAAATGTTTACACAGCTTATCATTTAAAGTGAATGCAGCCCAGTTAGCACGCCTGTCATGACAACAGGAAGTGTGATTGACAGTTAAAACAGGATGTAGAGCATAAGCTGACATCATATCCTCTTTCTCAGCGTCTTTATTCACAGCTAGAGCAGGGCTCAAATCTCAGGCCTAAAAATAGCCCAAGCACAATACACTATATGAGACCCTAGAGAATAAACAGCCACTGTTTTTCCTCTATTCGCCACTCCAATCTCTCTTTCATGCATGCTCGAATGCACGCACGCACACTGCCATGAGGAGAGGTAGGTGTGGTTAACCCTTTATTGAAGGAGTAGAGAAGCCATGTCATCAGTTCTGTAGACAGTCTGCCTCAGGAACTTTTCTGCTCACTCTATAGGACTTCCCATTAGAAATGCATGTTGATCAGGTGTAGGGCTGTGGCGGTCATTGCCGGTGATTGACAAGCAAATAACTGCCGGTCTCACGGTCATTTACTGTTAATTAACCCTTTAGAACCCATAGTTGCCGTCAACGGCATTTTTTAAAATTACTATAGCGGCCGCGAATGGCCTTGTTTTCTAACAATATCTGTGTCAATACAGCAAATGAACTTGCTAACAATGTGTTCTCGTATTCACATGGCTGTTGTCATCAACCAGAAACAGGGATGCTGTCATTTGACCTGTTATGTATTTTTTAAACTTAATTACTGACAATGATTGTGCCAAAGGGGACAATACTTTTTACTGTGAAAGAGGCTGTATCTATATTGGTTGGTGATACGGATTTGGACACGTCCATGCACTTTGAAAGCGATGATGTCGGGGTGAGTGAAATAAGTAAACAGCAGCTATATGTTTGGTGTTGTCGATGTTTGATGCTGTGAAAATTGGGGAATAGCTCTCAGATTAGCAAGTCAAGCCATAATAACGTGGATGGTACAGGCAAGCACATCAGCTGTGGAGCTCATGGAAATAGTTGCAGTGTTTAGCTTTATAGAGTCAGCTAACTTGTTGGTTGTTTTGTCTTGTTTCTACCGAGGTAATACATATGGAAACGGCCCAAGATGCTTTCTATAGCTAGCTAGCGAACTAGTTAGTCTGTCAGGCAAGACAAGTTGTGTGTTGTGGTAAATTAGGGCTGCGCTCATGAAGTGTCAACCTCAGCTGTCACTTTCATAAGCTAGTCAACCAGCTAACCAGCCCCCGAAATGAAGGCTAGAGTAATTCATTTTTATCTGTTGGGCTTAGGTTATGGTTTGTCATGCTTGCAAGGTGCAGATATTCACAGTCTATACATTACCTCGTTTTCCTATCATTGGACAGCTCAGCTGTCGTGTTAGGCTAGTACATGCTCGCGCAGTGAACCTCATATGATGAGCTGGATATTTGTTTACATAGAAAGCTAACAAGTTGCTTGTTTTGTCCAGTTTTTAACCGATGCAATTCATTTGGAAACTGTCCCAGCTTTGTAACTAATCAGCTAACATTGGTGAACACTGTAGTTAGTCTGTCAGCCAACAGGTGTGTAACTTCATCACACAATTTATTATGGAAACTCCTTATTAGGAAGAGAGAATGTGTATGGTTGAGAAAAAGAAAAAGGAAGGAAGAGAGAAATAGTGTGAGGGAGAGAGATGATGTTCCTGACCACAATTGTATCCTATTTGTTACTCCTCTCCTCTCCCTCTGTTCCTCTAGGTCAGTGGTTCCCAAACTTTTTATAGTCCTGTACCCCTTCAAACATTCAACCTCCAGCTGCGTACCCCCTCTAGCACCAGGGACAGCGCACTCTCAAATGTTGCTTTTTGCCATCATGTATTAAAACTTGTTAAGGATAGGGGGCAGTATTTACCCTTTGGATGAATTGCATGCCCATAGTGAACTGCATCAAAATCTGTCCTAAATTGCTAATATATGCAAATTATAATTAATATTGGATAGAAAATACTCTGAAGTTTCTAAAACCGTTTGAATTATGTCTGTGAGTATAATAGAACTCACAGGGCAGGCAATCTTGCAAACTAGTTTTGAAATAAATTCACCGTAAAACATTTTAAAAATCTGACACGCTGGGTAGATGAACAAGGTGTTTATCTTTCATTTGAGGTATTGGACTTGTTAATGTGTGGAAGTTAAATATTTCTAAGAATATTTTTGCATTCCCTGCGCCACCGTTTCAGCTGAACGGGGGTTGTTGTTCCTGTAGGGGAACCCATAGGCTTAACAAGCTGTTGGAGATAGGGGCAGTATTCTCACTTTGGATGAATTGCGTGCCCATAGTGAACTGCATCAAACTCTGTCCTAAATTGCTAATATATGCATATTATTATTACTATTGGATAGAAAACACTCTGAAGTTTCTAAAACTGTTTGAATTATGTCTGTGAGTATAACAGAACTCACAGAGCAGGCAATCTTCCAAACTAGTTTTGAAATCCTGAAAGTTGGGGCAACTTTGACGTCATCGCCCCCTCTCTTCCCAACAAGTTATGGATCTGTAAACACTTCCTACGCCTTCCACTAGATGTCCTCATTCAGTAGAAAGTGTAATGGAGCATTTGCTGTGAACCTTGACCTAATGGGAGGGAAAATAGTCGGTGTCGCAAGAGAATGCCATTTTACTGTGGCGCATTTCTCTGTGAGTGCTACGGCTGTTCCAGTCAGCCCCAGATGAAAATGAATGATCCGGTTGGAACGTTATTGGATATATATGATTATAACATCCTGAAGATTGATTCTGTACTTAGTTTGACCAGTTTTTTCGACCTGGAATATATCTTTTGGAAGTTTTCATGCAAGTTATCCTGGACCAGAAGTCCGTTTTTGGGCACGTGAGCTGAAAGTGAAAGCAAATGCTGCTACTTGGACACTAGTATTGGACATTATGGAACAAAACGATTTATTGTGGAACTAGGACTCCTTGCACTACATTCTGATGAAAGATCATCAAAGGTAAGGGAATATTTATGTTGTAATTTTGTATTTCTGTTGACTCCAACATGGTGGAGAAATATTGTTACGTCTGAGCGCCGTTTCAGATTATTACAATGTTAGGCTTTTTCTGACAAATCTGACACAGCGGTTGCATTAAGAAATAGTGTATCCTTAATTATATGTAGAACATGTATCTTTAGTCAAAGTTTATGATGAGTATTTCTGTTATCTGGCGTAGCTTTCTATAATTCCTCCGGATATTTTGGAGGAATTTCTGAACATGGCGTCAATGTAAACCGAGATTTGTGGATATAAAATGCATATTATCGAACAAAACATAAATGTACTGTGTAACATGTCATATGACTCATCTGATGAAGATTTTCAAGAGGTTAGTGATTGATTTTATTTCTAATCCTGCTTTTGTGATTTTATCTTTGGCTGGAAAAAAATGGCTGTTTTGTCTTTGGTTTGGTGGTGGTCTAACATAAATATATGTTGTGTTTTCGCTGTAAAACATTTTAAAAATCTGACATGATGGGTAGATGAACAAGGTGTTTATCTTTCATTGAATTATTGGACTTGTTAATGTGTGGAAGTTAAATATTTCTAAAGAACATTTTTGCATTCCCTGCGCCACCTTTTCAACTGAACGGGGGGGGGGGGGGGGTGGAGTTCCCTGAGGGGAACACCTCGCCTCTACAGGTTTTAAGATGTCATTTGACCACTTTAGTGATACAAACCTTATCAAAATAGGCCTATGGGCTAGGCTTACATGAGGTGCGCAACTCTGATTTGAAAAACTCACCAAAAAAAAGGAATGCGCTGTTTCTTGCCATACTGCACAAGCTGGGAATCATTCACAAGTGATAATACATAATTGATAGGCTAATATTGTCATCCATCAGACTATTATTAATTTAAAGTTGTCTTTACATACACTAAATAATATATGTGTGTAATTAGTTTTGATTTAGAATGGACCGTTATCATGCACCTGTCTCAGAACAGTGGCATGGGAAAAAAGAACACGTCATCAATACACTTAAAATGTGAATGGAGGATTTTTTTCCCGTGGTTGATTTTTGCTAGCTAGGTAGGTTATACTCCTGTTGGAAAGCAAAGCAATGTGCTAAATATTAGGAACATTTATAAATAAATATAGCGGGCCTAGCCTATAGTAAGCTGATGGGAACCTCCTCTTTTAAATAGAGGCCATCAAAACTGTTTTCTCGCACAATTGCATAACCTATATAAATGTTGTGCAACATGAGCTTATGGGCTCTCATGAATTGTATGGTTAGATTTTAAATTACATTTGCATTTATGTTAGAGTGATTAGAGGGGCAATAGAGGGCTGAGTACCAGGTAGTTAGCTAGTTTGCTAGGCTACTAATGACCATCAGCAGCATCAGAAGTCTAATTGTTGGGACTAAACGGTCACTTGGAATTTGACTGCCGTCATGACTCGTGACCGCCGGTATGGCAGTAATATGGTCATCGTAACAGCCCGAGTCAGGTGACACATTGCCAACTAGAGGTTGACCGATTTAATCGGAATGGGCGAATAATTAGGGCCAATTTCAAGTTTTCATAACAATCAGATTTTTTTTACACCTTTATTTAACGAGGAAAGTTAGTTAAGAACACATTCTTATTTTCAATGACGGCCTAGGAACGGTGGGTAACTGCCTTGTTCAGGGGAGGAACGACACATTTTCACCTTGTCAGCTCTGGGATTCAATCTTGCAACCTTACGGTTAACAAGTCCAACACTCTAACCACCTGCCTCTCATTGCCATCCACGAGGAGCCTGCCTGTTACGCGAAATGCAGTAGAAGCCAAGGTAAGTTGCTAGCTAGCATTAAACTTATCTCATAAAAAACAATCAATCACAATCACTAGTTAACTACACATGGTTGATGATACTAATAGTTTATCTAGCGTGTCCTGCGTTGCATATAATTGATGCAAACGCTGGGGAATGATTTAATAACAAAAGCGCATTTGCGAAAAAAGCACAATCGCTGCACGACTGTACCTAACCATAAACACCAATGCCTTTCTTAAAATCAAAACACAGAAGATTATATTTTTAAACCTGCATATTTAGCTAAAAGAAATCCAGGTTAGCAAGCAATATTAAACAGGTGAAATTGTGTCACTTCTCTTACGTTCATTGCACGTAGAGTCAGGGTATATGCAACAGTTTGGGCAGCCTGGCTCATTGCGAACTAATTTGCCAGAATTTATGTAATTATGACATAACATTAAAGGTTGTACAATGTAACAGCAATATTTAGACTTAGGGATGCCACCCATTAGATAACATAATACTAGGATAGGATAAGTAATCCTTCTCACCCCCCCCCTTAATGATTTAGATGCACTATTGTAAAGTGGCTGTTCCACTGGATGTCAGAAGGTGAATTCACCAATTTGTAAGTCGCTCTGGATAAGAGCGTCTGCTAAATGACTTAAATGTAAATGTAATTCCGTACGGTTCCGTATTTCACTGAAATATTAAACGTTTTGTTGTTTCCGGATTTGACCATATTAATGACCAAAGGCTCGTATTTCTGTGTGTAATTATGTTAATAATTAAGTCTATGATTTGATATTTGATAGCAGTCTGACTGAGCGATGGTAGGCAGCAGCAGGCTCAAAATGCATTCATTCAAACAGCCCTTTCGTGCGTTTTGCCAGCAGCTCTTCGCAAGCACAGCGCTGTTTATGACTTCAAGCCTATCAGCCTAATGTCTGGTGTAACCGATGTGAAATGGCAAGCTCGTTAGCGGCGTGCGCGCTAATAGTGTTTCAAACGTCACTCGCTCTGGCTTGGAGTAGTTATTCCCCTTGCTCTGCAAGGGCCGCGGCTTTTGTGGAGAGATGGGTAATGATGCTTCGAGTGTGGCTGTTGTGGATGTTGTGGCAAACCTCTTCAAGGTTAGGAGCGTTTGTCACAAACTAAGTGGTAAACTGTCACCAAATCACCCAGGAATGAGAGTTCTTTCAAACAGGACAGTACCTGTGTGTTTGTTTCTCCATCCTGGTCCACCCAGGCCGTAGGCGAGGTCAAGGATGGGAGGGTTCGGTACACAAATCGAGTTCTCGGTAGGTCCAGGTCCAAACGCCAACAGGTGAGTCCAAAACAGTCCAGCTCATACACGGTAAATCCAATCTCTATTGTCTCTTTCTCTATTGTTCACAGATCCTTCCAGCACTCGCTTCCTCTCTTCCTGGGTTTTCTTGACCCTGTGGGTTGGCTCCACCTTCTGAGGGTTCCCCTTGCTTCTGGGACTTGTAGTTTTGGTGGTCGGCCATTTTGTGATCTGTAGTTCTGACAGGGGTGGCCATTATAGTGATCGGACAGAGCCCGTTTATTAGTTCTGCTCTCACATATCTGCCATTTATCACTCGACCCCCTTCTTTGCCACAATGTGTTCCTGGTTCGAGTCCAGGTAGGGGCGAGAAGAGGGAGGGAAGCTATACTGTTACACTGGCAATACTAAAGTGCCTATATGAACATCCAATAGTCAAAGGTATATGAAATACAAATGATAGAGAGAAATAGTCCTATAAATACTATATTAACTACAACCTAAAGCCTCTTACCTTGGAATATTGAAGTCTCATGTTAAAAGGAACCACCAGCTTTCATATGTTCTCATGTTCTGAGCAAGGAACTCAAACGATAGCTTTTTTTACATGGCACATGCACTTTTACATGTGCACTTTTACTTCTCCAACACTTTGTTTTTGCATTATTTAAACCAAATTGAACATGTTTCATTATTTATTTGAGGATAAATTGATTTTTATTGATGTATTATATTAAGTTAAAATAAGTGTTCATTCAGTATTGTTGTAACTGTCATTATTACAAATAAATGTAAAGAAAATGGCAGATGAATCGGTATCGGCTATTTTTTGGTCCTCCAATAATCGGTGTCGGCGTTGAAAAATCAGAATCGGTCGACCTCTATTGCCAACCAACACTATTATCACGGGATGAATTCATACTTCTTATAGGGACACCAAAATCCAGATTGGGAGACAATTAATGTGTATAGTACTTGCGCAAAAAGGAAACTTTTACCAGGATTGGGATTCAAACGGGTGAGGTTATTGCAAATTTCCATTGGGTGTGTGGATGTTCTCTCTCAGTGAAAACAGCGAGTCAAGGTCCTGTTTTTGTGTTCTTTGCTTTGCCAGGCTTCTGCAGCTGTGTTTTTTTGTCTGGGTGAACAAGTTCTCAAAAGAAGAGCCTGAACAAAGAATATCGCTGATAACAGTAGCAGAAGAATCTAGAGCAGTGTGTGTGTGTGTGTTCATGTGCATACAGCCAGCTCCAGAAAGACAGAATGATATTCAGCTTGGCATAACAGTGGCATAGACCACAAAGAGTACTTCAAATACAACTGCTCAGTCTTCATCATTCCCTCTATGTGCCTCCTACACTCATTAATTCACAGTGAGCGAACACAGTCCATTGCAGTAGCTGGAAACGGCAGTTTTTTTAATGGAATATCTACATATCTACAGGCGTAAAGAGGTGTTAGCTAATCCAAGTTTATAATTTTAAAAGGCTAATTGATAATTAGAAAACCCTTTTGCAATTATGTTAGCACAGCTGAAAACTCCTGATCTGATTAAATAAGCATTAAAACTGGCCTTCTTTAGACTAGTTGAGTATCTGGAGCATCAGCATTTGTGGGTTCGATTACAGCCTCAAAATGGCCAGAAACAAAGACTTTCTTCTGAAACTCGCCAGTCTATTCTTGTTCTCAGAAATTAAGGCTATTCCATGCGAGAAATTGCCAAGAAACTGAAGATCTCATACAACGCTATGTACTACTCCCTTCTCAGAACAGTGCAAACTGTCTCTAACCAGAATAGAAAGAGGAGTGGGCAAGAGGACAATTACATTAGAGTGTCTAGTTTGAGAAACAGACACTTCACAAGTCCTTAACTGGAAGCTTCATTAAATAGCACCATCAAAACACCAGTCTCAAAGTCAACAGTGAAGAGGCAACTCCGGGATGCTGACCTTCTTGGCAGAGTTCCTCTGTCCAGTGTCTGTGTTATTTTGCCCATCTTATTGTTTTCTTTTTATTGGCCAGTCTGAGATACGGCATTTTCTTTGCAACTCTGCCTAGAAGGCCAGCATCCCGGAGTCGCCTCTTCACTGTTGACGTTGAGACTGGTGTTTTGCGGGTACTATTTAATGAAGCTGACACAACGTGCCATTGGAACACAGGAGTGATGGTTGCTGATAATGAGCCTCTGTACAGCTATGTAGATATTCCATTAAAAATCAGCCGTTTCCAGCTACAATAGTCATTTACAACATTAACAATGTCTACACTGTATTTCTGATCAATTTGATGTTATTTTAATGGACATAAAATGTGCTTTTCATTCAAAAATAAGGAAATTTCTAAGTGACCCCAAACTTTTGAACGGTATTGTACGTAAAGCTCCCTAACCTGATGCTTTTACTACTTCCTTCAATGTAATATGATCCAAGTATGCAAAGTCTAGAATGGCCACAGTGAAAGAGCAGAGACATCAGAGTGATGTGCTCCCTCTCATCAAAAACAAAAGAGTTGCCTTCTGTTCAGAGCAAACACTTCTTTCAACCTATGAACAAACAATGAGAGCTAGGCCAGCTGAGACCCAAACAGCAGTGCTTTCAACAACGGCACTGTAAAGCATGTACACACAGACACATGCGTTCATAATCATATTCTCTG
Source organism: Oncorhynchus masou masou (assembly GCF_036934945.1). Lineage (NCBI taxonomy): Eukaryota > Metazoa > Chordata > Actinopteri > Salmoniformes > Salmonidae > Oncorhynchus > Oncorhynchus masou. The sequence goes on from NC_088235.1 coordinate 55,226,656, forward strand.
TGACAGACACACACCACCCTCGCACACACACTGTCACATATACACACAACATTTCTCGCTCAAACACATGGAGCAGAATCTGTTGCTGCTCATGTCACTTCTGACCCCTACTTGAGGCCTTCACTTTTTGTATCGTTCTGAAATTAACCTGGGGCTTTCCCACCCAGACTAAAATATAAAGACCCATTCCGAATGGACCCGAGGACAACTAGACCCATTCAGTATAGACCTGGTTGGATCCAGACCCTGTCTGATACCGTCCAAGTGAGGGAAGCTGCAGAAAAGTCCAGTTTTAAGTGACTTTATTAACCAGAGATGAAAAAGTGCGAGGGAGAGGAGGTAGAAAGAAATCAAATCAAATTTTATTTGTCACATACACATGGTTAGCAGATGTTAATGCGAGTGTAGCGAAATGCTTGTGCTTCTAGTTCCGACAATGCAGTAATAACCAACAAGTAATCTAACTAACAATTCCTAAACTACTGTCTTATACACAGTGTAAGGGGATAAAGAATATGTACATAAGGATATATGAATGAGTGATGGTACAGAGCAGCATAGGCAAGATACAGTAGATGGTATCGAGTACAGTATATACATATGAGATGAGTATGTAAACAAAGTGGCATAGTTAAAGTGGCTAGTGATACATGTATTACATAAGGATGCAGTCGATGATATAGAGTACAGTATATACGTATGCATATGAGATGAAGAATGTAGGGTAAGTAACATTATATAAGGTAGCATTGTTTAAAGTGGCTAGTGATATATTTACATCATTCCCCATCAATTCCCATTATTAAAGTGGCTGGAGTTGAGTCAGTGTCAGTGTGTTGGCAGCAGCCACTCAATGTTAGTGGTGGCTGTTTAACAGTCTGATGGCCTTGAGATAGAAGCTGTTTTTCAGTCTCTCGGTCCCAGCTTTGATGCACCTGTACTGACCTCGCCTTCTGGATGATAGCGGGGTGAACAGGCAGTGGCTCGGGTGGTTGATGTACTTGATGATCTTTATGGCCTTCCTGTAACATCGGGTGGTGTAGATGTCCTGGAGGGCAGGTAGTTTGCCCCCGATGATGCGTTGTGCAGACCTCACTACCCTCTGGAGAGCCTTACGGTTGAGGGAGGAGCAGTTGCCGTACCAGGCAGTGATACAGCCCGCCAGGATGCTCTCGATTGTGCATCTGTAGAAGTTTGTGAGTGCTTTTGGTGACAAGCCGAATTTCTTCAGCCTCCTGAGGTTGAAGAGGCGCTGCTGCGCCTTCTTCACGATGCTGTCTGTGTGAGTGGACCAATTTAGTTTGTCTGTGATGTGTATGCCGAGGAACTTAAAACTTGCTACTCCCTCCACTACTGTTCCATCGATGTGGATAGGGGGGTGTTCCCTCTGCTGTTTCCTGAAGTCCACAATCATCTCCTTAGTTTTGTTGACGTTGAGTGTGAGGTTATTTTCCTGACACCACACTCCGAGGGCCCTCACCTCCTCCCTGTAGGCCGTCTCGTCGTTGTTGGTAATCAAGCTTACCACTGTTGTGTCGTCCGCAAACTTGATGATTGAGTTGGAGGCGTGCGTGGCCACGCAGTCGTGGGTGAACAGGGAGTACGGGAGAGGGCTCAGAACGCACCCTTGTGGGGCCCCAGTGTTGAGGATCAGCGGGGAGGAGATGTTGTTACCTACCCTCACGACCTGGGGGCGGTCCGTCAGGAAGTCCAGTACCCAGTTGCACAGGGCGGGGTCGAGACCCAGGGTCTCGAGCTTGATGACGAGCTTGGAGGGTACTATGGTGTTGAATGCCGAGCTGTAGCCGATGAACAGCATTCTCACATAGGTATTCCTCTTGTCCAGATGGGTTAGGGCAGTGTGCAGTGTGGTTGAGATTGCGTCGTCTGTGGACCTATTTGGGCGGTAAGCAAATTGGAGTGGGTCTAGGGTGTCAGGTAGGGTAGAGGTGATATGGTCCTTGACTAGTCTCTCAAAGCACTTCATGATGACGGAAGTGAGTGCTACGGGGCGGTAGTCGTTTAGCTCAGTTACCTTAGCTTTCTTGGGAACAGGAACGATGGTGGCCCTCTTGAAGCATGTGGGAACAGCAGACTGGTATAGGGATTGATTGAATATGTCCGTAAACACACCAGCCAGCTGGTCTGCGCATGCTCTGAGGGCGCGGCTGGGGATGCCGTCTGGGCCTGCAGCCTTGCGAGGGTTAACACGTTTAAATGTTTTACTCACCTAGGCTGCAGTGAAGGAGAGACCGCATTTTTCCGTTGCAGGCAGTGTTAGTGGCACTGTATTGTCCTCAAAGCGGGCAAAAAAGTTATTTAGTCTGCCTGGGAGCAAGACATCCTGGTCCGTGACTGGGCTGGATTTCTTCCTGTAGTCCGTGATTGACTGTAGACCCTGCCACATGCCTCTTGTGTCTGAGCCGTTGAATTGGGATTCTACTTTGTCTCTGTACTGACGCTTAGCTTGTTTGATAGCCTTACGGAGGGAATAGCTGCATTGTTTGTATTCAGTCATGTTACCAGACACCTTGCCCTGATTGAAAGCAGTGGTTCGCGCTTTCAGTTTCACACGAATTTCTGCCATCAATCCAAGGTTTCTGGTTAGGGAATGTTTTAATCGTTGCTATGGGAACGACATCTTCAACGCACGTTCTAATGAACTCGCACACCGAATCAGCGTATTCGTCAATGTTGTTATTTGACGCAATACGAAACATGTCCCAGTCCACGTGATGGAAGCAGTCTTGGAGTGTGGAGTCAGCTTGGTCGGACCAGCGTTGGACAGACCTCAGCGTGGGAGCTTCTTTTTTTAGCTTTTGTCTGTAGGCAGGTATCAGCAAGATGGAGTCGTGGTCAGCTTTTCCGAAAGGGGGGCGGGGCAGGGCCTTATATGCGTCGCGGAAGTTAGAGTAACAGTGATCCAAGGTTTTTCCGCCCCTGGTTGCGCAATCGATATGCTGATAAAATTTAGGGAGTCTTGTTTTCAGATTAGCCTTGTTAAAATCCCCAACAACGATGAATGCAGCCTCCGGACAAATGGTTTCCAGTTTGCAAAGAGTTAAATAAAGAGGTGACAGAATAGCAAGGGCCGTGCTGTGTGTGTAGGCTACTGTGAGTGAGTGACATGGGGAGGAGGGAGGGAGAGACGAGAGCAACAAACCAGGCCGAGACGCGCTATAGTAGACTGATAGCTGCCATAGCTAGGTTATTTATCATCCGATATGATTATGTAGTACTTGTCTTGACAGCATCAAACCGGGAGAAGCTAGTTAAGCTATGTAGCTAGCTAGGCTTATTGAGGCTGCATGCGCTTTCTCATCTTACATAGTTACTACCCACTGGGCACAGACGTCTATTCAACATCTATTCCATGTTGGTGGAAATAATGTTAATTCAACCAGTTTTTTCACACCCTGATCTGTTTCACCTGTCCTTCCAGGTGTCGCCCATCTTCCCCATTATCCCCTGTTTATTTATACCTGTGTTCTCTGTATGTATGTTGCCAGTTCGTCTCGTTTGTTGAGTCAACCAGCGTTTTTGTTCTCAGCTCCTGCTTTTTCCATTCTCTCTTTTTCTCGCCGTCCTGGTTTTGACCCTCCTGACTCTGAGCCCGCCTTCCTGACCACTCTGCCTTCCCTGACCCTGCCTGCCGTCCAGTACCGTTGCCACACCTCTGGTTTACTGACCCCTGCCTGCCTTGACCTGTCTATTGCCTGCCCGTTGGATTATTAAACCAGTGTTAATTTGACATGTCTGCATCTGGGTCACACCTTGATTCCTGATAGTGTGCCCAGCGGGAAACTCCATTCAGAATATTAAGTAGCAGCATACCTGTTGGCTCCTGGTTGTTGTAGCCTATCCTTCTCTTTAACTTTTAATACAATAATTTTATTTCCATCTTCCATTGATTAGATATCTCCTAACTTTTGCTACACACGGACCGAGGCTCTACGACTGTAGCCTATTTCCACTTTGATGACTTATGATTGGCCACCAACAACAACAAGCTACACACGCCATCACGTGAAAAGCAAGAGCAGCAGCATAAATTATAAAATGTCCCTCTCTCTCTACTGCAGCAGTTGCGTTTGGATTTGTACGGGTCCTGCCAGACGAGTCAGTTAAAATTACACATACCCGAGACCTGTGACAATCATATCACATCCGACCCAGACCCATGACATTCTTTAGAATTCTAGATCCGGACCCACTCCTGTCCCGGATCGGGTCTCGGTGCAGGTGCATCCGTGAAGACCTCTAACCCTTACAAACAAACAGCAAAATATCAAATATGTCAGTGTTTTGGTTTTAACAAAACACACACACAGACACACACTTCTCCACATAAATTCAGTCATCCCTTTCCCATCCATACAATCACTATCTAAAAATACATATTCAAAATGAAAAATAAACGTAATTAATTATGCTATTTGGGGGATGACAGCATAAATTAAAGCTGTGATTAATTAATTCACACACACACACACACACACACACACACACACACACACACACACACACACACACTTTAACATTGAACAATAGTATAATGGACTCTGCAGCAGAAAACTACCATAGCAGAGATGAGTATTTGACAGATAGGCATGCACTGTCTCTGATAAATCTATAAGATTAATAATGTCTGTTGAGAGCTACAACACATAGCCTACTTGAGCTGGGATCCAATCCACGTTAGTACATGTGCAGCACCATTGTAACGGCGTTCTTCGTTTGTTGAATGAGAGTCGGACCGAAATGCAGCGTGTTGGTTACTCATGTTTTTTAATGAAACAAATGAATCGCGGTACATGAAATAACTGATATAAATAAATAACAACAAAACGGAACGTGAAACCTAATTACAGCCTATCTGGTGAAACTACACAGAGACAGGAACAATCACCCACGAAATACAAAGTGAAACCCAGGCTACCTAAATACGGTTCCCAATCAGAGACAACGAGAATCACCTGACTCTGATTGAGAACCGCCTCAGGCAGCCAAACCTATGCAACACCCCTACTCAGCCGCAATCCCAATAACTAAAAAACCCCACTATGAAATACAACAACATAAACCCATGTCACACCCTGGCCTGACCAACTAATTAACAAAAACACAAAATACTAAGACCAAGGCGTGACAACCATACCAGTGTCCACATACTGTATGTGAAAAGAGCACCTTTTTTAAGTGCAATTTGATGATGTCATCTAAAGTAAAAACATTCTAAAAAACAGAGATTTTCAAACACTATGAGATTTTCCCAAAATAAAAAAGGTCTATAACACAATTTTTGCATCATTGTATGATGCAAGGGACCCCTTTACAAAATAAAACGCATTACTAGCTTTTTTACCATAGAGAATCAGACAGAAATGTAGGCTACACTATTGCCTTCTTTGCATAACTCAAAATACAAAACTGCCCCTATAAGGTCCCTCATAAAGGATGGTTAGCCACCCTTGGTAGCCTATAAAATTAGCAAAATTATAATTACAGCCAAATCATTTTTATGTCTTTAGAAAATAATTCCCTCTTGGGCTCGAAATTAAGTACGTCACATCATCCCTGAGAAAAAACAGACTCTGCGACAGTTCTGGGATGACAGATCCAAAATTCATACAACCACTGCACAGTTGCCGGAGAGGAAGGAAACCGCTCTGCGATTTCACCATTAGTTTAATGGTTGTGGTAGGAGAAAACTGAGGATGGATCAACAATATTGTAGTTACCCCACAATACTAACATCAATTGACAGAGTGAAAAGAAGGAAGGAAGCCTGCACAGAAAGTAAATATTCCAAAACATACATCATGTTTGCAACAAGACACTAAAGTAATACTGCAAAAAATGTGGCAAAGCAATTTACTTTTTGTCCCGAATACAAAGTGTTATGTTTGGGGCAAATCCAATACAACACATTACTGAGTACCACAATCCATATTCTCAAGCATAGTGGTGGCTGCATCATGTTATGGGTATGCTTGTAATCATTAAGGACTGGGGATAAAGGACTTTTTCAGGATAACAAATTACTTGAATAGAGCTAAGCACAGGAACAATCTTAAGAGGAAAGCCTGGTTCAGACTGCTCTCCACCAGACAAAGGGAGATGAATTCACCTTTCAGCAGGGCAAAAACCTAAAACACAAGGACAAATCAACACTAGAGTTGCTTACCAAGAAGACGGTGAATGGCCGAGTTACAGTTTTTAATTAAATCTACTTGAAAATCTATGGCAAGACCTGAAAATGGTTGTCTCGAATTTTGAAAAGAATAATGGAAAATGTTGTACAATTCAGATGTGGAAAGCTCTTAAAGACAAAACCAGAATTTTTTTAAGATGTAATCACGACTAAAGGTGCTTCTACAAAGTATTGACTGTGAATATTTGTGAAAATAAATAAAGATAAATGTAAAAAAAATGATGTCAACAAGTAGCACTAACTACAGAACATAGAAATGTGCAGTTTTCACATATGTAAACATTTGCATGGTGCTGGAGATAATGATTATGAGGTTAAAAGGTGGTGGAATTACTGCCTTTAAGAGGGCAGTTAAACATAGAATTAGAGTAATACCATCTGGGATGTATTTTACGCTACATTATTAAAATCTGGCAAAAGCCTCATGCTCTCCCTGTCCGCCCCTGCCCCTCCACTGGCACTCCCCACAGGACAGATCCATGGGCAGCAGCAGTGAAGGGGTTGTAACACGGGAACACACACAAATGACACTGAGGAATTTTGCCAGAATGCCTGGACCAAGGACTGTATGTGACAAAAAATATTCAAGCATACCCTACTGTGAGGTTGCTGGACTCTCATTCCTCTAATCTACTGTTTTACCTCTCTTACACACCTGGGAATGAATTGAGACTTGGTTCTGAATAGAGACTCAGGTGTATGAAAGTAAATTTCTTCAGAATTTCACCACAAACAAATAAGGGCTATCCTGGCAATCCTTTATGGGGGATTCAGACAATGCTTTTCACTCTCCCTAGTCCCACTTCCATATGGAATATGAATGCAACTCTGGTAATAACAACATTGGCCTTTTTAAATGAGCCATAATAGGCCTGTCACACTGATGACTCCCTACCGTGATATCAGACATGTTCATCCTTATTGGACAACTGCTAATAGCATTGTATGCATTGGACCACCTTTATTAAAATCCCAAGGTATTTTGAGACACTGGTCAGGGTGTTAACAAGAAAAGGTGGAAACATGGCCCTACTGCTCAGTGTACCAGACTGATTATTCAGAGAACTGGGCTTCCTCTTACCAACAGCTGGGCACATAAGAGAATGACTCATTTTCTCAGAGTGAGGGAGATGGAAGGAAGGGAAGGAGAGAGAGTTTGAAAGAGAGAGGGAGCAAAAGAGCAAAAGAGGCAGAGGAACAGCTTGATGCTAAAGCAACTGATGTGTACCCTTTTACACCGCCACCCCCTCCCTCCAACACTCATTGAAACCCAGAGAGCAATTCAAAGGCCCTCTTCTAAATTCAATTAGTTAATAATGCAATATAAATGTCCTAAACAGAAGAGAAAAGAACAGGACAGACCAGAGCAGTGCGGTGATGTCACATCAGGCCCAGAGGTACAGGAGCAGGATACAGGAGGGGAAACCTACGAATCATGAAGCAGCCTGAACATTCAGCAGGGCATGTTGGGTGTCACATCTCCAATGCTAATGCCTCTTACCCTGGGCACACAACATGGAGAATGATGCCCTATTTACACAGTAACTGACACCATGCCTCACTGACTGACTGGCTGACAAATTGAGATCCCTCCACTAAGGCCCACAGAATATTAAGTAAGTGCTCTCAAAAGACATCGACTACACATCTATAGTGCTACTCTAGGGCTGTATGGCTGTAGCAGAACATTGATTTGTACCGATATATTGATATGTTGTTGTTACATTGGCCTAACAATACAATTGTGTCCTTATTACACCTGTGGGTCAATATGAATTGTCGTGCGTCGTAAAAACTAAATGGAAATCATATGCAGTGTATCATGTACCCCAGATAAACCCAGTATTACATTGTTTCCTTTGAGATCAATAGTGTTATATTGTGTCATTAGTCCGAGGTGTACAACTATAGGGAAAGGACATACTGGCTATCAAGCACCAACAAAACTATACCCACACTCCACAGGAGGTTGGTGGCCCCTTACTTCGAGAGAACGGGCTTGTGGTAATGACTTGAGAGGAATCAGCGTAGTGGTATCAAATACATCAAACAGATGGTTTCCAGGTGTTTGATGCCATACCATTCGCTCCATTCCATTATTATGAGTGGTTCTCCTCTCAGCAACCTCCTGTGGCAGACACTATACCTAGTGAATAAATAGGAATGTTATGGTGCTATACTAACTGTGGATGACAAGCAAGAGCCATGATGCAAATCGAAGGGGACAAAGAAGAAGAGACACTTATTATGATGTTGTGTTTGGATGTAGGGCTGGGAATTGCCAGGGACCTTACATACTTAGGTGCCGATAAGATACGTATTGCGATTCCCACGAATTTCATGATTCTATATGATTCGATACTGTGATTTTATTGCGATTTGTTGTTCCAAACATATTGCTCACTTTATAGTTTGTCTGCTACAGAGAGACAAGAGAGAGCACGAGAAAACTCATTTTGATCAGTCAGGGAAATAAAAGTGTTAAAAACATGTTGGCTCACTATTTAAAAACAAGATGGAGATCAAGCTATAGGATGAAAAATAATTAACGTTTGGCCTTAGCTATCACTGCCTTCAGTACAGTAGCAATAAATAAAAACATAAATAAAAACATATTTTTTCTTGTTGTCTTTTGCAAATCAATACTTGGGAGTCATATATATATATAATATTGTCCAAAATTAATATCTCAACATGTAACTGTAACAGTGTCAGATTAATGCAGGGGCTTACCTTGGGGCCAGGCCCGTGGGGTGCCCAAGAGGCAGCAAAAAAAAAGTAATACATATATTTTTAGTTAAAAACAAGATTAAATATATATAGTATATCTTATCTATCCAGTATATATGTAGAATTGTATGTTGTTGTTGTTTGTTTTTTACTGCAACCGTCAACTACAGGAGGACTCAGGAGCCTGCTCTCTGCCTGTTGCCGTTCTGCAAATCATCAGATGGGGGCAGGAGAGGAGGTAGGGGGCCCATGTGGGTAACTGGAGGACCCTGCCTTGATTGATGAATAAAAATAATAAACTGCTTAATTAATTAATTAAAAAAATTAACTGCATAATAAATAAATGAAAATCAAACGTATCAATGTATCAAAGTTTTGCTTTACTGTGCTGTATTGTAGCCAAGGCTGTATTTCATTTGTTTATTTAGAGAAGACACACATGCCTATAATCCCATGCATAGGCAGTGCATCCATAAGGCTAGGGGAAGCTAAGCTTTCCCTAAAGTAAATGTAATGAAATAGCAAAAATGGTATAGCCTAATTATCCTACTCCTGTCTATACAGAAATAAATAAAATCATTCAAAATAGCCTACCAAAGCATGATTTGGCTACAGAGGAACATTCACTTCTTTAAAAATAACAGTGTATTGTTTTAAATCGCATTGCCTACAGTTGCAAGGCAAGGCAGCGTGCACAATATGGGAAGATTATTGTTGAGTTGCGACTGTCAGTGAAAGGTAAAGGCCCAGCCAGGCATATCGCAATATTTCCAAATACAATCACAGGAAAACATAGTTTGGAAAGCCAATGGCAATTGCGGCAAAGAGAAGGCAATGAAAGGACTCCAATTTGTCTTTAAGTTATAAAATTAAGTGAGTGAAGAACAGTATAGCCTATCTTACTGACACCAGCGGAGAGCATCGGATATATACCAGGTGAATGCGTGCGCATATTCACTATCATTGTTGGGTAAGTGCCACCAAAAGTTTGTTTTTGGGCAATAATTTCCTCCTCCTGTTTAGATGAACCTTATATTTGTGATGAATATTATATTTGTGTCTCCCCTTCTTGTAGGCCTATTATGTGGACAACGTCGTTTTCATTGACATGTTTGTCAGTGTCAGCAAAGGGGACTACCTGTAATTTGTTGTATAAAAGAATATTCTACTAATGCCTCTGGCATGGCCAATTAACTAGAGCCAATTTTGAAGTTTTCATAACAATCAGTAATTGACATTTTTGGACACCGATTATGGCCGATTTAAATTGCACTCAACAAGGAGACTACGTGGCAGCCTGACCACTTGTTACGCGAGTGCAGTAAGGAGCCAATGTAAGTTGCTAGCTAGCATTAAACTTACCTTGTAAAAAATAATCAATCTTAACATAATCACTAGTTAACTACACATGGTTGATGATATTACTAGTTTATCTAGCTTTTCCTGTGTTGCATATAATCAATGCGGTGCATGTTCATTTATCATCGAATCACAGCCTACTTCGCTAAAATGGTGATGATTTAACAAGCGCATTCATGAAAAAAGCACTGTCGGTGCTAACCATAAACATCAATGCCTGTTAAAATCAATACACAAGTATATATTTTTAAACCTGCATATTTTGTTAATTTTGCCTGCTAACATGAATTTATTTTAGCTAGGGAAATTGTGTCACTTCTCTTGCGTTCTGTGCATGCAGAGTCAGGGCATATGCAGCAGTTTGGGCCGCCTGGCTCGTGGCGAACTGTGTGAAGACCATTTCTTACTAACAAAGACCGTAATTAATTTGCCAGAATTTTACAGAATTATGACATAACATTGAAGGTTGTGCAATGTAACAGTGTTACGGATACCAGTATCCTGTGTGTGTGTGTGTATCCTGTGTTCTTTTCTCTCCTTCTCCCCTCACAGGTGAAAATCATCACTCCCCAATCAGTCAACAATCAATCAGAAGACACACCTCCTCCTGTTTCCTACCCAATCACAGTTCCTTTCCCTTGGTTTAAAAACCCTGTCAGTAGTTTGCTCTAGAGCTCAATCTCTCTGTAAATGCCATGTCTGTAGAGCTCTCTGTTACTCGCTCTTTGTGTATTAACATCTCTTTTGTTTGAGCACCTCCATAGCACTTTGTCCTCACCTGTGAGTATTGTTTTTGGTTATGGTGTTTGTTTGTTGGTGGGAAACCAAGACAAGTCGCCCATGGGCATACACTACCCGTAGGTAGACTTTGTTAAATACACTAGTTCGAACTGGGCGGACCACCCACTGTATTTTTGCTTAGTTAGTTAGCTGTTGTTAAAGTAGGCTAGTCTAGCTTGGTGTTTTTGAATACTTATTGTTCTTTCCTTGGGTCCAGCTCAGCCCCTTTTCCTGCCCCCATTACCGTGTGTTTTCAAATAAACCTTGAGTTTGATGGTAGATTTCAGTTGTCCTGGTTATTTCGTTCACACTTTTACTTTGTCACTATTATAATCTGCCTGAGTTATGTTACGGGTCTCATTACCATTCTCCCTAGACTGTCGGGCCAAAAGGGATTCGTAACAAACAGCAATATTTAGACTTAGGGATGCCACCCTTTTGATAAAATATAGAACAGTTCTGTATTTCACTGAAAGAATAAATGTTTTGTTTTTGAAATGAAAGTTTCTAGATTTTATATTTCTGTGTGTTTTTATATTATAATTAAGTCTATGATTTGATATTTGCTAGAGCAGTCTGACTGAGCGGTGGTAGGCAGCAGTAGGCTCGTAAGCATTCATTCAAACAGCACTTTCCTGCGATTGCCAGCAGCTCTTCGCTGTGCTTCAAGCATTGCGCTGTTTATGACTTCAAGCCTATCAAGTCCCAAGATTAGGCTGGCAAAACTATAGTGCCTATAAGAACATCAAATAGTCAAAGGTATATGAAATACAAATGGTATAGAGAAATAGTCCTAGAATTTCTATAATAACTACAACCTAAAATTTAACTGGAAATATTGAAGACTCATGTTAAATGTAACCATCAGCTTTCATATGTTCTCATGTTCTGAGCAAGGAACTTAAACGTTAGCTTTTTTTACACGGCACATATTACACTTTCTTCTCGAACACTGTGTTTATGCATTATTTAAACCAAATTCAAAAAATATCAGTGTTGAAAAATCATAATCGATCGACCTCTAGCCATATAAAGTGTAGTAGAATTGCATAAAATATGTCAAAATATTTCCTGTGCAGAGAAAGAAGAAAGGTAGGCTATCTGATATAGCCTATAGCCTAAGCTATATGCACTCAGCCATGCATTGAACGGTCTTTTTTGCAAAAGTTATATTATTAGCCTAGATTATGACAATCCAATCTACTCATCACATTCCGAATAGTGGGCTCTTACATACTGTAAGTCTGCAAATGTGATGATGAATGGAATGCTTTGCAGGGTGCGCAAAGTGTTTCTGGGCTTATAAAACAAGTGTCACTAGGAGGAGCAGTGCGTGGGTTGCTATTTTTGTTGGCCAAATATCACATAGCTTATGAATGCATTTCTAACGGGTAATAGACCAAACAATGCAATTATTTGGAAGGTGCTTATTCAAGGTAGTCCAGGTCACATCCCATGTCCTCTCAGATGAGCACCCTAGCACTGGATTAGTTGCCCCTAGGGAGAGTGTGTGTGTGCACCTACGTGTGTGCATGTATGTTAGGGTAGAGGGCAGATTCAAGGGGACCCTGTCAGGAGGTATGCGCTGTGCAGTTACACACAAAATAACACACACACACACACGTAAACACATCCCTGACTCCGCTAGCACTTTTCTAACTGGGATAAAGGTTAAAGCCCCCCAGGGGCAGTCCCAGGGAGGTGTGTGTGGAGCTGGTCTGACCTGCACAGGCCCAGCTGATGTCCATAAAGCAACTACAATGCATAAAAAAACTCTTACCAATCGGAAATGTTTACTGATTGCCAGAAGGCTGGCCTTCTCAATTATTGAACACAGCACAGCCATAGTGTTGACAGCCATCATTTGTTAAGGTGCTGGCTCTTGTCGACAAAGCTCTGTTTTATAATGATTTACCCATGCCAGAGACTATGGCACATAATGCCATGCTGAATGTACATGTACAGTTGGTTCTTTGGAAGAGAGAGGACATTGCTGACCTTAGATGAAAAATCTAAGAGCAGAGGAGTAGCAGGCAGGACAGATGGAGACCAGAGAGAGCACAGACACACAGACATGGCTAGAGCCCATGGAAACCAGACAGACAGGAAGCATGTTACCTTCAGGCTTTTAAAAAATGTGATGAAGCATTTATTAATTGCTTGTTGTGATTAACCATGTTATTTACCACTATGGCAATATTGGACAAAAGTCATGCCAATACAATTTAATTCAATTTGATAGAGCACAACACAAGGCACACAGACATAGGGAACCGGATTGTCACCGACACATAAGGGGCTGCAAGTAGCCAAGTAGCCTAGTGGTTAGAGCGTTGGTGTCACGCCCTGACCTCAGAGATCCTTTTTATGTCTCTATTTTGGTTTGGTCAGGGCGTGAGTTGGGGTGGGCATTCTATGTTTTGTGTTCTATGTTTTCTATTTCTGTGTGTTTGGCTGGATGTGGTTCTCAATCAGAGGCAGCTGTCTATCGTTGTCTCTGATTGAGAAGCATACTTAGGTATCCTTTTCCTACCTGTGTTTCGTAGGTAGTTGTTTTGTATCTGCAACATACAGAACTGTTTCGGTTTAGTTCATTCATTCATTCATTCGTTTGTTTGTTCTTGTCGTCTTTGTTATTTAAGTGTTCCATTAAAAAATCATGAACACGTACCACCTTGCACCTTGGTCCTCCTCTTCTTTAAACAGCCGTTACAGAACTACCCACCACCAAAGGACCAAGCAACGTGGAAGAGAGGACTGGACATGGGAGGACATCCTGGACGGCAAGGGATCCTACACATGGGAGGAGATTCTGGCTGGAAGGGATCCCCTCCCATGGGAACAGATGGAGGCAGCCAGGAGAGCGGAGGCAGCAGGAAAGGGAAAACAGCGGTATGAGGGAACACGGCTGGCAAGGAAGCCCGAGAGGCAGCCCCCCCCCAAAAAAATTGGGGGAAGCACACGGGAGTGTGACGGAGTCAGGTTAGAGAACTGAGCCCACTCCCATTGCTTACCGGGGAGAGCATGTGACTGGTCAGGCCCCGTGCAATGGGATGATGCGCACTGAGTCTCGGCCGAGCATTCACAGGCCGGTGTGCTCGGTGCCAGCGTCCCGCATTTGCCGGGTGGAAGCTGGCATCCAGCCAGAACGGGTCGGGCCAGCTCTGCGCTCGAGACCGCCAGTGCGCCTCCACGGCCCTGTGTATCCGGTGCCTCGGCCAAGAAAGAGGCCTCCTGTATGTCTCCCCAGCCCGGTGAGTCCTGTGCCTGTTCCCAGAACCAGGTCTCCTGTGTGTCTCCCCAGCCTGGTGAGTCCTGTGCCTGTTCCCAGAACCAGGTCTCCTGTGTGTCTCCCCAGCCTGGTGAGTCCTGTGCCTGTTCCCAGAACCAGGTCTCCTGTGTGTCTCCCCAGCCTGGTGAGTCCTGTGCCTGTTCCCAGAACCAGGTCTCCTGTGTGTCTCCCCAGCCTGGTGAGTCCTGTGCCTGTTCCCAGAACCAGGTCTCCTGTGTGTCTCCCCAGCCCGGTGAGTCCTGTGCCTGTTCCCAGAACCAGGTCTCCTGTGTGTCTCCCCAGCCCGGTGAGTCCTGTGCCTGTTCCCAGAACCAGGTCTCCTGTGTGTCTCCCCAGCCTGGTGAGTCCTGTGCCTGTTCCCAGAACCAGGTCTCCTGTGCGTCTCCCCAGCCTGGTGAGTCCTGTGCCTGTTCCCAGAACCAGGTCTCCTGTGTGTCTCCCCAGCCTGGTGAGTCCTGTGCCTGTTCCCAGAACCAGGTCTCCTGTGTGTCTCCCCTGCCTGTTGAGTCCTGTGCCTGTTCCCAGAACCAGGTCTCCTGTATGTCTCCCCAGCCCGGTGAGGCCTGTTCCCAGAACCAGGTCTCCTGTGTGTCTCCCCAGCCCGGTGAGGCCTGTTCCCAGAACCAGGTCTCCTGTGTGTCTCCCCAGCCTGGTGAGTCCTGTGCCTGCCTCCTGTCCGGAGCTGCCGGAGTCGCCCTCCTGTCCGGGGCCCCCATCCGGCGTCGGCGGCGAGGGTCCCCTCTCCAGAGGCGCCACCTAAGTGGGCCAAGCCTAAGGTGGAGCAGGGTCCACGTCCCGCACCAGAGCCTCCACCGTGGATAGATGCCCACCCAGACCCTCCCCTATAGGTTTAGGTTTTGCGGCCAGAGTCCGCACCTTTGGGGGGTGGGTACTGTCACGCCCAGACCTTAGAGATCCTTTTTATGTCTTTATTCTGGTTTGGTCAGGGCATGAGTTGGGGTGGGCATTCTATGTTTTGTGTTCTATGTTTTCTATTTCTGTGTGTTTGGCCGGGTGTGGTTCTCAATCAGAGGCAGCTGTCTATCGTTGTCTCTGATTGAGAACCATACTTAGGTAGCCTTTTCTCACCTGTGTTTTGGGGGTAGTTGTGTTGTGTCTGCACCAGACAGAACTGTTTCGTTCATTCTGGTCGTTGTTGTTTTTGTTATTTCACTGTTCCATTAAAAATCATGAACACGTACGACGCTGCACCTTGGTCCTCCTCTTCATTAAACAGCCGTTACAGTTGGACTAGTAACCGAAAGGTTGCAAGATTGAATCCCCGAGCTGACAAGGTAAAAATGTGTCATTCTTCCCCTGAACAAGGCAGTTAACCCACTGTTCCTAGGCCACCATTGAAAATAAGAATTTGTTCTTAACTGACTTGCCTAGTTAAATAAAGATTTTTTTAAATAAAAACTTAGCCTGGCTGGTGTTCTGCCATTGTAACTGGTGCCTCTATGTGCCTGAGACCAACAGACCAAGCCACACACAGTATGTGAGAGCCCAATCACTTCTGTAACATTAAGAGAGGGCTGGAGATAGAAAGATGGGAGGCAGAGGGGGAGAAAGAAGACAGCGCTGGGAGGAAGAGAGTGAGGTAGGGTGATTTGAGGCTATGGGGTGAGAAGATGAAGGATGGAAGAAGAATAGGGATAAAAACAGAGAGGCAGGAGGATATAGAGAGCAGTGTTAAGTGGCGGAGCTCCTGAAGACTGTTCTCCCATCGTTTTCTCATGGTGTCAGAGGGGTGACTGAGCACCAGACATAAATTTCCCAATAAACTCTGCTTCCACAGCAGCGAGGGAGGGAGGGAGCAGAGAGAGTGAAAGGCTGACAGAAAAAGAGAGAGCAAAGGATGAGAGGGAGAGAAAGAAATATGAACACACTTCAAGCCCTTCATACTTTACTGTACACCCTGTTCTGACAGGGATGTGAGTTCAAAGCAAATAAACTATAGTGTACATAGTAACACAGGCCCACTTCTCAATTACACTCTAATCCCTGTTTAATATGCCATTAAATTAGCAATCCTCTGATAAAAAAAATGGATCTTAATGTTAGGCTTAGTGAAATTACATTGCCATGAGCAGCACCGGAGATATTGAGATGAGCGAGATTCACCACTTCGCTCTCACACAGTCCCACACAGTATCTGCTCATGTGCACGGGCAACAAAACAGCAGAGAAGTTGAGCCTTGCGCTTCAATACTCTATTTTGGCAATTTGAAGGCACAGAGATACCGTGACGAGATCCTGAGGCCCATTGTCATGCCTTTCATCTGCCGCCATCACCTCATGTTTTAGCATGATAATGCATGACTCATGTCACAATGATGTGTACACAATTCCTGCCCAGTCATGTGAAATCCAATCCCTGTCAGTGGTGTAAAGTACTTGATAACATTTATTTTTACTTCACTACATTCCTAAAGAGAATAATGTACTTTTTACTCTATACATTTTCCCTGACACCCAAAAGTACTCGTTACATTCTAAATGCTTAGCAGAAAAGGAAAAGGGTCCAATTCACAAGCTTATCAAGAGAACATCACTGGTCATCCCTACTGGCGGACTCACTAAACAGAAATTCTTTATTTGTGAATGATGTCTGAGTGTTGGTGCGTGCCCCTGGCTATCCATTAA
Source organism: Oncorhynchus masou masou (assembly GCF_036934945.1). NCBI lineage: Eukaryota > Metazoa > Chordata > Actinopteri > Salmoniformes > Salmonidae > Oncorhynchus > Oncorhynchus masou. The sequence continues at coordinate 55,243,677 of NC_088235.1, forward strand.
TAAAATAAAAAACAAGAAAATGGTGCCATCTGGTTTGATTAATAATATAAGGAATTTGAAATGATTTACACTTTTACTTTTGATGCTTAAGTATATTTTAGCAATTTAATTTACTTTTGATACTTAAGTATATTTAAAACCAAATACTTTTAGACTTTTACTCAATTAGTATTTTACTGGGTGACTTTCACTTTTACTTGAGTCATTTTCTATGAAGGTATCTCTACTTTTACTCAAGTATGACAATTGGGTACTTTTCCACCACTGCCATAGATTAAGGCCTACTGAATGTATTTAAATTGACTGATTTCCTTATATGAACTGTAACTCAGTAAAATCTTTTAAATTGTTACATGTTGCGTTTATATTTTTGTTCAGTGTATATTGTAGTGTCTTTCAGGCAGGAATTTCCTACCGAGTAGACAGTAGTGTGTAAATGAGAGTGTAGTTATGTGGTGATAAGTGCAGTGTCAGGCTAACTGCTCACCTCCAGGACTCAAACCCTGTGGCCTTACAAACAGCATCCACTCAGCACTCTACAGTAATCTTTACCAACTCAGGGCTGCACGCACGCACGCACACACACTTACTCAGTCTCTCTCTCGCTGTCGCTTTCTCTCTCTGTCTCACACACATTTAAACATGTGCACATTCATTCTTAAAAGGAACGACACAATCACATAATTTATCCCCAAAACATGCATACTGCCTGCTCCCACTCCCCATCTCAGACGCTCGAGGGCGCCAGGCTACCTTTCATTAAGCACACCTGTCACCATCATTACGCACAGCTGCGTAATATTGGTCTCACCTGGATTCCATTACTTTGTTGATTACCCCCTCCATATCTGTCTGCTCCCCAGTTTGTTCCCTGTGTCAGCATTGATGTCATTATTTTTCCCCTGTCCAGACGCTGTTCCTGTTCTGTTACATGTCCTTGTTTCATTAAATGTTCATTCCCTGTACCTGCTTCTCGTCTCCAGCGTCGATCCTCACAGAATGCTGATACCACTAAAGGAAGCATCAAGGAGTTTGTGTTTTTGTTTTTGGTTGGTGAGGTAGCGTCCTGGTGCCGTCCCTGATGGAACCATGGCTGCTACAGCTAGCTCTTCGGGATTCCACGCCCTAGCTGGCAAGAGAGGTCTTTTTGCCCTGGTTGGCTCGGCAGACGGCCACCCCACATCATGCTTCAGCCGGAACATCAGTTCCCACGCCTCAACCGGTCAGCCGGGCTCCCACGTCCCAGCCGGTCAGCCGGGCTCCCACGCCCCAGCCGGTCAGCCGAGCTCCCACGTCCCAGCCGGTCAGCCGGGCTCCCACGCCCCAGCCGGTCAGCCGGGCTCCCACGCCCCAGCCGGTCAGCCGGCTACCACGCCCCAGCCCGCTCGCCGGGCTCCCACGCCTCAGCCGGCTCGTCGGGCTTCTACACCTCAGCCAGCTTGTCCTCTCTGGCATTTGTGGGTGCCAGGCTGCCCTTCATTACGCACACATGTCACCATCATTACGCACAGCTGCGCAATATTGGACTCACCTAGACTCCATTACTTTGTTGATTACCCCCTCTATATCTGTGTGCTCCTCAGGTTGTTCCCTGTGTCAGCATTGATGTCGTTATTTTTTCCCTGTCCAGACGCTGTTCCTGTTCTGTTTCATGTCCATGTTTCATTAAATGTTCACTCCCTGTTCACTCACATACTTCTCGTCTCCAGCATCGATCCTCACAATATTTGTACGTATAAATTAGGCTTTTACTATGAAAAGAGGAACATTTGTCTAGGTTATTATAAAAATCCGTTTGATGTAATGTTATTTAAATGTAAAATAAAAGCCTCTTATTTAACTAAGTGGACAGCCCTACTCCCTCTCTCTCTCTGTTTATCAAGGACACAGTCCTGCAAAATAACTCCCTGAACTCTTAGACACACACACAAATGCCCCTGGAACAGTGGGTAAAAATAAATAAAAGATGCTAATAATAATAATAATAAAAATGAACCAAGGAGGCAGGACCCTGCTGTGCTTAGTGGCACAACTGCAGGCTGTGTGCGTGTGTGTTGCCTGACTCACAGCCCTGAACGCACACGACTGTGTTACCTGTGTTGATTTCAGACACCCTGGGGAGTGTTACATCATATGCCCTCCCCCAATCACTCATACACACACGAACACACACCCACGCACGCACAAACTCCACCACAACTCCACAGAGAGAGAATCCCACAGAGCAGTGACATCACTGCTGATTTGCTAACACTGTAACTACTGCTGAACCACATTGGTGATACCACTAGCGATGGTACTGTTTCTGTATCATACCGGGGTATACGGTATTACTGAAAGTGCACACAAGGTGCGCTAATAAAAAGAATTCAAGTACAAGTATGTGGACAGCCCTTCAAATTCGTCGATTCAGCAATTTCAGCCACACCCCTTGCTGATAGGTGTATAAAATCGAGCACAACGCTATGTAATCTCCATAGACAAACATTGGCAGTAGAATGGCCTTACTGAAGAGCTCAGTGACTTTCAAAGTGGCACCGTCATAGGATGCCACCTTTCCAACATGTCAGTCCTTCAAATTTCTGCCCTGTTAGAGCTGTGCCGGTCAACTGTAAGTGCTGTTATTGTGACGTGGAAATGTCAAGGAGCAACAGAGCACAGAGCCTTGAACTCAACCCAATTGAATACCTTTGGGATGAATCGGAACGCCAACTGCGAACCAGGCCTAATCGGCCAACATCAGTGCCCGACCTCACTAATGCTCTTGTGGCTGAATGGAACCAAGCTTGATCTTGAAATCTAGCCCCTTTGCTAGCAAGTTAGCAAAACAAATGCATAGCTGGAGCCCTGAGGTGGATATAATTTAATTGACAGATTCTTATAATTGACAAATCTTATAATTAATTGACAAATTTCTTATAGTTAAACTTACAGTGCCTTGCAAAAGTATTCGGCCCCCTTGAACTTTGCGACCTTTTGCCACATTTCAGGCTTCAAACATAAAGATATAAAACTGTATTTTTTGTGAAGAATCAACAACAAGTGGGACATAATCATGAAGTGGAACGACATTTATTGGATATTTCAAAAGTTTTTAACAAATCAAAAACTGAAAAATTGGGCGTGCAAAATTATTCAGCCCCTTTACTTTCAGTGCAGCAAACTCTCTCCAGAAGTTCAGTGAGGATCTCTGAATGATCCAATGTTGACCTAAATGACTAATGATGATAAATACAATCCACCTGTGTGTAATCAAGTCTCCGTATAAATGCACCTGCACTGTGATAGTCTCAGAGGTCCGTTAAAAGCGCAGAGAGCATCATGAAGAACAAGGAACACACCAGGCAGGTCCGAGATACTGTTGTGAAGAAGTTTAAAGCCAGATTTGGATACAAAAAGATTTCCCAAGCTTTTAAACATCCCAAGGAGCACTGTGCAAGCAATAATATTGAAATGGAAGGAGTATCAGACCACTGCAAATCTACCAAGACCTGGCCGTCCCTCTAAACTTTCAGCTCATACAAGGAGAAGACTGATCAGAGATGCAGCCAAGAGGCCCATGATCACTCTGGATGAACTGCAGAGATCTACAGCTGAGGTGGGAGACTCTGTCCATAGGACAACAATCAGTCGTATATTGCACAAATCTGGCCTTTATGGAAGAGTGGCAAGAAGAAAGTCATTTCTTAAAGATATCCATAAAAAGTGTTGTTTAAAGTTTGCCACAAGCCACCTGGGAGACACACCAAACATGTGGAAGAAGGTGCTCTGGTCAGATGAAACCAAAATTGAACTTTTTGGCAACAATGCAAAACGTTATGTTTGGCGTAAAAGCAACACAGCTCATCACCGTGAATACACCATCCCCACTGTCAAACATGGTGGTGGCAGCATCATGGTTTGGGCCTGCTTTTCTTCAGCAGGGACAGGGAAGATGGTTAAAATTGATGGTAAGATGGATGGAGCCAAATACAGGACCATTCTGGAAGAAAACCTGATGGAGTCTGCAAAAGACCTGAGACTGGGGCGGAGATTTGTCTTCCAACAAGACAATGATCCAAAACATAAAGCAAAATGTACAATGGAATGGTTCAAAAATAAACATATCCAGGTGTTAGAATGGCCAAGTCAAAGTCCAGACCTGAATCCAATCGAGAATCAGTGGAAAGAACTGAAAACTGCTGTTCACAAATGCTCTCCATCCAACCTCACTGAGCTCGAGCTGTTTTGCAAGGAGGAATGGGGAAAAATTTCAGTCTCTTGATGTGCAAAACTGATAGAGACATACCCCAAGCGACTTACAGCTGTAATCGCAGCAAAAGGTGGCGCTACAAAGTATTAACTTAAGGGGGCTGAATAATTTTGCACGCCCAATTTTACAGTTTTTGATTTGTTAAAAAAGTTTGAAATATCCAATAAATGTCATTCCACTTCATGATTGTGTCCCACTTGTTGTTGATTCTTCACAAAAAAATACAGTTTATATCTTTATGTTTGAAGCCTGAAATGTGTCAAAAGGCCGCAAAGTTCAAGGGGGCCGAATACTTTCCCAAGGCACTGTAACTTAAAGTTATAAGCAGTGGCGTAGCACGCACCCACGCAAGTTTTTAGTTTTTTACGATATAAAAAATCATACCGTCAGTATTTCGAAATACCCCGGTATAAAGTATAAACTGTATATCGCCCAAGCTTAGATTCCACGGTGACTGATCCTGCCATAGCCTAACCTACCCATTGGCTACTAGACACAAATTGCAAGGACAGTTTTGTTACACATGCCTAGTCAATTCCCCCTGTCTTTGTGTACATATCTACCTCAAATACCTTGCAGTATCATACAGTGATTTGGTATTGGTACTGCTACTCCATGTATATAGCTTAATTCTTGTGTATTTTATTCCTCTTTTGTAAATATTTTGCATTATTTTTAACTCCCATTGGGAAGGGCTTGTAAGAAAGCATTTCATGGTAAAGTCTATACCTTTTGTATTCAGTGCAAGTGACAAATAAAATTATATTTGATTTAAACGGTTGACCTAGCCATATACAGTGGTCATCAACTCTAGTCCTAGAGGGATACAGGGTGTGCTAACCCACATAGCCTGCACACCAAAAGACTGTGTAGGCACACTGAGCTAAAGCCTAGGCATGAGTATTATGTCTCAGATGGGGTTAATGTCTCAGACTCATCACACAAGCATAGTTCCTTGAACCACCTCAGCTACATATTGTCCTGTATAAAAATAAAAATAAAGCATTATTACTATTCTGGATAAAAACTCACCGTTCATGCCACTGTAGATGCTGCCGTGGTGAGGGGACAACTCATCTCCAGTGGTCCTCATCTGTCCCCACTCCCTGCCTGCTGGGGGGCTACTGCCGTACCTCCCCTTCCAGTGCTCTGAACTGGGGCTGTGGTTGTGGTGTCGTAACACTTCAGGGCTCCCCACAATCACCCGACCCTTCCTCAGGTGCTCTGGCGTCCCCGTCAGTGCCTGTTTGGGCTCAGGGGTCCAACATCCAGCCCCAACCCCGACCGCATTAACCCTGTGTCTCTGTGAGAGGTCAGGACTTGACTGGCCTGAACCTTGGTTTGGCCCTATCTCCTGCCCAGACCCCAAAAGCGGTTTCTGGGCCAGCATGCTAGCACTGTTGGGTTTGGAGTGGGCCTCAGCCGCCAGTCGGGTAGGGAATATGCCGTGTTTCTCTGGGCTGCAGGGCCCCCGGAGGCCCCTGGGATCAGGGCTGGTGAGGGACCCCCCGCGGGGCCTGCAGGCCTGGGGGAAGGTGTGGTAGTCCGGGGTGGAGCTGTGGCGGCGGCCTGTAGATTCGGGGCCCGGGCATTCTGGTTTGTCATGGTTGGAGCCAGGGTTGGAGCCCAGGCTGGAGCCCTGGTGAGGGGGCTTGCGGTGGGGGTGGTCGGGGCTATCCGTGCTTCCCGCACTCGAGGTGCTGCTCCCATCCCCCACGTCTCGAAGCAAGCCCAGTGTAGCCCCCCCAGTTTGAGACAGACTACTCTGGCTGTCGATTGAGCTTCTGCACCCTGCACTCTGCCCTGCTCCTCCCCCTCTCTCCTCGTCCAGTAGGATACACAGCTCTTTGAGCTCCAGGTTCTCTCTGATCACTTCTCCCTGGCGCTGCTCCAGCTCCTTGAGTTTCTGCAGGTAGAGGGCCACCTCTTTCCTCATGAGGCCGGCGCTGTAGCGGCCCAGACGCTGCCACTCCCGAGACACACGCTTGCCCTTCTGACGGTCGTCATCAAGGAAACAGCACAGGTCCCGCAGCTCCTGGTTATCCTCCTGCAGCTTCTGGTTCACATCCTGGACACACACACACAGGTGTTATATAATTTATCATATGGGATTTCTGATAAATAATGTTGCACATGCAATTGTGTATTGAGGGGGAGCATGTGTGTGCATGTGATGGTGATGTATTTTATTGATGATTTACTGTGATTTTGAAACAAATCCTAGGCCTTCCAAAATTTACTTTTTGGTTGTGTTTAAATATCCTCAGCAGTTCCATCTGTAATAGGAAAAGCATAAAGGCAACAAGTGGATCTTTGGGTAGGATTATGATATAGGCTACTTGCTACCTTCGAACCACCTTACCTTCATTATTTTCAAGGAGTTTGCAGAGGTAACACTATAGGCTACAGCTTTTTTTAACGCATGATTAGTCCATTACTTTTTGATTTGGAAACATGCCTACAAAGTCTACACAACATAAGACCGTTAGACATCCATAGAGCAGTGCGCGCCCGGCATTATCACACCTGCCTCACCTTCAAACCCCGGATCTCGGTCAGGTGCTGCTGGAGCCGGCGGTTCACCTCCCGGATCAAATTCCCGTGGTCAAGCATAAAGCCCATCTTCACTGCTTCTGCCCTCCGTAGCCGCCGCACCAACTCCTCTTTGCTCCACTTGAGCAGCTCCTCGTCGCTTATCTTTGAGAGCTCCTCCATCGGACTCTCTGCGCTATTGACCATCAGCTGGGGCTGCGTTGCCTTTTCCATCCTCGTACTAGGCTACTCCAATGGGAGGATAAAAGTATCTATCCTACAACGATCAGTAACCTACGAATTCAGTGCACAGTCCAACCAATCCTAACTTCACACATGGACCCAAATATACACTCTTTATCTAACGTCCATATAATTATACCAAATTCATGTTTGTTCTAATACTCACACGCCCATTTTGAAACTCTCCGAAAAGAGCGGTGTTCTCCTATATTCCCGCCTTTCTCAAAGTCGTCTGCGCGCGGTCTCTTCAGCAGAGCCGGCTTCTGGGCATGCCTGCCTCCTCGCGCATACAGCTGTTGCCTAAGGCACTCCCCGGTTTCGGCCAAAAGGGAGAATAGGGAGTGGCTGCTGCAGATGCATAGCAGCTCGCGCTGGGGAGTCGAGAAGCAATGGTGCGTGACTGCAGTTCTGAGAAAAATTGGGCTGACTGGAAAACTCGTGCCCCTCTCTCTCTCCCTCTTCGGAGTGGCGAGGACGCGTTGTCTTCTTGCGCCATCTGCTGTATGACTCTCTTAAACTTTAGGAGGAGCATTCTGTTTTTGCGATGACAGATGGCAGGATTTAGTCAAGGGATGCCATGTACCCCAAACATCGGAGGAAGCACAAAGTATGACAGGATGGCAGAGGGGGAAAAATGTTGCATTTTTAATAATTATACTTAATTCTATGTAAACAAAAATATATGTATATTTTTCTGCATATCTAAGCGCCTCTTGAGATGACAACTAACCCTGAAAAAATTAAAACATGTTTATTTTTTTGCATATTGCCAGCAGGCATGCCATCGAAGTGAGTTAGCTTTTTGTAGTGTATCTCTAACTCTACTAGTCACCTAGCAATTTTATGAAGTTGGCTTTAGCTAGCCCAGATAGGTTCCCCAATCTCCCAACCTCATATATACAAACATATGTGGATACCCCTTTAAATTAGTGGATTCAGCTATTTCAGCCACAACAGCTGCTAACAGGTGTATACAATCGAGCACACAGCCATGCAATCTCCATAGACAAACATTGGCAGTAGAATGACCTTACTGAAAAGTTCAGTGACTTTTAACGTGCAACCATCTTTCCAACAAGTCAGTTCGTCAAATTTCTGCCCTGCTGGAGCTGTCCCGGTCAACTGTAAGTGCTGTTATTGTAAAGTGGAAACATCTAGGAGCAACAACGGCAAAGTGGTAGGCCACTCAAGCTCACAGAACGGGCTCACAGTCGGCACAATAACTGTTTGTCGGGAGCTTCATGAAATGGGTTTCCTAGGTCGAGCAGCCGCACACAAGCTATCACCATGCCTAATGCCAAGCATTGGCTGGAGTGATGTTAAGCTCACCACCATTGGACTGGCAGTCCGACAGACAAATCTGGGTTTGGCAGATGCCAGGAGAATGGTACCTGCCTGAATGCATAGTGCCAACTGTAAAATGTTGTGGAGGAGGAATGCTGGTCTGGGGCTGTTTTTTTTATGGTTTGGGCTAGGCCCCTTAGTTCCAGTGAAGGGAAATCTACAGTATACAATGACATATTAGACAATTCTGTGCTTCCAACTTTGTGGCAACAGTTTGGGGAAGGCCCTTTCCTGTTTCAGCATGACAATTTTTTATTTTACCAGGCAAGTCTGTCAACAAATTCTTATTTTCAATGATGGCCTAGGAACAGTGGGTTAACTGCCTTGTTCAGGGGATTCGATCTTGCAAGCTTTCGGTTACTAGTCCAAGGCTCTAACCACTTGGCTACGCTGTCACCCAATGACCCCATGCACAAAGCAAGGTCAATACAGAAATGGTTTGTTGAGATCAGTGTGGAAGAGCTTGACTGGCCTGCACATAGCCCTGACCTCAACCTCATCGAACACCTTTGGGATGAATTGGAACACTGACCGCGAGCCAGGCATAATCTCCCCATATTGGTGCCCGACCTCACTAATGCTCTTGTGACTGAATGGAAGCAAGTCCCCGCAGCAATGTTCCAACATCTAGTGGAAAGCCTTTCCAGAAGAGTGAAGGCTGTTCCAGCAGCAAAGGGGGGACAAACCTCATATCCAGATTGGTAGCAATTACTAAATGTACTGGATAAGACACACATTACTTTCAATCTTTTACCCAGATTTTAACAGAGATGCAGAGAAACATTTTTGTTTCTTTAAAAATATATACACCCGTCAGGAGGATACAGACAGCTCAATAGATATACTTAGACATGAAGGAAAATACATGTATTTTTTATATAGAATTAAGCAAAATGATTGTAGCTCTAGATTGCAGGAAAAAGCTTTCAGGTGTCTGAAAAATGAAATCCAGACAACCCCCTAGCCATGCACCCCTTAGATTTTTGGGGTGCATGATGTCCCAGGCTTAGGCTATAAATACATGACATTACCTCTTGATTTCCCCTGGCCAGAGGAGATCAGAGCGCATCGGCCTTTCTAGACTACCTGCATCTGTGGTTGTCTGTAGGCTACAGTACAGACTGAAGCACAGATTGTGCACAAGTTTACAAATCATGAGGCAAATCAGTCTTAACAACAGTACTTTGTACCAATTTCCAATGCTTTTATGTCAATATTTTTTATTAATTAAACCAAAATCAAAAGTACCTGGGCAAATGCCAGCTCGCTATACTTTTGCCGGCAGCCATGCTGTGCTGATCTCTGTAACATGTATACTGTAGATGGAAATCGCCACACAATGCTACAAAAGAAGAAACATATGCTATATGTATGATCTACTATCTCAACATTCTTATATTGCACCTAACAAACTTTTTGTTACATATCACAACATTTTTTAGATAGTATCGACATTAAAAAAAGAAAATTGTGGCGGGAATGAGCTTCCATAATTTGGAGGCTTATTATATTCATGGTGCCTTGATATTAAACGTTTGGAAACCCCTGCGAAGAAGATACTTAGTTGCTCTATTGACCACTGAGGGGAGCTCTCTTACCATGGTTGGGCAGAATTCTACCACTCATCACGATGACTATGTGGGCCCTAGGTAATTCAATAATGAATGCTACAACATAGTGTTGGGGGCCAGAGAGGTGGTCTTCATGGCAAGACAAAGCAGGGAGTAAGGTGTGTTGAGGAGTGGATGATTTCATTTACTGCTGTTGTCAGTGGTTCAAAAGTGCAGGTGCAAAATGTAAACCAACAAAAGGAACAGGTAGATGAACAATTGTATACAAAGGCCTACTACAAGCAGGCTTACTACAGGCCTACTACCAACACTTACCGAGTCATCCGTGTGACAGTCATAGGCTACAGTTCAAATGAACTAACAATGAAATAGAGAATGAAAAGGTAAACTATAGAATGAATAGCTATTGTTGAAGGCCAGCGAATCAGAGTGAGTTGTTCCCCACAAAAGGGCTTTATTACAGGCAGAAATACTCCTCAGCTCCCCACCCCCTCTGCTGATCCCGCAGGTGAAGAAGCCGGATGTGGAGGTCCTGGGCTGGCGATGGTTGCACGTGGTCTGCAGTTGTGATGCATGTTGGACTTCTGCCAAATTTTCAAGACGTTGGAGGCGGCTTATGGTTGTGAAAAGAAACAGCTCTGATGGACTTTCCTGCAGTCAGCATGCCAGTTGCACGCTTCCTCGAAACTTGAGACATTAGTGGGATTGTGTTGCGTGACAAAACTGCCAAATTTACACCTGTGAGGTTGATCGATTATCTTGATAACAGATAAAATGCTCAATAACAGGGATGTAAACTAATTTGTGCACAACATTTGAGAGAAATAAGCTTTTTTAAATTTAAATTTTATGGAATCTTTTATTTCAGCCCATGAAACATGGAACCAGCATTGTACATGTTGCATTTATTTTTGTGTTCAGTGTATTTACTGTAGGTCAGGAGCTGAGTGAGAAATTGAGCATCACAGTGGAATATGTGCAGTGTCTTGGATTTTGTCTTTGCATGGTGAGTTTTATCAAAATATATTAATAGTTTGAATAAAATATAATCTATCTCTGTTTTAATGTAATATATTATTTTTCAACACCATATTTTACATACCACATTTAGGTATTTACCATTTTACATTCTACATAGTATTAGACAGTTTGTCATGTGGTCATCTCCGTCATGATATTTGAACTGGTAATTACATCAAGGATGGAGCCTCAAATCACTGCTGAATGCAGTTTGACATGTCTGTGGTTTTGTGTTTTGCGCCCCATGCTCAATCCATCAAGGGGAAGCCAGGGGCAATAATGTCCCAAACAAACTCATGTACATCCACAGACACCAAGACCAAAAAATTAGTATCAATTCTCTTCTGATTAGCAACCCTGGACTTAATACCTTGTCTCCTCACCATTAATTTAGCCAGCCCATAGCATTGCTTGTCTGTTGAGAATAAGTCACCCCAGTCAAAGTCATACCAGTAGACGTAACAGTCCACCTAGTAAAATTTTGTTAAAAAGATGTTGAAATGACTATGTTCGAAGTCCAAGCCAAGTTAGGTTTTGGTTGAAAGTGAAAGTTGAAAATACTTATTTTTCAGGTCGTTGTTTTGACGGCTTGAAAACAACTTAATTCCAATGTACTTGCAGCCTATACACATGGACACAGTATAAAAAATTGGTATATGACATTTATTAACAATCATACATCACTCCAGTATTTACACAGAGTATTTCACATGCACATTTTTTTGTGGCTCCCGAGTGGCACAGTGGTCAAAGGCACCTCATCTCAGTGCAAGGTGTTACTACAGACTCTGTGTCACGGCTTTAGTCTGTAGAAGAAGGAGTGGACCAAAATTTATTTTACTAGGCAAGTCAGTTAAGAACCAATTCTTATTTTCAATTACAGCATAGGAACAGTGGGTTAACTGCCTGTTCAGGGGCAGAACAACAGCTTTAAACCTTGTCAGCTCGGGGATTTGAACTTGCAACCTTCTGGTTACTAGCCCAACACTCTAACCACTAGGCTACCCTGCTGCCCCAAAAAATACAGCGTGGTTGTGATTCATTTGATTAAATAGAGAGACTATACACGAATAAACTAACAAAATAACAAACATGTGAAAACCTAAACAGCCCGATCTGGTGCAAAACACAGAGACAGGAACAATCACCCACAAACACACAGTGAAACCCAGGCTACCTAAATGTGGTTCGCAATCAGAGACAATGACTAACACCTGCCCCTGATTGAGAACCATATCAGGCCAAACACAGAAATAGACAAACAAGACATCCAACATAGAATGCCCACTCAGATCACACCCTGACCAACCAAAACATAGAAACATACAAAGTAAACTATGGCCAGGGCGTGACACTCTGGTTCAATTCTAGGCTGTATCTGTCACGCCCTGGCTATAGAGAGACTTTTATTCTCTATTTTGGTTAGGCCAGGGTGTGTCTAGGGTGGGCATTCTAATATCTTTATTTCTATGTTTTGTATTTCTTTGTTTTTGGCGAGTGTGGTTCTCAATCAGAGGCAGCTGTCTATCGTTGTCGCTGATTGGGAATCATACTTAGGCAGCCTTTTTCCAACTTGTGTTTTGTAGGTAGTTGTTTTCTGTATAGTTTATCTTTTTTTCACTTTGTTAAGTGTTATGATAAATAAAAATCATGAACACTTACCACGCTGCGCTTTGGTCCGATCCTCATTCTCACGAGAGACGTTACAGTATCACAACCAGCTGTGATTGGGAGTCACATAGGGCGGCGCACAATTGGCCCAGTGCCGTTAAGGTTTGCACGGGGTAGGCTGTCATTATAAATAAGAATTTGTTCTTAATTAACTGGCTTACCTATTTAAATAAAGATTAAATAAAATATTTAGCCTCACAATTAGGTGTTTTACCTTTTTCTCTTCAGGACAACCAGGGCTACAAGTACAACACAGAACAATTTGACATAAACAGTTGCATTCATCAGTTTTATTGACAAAAAAATAAGTTCAATCAAAGCAAAAATTGATAAAAAATGAATATACAGTGCATTTGGCAACGATTACAGCCTCAAGCCTTCTTAGGTATGACGCTACAAGCTAAGCACACCTGTATTTGGGGGCTTTCTCCCATTCTTCTCTGCAGATCCTCAAGCTCTGTCATGTTGGATGGGAGAGTGTCGCTGCACAGCTATTTTCAGGTCTGAGAGCTCTGGAGCAGGTTTTCATCAAGGATCTCTGTGCTTTGCTCCATTCATCTTCCTTTCAATCATGGCTAGTCTCCAAGTCCCTGCTCCTGAAAAACATCCCCACAGCATGGTGGTGTGTGTAAACACCATGCTTCACAACTTATATGTGTATAAACGCAGCATGTGTTTACACACACATAAGCATTGTAGCTCTTATTGCAGAACTTATTGTGCATATTGCACATTCATATTGCAATGTACAGCCTTAACTATGGATCTTGCGTTCATGAAATGGGGTATCAGCCTATTCAATGACACCCACAGAACACAACTGTGAAGAGTGTACACAAATATTAGCATTTTAGCTCATATTGCAGGACTTTGACTGTGGGAAATCACCTCCCCAGTCAGTCTATTGTGCATATTGGATATTTATATTGCAATGTACAGCATTACCTATGGATCTTAGGTCCATGAAGGTCCACCCGTAGCATTATATCAGCAGTGTTCTTTTTGCACTATAAATTATTTGTTCTTTCTGCTGCCACTTTAATGCATAGTCTCTCTTGTAAAATATATTTTACAATCTCAATGTCCTTCTCCTCTGTAAATAAAGTACAGATGAGAATAAGAATGATGACATAATGCTGTATTTGGAAGTCAAGTCAGTCCACAGTCTCCGGTTAATCCTCTGCCAGAGTGATTAGAAGGCAACTGGTTTTAGGAATGCAGTACAGCAACCTCAAATGTATCCAGCCACCTTCTCAGAATACCATTCTCAACTTCGGCAAGAGAAGTAAAGACAGATGAGAATGTTCCATATTATATCAACTCAAAGTAATGATACTTACAGACAGATGTACTTTCGTACCTGCAAATTACTTTACATATATATTCAAGTAAATCAATAACAAAATATCAATATACTCAGCTTTGCTTTCAGAATCTTTTGTTGTGTTGACAAGGAAGTGGATGGATTCATATCAGACATGACCATTTATGTTGTGCTGTTTTACATTTTTCACCAAAGTGATTGACATTTACCCTGAAGTACCCCATCATACCAGATTAACTACTTCTGTTCTCACCATCCAACAACCCCCACCCTCAAAATAGCCTATCTGGATAATTTGCATTTTCTTATGCATTACAGTAAAATGTTATTTGAATGTGTTATGTTTATATTTTGTATTTGGACATTCCTTTTAGGCTGTGCTAAATATTTTTAATGACCCTTTTCAATATTATTGACTGTCTTGTACTAAGAGCTGAACGCTAACTTGAGATTCACACTGCCATGTACAAACCTAATCTAACTTTCACTGAAACTGTATATCATCTGCATATTAAATTATCTTATATGGACAGGAACCCTGGTTGTTCATATTGAAGTTGCTTATCACAGAAATAGCACACTGCCTGTATACAATCCACCTGACTTACCCCTGAAACGGAATTCATTAATGGCCTATTGTATCTCTAGTGAGGTTGATAACAAATGACTCATGTGCAGTACCTGCTCATCAATTCTGATTATACAGAAATGTTTGTCCTATATAGAGAGCAATAGTTATGGCGTCTTTTTATAGGCAGTAACTCGCACTGACTCCGCCATGGCTCGTTGGCAAAGCCTATGGGGATAAGAATAGTGTTTTTGGATAAATGCCGGAAATACGGTTTGTGGTAAACACAGGCTTAGGAGATCTTATATGTTCCTCTGCGGAAAGCTGAGACTCTCACGAACACGTTGGTGTTCTTCTTTGGCACTAGGATGCCCACAAGCCCCACAAAACTCATCTGAAGGTCCAACGGTAACAGTTGAAATAATGAATGTAGTGCATAAGGAGATAGTTTAGTGCCTACATTAAGGGAATACATACATGTACAAATATATACATTTTTTTTTAAATACTCCTGAACTTTCTTATATTTCTCAGATAGAGGACAGTCACTTCAGAACAAACTTCCTTTAGATTTGTTTTTGGGACTCTGTTTGTCCATGTATTGAATCTGTTATTCAACACTTTTCTATCGTCTAATAGCAGTAAGGCCAAATTCAATGTTTCATCCAATATTTTTGGGGTATTTTTTTTTTACATCTTAATTAATATTCAAAATCAAATATCCAAATTCTCCTTGGTATTGTTAGCTTAGAACCCCCCCATTTTAGACAGGGCTTTGACTCTAGAGGGTTAATCTGTCAGCACAGGGAGCTTGTTGGCTGAGTCTCATGAGGGATTTGCTGTATCAGGGGCAGGTTTACTGAGAAATGGCCCGAGCATCCTTTTCCCAGTGATAACAGCTGGTGAGAGGAGCAGCTATTGCACGCTGTCAATGCTCGACCGCCCTATCTCAACTCTGCCATGTAATCCTAAACGATCCAGAAAGCAGGAAGTTTAAGACCAAAAGCTATATTTAGACAGGCTCAGACAGTGGTGTATAAAGGCAAAGTCTCCTCCACACCAGATATAACTGAGGACGAAGCCATGCAAGACCATTGAGACCTGGGTAAGGATGTTTTGTTTTAACTGTATGAGAAGTTGTCTCTCTTCGTTCACTTTAAGTGTCTATCATTGTTTTTCGTGCTGGTGTTGTAAGTGTTGAGTGGATTTCTTTCTGTCTACCTCATTATCCCTATATTTCTCTTTTCCTCTAGATTTCTGTGTGTTTATCTGTATCTCTGTGTCCATTTCAATCTCTCAAGCATCTCTATTCCCCCAGGCACTTCCTCCCTGTCAGTTCCTCCTCCCATCTACCCTCTCTCCACTCCTGTCATTCTGGACTTGGTAATATGGTTCTACCTCGAACCCAGAATGACTTGCAAAAACCGCCATATGAAAGTAGGTCAACACTGAACAGAGCTCCAACTTCCTGCACATATAATGCTGCAGCTAAACATATAACAGGATTCCATGTCCAAAACTAAAAGCAGCCTTTCCTGAGTACCACTTCCTGCTTATTATTTAGGAATTCCTTGTATTTGTTCCCAGCAAAACCAGAAGTAATACCACTAAAACATTAAACATTTAGTAAAATGAGGCAAGCTTGCTTTCACCAGAAGAGTATTCTGATATTGGAAATGCTATCTGGCTCTTTAATACAACTACACTCATCTCAAAACACAGACCCTGAGTTTGGCTTAATCTTCTGCTGCTTATTCTGTCCTTGTCTGACTATAGTCTGGGTCCCTCACTATGCATCCCAGGCTTCAGGTTCAGTGGACACATACACTTGAACAGAACCCTCCTGGCTCCAGACACAGAACATGAAGAGTTGAAGTGTGGCCTGGTCTTTATTGTGTCAATCCCTAACAGTTGGTACTGTGCCCCATTTCTACTCCATGTACTGTATGCATTATCGATGCTTGGTTGTTTATCTGATATCACGACTCAGGATATGACCCAGATGCAAATACAGGAGCCGGATAGTTTGGTTCTTAGAAAATGTATTATTACAAAGGGGCAGGCAAAGGATAGGTGTGAAAAAGTGCGAGGGAGAGGAGGTAGAAAGAAATCAAATCAAATTTTATTAGTCACATACACATGGTTAGCAGATGTTAATGCGAGTGTAGCGAAATGCTTGTGCTTCCAGTTCCGACAATGCAGTAATAACCAACAAGTAATCTAACTAACAATTCCAAAACTAATTTCTTATACACAGTGGAAGGGGATAAAGAATATGTACATAAATATATGAATGAGTGATGGTGCAGAGCAGCATAGGCAAGATACAGTAGATGGTATCGAGTACAGTATATACATATGAGATGAGTATGAAAACAAGGTGGCATAGTTAAAGTGGCTAGTGATACATGTATTACATAAGGATGCAGTAGATGATAGAGTACAGTATATACGCACACATATGAGATGAATAATGTAGGGTATGTAAACATTATATTAGGTAGCATTGTTTAAAGTGGCTAGTGATATATTTTACATCCTTCCCATCAATTCCCATTATTGAAGTGGCTGGAGTTGAGTCAGTGTGTTGGCAGCAGCCACTCAATGTTAGTGGTTGCTGTTTAACAGTCTGATGGCCTTGAGATAGAAGCTGTTTTTCAGTCTCTCGGTCCCAGCTTTGATGCACCTGTACTGACCTCGCCTTCTGGATGATAGCGGGGTGAACAGGCAGTGGCTCGGGTGGGTGTTGTCCTTGATGATCTTTATGGCCTTCCTGTAACATCGGGTGGTGTAGGTGTCCTGGAGGGCAGGTAGTTTGCCCGGTGATACGTTGTGCAGACCTCACTACACTCTGGAGAGCCTTACGGTTGAGGGCGGAGCAGTTGCCGTACCAGGCGGTGATACAGCCTGCCAGGATGCTCTCGATTGTGCATCTGTAGAAGTTTGTGAGTGCTTTTGGTGACAAGCCAAATTTCTTCAGCCTCCTGAGGTTATAGAGGCGCTGCTGCGCCTTCTTCACGATGCTGTCTGTGTGAGTGGACCAATTCAGTTTGTCTGTGATGTGTATGCCGAGGAACTTAAAAATTACTACCCTCTCCACTTTTGTTCCATCAATGTGGATAGGGGGGTGTTCCCTCTGCTGTTTCCTGAAGTCCACAATCATCTCCTTAGTTTTGTTGACGTTGAATGTGAGGTTATTGTCCTGACACCACACTCCGAGGGCCCTCACCTCCTCCCTGTAGGCCGTCTCGTCGTTGTTGGTAATCAAGCCTACCACTGTTGTGTCGTCCCCAAACTTGATGATTGAGTTGGAGGCGTGCGTTGCCACGCAGTCGTGGGTGAACAGGGAGTACAGGAGAGGGCTCAGAACGCACCCTTGTGGGGCCCCAGTGTTGATGATCAGCGGGGTGGAGATGTTGTTGCCTACCCTCACCACCTGGGGGCGGCCCGTCAGGAAGTCCAGTACCCAGTTGCACAGGGCGGGGTCAAGACCCAGGGTTTCGAGCTTGATGACAAGCTTGGAGGGTACTATGGTGTTAAATGCCGAGCTGTAGTCGATGAACAGCATTCTCACATAGGTATTCCTCTTGTCCAGATGGGTTAGGGCAGTGTGCAGTGTGGTTGAGATTGTGGACCTATTTGGGCGGTAAGCAAATTGGAGTGGGTCTAGGGTGTCAGGTAGGGTGGAGGTGATATGGTCCTTCACTAGTCTCTAAAAGCACTTCATGATGACGGAAGTGAGTGCTATGGGGCGGTAGTCGTTTAGCTCAGTTACCTTAGCTTTCTTGGGAACAGGAACAATGGTGGCCCTCTTGAAGCATGTGGGAACAGCAGACTGGTATAGGGATTGATTGAATATGTCCGTAAACACACCAGCCAGCTGGTCTGCGCATACTCTGAGGGCGTGGCTGGGGATGCCGTCTGGGCCTGCAGCCTTGCGAGGGTTAACACATTTAAATGTTTTACTCACCTCGGCTGCAGTGAAGGAGAGACCGCATGTTTCCGTTGCAGGCCGTGTCAGTGGCACTGTATTGTCATCAAAGCGGGCAAAAAAGTTATTTAGTCTGGCTGGGAGCAAGACATCCAGGTCCGTGACTGTGCTGGATTTCGTCTTATAGTCCGTGATTGACTGTAGACCCTGCCACATACCTCTTGTTTCTGAGCCGTTGAATTGAGAGTCTACTTTGTCTCTATACTGACGCTTAGCTTGTTTGATAGCCTTACGGAGGGAATAGCTGCACTGTTTGTAATCGGTCATATTACCAGTCACCCTGCCCTGATTAAAAGCAGTGGTTCGCGCTTTCAGTTTCATGCGAATGCTGCCATCAATCCACGGTTTCTGGTTCGGGAATGTTTTAATCGTTGCTATGGGAACGACATCTTCAACGGACGTTCTAATGAACTCGTACACCGAATCAGCGTATTCGTCAATGTTGTTGCCTGACGCAATACGAAACATGTCCCAGTCCACGTGATGGAAGCAGTCTTGGAGTGTGGAATCAGCTTGGTCGGACCAGCGCGCTTTCAGTTTCACGCGAGCACGGGCAGACAGAGGTTCGTAATCCAAGGCGGAGTCAATCAAGGACAGAATGGCAGGCAGGCTCAGGGTCAGGACAGGCAGAAAGGTCGGAACCGGGAAGACTAGAAAACAAGAACTAGATTACTGGAGAAACGGGAAATACGCTGACAAAACAAGACAAACTGGCAAAAGACAAACAGAAAAAGACAGGTGAAACAGATCAGGGTGTGACATTACACCCCCCCCCCCATACCCTCTTCCCAGGACCATGTAAACGGAACCTTTGGTGAGGTGAGTGCAGAGAGGTGGGGAATCCAGGGTGCTGTAGCCCCAGATGAAGCAGCGGTAGAAATGAGCAAACCCCAGGAAGCATTGAAGCTCCACTCTGGAGGTTGGTTGGGGCCACTCCACCACCGTTTTCAGCTTCTTAGGATCATCTTAGGATCTTAGATGTTGATCCTGAATGTTCCCTGCAGCGATGACATACCCCTTAAAAGAGTTAGTGGAGCGATGGAATTCACATTTTTCCGCTTTAACAAACTGGTTCTCCAGGAGGCGCTGGGAGGACGTCATTGACCAGGGCCTGGAACACTGCGGGAACATTGGTCAGTCCGAATGGCATAACCAGGTACTCATAGTGCCTGCTAGCCGTGTTAAAAGCTGTCTTGTAGGCGTTCCGAAGGTCTAATTTTGAGAAAATGGTCACCACCCGGAGGAGAGGACTGGTAGAGGGTAACGTTTTTTTTACCGGGATGTCATTAAGGCCCCGGTAGTCGATACATGGGCACAGGGTTTTGTCCTTCTTCTCCACAAAAAAGAACCCTGAGCCGGCCGGGGAGGCGGAAGGACGAATAATCCCTGCAGCCAGAAAGTCCTCAATACACACTTCCATTGTCTTGGTCCCCGGACCAGACAGGGAATAAAGCAGCCCCTGACGCAGTGTAGTGCCAATGATGCAGTCGTAGGGTCGATGTGGAGGAAGAGATGCGGTGCGGGCCTTGTTGAAAACCTCCTAGAGGTTCTGGTACTCCGTGAGAACGGATGAGAGGTCTGAGGCTTTTCCCAAGCCTGAAGGTGAACGCACAGGGGCAGGCTATGCAGCCTTGAGGCAATGTGCCTGGCAGAACAGGCTCCAACCCAGGATAGAACCCATAGCCTAATAGATCAGGTGGGCGTCCAATAAAGCTCTCGTCGGCCCCAGATTCTCCCCGGAGAGATTTAGACCGCTACCCCATAGCAGGATAGTATAGAGAGGAGTGTGAGTAATGGGAGATCTGGATGTAATATGGGGAAAAATGCACCAAATTAATGTTACCGTGGCTTGCGGTCTAGTAGAAAGTCAATGGAATTGTTCAAACAATGCATGAAAGACTTGGTCATGGCATTCTGCCAAGGTATGGAGTCCCTACATAAGGTTATGCAGTAACTCCTCGTGTCTTCCAATAGTGGCTCCTTGGAGGGAGCCAGTGTCCAAGTCTGCTGGGTCAGTCATGGCTAGATTGTACTATCACGACTCAGGATATGACCCAGATGCAGACACAGGAGGCAGATAGTTTGGTTCTTAGTATATTTATTTTTACAAAGGGACAGGCAAAGGGCAGGTCGAGGGCAGGTAGAGGTTCGTAAGCCAAGGCAGAGTCAATCCGGGACAGAACAGCAGGTAGGCTCAGGACAGGCAGAAAGGTCGGAACCGGGAAGACAAGAAAACAAGAACTGGAGAAACGGGAAACACTTTGGTAAGAGCTGACCAAACAAGACAAACTGGCAACAGACAAACAGAAAACACAGGTATAAATACACAGCGGATAATGGGGAAGAATAGGAGAAACCTGGTGGCAGGTGGAGACAAACGCAAGCCAGGTGAAACAGATCAGAGTGTGACAGCAGAGGCTCATAACCACAGCTAGGTGTTAATCTAGCTTTAGCTAATGCTCTTTTACGTGGATCTGTCCTCTCCACTGTAATTTTCTCTCAATTTCCCTTAATCTCATTCCATATTTGAAAAGGATTTCCCATATTAAATCTCAGAATTTAGGGTAATTAATAATAAATATGTGTTTCTTCAAAGGGATGACACTTCAACATGACACTTCAGTTATAAATATTTCTGCTGCTCTCATGCAAGTTTAAGTATCATTTCTCCAAGCATTTGGTTTGGATTGAGGTTAGCAATGTTATGCTTCACTGGTACTCTGTGGAATGCTGCAATGTTACCACACAGAGGGATTGTGTGTTTGTGTGTTGTTGTATGCCTGCATATACAGTGCTTTCAGAAAGTATTCATACCCCTTGACTTATTCCACATTGTGTTCTTTTATAAAAAAATAAAAAAAGATTATTATCACCCATCTACACATAATACCCCCGTAATGACAAAGTGAAAACATGTTATAGATTTTTTTCCAAATGTACTGAAAATGAAATACAGAAATATCACACCTCTGAGTCAATACTTTGTAGAAGCACCTCTGGCAACAATTGTTGTTGATCATTGCTAGACAACCATTTTCTCCAGTAGATTTAAGTCAAAACTGTAACTCGGCCACTCAGCATCATTCACTGTCTTCTTGGTAAGCAACTCTAGTGTAGATTTGGCCTTGTGTTGTAGGTTATTGTCCTGCTGAAAGGTGTCTGGTGGAAAGCAGACTGAACTAGGTTTTCCTTAAGGATTTTGCCTGTGCTTAGCTCCACTCCTGGTGCGGTCTGCACAACGCATCACCGGGGGCAAACTACCTGCCCGCCAGGACACCGAAGGCAAGGACAACAACCACCCGAGCCACTGCCTGTTCACCCCGCTACCATCCAGAAGGTGAGGTCATTTCAGCTGCATCAAGCTGGGACCGAGAGACTGAAAAAATACTTCTATCTCAAGGCCATAAGACTGTTAAACATCAATCACTACACAGATAGGCTGCTGCCTACATACTGTACAGACTTGAAATAATTGGCCACTCTAATACATGCATCACTAGTCACTTTATTAATGCCAATTTAATAATGAAGTTTACATATCTTGCATTACTCATCCCATATGTTTTTACTGTATTGTATACCATCTATTGCATCTTACCTACGCCGCTCGGTCATTGCTCATTCATATATTTATATGTATAACATTATATGTATATATTCTTATTTCATCCCTTTACTTAGATGTGTGTGTATTAGGTAGTTGTTGTGGAATTATTAGATTACTTGTTAGATATTGCTGCACTTTCAGAACTAGAAGTACAAGCATTTCGCTACACTTGCAATAACATCTGCCAACCATGGGTATGTGACCAATAACATTTGATTTGATTTCTGTTTCTTTTTTAATCTTGAAAAACCCCAATCCTTAACTATTACAAGCATACCCATAACAGGATGCAGCCACCACTATGCTTGAAAATATGAGGAGCGGTACTCAGTAATGTGTTGTATTGGATTTGCCCCAAACATAACACTTTGTATTCAGGACAAAAAGTGAATTGCTTTGCCACATTTTTTGCAGTATAACTTTAGTACCTTGTTGCAAACAGGATGCATGTTTTATAATATGTTTTTACTGTTAATGCTTCCTTCTTTTCACTTTGTCATTTAGGTTAGTCTTTTGGAGTAACTATAATGTTGTTGATCCATCCTCAGTTTTGTCCCATCACAGCCATTCAATTATGTAACTGTTTTAATAAGTGCTGACAAAACTCCAAAAACCAAAATATACAAAATAACAGAAGTAGGTACAAAACCCATCGGAAAACCAACACATAACTTTCACATCACATACAATCAAACAATCTCCGACAAGGACCTGAGTGGAAACAGAGGGTTAAATACACAACATGTAATTGATGGGATTGGAACCAGGTGTGAAGGAAGACAAGACAAAACCAATGGAAAATGAAAAATGGATCAGTGATGGCTAGAAGGTCGGTGATGTCGACCGCCGAACACCACCCGAACAAGGAGAGTGACCGACTTCGGCGGAAGTTGTGATAATTTGCGGTTTTGCTTACCTTCTTAATGTGTTTGAGCCAATCAGTTATGTTGTGACAAGGTAGGTGTGGTATACAGAAGAAAGCCCCATTTGGTAGAAGACCAAGTCCATATTATGGATAGAACAGCTCAAATAAGCAAAGAGAAATGACAGTCCATCATTACTTTACGGCATGGAGGTCAGTCAATTTCAAAAATTATCAACCGCTATGATGAAACTGGCTCTCATGAGGACCGCCACAGGAAAGGAAGACCCGGAGTTACTTCTGCTGCAGAGGATAAGTTCATTAGAGTTTCCAGCATCAGATATTTCAGCCCAAATAAATGCTTCACGAAGTTCAAGTAACAGACATATCTCAACATCAACTGTTCAGAGGAGACTGCGTGAATCAGGCCTTTATGGTCGAATTGCTGCAAAGAAACCACTACTAAAGGACACCAATAATAAGAAGAGACTAGCTTGGACATTAGACCGGTGGAAAGGTGTCCTTTAGTCTGGAGTCCAAATTGGAGTGGAGATTTGTGAGACGTGTGTCTTTGTGAGACACGGTGTGGGAAAACGGATGATCTCTGCATGTATATTTTCCACCGTAAAGCATGGAGGAGGTGTGATGGTGTGGGGATCCTTTGCTTGTGACACTGTCTATGATTTATTTAGAATTCAAGGCACACTTAACCAGCATGGCTACCATAGCATTCTGTATCGATACGCCATCCCATCTGATTTGGGCTTCGTGTGACTATCAATTGTTTTTCAACAGGACAATGGCCCAACACACCTCCAGGCTGTGTAAGGGCTATTTTACCAAGAAAGAGAGTGATGGAGTGCTGCATCAGATGACCTGGCCGCCACAATCCCCCGACCTCAACCAAACTGAGATGGTTTGGGATGAGTTGGGACCGCAGAGTGAAGAAAAAGCAGCCAACAAGTGCTCAAAATATGTGGGAACTTCTTGAAGACTGTTGGAAAAGCAGTCCAGGTGAAGCTGGTTGAGAGAATGTCAAGAGAGTGCAAAGCTGTCATCAAGGCAAAGGGTGGCTATTTGAAGAATCTCAAATATATTTTTATTGTTTACCACTTTTTTGGTTACTACATGATTCCATATGTGTTATTTCATAGTTTTGATGTCTTCAGTATTATTCTACAATGTAGAAAATAGTAAAAATAAAGCAAAAACTGACCGGTAGTGTATTTATATTCTGGACTCTGACATTGATCGTTCTATTATTTCTAAATTCCTTTCTTTAATTTTTTTTTAGATTTGAGTGTATGGTTTTGTATTGTTTGGTATTACTGCACTGTTGCAGCTAGGAACATTGTCACACTCTGATCCGTTTCACCTGTCTTTGTGCATGTCTCCACCCCCCTTCTGCCTGCCCTGACCCTGAGCCTGCCTGCCGTCATGTACCTGCATGACTCTGACCTAATTACAAAGTCTGCCTGCCCTGACCTTGAGCCTGCCTGTCGTCCTGTACCTGCATGACTCTGACCTGATCACGATCCCCTGCCTGTCCTCAACCTGCCCTTTGCCTGCCCCTGTGTTTACAATAAATCATCTGAGAACTGTACTATCCGCCTCCTGTGTCTGCATCTGGATCAAATCCTGAGTCGTGATAGTACGAACTGGCCATGACTGACCCGGCAGACTCAGACCAGCTCCACAATGCTGTCTCCCAGCAAGGTGCCACCATTGGAAGACACAAGGAGTTACTGCATTGCCTCATGGAGGGGCTCTTTACCCTGGCAGTCTCCCAAGAACCCGCTTACCTCCTCCGGAGCGCTACGTTGGAGATTCTGGAAACTGCAGGGCCTTTCTCTCCCAGTGCTCCCTCATCTTTGAGCTACAGTCTTCTTCTTTCCCCTCTAAACGCTCAAAGATAGCGTATCTCATAATGCTGATGTCTGGGAGGGCATTCACCTGGGCTATGGCGGTGTAGGAGCAACAGTCTGCCATCTGCCTCAGTCTGGAGGAGTTTGTGGCAGAAGTATAGAAGGTGTTTGATTCTTCGTTGTCCGTGAGAGAGGCTGCTCCAGCTATGTCAAGACTCCCGTAGTGTGGCAGACTGTGGTCCTCAGTTCATCTTTCAATCACCCACGTGGGTATATGCTCCTAAAAACCAATGAGGAGATTTGAGAGACAAGACTTGCAGCAACCAAGTTCTATTTTACGCGTACGCTTGCTGTATGTGTAAATTTATTTTGCAACGCTCGTGCACGCGCACATTTGACACTAGCAGTGTGGTCGGCATTTAAGTCTGAATCAGGCCATTTGTGTTTAGAGAGAAAACGTCTAGGAATGAGTACAATCCCTAAATACTTTGCTGATCTTTCCAGCACTAATCAGTTAGTTTGGAAATGTTGTGAAACTAGATTCCTAGGTTAACTGATCTTAAACAGACACTGAGATCTCACACGCTCTTACAAGCATGTACACAACCACACACACACAAATAAATTCAAGCCTTCACACACGACACATGCAAGCACAAAGACAAACATGAGAGAGAGAGAGAGAGAGAGAGAGAGAGAGAGAGAGAGAGAGAGAGAGAGAGAGAGACAGACAGACAGACAGACAGACAGACAGACCTTATGCTGCATGGAGCTCAAGTCCAGCACAGGGGGGGGGGGGGGGGGTAAGTCTCTAGAGCAACCTGTTGAGGTCACAGATGGGTCAGTGATAATATTTTTTTTCTTCTGGGAAATCAGGAAAATGGCAGAATTCTTTCCCTCATCACGTCCGTTGCCATGTACAGAAAACTGCCAAAATATAGGAAGCACTTGAGTAAATGAGAGATGACCAATTACATGTTTTGCCTAAAGAGATACAGTATATCTGCTTCACTATCAGAGAAAAAAAGTAGCACTGGATGCTTTTACACAGTCAAATGTTATAAATAATTACATCAATATGTAATTATAATTACATCAATTAATAAAGAAAAATGTAGCAATACAATAATGTGAGATCTGGGCTCTGGTCAAAAGTAGTGCACTACAGGGAATAGGGTGCCATTTGGGATGAGTCTTAACTAACCACACACTATAGCATGAGACTAGATTCTTGATGTGTTGAATTTATGTTAAATATACAGGATTCGAACATTCCATTTTGGCTGAACAATGGATATGTAGCATTTTGCAACAAAATCAGTTCTAATGCACATCTAAAATCTGTTAATAAAAAAGTCTAAGGACAGTAATATTTTACACACACATAAAGGTACCCATAAGTATTCATTTCTGATGAAAAAACACAAATGTGAAAAATTTGTGGATCTAGCATTTTGGAAATAAACTCTGCATATCTTCTCACAGGATGTAAATACAACAAGACGTTTCACATAGCGACCATCTGTAGTTTTTCGTTTAAAGACACAACAACAACATTCTGCCTTTGAATATACTAAGTGTGCACAGTCTCAAAATAATACTGTCTCACAAGTAAATCACTGTGGGGCCCGGGGAGCATATCAAGTTCGGACATTGCGCTTTTTTTCATATGTGATTTCCTTCCACCAGCTGTAACAATGGGAGGTTATAATTTTATTTTCCATTCCAAATAAGGGTTGACTGTCACTAGTTGTTCAGCGGCTCTGCTGGACCGAAATAAGGCAAAGTGGTGCCTGGGAGCAGTGTTTGTGTTTGTATGTACAGTACCAGTGAAAAGTTTGGATACACCTACTCATTCAAGGGTTTTTCTTTATTTGTACTATTTTCTACATTGTAGAATAATAGTGAAGACATCAAAACTCTGAAATAACACATGGAATCATGTAGTAACCAAAAAAGTGTTAAACAAATCCAAATATATTTTATATGTCAGATACCTCAAAGTAGCCACCCTTTGACTTGATGACAGCTTTGCACACTCTTGGCATTCTCTCAACCATGCATTCCAGGTTGTCACCTGGAATGCATTTAAATTAAAACCCTACAGGATCAGTGGGTCCCCCGTGGGACGGTTGAGCTAACGTGGGCTAATGTGATTAGCATGAAGTTGTAAGCAACAAGAACATTTCCCAGGACATAGACATATCTGATATTGGCAGAAAGCTTAAATTCCTGTTAATCTAACAGCACTGTACAATTTACAGTAGCTATTGCAGTGAAAGAATACTGAATTATAAAATGTATTTTGATTTGTTTAACACTTTTTTGGATACTTCATAACTCCATATGTGTTATTTCATAGTTTTGATGTCTTCACTATTATTCTACAATAATAGACACACACACGCACACGCTCACACACACGCACACACACACACACACACACTAACTTACACAACATGCTTTTATACAATTATTTAAAACATTTTTTTCGGTATGGATAAAGGGAAACGTATCACATTTCCTGGACGTCTGAATGTTATTCCAGTCACCCAAGTCACAGAGTGTTCTCTTTGCTACTGCACGGCAAGCGGTACCGGAGCGCCAAGTCTAGGTCCAAAAGGTTCCTTAACAGCTTCTACCCCCAAGCCATGAGACTGCATAACAATTAATCAAATCGCCCCCCGGGCTATTTACATTGGAACCCCCTTTTGTTTTTACACTGCTGCTTCTCACTGTTTATTATCTATGCATAGTCACTTTACCCCTACCTACATGTACAAATTACCTCGACTAACCTGTACGCGCGCACATGAACTCAGTACAGGTACCCCCTGTATAAAGCCTCGTTATTGTTATTTTATTGTATTACTTTTTATTTTTTACTTTATTTAGTAAATATTTTTTAACTCTATTTCTTGAACTGCATTGTTGGTTAAGGGCTAAGGTCTACACCTGTTGTATTTGGCGGACGTGACAAATAAAATAACATTTTATTTGAAATTGCTCTGCCTGTGTCATTGGATGATGAGAGGAGAGAGAGGAATGGATGATGAGAGGAGAGAGACACTGAAGGATAGGTTTGAGGTATGCCAAACCCCCACATACAAACATCCGCCAAGTATGCAGGAAATTGAGATTCCTTTCACGCACTGATGCAGCATAGGCATATAATGGAACATCATTTCCCATTTTAATAAATCCACTGTGTGTGTGTGTGTCTCCGATGAACTGAATAGCTGTGGTTTGGGGCCTGTATTTCGAGAAAGGCCCGTGTGATGGACCACTATGTGTCTCGCTCTCACACACATCAGCCCCCCAACACACACAGGCATGCAGACACACACACACACACACACAAACACACACACACACACACAGTAAATACCTCAAAATTGTGCTCCCATAGCTCTCCGTCACAGACCAAACTTTGCATGCATCTGCTTTCCTCGGGCTGATTGTGACTTATCATTTCTGAATGACGCTTCATAAACACACAAACATGCACACATGCACACGCACACACAACATCTCTCTCTCTCTTTATCTCTCTCTCTCACTCTGTTAAACACAAACATTGAAAAACACAAGGACAGCAGTGGGAGAGTAGGTGAGCCATTTACTAACAGGTCTGATTTAGCTAGTCATTACCTAGTATTCACATAGATAATACTTGCAAACTGGTTGTTGACATTGGGAAACCCAAACAAAGATACAATCCTGAAGATAAAAATACAGGCCCGGATTCAACCTGAATGCGGGTTTTGAGCATTGCTGCTTTTAAAGACGGAATCAGCATTAGGGGAAACATCGCCACTGTTCGCCCCGGCCCCTTTGTTATTGTTTTTGTTTTGTTGCCTAATTAGAGGGGAGGAGCGGGGTAAAAAATTGCAGTACATATTCTGCTGCTCCATCACACGTGCAATGGTGTATGGGGGGGTGGGGGGGCAGTGTTTGTTGTTTGCAGTAGCTTCTTTGTGGCTTGTAAAATCCCAAGCAGACGTGGCAGTTTCACCGTTAAGTATTCCAGCTTTAAAAGCAATTTCCGATTGACCTACATATGCAGCATTTACCGTGAATAGGATCTCTGTGAACATGGGAACATTACCTTTAAAAGCCACAATGCCTATAACCTGTGATCAGATTGAATCCCTTAGACCTTAGACCTGGCATTCAGACAATGGAGAGATGAGTTGAGTTGGCTTTCAGAACGTATACTGTCCTAAGCACACTCCTTATGATAGGTCCCGATTGGTTGATCCACTGCCACATCCAATGGGTGAAAATGTTGTCCATGACAGCACAGCATAACAATCCCAGGTGTGTGTGCCAGAGCACTCTCTCTTTCTCTTATTTACAATGATGGCCTAATGATGGCACAGATTCTGTAGATAATAACAGGAAAAATGATAATACTCAATGAGTAGTAACAATTAACAGTACACACTAATAAATAAAAAAGACACAGGTAGCAATGTTAATCTCTGGTTGGTCATTCCTCTAGTTGGTCATTCAACTGGCTGTCCCTACGGGTGTGGCCAGGATCTACATAATTTGTAGCTAATATGGCACAAATGGGTTTTTCTCCCAGTACTGTAGATATTGGATTTTCTCATTTTCTGTTTGGTTTCAAATGTTACATTTCTTTTGGATTTTCTGTGGTGTCTTTCCAATAGGTGATATATTGTTGGTTGGGACAGATTTTCTGAGTGCTCCCCTGATGCTTTGTTGGGTTGGTAGGGGTTAGTGAACTGAGCCTCAGAACCAGCTGGCCGAGGGGACTCTTTTCTATGGTTCTAACTCTTGGCATTTAAGGGCTTTGTAATGGTAGGAGTGGGGTTGACTTGTTTGTAAATGATTCTAGCATTTGGTGGCTATTTTTTGAATATTAATCAGAAGAGGGAATTCTCTCTCTCGCTCTCTCTCTCTCTCACCCACACAACAAAATAAAAAAATAATCACCAGTAAATTGTTTTCCCCTTTGTGTTTGTAGGCCAATATTTATTGTGAAAGTAGAGCCAGCGACATTGTGTACAGGGGTCCCTCTGCTCCCTCTCCCTGGACCAGGGCTATCGGTTAAAGCTGTGGAGCCATTCAACAGGAACACACACACACACCAATTTACAGCTGATTATCAAGTTACCATACAGACCCAACACAGGAGGACTCTAATGATACAGACACAGGGAAGCCTGTTTGAAGCAGAAGCGTGTACAATGAATTGGTGGATAAAGTCAAGGATGGATGGTTGCATCATCCAGCAAGTTAGAGTAGATTTTTACTACTGGTGTGTCGGTTTCCTCTTAGATCTCAGTCATAAAGGCAGTGTGTTTGTGTGCCTGTGTGTGTGTGCCTGTGTGTGTGTGTGTGTGTGTGTGTGTGTGTGTGTGTGTGTGTGTGTGTGTGTGTGTGTGTGTGTGTGTGTGTGTGTGTGTGTGTGCGCGTGTGTGCGTGTGTGCGTGTGTGTCTTCCTTGTCTTAGATATGTGTACAAGTACTAAAATATTTCTCTCCGTTTCTCTCCTGTTAAATATAGAGCCACTGATCCAGTGTGTGTCATCTGTAGAGTGCCTTCAGAAAATATCCACACCCCTTGACTTTTTCCACATTTCGTTCCACTTTTTGCCGACACACAATACCCCATAATCTCAAAATGGAATTATGTTTTTCAAAATATTTACAGATTAATTAACAGTCATCTGTAAGGTCCCTCCGTTGATCAGGGAATTTCTAACACCGATTCAACCACAAAGACCAGGGAGGTTTTCCAATACCTCGCAAAGGGCACCCATTGGTAGATGGGTAAAAAAACACAGACATTGAATATTCCTTTGAGCATGGTGAAGTTATTAATTACACTTTGGATAGTGTATAAATACACCCAGCCACTACAAAGACACGTGTGTCCTTCCCAGCTCATTTACTGGAGTGGAAGGAAACTACTCAGGGATTTCACCATGAGGCCAATGGTGACTTTAAACAACTCTGTTTATACCAAGTTCGTTCTCCTGCGCCTGACTTCCCTGCCACCAACACGCACCCGTTACACAAATTAACTTTTAACAAGGCACACCTGTTAATTGAAATACATTCCAGGTGACTAACTTATAAAGCTGGTTGAGAGAATGCCAAGAGTATGCAAAGTTGTCATCAAGGCAAAGGGTGGCTACTTTGAAGAATCTCACATATATAATATATGTTGATTTGTTTACCACTTTTTTGGTTACTACATGATTACAGATGTGTTATGTCATGGTTTTTATGTCTTCACTGTTATTCTACAATGTACAAAATGTAAAAACGTTGAATTTTTAATGGTTATTAAAAAACTTGTTTCTCACAAGTGTAGCAGGTTGTGAACTCCCAAAACAATTTTTATTTTACCTTTAACCAGGCAAGTCAGTTAACAAATTCTTATTTTAGGAACAGTGGGTTAACTGCCTGTTCTGGGGCAGAAGGACAGATCTGTACCTTGTCGGCTCGGGGGTTTGAACTTGCAACCTTCACGGTTGCTAATCCAACGCTCTAACCACTAGGCTACCCTGCCGCCCCAACAATGATTACAGTCCGAGAATGACAATGGTAAACGACTGTAATTAATACATGCATTAACAGAGACTAATGTAACCAAATGACGAGGGATTAACAGTACATTTACTTGGCTTACTGGTGACATTTGTAATGGGGAATTGATTGAAAGTAAACAATCAAAGGGCAAACAATTCCCACAAGGTAACAAAGAATGTGCAAAAATTGGTGGGAGACTGCTGAGCGCATTCTGGAGAGCTGAACGCATGCATTCTGGAGAGCTGAGTGCATGCATTCTGGAGAGCTGAGTGCATGCATTCTTGGAGAGCTGAGTGCATGCATTCTGGAGAGCTGAGTGCATGCATTCTGGAGAGCTGAGTGCATGCATTCTGGAGAGAGACTCGCCATGTCTTTACCACACACCCCTCCCCTTCTTCTTGTTGCAACATTTATATTTTACTGAAGACATATTATCTTCCCACATATTTTAGATTCTTAACACAGCTGCAACTCAATCAGCTAGACCTATTGCCACACACACTCACAAATTGCGGTCTTCTCAAATAGGCATAGGCCTACACAATTGTGATTTGAAACAATCCACAGCTATTTTTTTTTAAACTAGCTTTTTTAAAGCTAACGTGGCTAAGTCATGTGCCCTGAAGAAGTATTATAAATGACTTTATTTATACAGGAGTAATTACTGTATATAATTTTGGTGAAATATCAATTTACTTTGGGGGAATTCAGAATCCTAACAATGCACTGTGCACCCGCCAACTTTCCTTTCCAGTTCGCAAGAGGCTGAAACTAGAGATCAGTATATAATGATTAGATGCTCATGACTCCGCCCTAATAATGGGACTCTTTGTCCCAAAGGTGGGAAGGCAAGCGACAAGCTTAAGTCTGCATATTATGACCATGAAAACCCATTGGGCATATTCTGGACAGATTTTGGCAAGTTAACTCTCTTGCTTCGCCTCTTCCTCTCTGCTGAAACTATGTCACCTGAGAAAGCATCTGAGTGAGCGAAACAGTGCCGCTCTGTATGTAGCCTGTCTACCTGATACTGTCTGGACAGAAATAGTATGACATGCCATACTATTTTGGTTCAGATAGCATCAGATAAATGGTCTACACATACTGAGACAGAGGGGCGCTGTTTCACTTGCTAGGATGCTTTAAATGAGATTGATGCTTCTTTCTGTTGTCGCGCTGTAACGGTTTTCATGCGGTGAAGGAGAGTCGGACCAAAATGCAGCGTGTAGATTGCGATCCATGTTTAATGAAAAAACGTAAAACACGAATCAATACAAATACTACAAAACAAAAAGAACGTATCGAAAACCGAAACAGCCTATACTAGTGTAAACTAACATAGAGACAGGAACAAGGACACTAAGGACAATCACCCACCAAACACACAAAGAATATGGCTGCCTAAATATGGTTCCCAATCAGAGACAACGATAATCACCTGACTCTGATTGAGAACCGCCTCAGGCAGTCATAGACTAACGCTAGACATCCCACAAAACCCCAAGGCAAAAACACACCACAATAACCCATGTCACACCCTGGCCTGACCGAAAAAATGAAGAATATACATAATATATTTCGACCAGGGCATGACAGAACCCCCCCCTAAGGTGCGGACTCCCGGACGCACATCAAAACAATAGGGAGGGTCCGGGTGGGCGTCTGTCCATGGTGGCGGAACCCACTCTATAAATGTCTTAGTCCCCCCTCCTCGCGTCCTAGGATAGTCCACCTTCGCCGCCGACCATGGCCTAGTAGTCCTCACCCAGAACCCCACTGGACTGAGGGGCAGCTCGGGACTGAGGGGCAGCTCGGGACAGAGGGGCAGCTCGGGACAGAGGGGCAGCTCGGGACAGGGGCAGCTCAGCACTGAGATGCAGCTCAGCACTGAGGGGAAGCTCAGCACTGAGGGGAAGCTCGGGACTGAGAGGAAGCCCAGCACTGAGAGGAAGCCCAGCACAGAGAGGAAGCCCAGCACTGAGAGGAAGCTCAGCCAGGTAGTAGGATCCGGCAGATCCTGGCTGGTTGACGGTTCTGGCAGATCCTGGCTGACTGGCAGATCTGGAAGAGTCTGGTTGACTGGCAGATCTGGAAGAATCTGGTTGACTGGCGGATCTGGAAGAGTCTGGCTGACTGGCGGATCTGGAAGAGTCTGGCTGACTGGCAGATCTGGAAGAGTCTGGCTGACTGGCGGATCTGGAAGAGTCTGGCTGACTGGCGGATCTGGAAGAGTCTGGCTGACTGGCGGATCTGGAAGAGTCTGGCTGACTGGCGGATCTGGAAGAGTCTGGCTGACTGGCGGATCTGGAAGAGTCTGGCTGACTGGCGGATCTGGAAGAGTCTGGCTGACTGGCGGATCTGGAAGAGTCTGGCTGACTGGCAGATCTGGCTGCTCCATGTTGACTGGCGGCTCTGGCTGCTCCATGTAGACTGACAGCTCTGGCGGCTTCTTGCAGACTGACAGCTCTGGCTGCTCCATGCAGACTGGCAGCTCCATGCAGACTGACAGCTCCTTGCAAACTGACAGCTCCTTGCAGACTGACAGCTCCTTGCAGACTGACAGCTCCTTGCAGACTGACAGCTCCATGCAGACTGGCAGCTCCGGCTGCGCTAAACAGGTGGGAGACTCCGTCAGCGCTGGAGAGGAGAAAGGCTCCGATAGCGCTGAACAGGCGGGAGGCTCCGGCAGCGCAGGAGAGGAGGAAGGCTCTGGCTGCGCTAAACAGACGGGAGACTCCAGCAGCGCAGGAGAGGAGGAAGGCTCTGGCTGCGCTGAACAGGCGAGTCGCACAGTAGGTCTGATGCGTGGTGCTGGCACTGGTGGTACTGGGCCGAGGACACGCACAGGAAGCCTGGTGCGGGGAGCTGCCACCGGAGGGCTGGGGTGTGGAGGTGGTACTGGGTAGACCGGACCGTGCAGGCGCACTGGAGCTCTTGAGCACCGAGCCTGCCCAACCTTACCTGGCTCGACGCCCACTCTAGCCCGGCCGATACAAGGAGCTGGAATATACCGCACAGGGCTATGCACCCGCACTGGGGACACCGTGCGCACCACTGCATAACACGGTGCCTGCCCGGTCTCTCTAGCCTCCGGTAAGCACAGGGAGTTTGCACAGGTCTCCTACCTGGCGTAGCCCTACTCCCTGTGATCCCCACCCAAGATATTTTTGGGGCTGACTCTCGGGCTTCCTTGCCAACCGTGTTCCCTCATATCGCCGGCTCCTCTCTCCGGCTGCCTCCACCTGTTCCCATGGGAGGCAATCTCTTCCAGCCAGTATGTCCTCCCAAGTGTAACAACCTTTGCCATCCAAAACGTCTTCCCATATCCATTCCTCCTTTCGCTGCACCTGCCTGTTAACAAGCTGCTTGGTCCGTTTGTGGTGGGTGATTCTGTAACGGTTTTCATGCGGTGAAGGAGAGTCGGACCAAAATGCAGCGTGTAGATTGCGATCCATGTTTAATGAAAAAATGTAAAACACGAATCAATACAAATACTACAAAACAAAAAGAACGTAACGAAAACAGAAACAGCCTATACTAGTGTAAACTAACATAGAGATAGGAACAAGGACACTAAGGACAATCACCCACCAAACACACAAAGAATATGGCTGCCTAAATATGGTTCCCAATCAGAGACAACGATAATCACCTGACTCTGATTGATAACCGCCTCAGGCAGCCATAGACTAACGCTAGACATCCCACAAAACCCCAAGACAAAAACACACCACAATAACCCATGTCACACCCTGGCCTGACCGAAAAAATGAAGAATAAACATAATATATTTTGACTAGGGCGTGACACGCGCGTCTCGGTCATATAAATAATCAATATTTCAAAATGTTATTTGGACGGGCAAGGAGGTACGGTAGGGCGGGCCAAGCCCCTAAGGCACATCGACAACCCCGGACCTGGGCGTTTCAAAATGCAAACAGCCAAGGTCATGCACAAGGACAGAGGCTGAGAGCAATTGAGAGCAATTGGTATTTATCATGATTATGGTTATCTCCTACCAGTGTGTGTATGACACTCATAGGATTATTTGATAAATGAGACTTTTTCTGTGGGTATGACCATTCTAAATTCCATTTGTAAGTACTGTTCAAACAATCCAGTAAAACTCCAATAGGATGAGTTAAGATGGAGTGTCACCTTGTTAAAGTCCAAAATCAGAAGTCTCTTCATAGGCTCTTTTTCCATTTCTCCTGAAAACCAGGACATCCGGTTGTTGGGGACTCAGCAGAGATTACAGTAGTTAGACAAATGTGACAATATCTCTAAGATACAACCGGTCCCATTACTTGAAGCAAAGAGTAAAATGTAGCAAGCCAGCAGAAAAACTCTAAGCGAAACAGAGCAAGCTAGCTAGCTAAGCATTTAGCAACCACGTATCTACTCATGTTGAATTAAAAAAATAGAGCTAGCTAGCTGTCAAATATACAAGTAAGTCAGGTAACATTTGCTTTATTGAAAAGTTAAGTTGAATAAGCTATATGAACTTCAAAAAATGAGCATGGACAGTTACACTGCCCCAGGGGTAGCAACATAAAATGCTAAGCTAAACAGAGCTAGTTGGCTAACAGATAGCAAACTCTTTCTAATGTTGAGTCATAATAGAGCTAGCTAGCTAGATAGGTCTCAAATATACCATTAAATCAGATCCCACTTACTTTAGCAAAATATTTAGTAGAATAAGCTATATACACTTACAAATTGGAATGGACTATTATGCTTCCCTGGGGGCAGAAATGTAATCTTAGATTTCTAGACTGTAGATTCTAAACTGAACCAGGTTTTCCTCGAGGATGTTTCCTTTCTTTTTTATCCTGAAAAACTCCCCAGTCCTTAACGATAACAAGGATACCCATAACATGATGCCGTCACACCTATGCTTGAAAATATGGAGACTGGTACTGAGTAATGTGATGTAATGGATTCAGGACAAAAATGTTTATTGCTTTGCCAAATTCTTTGCAATTTTACTTTAGTGCCTTGTTGCAAACAGGATGCTTGTTTTGGATTTTTTTTATTCCGTACAGACTTCCTTCTTTTAACTGTCAATTAGAGTTACTACAATGTTGTTGATCCATCCTCAGTTTTCTCCGATCACAGCCATTAAACTCTGCAACTGTTTTAAAGTCACCATGGTGAAATCCCTGATTGGTTTCCTTCCTCAATTGAGTTAGGCAATTGCGTTAGGAAGGACTCCTTTATCTTTGTAGTGACTGGGTGTATTGGTACACCATCCATTGTGTAATTAATAACTTCTCCATGCTTATATTCAATGTCTGCTTTTTTTTTTACCCATCTACCAATAGCTGCCCTTCTTATCTAATGGACCACCCTTTGGGGTGGCAGGTAGCCTAGTGGTTGGAGCATTGGACAAGTAACCAAAAGGTTGCAGGATCAAATCCACCAAGCTGACAAGGTAAAGAAATTTGTTCTGCCCCTGAACAAGTCAGTTAACCCACTGTTCCTAGGCTGTCATTGAAAATAAGAATTTGTTCTTAACTGACTTGCCTATTTAAGTAAAGATAAAAATCTATGCAAAGCATTGGAGAATATCCCTGTTTTTTTGTGGGTGAATCTGTGTTTGTCACCAAAAGCACTCACAAACTTCTACAGATGCACAATCGAGAGCATCCTGGCGGGCGTATCACCGCCTGGTACGGCAACTGCTCCGCCCTCAACCGTAAGGCTCTCCAGAGGGTAGTGAGGTCTGCACAACGCATCACCGGGGGAAAACTACCTGCCCTCCAGGACACCTACACCACCCGATGTTACAGGAAGGCCATAAAGATCATCAAGGACATCAACCACCCGAGCCACTGCCTGTTCACCCCGCTATCATCCAGAAGGCGAGGTCAGTACAGGTGCATCAAAGCTGGGACCGAGAGACTGAAAAACAGCTTCTATCTCAAGGCCCATCAGACTGTTAAACAGCCACCACTAACATTGAGTGGCTGCTGCCAACACACTGACACTGACTCAACTCCAGCCACTTTAATAATGGGAATTGATGGGAAATGATGTAAATATATCACTAGCCACTTTAAACAATGCTACCTTATATAATGTTACTTACCCTACATTATGAATCTCATATGCATACGTATATACTGTACTCTATATCATTGACTGCATCCTTATGTAATACATGTATCACTAGCCACTTTAACTATGCCACTTTGTTTACATACTCATCTCATATGTATATATTGTACTCGATACCATCTACTGTATCTTGCCTATGCTGCTCTGTACCATCACTCATTCATATATCCTTATGTACATATTCTTTATCCCCTTACACTGTGTATAAGACAGTAGTTTAGGAATTGTTAGTTAGATTACTTGTTGGTTATTACTGCATTGTCGGAACTAGAAGCACAAGCATTTCGCTACACTCGCATTAACATCTGCTAACCATGTGTATGTGACAAATAAAATTTGATTTGTTTGAAATTCACAGCTCGACAGAAGGACCTTACAGCAGTTTAATCTCCTCAACATGCTCAAATACAATGCTTTTTGTTTTTGAAATATTTAGGACCAGCTCATTTCTTGCCACTCATACTGACTGCAGCTCTTTGTTAAGTGTTGCAGTGATTTCACTTGCTGTGGTAGCTAATGTGTACAGTGTTGAGTCATCAGCATACATAGACACACAGGTTTTACTCAGTGCCAGTGGCAGATAATTTCTGGATTAGTCACCCAATGAGCACCGCTGTGTATGTGCACTGTGTATGTGCATTCGAACCCGCATCCCTGCATCCCCAAGTAAATAACACACTCACGCCAACCGCTCAACATTCTAAAGCAAGAAGCTAGCTTGTCACTCCAGTTACTCCAGTTACTTCTCTGACTGTCCTGCAAAACCAGGAGACATTGGTATTCAGTGGAGGCAGCAACAGGATAGCGAGGACAGTAGCATTAATATGACATGGGCGTCAAGTCATTATACACCTCTTATTCATTTAATCCCTGAGGTGGCACTGTCATGTGGAAATGGAGAGCACAGATGTCATTTCATGGGTTTATCATTCTGATACACAGAATTATATAAATGTCGACGTACTGTACAGGGCTGTATGACCTTTGGGTAGTCCCATTTCAATTCAGCAAGCCATGACACCAACCATCTCAGATGGTTCTGAAATCGTTTCCGCAGTTAGAAACCGATAAGATCAGTATTCCTACAGCATTAGTTTGTTTAAATATACTTTGATCACTGAGAAATTAAGCTAATTGATTGCACCCGAATTGGCCATTTCAATTTATAGGATCTAATTAGTTAATAGGATTTAGTTGTAATCTATCTCTCACGCCAGAGTACAGTGAGGGAAGGAACGTGTGGTCCATTGAGAGTTGATGGCATTAACAACACATGAATATGGATGGATATTTACCACAACGCATGCTAGAAAAAGAAAGACTTCTCTGCTACTGGTAAAACACTGTGATACTGCATATTCCTTGTTTACTGGCATTTAAATGTTTTACATTATAGTCATTTAACAGACAATCTTATCCAGAACAACTTAAAAAAATATATAAAAAAATTATGGATGTGGGTACATAGACCCACGAGCCACTGCGGCCCCTCATGATGAGATCCGTTTTTTTGTGGCCCCCACCCCCATCAAAGTTGCCCATCCCTGGTTCAGACAGGTTAATGACAATATCTACCGAAGGCTGTCTGAAATTACATGGCCGCCAGTGAGTGATGCATTGAGGGATGCGTCTGAGTGATGTATTCACCTACACAGCTGGCCACTCTGATACAGTATGAAGCCTTTTAACTTGACAAACAAAACCTCTGTCTCTATTGATCAAAAGAAGGAAAAAACTGAGCTGTATTGAACTGAAACCAGCTTCACACAGAATCCCACTGAGTTAGAGGACAATGCAAGGCTAACAGCACATCAAAGACTGGACAGAGATAAATTATGCCAGAGAGAGAGAGAGAGAGCGAGCGAGAGATATCACACACTCAATGTTCTGAATCACTGCTATGATGCGCTCTGGACTAGGATTATGCTCAATCTCACAAACAGGAAGTGTGTGCATGTGGTGTGTGTTTGCGTGAGCATATGAGTGTGTTAGAGCGAGATTGTGTGAGTATGGGCCAAGGAGCTATAGCTCTAATCTGGCAGCCCATTGGCTAACAACACACCCTCCATCAGAGGGAATTATGGGATAGCTGGGCCTGAGGATGCCTCCATCCTATGATGTCATTATCAAGTATTTCTGCCAATCATACAAGATTATGCTGCAACAGGCTCACCGAAAAAGGTACATCAATGTTGCCTGTACTCCAATTCAGTAATATCAAAACTACTTCAAAATGATGTTGAAAAGACATAAAATATGTATTTTCCAGACGATTAAATCAGGTTAATTTTCAGTTCTGAGCGAAAGTTAAAAAGGTGTATTTTCCGGATGTTGAATATCCGTATTTTCCAGATAATGAAAAAATGTAATTTACGGATGTAAAGTATAGTAAAGTATAGTATAGTTCAGTAGAGTAATGTACAGCAATACAGTAGGTTACAGTATAATACAATATAGTACATTACACTGTACTTTACTCTACTGTGCTCTAATGTACTGTACTGAACTATACTCTACTACACTGACACTATACTGTACAGTACTGTACTCTGCTGTGCTCTAAGTTACTGTACTATGCTGTGCTCTACTCTAGTGTACTATGCTGTCAAAACATTTGAAACATAGACGTTTATGTTTGGGCCAAATCGAGCCTGATCACCGACAACTATGAGACAGCCTATAGGGAGGAGGTCAGAGACCTGACTGTGTGGTGCAAGGACAACAACCTCTCCCTTAATGTGATAAAGACAAAGGAGATGATTGTGTACTACAGGAAAAGGAGGACCAAGCACATCCCCATTCTCATCGACTGGGCTGTAGTGGAGCAGGTTGAGAGCTTCAAGTTCCTTGGCATCCACATCACC
Organism: Oncorhynchus masou masou; assembly: GCF_036934945.1. Lineage (NCBI taxonomy): Eukaryota > Metazoa > Chordata > Actinopteri > Salmoniformes > Salmonidae > Oncorhynchus > Oncorhynchus masou. Next base: position 55,284,077 of record NC_088235.1, read on the forward strand.
AACAAAGTAACATGGTTCAAGCACACCAAGACAGTCATGAAGAGGACACGACAAAACCTATTCCCCCTCTGGAGACTGAAAAGACTTGGCATGGGTCCTCAGATCCATAAAAGTTTTTACAGGTTCACCATCGAGAGCATCCTGACGGTTTGCACCACTGCCTGCTATGGTAACTTCTCGGGCCCTCCGACCACAAGGCAGTACAGAGGGTAGTGCGTACCGCCCAGTACATCACCGGGGCCAAACTTCCTGCCATCCAGGACCTCTATACCAGGCTGTGTCAGAGGAAGGCCCTAAAATTGTCAAAGACTCCAGCCACCCTAATCATAGACTGTTCTCTCTGCTACCGCATGGCAAGCAGTACCGGAGCGCTAAGTCTAGGTCCAAGAGGATTCTAAAACTGCTTTGTCATTATTTAAATGTAACCTTTATTTAACTATGCAAGTCAGTTAAGAATAAATTCTTATTTACAATGACGTCTTACACCGGACAAACCCAGACGATGCTGGGCCAATTGTGTGCCTGGGACTCCCAATCACGGCTGGTTGTGATACAGCCTGGATTCGAACCAGGGTGTCTGTAGTGACCCTCTCTAGCACTGAGATGCAGTGCCTTGTGTGTTGTGTGTAAATTGTCATGGGAGGCACAAATAAAACGTCCAAAATCAGCCAGAAAAACTGTTACATTCCTTCTAAAATAAGTACACAATCAATACTATAAATTGCAGAAAGGCACCAGAACATCAAGATGAAACACATTTTTTATTTTGTTCCAGCAATATGGTGCATTAAAACTAAAAGCAGATTTACCTAGCTCGGCGGAGACCCTAGGAACCTCAATCAAATGTGAACAGGTTAGGCAACTCGGGTGTCTGATATCTACAGTCTTTAGCGAAGTCCAGACAACCTTTTGATACAGGATCTTGATGATTATCAACACTATCACCTGTAACAAAACAAAGGGCACAATGGTAGATGGCCTCCAAATGTTTAAGAATAGTAGCAGCTGCACTTTGATAAATAATATCACCATAATCATGAACAGATAAAAAGGTTGACTGAATAATCTGCTTCCTACTGCTTAGAGAAAGGGACGATCTGTTTCTGTAGAAAAAGCTAACTTTAAATCTTTGCTTCTTAACCAGCTCATCTATATGTTTTTAACCGTCAAATCCATATCAGTTAAAAAGAGTGTTGAGCTACACTGTTGCGGTTAAACCATGTGCTGTTATTAGAAGTACAACATCTAATGTTGGCTTCAACTTGGTTTCGATACAAATCCTTCCATTAAAAACGGAACCTACAGAAAAATCGGTTGCATGCGTCCAATCTATTTAGTCAGGCAATATCCACATTATTCTTCCATATTTTAGAATGTAATAATAATTTGAATATCAATGCATCGGCGAGGCATCCATAAATCTTTATTCTTCATGATTTTTGTGGTAATGGCCTACTTTATAAAATACTTTTTACATGCTTTTGGGGGGAGGGGGATCTATATTAGGCCTATATGTACAAATAGATATATTATACAATTTTATATCATTGAGGTCCTTGAAAATTACAATTAAGTGCTCGAAAAAGTCCCTGAAAGTCCTTTCATTGACTTGCCAATGTCTGTATGAACCCTGCTTAACCCTCCTGCTGTGTTCTGGTCGAATTGGACCAATTTACAAGTTTACTCTCTGAAAAATGTAGTTAATTTAATCTGATTGTCATAAGGTTCAATGACTTTGTCCACACAGGGCATCTGAACACACAAAATACATTTAGATAATTTTCATTACATTTTGGGTGTTTTTTCTCTCACTTTTGTACACCTGTGGTGTTCCCGGTCAAAAATGACCAGTCATTAGAAATTTTATTTTTTACCTTTATTTAACTAGGCAAGTCAGTTAAGAACAAATTCTTATTTTCAATGACAGCCTAGGAACACACAGAAATTAATGGGTGAGACAACAATTAGTGTATAAAATTGAGTTCAGGCACATGCCCATTCATCAGATGGACACACTTCCTCTCCCAGACCCCCACATGCATATTTGTTTGAGCACACACACCTCACTCCCCTGCTTGGCTTCCATGGCAACCCCCACGGGAACCTTTCCCCAATATAATATTTCCCCCATGGGAACCACATCTGTTTGCATTCTCACAAACAATCACAACATTGATTCAATAATATATAGAACTTTTCTCACAGCTCTGGTATATAAAGAGACTCTGGCGGCTCAGGACAGGCGGGAGACTCTGGCGGCTTAGGACAGACGGGAGACTCTGGCGGCTCAGGACAGACGGGAGACTCTGGCGGCTCAGGACAGACGGGAGACTCTGGCGGCTCAGGACAGACGGGAGACTCTGGCGGCTCAGGACAGACGGGAGACTCTGGCGGCTCAGGACAGACGGGAGACTCTGGCGGCTCAGGACAGACGGGAGACTCTGGCGGCTCAGGACAGACGGGAGATTCTGGCGGCTCAGGACAGACGGGAGACTCTGGCGGCGCTGGGCAGGAGGAAGGCTCTGGCAGCGCTGGACAGGCGGGAGCACCTGTAGGGAGACGATGGAGAGACAGCCTGGTGCGGGGGGCTGCCACGGAGGGCTGGTGCATGGAGATGGCACCGGATAGACCGGACCGTGAAGGCGCACTGGAGCTCTTGAGCACCGAGCCTGCCCAACCTTACCTGGTTGAATGCTCCCCGTAGCCAGGCCAGTGCGGCGAAGTGAAATAGCCCGCACTGGGCTGTGCTGGCGAACCGAGGACTCCAGATGCGTAGAGCCGGTTTCATGGCACCTGGCTCGATGCCCACTCTAGCCCGGCCGATACGAGGAGCTGGAATGTACCGCACCGGGCTATGCACACGCATCGGGGACACCGTGTGCTCCACTGCATAACACGGTGCCTGCCCGGTCCCTCTCGCTCTCCGTTAATCACGGGGAGTTGGCGCAGGTCTCCTACCTGCCTTAGCCACACTACCCGTGTGCCACCCCCAATAAATTTTTGGGGCTGCCTCTCGGGCTTCCTTGCCAGCCGTGTTCCCTCGTATCGCTGGCTCCTCTCTCCGGCTGATAAATAAATCTGACGAACTGAACACTGAAATACAAAACAATGAACGATGTGAACAAAATGAAAGCCGAAACAGTACCGTGTGGCCCAAACACTCACACGGAAACAAACACCCACAAACCAAAAGTGAAACCCAGGCTACCTAAGTATGATTCTCAATCAGGGACAACAATTGACAGCTGCCTCTGATTGAGACCATACTAGGCCGAACTCAAAAACCCACATAGAAAAACAAACATAGACTGCCCACCCCAACTCATGCCCTGACCATACTAAAACAAAGAATAAAATAACAGAACTATGGTCAGAACGTGACACAAACGATATACTGTATGTGAGGCTCTTGAACATATCTTTGACCATGACACTGGTGAGGAGGAGAGAGTCCTTGTAAAACTTTGACACAAAGTAGTCTGTGATAAATTCCACAATACGTTTCATCTGAGTATTTGTTATAGTCAAAATAATCCATACATTATGCTTTTTTTTAAACTCAAAACAAGTTGTATGAGCTCAGGGCAATGAGGCCTACAGGCCATAAATAGCAAATAGAAGTTCAGAACTTGTAATGTTCACAATAACTTAAGTTGATAAAAAAGATTGAACACAACATTAGGTGATAGTATATGTATTATTATGGATTTTTAATCAGCTATAATGGGATGGTCATTTTGGACCGGAACACAGAACTAATTAACATGAAACGAATACAACAGGAGGGTTAACGGGTGTGTAGTCCTAGGCCTATGGTGTTGTACAGGTGGAGTAATGGGTGCATTTGCATATAGGAAGTTTTATTCCTCTAATTACACACGTGGAACTGCATGAAAATCCTTTTTTAGTTTTGTTTCAAGCCAATTGGAAATGTTTATCCCAATGTCACACGTTGACTCCATTATTCATAGAAAGACCCGTTTGCGTGTGTGCGTACATGTGCCTACCATTCTCATGTAAAGGATAATTACAATGTTGAATTTGCCACCCATTGCCAAACGGATGTCTGCAAAACACAATAATTTGTCTATAGCTCACTTTAGTTTATGCAGAGTCGGAGTAGTTTGTATAGGTAGGCCTATCTACTTCAGTAGGCTACTGAAAGAAATTATGCAATATACTAAACTCAGCAAATAAATAAATATTCTCTCACTGTCAACTGCACTTATTTTCAACAAACTTAAAAATTATTTGCAAATATTTGTATAACAAGATTCAACAACTGAGACATAAACTGAACAAGTTCCACAGACATGTGACTGCTGCATTAAGCTGCATTAAGTACTGCAGTGCATCTCCTCCTCATGGACTGCACCAGATTTGCCAGTTCTTGCTATGAGATGTTACCCCACTCTTCCACCAAGGCACCTGCAAGTTCCCGGACATTTCCCGGGGGAATGGCCCTAGCCCTCACCATCCAATCCAACAGGTCCCAGACGTGCTCAATGGGATTGAGATCCAGGCTCTTCGCTGGCCATGGCAGAACACTGACATTCCTGTCTTGTAGGAAATCACGCACAGAAGGAGCAGCATGGCTGGTGGCATTGTTATGCTGGAGGGTCATGTCAAGATGAGCCTGCAGGAAGGGTACCACTTGAGGGGGAGGATGTCTTCCCTGTAATGCTTAGCATTGAGACTGCCTGCAATGACAACAAGCTCAGTCCGATGATGCTGTGACACATCTCCCCAGACCATGATGGACCCTCCACCTCGATCCTGCTCCAGAGCACAGGCCTCGGTGTAACGCTCATTCCTTCGACGATAAAGCGAATCAGACCATCACCCCCGGTGAGACAAAACCGCAACTCGTCAGTAAAGAGCACTTTTTGCCAGTCCTTTCTGGTCCAGCGACGGTGGGTTTGTGCCCATAGGTGATGTTGTTGTGCCCATAGGCGATGTTGTTGTGATGTCTGGTGAGGACCTGCCTTACAACAGGCCTACAAGCCCTCAGTCCAGCCTCTCTCAGCCTATTGTGGACAGTCTGAGCACTGATGGAGTCCGTTCTGTCTCCCTGTAGCTCTATCTTAGGTGTCTCACAGTACAGTCATTGCAATTTATTGTCCTGGCCACATCTGCAGTCCTCATGCCTCCTTGCAGCATGCCTAAGGCAAGTTCACGCAGATGAGCAGGGACCCTCGACATCTTTCTTTTGGTCTTTTTCAGAGTCAGTAGAAAGGCCTCTTTAGTGTCCTAAGTTTTTAAAACTGTGACCTTAATTGCCTACCATCTGTAAACTGTTAGTGTTTTAAGGACAGTTCCACATTAATTGTTTATGGTTCATTGAACAAGCATGGGAAACAGTGTTTAAACCCTTTACAATAAAGATCTGTGAAGTTATTTGGATTTTTTCGAATTATCTTTGAAAGATAGAGTCCTGAAAAAGAGACGTTTCTTTTTTTGCTGAGTTTACATCCAGGAGAGGGCAACGATGAGCACGTAGTTTGTCGTTCACAATGAAGCCTGCTGCTTGAAAAATGTATGCACTGGACACTGATGCCAGTTCAAGGTCTAGTTTTAATATACATTTGATTGAGTTTTCAACTATCTGAATTTAACATGAAACCAACATACATTTGAAGCATGTTATTGGATTTAGGCTAAACGTTGGGTGAAAAAAAGACACAAAAATTCCCACAATTCCTTAACATTGATGACTTTGAGAATTCAATTCGCTTTCCCCGTTGATTCAACGTCACCCCATTACATTTTTGGGTGAAATATAATATTTGTTGAAATACAGTTTATGCACAGTGGGATTTCTCTCTTCGCTCTGTCCTTTCTCCCCATCTCGCTACATTGTTCAATTACTATTTCTCTATAGCTTTATCTCTCTCTCTCTCTCTCTCTCTCATACACAAACACACTCACCCCTCTACACCCTCCTTTCCGCGCTCTCTCTCTCTCATACACAAACACACTCACCCCTCTACATCCTCCTTTCCGCGCTCTCTCTTGTACATCGCCAGCCTTGTTGAAGACTGTGTCCGGTGAAAACTGGCACAGAACTGACGCATCCATGGAGCGCTCCGTCCTATCACAACATCCACGACGCACAGCAACACTTCCGTGCGAAGTAATATAGAAGACAACATCGCAACCGACTCAAGATAGAATACCAACATCGTCTTTCACGCGTCGACAACCCACCTCTTCCATTGTGTAACTTTCCGAACCCCTCTTCCTCCCCGCTCCCTTCGACTCCTCCGCGTTCCCTGTCCGGGTTCCCAGAAACTCTGGCCCGTGAAAACGTCTCCATGGATGGGATAGCCTTTGGCATGATGCCCGGGACCGTCCGGGTGCGGAGTAAGCCGCTTCAAGGGATGCTGAACCAGCGGAAGACCAAAGCTCAGCGGAAAAAGCGAAAGGATTTGTTCGGTGGGCAGATGTTCTTCATGGGGGTGCTGCTCGCTCTTGTAAAGGGGCTCTCGTGTTTGGTCGAGAAAGCAGGTGAGATGCTTGTTGTCAGAATGTCTTGTTGAACAGTTGCCTATTTGCGAGAGGTATGTTTTTTTTCAGTTTCACTATTTTGTGAGGCTCCTAAGAAGGGACATAAAGCGATTCTAGACTATTTGTTCACTAATATCTATATAGGCTATGATGTTTTTGAGTGCGCTTCATTATCTGAGTTTGACCTTTACGTTCCATATAAATTATTGTTGTTATGTAGGCCTAAAGCAAGGATTGTCCATAAATGAGTTGCAACAAATCAAATCATGTGTCACATGCCTTGTAAACAACAGGTCTAGACTAACCGTGAAATGCATAATTACGGCCCTTCCAAACAATACAGAGTGAAAAATGTAAATATAATAGAAAGATAATAACGCAAGGAATAAGTACACAATGAGTAACGATAACTTTGCTATATACACGGGGTACCAGTACTGAGTTGACGTGCAGTGGTATGAGGTAATTGAGGTAGATATACATATGCTGTAGGTAGAGGTAAAGTGACTCGGCAACAGGATAAATAGGCTAATAAGCAGTTGCAGCAGCGCATGTGATGAGTCAAAAGACTGCAAGGGGGTGGGGGGGGGGGGTCAATGCAGAACACGGGAGGTCCAGGTACAGAGGGGGGGTGTTTAGTCCCAGGCACTTTAATTGGTGAGGACTGGCTCGTGGTAATGGCTGGAGCAAAATGAGTGGGATGGTATCAAGTACATCAAACACATGGTTTCCACAGACCTGGCGCCCGGACAAATCAAGAGGGGAGGCGTTTGATTTCCATTGGCGGGCCTGTTTTTTTCACGGGACCTCCTATGTGTGCACGAGCTTGTGCATATTTTTTAAATGGCTGGAATAGTAAATAAAGACCATAGTCTTCTCCTGAGTTTCAAGTTTGGGGAAGCTTACAATTTATCCTACCATTTCTACCAATCTGCGTGCCAGTTATGATTACTTTTATATGCACATTTTCGTGGAACAGTTTCATTGAAATAATAACGTTTCAGTTTCTCAAAATCATTGTCACGTGGTTAATCATAAAAATCTGAACTTTAAAATTAAACTTTGGTGAGAGCACTAGCCTCTGCCATATGGACACATTGATAGACTGTGATTCATTGGCGGCTAAAAAAATTAGAGCATAAAACTCAGAGATATCCTATAACCAATGCATCAGTAAGCCAATAACTTCATCGTCAACTAAGTAAAATACATAGGCCGCCCTAAAGCCTAGAAATTAAAAGAGTAGAAAATATCCTGATGAAAATTCTGGTTCTTTCAATCACATTCATCTCTCTTGTCCACCTGTCTGCCTCCCTTTCTATCCGTCTTGACTTGAACTATTGCTAGTGAAGTTCAATATTGTATGAAAGCATCACAGGGTCCGGGCTGAAACTATTGCTAATAAACTTGCAACATTCTACCAACTAGCCTTTTCTGGGCCCTCAAGGGTTCCTGCTCTAGTTTGCTCAGGACAGAAAGCAGTTTTTTATGATGTTTCCACTTGGTATACTGTATGGGATCATCAGATCATAATATTTTATTCTTTCACACTGAGGCTTGGTGATTATCAAGGCCGGGAGTGTTGGAAAGATTGTTCAAATACTGAGGATCTATCATTCGCAATGGATGCTAAAAAACAGGCTTTGTTGACCTGTGTGAGGCGGGGAAAAAACATGTGGTGTATGTGGTGAGTTAAGACAATCAGAAATAAGACATTGCCAAATGGGCACTTTCCTACATACTGTATGCATGCATTCTGGAGAGAGACACACACCCCTCCCCTTCTTCTTGATGCAATATTTTCAATTATACTCAAGACACGTTATCTTCACAAATATTTTAGACGCTTTTCACTGACAGCCGCAGCTCAATCAGCTAGACCTATTGCCACGCACACTACCCAAATTACGGGCTTCCCAAACAAACTTGTGATTTGAACCAATCCACACCTATGAAAAAAGGCCAAATGTAATTTTCTGTAGTTAAAAATTACACAAAATGCACATCAGGTCGCCCTCTCAAAATAGTTAATTTGGACTGGACACTAGAAAAGTGTTATCTTTTTAATCACGTTCATGTTTACAGCATCTCATGTGAGCTGCACTGCAATTCAGTTTTCTGTATTGTATGCCGCTAAAGTGCACCAGTGTAAAAGGCTCTTAGTTTACTCTAAAATATTGTATTCTATACCTATTTGAAGAGAAACAAGTTATTCATCTGTTTGATAAGATGAAATATTCTCTCAGGGGACCCTATTTAAAATTCTGGGGACACCACATGGGTCCCCGACCCCAAGTTTGGGAACCACTGTACTACAAACCTCTCTCTGCTTGCTTCCTCTCTCTGTGTCTCCTTTGCATTGCAGCCTGCCTCAAAATTGTCTGTCTCACACTACTCTCTGTAAAGCAAAATTATTTTGTTATGAGAACTTATAGTAGCCTATCTTTTGTTATGATTTTAGCTGGCTTCTGACTGAAATATCAGCGACTATTTACCAGTTGTAGCCTACACTCATTCTCAGAGAGTCTGTTGACACAGCAGGAGTCGAGGGAAGTTTTAAAAAATGGCCTTATGTCCGTTATCATGCAAGGCCACTGTCAGCGTTGGTCTGGGCTGAGGTAGTTCATTTCGCGTCTCGGCCTGTGCCTTGGCCGGAGTTTGCCATTGGACAGAGTGGTGAATGAATGCGCTGCTAACAAGGAAAATCCAGGGGGAGTAGGCAAACAAAACGAGCATACCTGAATCATGATTCCACTTGTTCGCAGTGGAAAATTGATAGGAACGCAATAATAAGTGGGTGAATGATAATTAATTAAATAAAAAGATGACTAAACGCTATTTAAAAAATAATAAGCTGACTAAACTACATTTACGTGTATTTACATCCTGTTTACGCAGCTTGTTGGCCATTAGCCAATTAGCCTTTGTCAACCAGTTCAAAGCACGTAAATGCATCCAACTGGTATTTACGACTTCACAACTGGTAAATTCCCAATTCCCAGTTGGTTACGAATATAGTTTTAGGTTTGTGTGGCATTTAATAATCCTCTGGAGTTGGTAGCTGCGCGTCTGTTGCTCTGTCACCAAATTACTTAACCCTTTGTGCAATATGGGTCTATTGAAAGAGGAACTAAGCATAAGATGACCTTAGTATTTTCACCTGAACATAAACTGAAGAAAAGTGAAAAAAATGCACGTTCTTGCAAAGTCAAAAGAGTTTCCAAGAGGGAAGTGAGATTCTGGTGACATCTTCCTTCATTATTCCCCTTACACACTGTCAAAACAAGAAATATCATAAAACAATCAATCATTTTCACATAATGCTACTGACCAAATACAGAATGAAGTTTTATCTTATGGGGAAGCTGAATGTTTGTTGTGACTATATGTGTCAAAGAAATGACTGACATGACGATGGTAGTGATGGTGGAGAAAATCGATACAGTTGCATATTGCAATATTATTTTTGGACTTTATTACAGTGGATTCGGAAAGTATTCAGACCCCTTGACTTTTTACACATTTTGTTACGTTACAGCGTTATTCTAAAATGGATTAAATGAAACACTTTCCTAATCAATCTAATGTACACACAATACCCCATAATGACGAAGCAAAAATTGGTTTTTAGAAATGTTTGCAAATATATAAAAAATAATACTAATATGAAATACCTTATTTACATAAGTATTCAAGACCCTATGCTATGAGACTCAAAATTGAGTTCAGGTCATCCTGTTTCCATTGTTCATCCTTGAGATGTTTCTACAACTTGATTGGAGTCCACCTGTGGTAAATTCAATTGATTGGACATGATTTGGAAAGGCACACACCTGTCTATTTAAGGTCCCACAGTTGACAGTGCATGTCAAAGCAAGAAACAAGCCATGAGATCGAAGGAATTGTCCTTAGAGCTCTGAGACAGGATTGTGTGGAGGCACAGATCTGGGGAAGGGTACCAAAAAATGTCTGCAGCATTAAAGGTCCCCAAGAACACAGTGGCCTCCATCATTCTTAAATGAAAGGAGTTTGGAACCACCAAGACTAGAGCTGGCCGCCCAGCCAAACTAAGCAATCAGGAAATGGGAGAAGCTTCCAGAAGGACAACCATCTCTACAGCACTCCACCAATCAGGCCTTTATATTAGAATGGCCAGATGGAAGCCACTCCTCAGTAAAAGGCACATGACAGCCTGCTTTGAGTTTGCCAAAAGGCACCTAATGGACTCTCAGATTATTAGAAAGAAGATTATCTGGTCGGATGAAACCAACATTGAACTCTTTGACCTGAATGCCAAGTGTCACATCTGGAGGAGACCTGGCACCATCCCTACGATGAAGCATGGTGGTGGCAGCATCATGCTGTGGGGATGTTTTTCAGCGGCAAGGATTGGGAGACTAGTCAGGATCCAGGCAAAGAGGAACAGAGCAAAGTACAGAGAGATCATTGATGAAAACCTACTCCAGAGCACTCAGGACCTCAGACTGGGGTGAAGTTTCACCTTCCAACAGGACAATAAGCCTAAGCACACAGCCAAGACAACGCAGGAGTGGCTTCAAGACAAGCCTCTGAATGTCCTTGTGTGCCCCAGCCAGAGCCCGGACTTGAAGCCGATCGAACATCTCTGGAGAGACCTGAAAATATCTGTACAGCATCGCTCCCTATCCAACCTGACAGAGCTTGAAAGGATCTGCAGAGAAGAATAGGAGAAACTCCTCAAATACAGGTGTGCCAAGCTTGTATACCCAATAAGACGCAAGGCTGTAATCGCTGCCAAACGTGCTTCAACAAAATACTTATGTAAATGTGATATTTCAGATGTTTCTTTTTTATAAATTTGCATACATTTCAAAAAACAAGTTTTTGCTTTGTCATTATGGGGTATTGTGTTTAGATTGATGGGGGAATAAAAAAAAATACATTTCAAGATAAGGCTGTAATAATTGTGGAAAAAGTCATAATTGTGGAAAAAGTCAAGGGGTCTGAAATCTTTACAAATGCACTGTATACAGAACGTTTGTATAAAACATGTAGAAACCTTATTTATAATTATATTACTATATTTTAGGTTGACAATACTTCTATTACACAATTGCTAATTTACCACATGCCTTACTTTAATTTTTATGAATAAGTAAAATCAGGATCATATCTCTACTGCAGCGTTTTCCCAAACTCAGTCTGGGGACCCTAAGGGGTGCACATTTTGATTTTTGCCTTAGCAGTTCACAGCTGATTCAAATAATCAATGATGAGTTCATTATTTTAATCAGATGTGTAGTGCTAGGATAAAAAACAAAACGTGCACCTCTTAGGGTCCCCAGGACCGAGTTTGGGAAACAGTGCTCTTCAGCCATTCCTTCCAATCAGACTGGTTTGCATTTCTCCCTGAGCAATATGGCTGCCATTTTTATCCCATTCTGGATCTTTGATGGTTAATGACATACCCCCTCGAGTAATCTATTAGGATCTCTATGCCTAGATGTCACTGATACAAATGGACACATTCAATGTATGGAGTGTCATCTGGGCACAAATGTACTCTTCTGGTCTGAAGATCATCTCATCGTGTAACATGGTTGTGAGTGGTGAATGATGGCGGAACACTTACAAACAGCACACAGAGCAAAGGAGTACTTTATGACTATGAACCCTGAGGTTGCAATGATTGAGAATACTGAAAAAACAGAGAAAGTGACATATGTATGGAGGTAGAGTGGGAACGAGCCTACCCCTTTTTTGTTTTTAATTTTACCCCCTTTTTCTCCCCAATTTCATGGTATCCAATTGTTAGTAGTGGAGGTAGAGTGGGAATGAGCCTGCCCCTTTTTTGTTTTTAATTTTACCCCCTTTTTCTCCCCAATTTCATGGTATCCAATTGTTATCTTGTCTCATCGCTACAGCTCCCATACGGGCTCTGGAGAGATGAAGGTTGAGAGCCATGCCCTCCGAAACACAACTCAACAGCTAGCACTGCGATGCAGTGCCTTAGACCCCTGCGCCACCCGGGAGGCAGGTAGCCTGCACTTTAGCTAGTTTCTTCAAGCCAAGCCGCACTGCTTCTTACCACAGCACGCATCCAACTTGGAAGCCAGCCGCACCAATGTGTCGGAGGAAACACCGTGCACCTAGCATCCTGGTCAGCGTGCACTGCGCCCGGCCTGCCACAGGAGTACACGATGAGACAAGGATATCCCTACCGGCCAAACCCTCCCTAACCAGGACGACGCTAGGCCAATTGTGCGTCGCACCATGGACCTCCTGGTCACAGCCTGCTGCGACAGAGCCTGGGCTCAAACCCAGAGTCTCTGGTGGCACAGCTAGCACTGCGATGCAGTGCCTTAGACCCCTGCGCCACCCGGGAGGGAGATAGCCTGCACTTTAGCTAGTTTCTTCATCTCTCACTTCCTGTTTTACATACACACACACAAACACACACACACACACTCTCTCTCAATTCAATTCAAAGGGGCTTTATTGGCATGAGAAACATGTTTACATTAGAAAACAAAACTGACAAGAAACATATATCACAACATTAACCAAAAACTATTAGAAATGAACAGTAAACATTGAACTCAAAGGTTTAAAAAATATTTTTAAAGATAAAAAAGACATTTCAGGTGTTATATTATCAGCTATGTAAAGTGTTTTAACAATGTGCAAATATTTGTAGTACGAATATGGGAAGATAAATAAACAGATACGTATTGGTGGTATTAACAATGTTGTCTCTCTCTCTCTCTCTCTCTCTCTCTCTCTCTGAGGCTGTCTTTAATTCAGCTTCATCTGGGTCAGCTGGTTTGAACAGAGAGCAGAGCTCTGCTCCAGTCTGACTGGGAGAACACAGATGCAAACAACATCTTCTTTCCTCCATCACTCACTCTGTCTCCATCTCTCTCAAACTTTATCTCTGTCCTTCGCATTCACTTTCTGTTACTCTCTTGCTTTTTCTCCTTTCCTCTCCCTTTTAGATGATCTCTTCTTCTTCTTTTCTTTATCTATCCCTCTCTTATGCTCTCTCAATACCTCTGTCTCACACTCTTCAACCTACAATGCAGAATTTACCTAATCAGTAAAGTGGAGGCTGTTATGTGATTGACAAGGCCCAGGTAAACAGGGATTATTTACATCAAATCTCTGTGAGTGACAGTGACTTGCGAAAGTATTCACCCCCTTTGGCATTTTTCCTATTTTGTTGCCTTATAACCTGGAATTAAAATAGATTTTTGGGGGGTTTGTATCATTTGATTTACGCAACATGCCCACTTTGAAGATGCAAAATATTTTTTATTGTGAAGCAAACAAGAAATAAGACAAAAAAACAGAAAACTTGAGTGTGCATAACTATTCACCCCCCAGAATTAATACTTTGTAGAGCCACCTTTTGCAGCAATTACAGCTGCAAGTCTCTTGGGGTACGTCTCTATAAGCTTGGCACATCTAGCCACTGGGATTTTTGCCCAGTCTTCAAGGCAAAACTGCTCCAGCTCCTTCAGGTTGGATGTCTTCCGCTGGTGTACAGCCATCTGTAAGTAATACGACAGATTCTCAAATAGATTGAGGTCTGGACATTGACTAGGCCATTCCAAGACATTTAAATGTTTCCTCCTAAAACCACTGGAGTGTTACATTAGCAGTATGCTTAGGGATATTGTCCTGCTGGAAGGTGAACCTCCGTCTAAGTCTCAAATCTCTGGAAGACTGAAACAAGTTTCTGTCAAGAATTTCCATGTATTTAGCACCATCCATCATTCCTTCAATTCTGACCAGTTTCCCAGTCCCCCATAGCATGATGCTGCCACCACCAGGCTTCACTGTGGGGATGGTGTTCTCGGGGTGATGCAGGTGTTGGGTTTGTGCCAGACATAGCGTTTTCCTTGAAGGTCACAAAGCTCAATTTTAGTCTCATCTGACCAGAGTACATTCTTCCATATGTTTGGGGAGTCTCCCACATGCCTTTTGGCAAACACCAAATGTGTTTGCTTATTTTTGTCTTTAAGCAATGGCTTTTTTCTGGCCACTCTTCCATAAAGCCCAGCTCTGTGGAGTGTACGGCTTAAAGCGGTCCTATGGACCGATACTCCTATCTCCACTGTGGAGCTTTGCAGCTCCTTCAGTGTTAGCTTTGGTCTTTTTTTTGCCTCTCTGATTAATGCCCTCCTTGCCTGGTCTGTGAGTTTTGAGGTGCAGCCCGCTCTTGGCAGGTATTTTATGGTGCAATATTGGTGCAATATTCTTTAAATTTTTTAATAATGGATTTAATGTTGCTCTGTGGGATGTTCAAAGTTTAGAATATGTTTTATAACCCAACCCTTTCAGAACAGATGTATGTATCATGTGACACATACATTGCACACAGGTGGACTTTATTAACTAATTATGTGACTTCTGAAGGTAATTGTTTGCACCAGATCTTATTTAGGGCCGTCATAGCAAAGGGGGTGAGAATATATATATATTTGCACGCACCACTTTTCAGTTTTTGTTGAAACACATTATTTTTTCCATTTCACTTCACCAATTTGGACTATTTTGTGTATGTCCATTACATGAAATCCAAATAAAAATCAGGTAATGCAACAAAATGGGAAAAACGTCAAGGGGGATGAATAATTTTGCACGGCACTGTGCCTACCTGGTGTGGTTTGTTGAACAGGAGAGAATGACAGACTGGGGTAAAGTTGCCCCCTAGAGACGCTGATCTAAAATGTTGCATTTTCTCCATTCCGTAATGGTTAAGGTTTAGGACTGGGGAATGTAAGCTAATTTTAGAGAGAGCCCTCTACTGTCACATTTGAATCAACTCTCCCAGTGCAGCAAGAGGTTCCCACAACCATGCTTTATATACTGATATAACATCCAGTGATAAAAACAACTCCTTTATCTCCTCCACCAAAGAAGAGAGCAGCCTTTGCCGTATACACACACATGCACGCCCACGCATGCCCACACACATACTGTACATACACACACACACACACACTATCTCTCTTCTATCAAATAGATATTATACACATACCCCCATCCCCAAAACAACAACATATAATAATTGGCTATTCTCTTTGAAACATGGTAGAGGGAAGGATGTGGGCTTGGGTAAGGACATACCTTGTTAGTGTGCTGTATCTGCCTTTCTGTCAGACAAAAGCTGGCACTCTGATACAGTATAGCCTCTCGCCCACTAACAAAGACAGCGGCTAGCAAGAATAGCTGTAGAAACATCTCAAATTAGCAACTCACTTTAGCTTTAACTTCTTTTAGGTATTTTCTAAACAGCTTTTCACTTCTTTGTTTCTCCAATTGTCAGGTCGATCACCCACCATTTACACACTCATTTGTGGTGCCCAAATTCAAGAATGAAAGTTGATTATTGTTGCTAGGCTACCTGTTACAGTGCTTTTAGCTTGCGGTTTGCGCACGCCTTTATCCAGATGGAATACAAAAATTATAGCCTCTGTCTGAAAGAATGATATAGATGTAATATTTGTCAAAGTATTGAGCATGTGCTCAAAACTCAAATAAGCATCAGAAATTGTAGTTATTTAAATATCAAAATACATATCATATCATATTTAGTCAAGAGCATATGCATTGTATGTGCTGAGGAAATATACTGTGTAGGCCTACTGTCAGTATGTGTCATCATATAGAGAAAAAAAGATGTTCACATGGGATCTCAGGATAGCTTATGAGTCAATATCTGGCAATACCATGTATGATATCTGGAAGGAATTCAAAAATGATTTGTGCATGAAAGAATAATATGGATTTCAAATTTGTCAAATTATTGAGCATGTGCTGTCCTTATTTTCAGCATATCAAGATCCAGATATGGACCTCAGCCAAGAGAAGCATATGAATATAGCTTCATATCTGGAATGGGCTGAGAAAACACAGATGTGATGTATACAGTCAATTTTTGTCAACATGTCCCATATCATAGGATATTGAATGAGTCCATATCTGGCCATAGGAAATGTCCATCCATGTGTGATATGCGGAGTAATTCCAATATCAAATCAAATCAAATTTATTTATATAGCCCTTCGTACATCAGCTGATATCTCAAAGTGCTGTACTAAAACCCCAAACAGCAAGCAATGCAGGTGTAGAAAAACGGTGGCTAGGAAAAACTCCCTAGAAAGGTCAAAACCTAGGAAGAAACCTAGAGAGGAACCAGGCTATGTGGGGTGGCCAGTCCTCTTCTGGCTGTGCCGGGTGTAGATTATAACAGAACATGGCCATGATGTTCAAATGTTCATAAATGACCAGCATGGTCAAATAATAATAATCACAGGCAGAACAGTTGAAACTGGAGTAGCAGCACGGCCAGGTGGACTGGGGACAGCAAGGAGCCATCATGTCAGATAGTCCTGAGGCATGGTCCTAGGGTTCAGGTCCTCCGAGAGAGAGAAAGAAAGAGAGAAAGAGAGAATTAGAGAGAGCATACTTAAATTCACACAGGACACCGGATAGGACAGGAGAAGTACTCCAGATATAACAAACTGACCCTAGCCCCCCGACACATAAACTACTGCAGCATAAATACTGGAGGCTGAGGCAGGAGGGGTCAGGAGACACTGTGGCCCCATCCGATGACACCCCCGGACAGGGCCAAACAGGAAGGATATACCCCACCCACTTTGCCAAAGTACAGCCCCCACACCACTAGAGGGATATCTTCAACCACCAACTTACCATCCTGAGACAATAGCCCACAAAGATCTCCGCCACGGCACAACCCAAGGGTGGGCGCCAACCCAGACAGGAAGATCACATCAGTGACTCAAGTGACGCACCCCTCCTAGGGACGGTATGAAAGAGCCCTAGTAAGCCAGTGATTCAGCCCCTGTAATAGGGTTAGAGGCAGAGAATCCCAGTGGAAAGAGGGGAACCGGCCAGGCAGAGACAGCAAGGGTGGTTCGTTGCTCCAGAGCCTTTCCGTTCACCTTCACACTCCTGGGCCAGACTACACTCAATCATATGACCCACTGAAGAGATGAGACTTCAGTAAAGACTTAAAGGTTGAGACTGCGTTTGCGTCTCTCACATGGGTAGGCAGACCATTCCATAAAAATGGAGCTCTATAGGAGAAAGCCCTGCCTGCAGCTGTTTGCTTAGAAATTCTAGGGACAATTAGGAGGCCTGTGTCTTGTGACCGTAGCGTACGTGTAGGTATGTACGGCAGGACCAAATCAGAGAGATAGGTAGGAGCAAGCCCATGTAATGCTTTGTAGGTTAGCAGTAAAACCTTGAAATCAGCCCTTGCCTTGACAGGAAGCCAGTGTAGGGAGGCTAGCACTGGAGTAATATGATCAAATTTTGGGGTTCTAGTCAGGATTCTAGCAGCCGTATTTAGCATTAACTGAAGTTTATTTAGTGCTTTATCTGGGTAGCCGGAAAGTAGAGCATTGCAGTAGTCTAACCTAGATGTGACAAAAGCATGGATACATTTTTCTGCATCATCTTTGGACAGAAAGTTTCTGATTTTGCAATGTTACGTAGATGGAAAAAAGCTGTCCTTGAAACAGTCTTGATATGTTCTTCAAAAGAGAGATCAAGGTCCAGAGTAACGCCGAGGTCCCTTCACAGTTTTATTTGAGACGACTGTACAACCATTAAGATTAATTGTCAGATTCAACAGAAGATCTTTTTGTTTCTTGGGACCTAGAACAAGCATCTCTGTTTTGTCCGAGTTTAAAAGTAGACAGTTTGCAGCCATCCACTTCCTTATGTCTGAAACACATGCTTCTAGCGAGGGAAATTTTGGGGCTTCACCATGTTTCATTGAAATATACAGTTGTGCCTCATCCGCATAGCAGTGAAAGTTAACATTATGTCTAGAAGACACATCTGGATTCAGAATTTGTCAGGATATGGTGCATATCCACAAAACTCAAAATTTACAAAGAAAATGCTCTGTATTCTCTAGAATATCAAAAATCTGACATGTAAAGATATCCCCTGATATGGATAGTTTTTGCTCAGTGTATGGTCTCTGGCTCAGTCCACACTGTGATTTATAAAAACCAGGGTCAAGGTAACTTTGCTAATCGCTATGGAGCACAGCACAGCTAACAGTATCTACGACATCCACTCTCCTCCTCACTCTTCTGCAACAGAATTGAATGATCAAAGATAAATATAGCGTTATGCAGTAATACTGGAGTTTTACCTGTAAAAGCTAGAGGCTAGCTAACCTACTAATTGGACCGGTAACTATTAGCAACTGTGGATAATTGGTTCCAAAGTTGTTTTAAGCATCAGAGTACCTGTAACTATGCAGGCTAGCTACCATTCAGATGTTTTTCTGAGTATCTAAAGAGTAAAGGTTAGGTAGTTATTGTAGCTAATGTACTAAACATTTTGCTAGCTTGTTAGCTAGCTATCTAGCTACCCGGCTAGCTAACTAAACAACAGCTGGAACGACCTATCTGTAATGTTTACAAGTTTCCCCGCTAGCTAGCTACTAGACGACCAATATAGCTTTTTGTTATGGACTCTAGCTAGAATATAGATCAATACGTTTATAGCAATATATAGCTAGCTACTACAATAGCCCAAATCTTTACACATTGTTTTGTTTGCACGTTTTGACATTGCTTGGCAGTATTTTGTATCACATATTCCAGCAAACACTTTCCCTTTGACAGCTAGGTTTATTACTGTAGAGACACCTTGAAGTTTTGGAGACACTGAGCTATATATTAACCTCCTTCATATGGATTTACTTTACTGCACAGTTAACTATGCTAGCTTTAGCTAGCTAGCCAGCCAAACGTGTATACTTAGCGAGCAACTGCTACTTACTGGCTAGCTAGCTACACTCTTGCAGTAGTGCCGCCATGTACAATGTTTCTTCAGAAGCAATGAAATGTTCCAGTTGTGTTGGCATTTCACGTATTCACTTAACCCACTCTTCAGAATAATGTAGCTATTTTCTTTCTCCCCGTTTCACTGGCATCAGCCCTTCCAACATCTCCCAACAGTCTAAATGCATTGCAGACCGCAGCCACAGTAGCAACAGATTGTAATGAGCCCACATGTGTTCTCTAACATGTTTGTAGAGAACATCCCTATAACTGACACCTAAGTCAGAAAAAGTTACACGTCATTGACATGGATTTCCAAAGTTTCCACTTCACATGCACAACTACAGTGAAATGCCTTTCTTGCAAATTCAAAATGCAATAATCATTAACAATGTATTACTAGAAAAAAAACATAAGAAATAAGAAAAGGAAATATGAAATACACAAAAAGTAAGAATGCTATATACAGGAAATATTTTAAAAGGTCAGTTCCAAACCCATATTTACATGTGCAGGGATACTGGAGTGATGGAGGTGGATACGTATAGGGGTACGGGGACTAGGCAACAGAATATAAGATAAACAGAATAGCAGCAGCTTGTATGTATAACGCCCGGGGTGTAGTGGGTGAGAAGTCAGGCGCAGGAAGCAGAGATTTCAGGGTAGTGCTATATCGTTTAATGCACAAAAACCGGTGAACATACACCAACCCCACGGAACACCAAAAACAAATTCCCCAAACACGGGGGACTTAAACAGTCCAGCAAAACCCAAGAACATGGGCAAACCGAGACACACGTACACCAAACAATCCCGCAGGCAGGCCTGCTGGTAAATAAAGCCCGACCAATCAGCCTAAAATGAACACAGGTGAAACCAATAAACAGAGAGGGGGAAAAGGCCGGCAACGACGACCGCCGAGCGCCACCCGAACAGGAAGGGGAGCCACCTTCGGTAGGAGTCGTGACAGTATGTAAGTGGGTGTGTAGAGTGATTTATTTATTTAGAATTCAAGGCACACTTAACCAGCATGGCAACCACAGCCTTCTCCAGCGATATGCTATCCCATCTGGTTTGCGCTTAGTGGGACTATCATTTGTTTTTCAATGGGACAATGACCTAAAACATACTTCCAGGTTGTGTAAGGGCTATTTAACCAAGAAGGAGGATGATGGAGTGCTGCATCAGATGACCTGGCCTCCATGTGTTATTTCAAAGTTTTGATGTCTTCACTATTTTTCTACAATGTAGAAAATAGTCATAATAAAGAAAAAACAATGAGTAGTTGTGACCAAACTTTTTACTGGTACTGGCATCTCTTCACGGCGGCGGCTCCGGTGCGGGACGTAGACCCCCTCCACCCGCAGATCCCTCCGCTTTGGTGGCGGCCCTAGTGCATGGACCTTCACTGGTGGAACCGGGGCGCAGATCATCGCCGGTGGAACCGGGCCGCAGATCATCGCCGGAGAACCCAGACCACCGATCATCGCCAGAGGCTCCGGACCGGGGACCGTCGCCGCAGGCTCCGGGCCATGGATCATCCCTGGAGGCTTTGTGCCACGGATCATCACTTGAGGCTTCGTGCCGTGGATCATCACTGAAGGCTTCGTGCCATGTATCATCACTGGAGGCTTCGTGCCATAGATCATCACTGGAGGCTTCGTGCCCTGGATCATCACTGGAGGCTTCGTGCCATGGATCATCACAGTTTCATCATAGTGCTTGATGGTTTTTGTGACTGCACTTGAAGAATCTTTGAAAGTTCTTGAAATGTTCCATATTGACTGACCGTCATGTCTTAACGTAATGATGGATTGTTGTTTCTCTTTGCTTATTTGAGCTGTTCTTGCCATAATATGGACTTGGTCTTTTACCAAATAGGGCTATCTTCTGTATACCAACCCTACCTTGTCACAACAAAACTGGTTGGCTCAAATGCATTAAGAAGGAAGGCACTCTGTTAATTGTTAATTGAAATGCATTCCAAATGACTACCTCATGAAGCCAATTGAGAGAATGCCAAGAGTGTGCAAAGCTGTCATCAAGGCAAAGGGTAGCTACATTGAAGAATC
Organism: Oncorhynchus masou masou; assembly: GCF_036934945.1. NCBI lineage: Eukaryota > Metazoa > Chordata > Actinopteri > Salmoniformes > Salmonidae > Oncorhynchus > Oncorhynchus masou. The sequence continues at coordinate 55,305,471 of NC_088235.1, forward strand.
TCGCATATGAAATATAATTGGATTTCTTTAACACTTTTTTGGTTATTGTCACGCCCTGGTCGAAATATGTTATGTTTATTCTTCATTTATTCGGTCAGGCCAGGGTGTGACATGGGTTATTGTGGTGTGTTTTTGTCTTGGGGTTTTGTGGGATGTCTAGCGTTAGTCTATGGCTGCCTGAGGCGGTTATCAATCAGAGTCAGGTGATTATCGTTGTCTCTGATTGGGAACCATATTTAGGCAGCCATATTCTTTGTGTGTTTCGTGGGTGATTGTCCTTAGTGTCCTTGTTCCTGTCGCTGTGTTAGTTTACACTAGTATAGGCTGTTTCGGTTTTCGTTACGTTCATTTACGTTCTTTGTTTTGTATTGATTCGTGTTTACGTTTGTTTATTAAACATGGATCGCAATCTACACGCTGCATTTTGGTCCGACTCTCTTTCACCGCATGAAAACCGTCACAGAATCACCCACCCTAAACGGACCAAGCAGCGTGTTAACAGGCAGGTGCAGCGAAAGGAGGAATGGACATGGGAAGACGTTTTGGATGGCAAAGGTTGTTACACTTGGGAGGAGATACTGGCTGGAAGAGATCGCCTTCCATGGGAACAGGTGGAGGCACTTAGGAGAGCAGAGGCAGCTGGAGAGAGGAGCCGGCGATATGAGGGAACACGGTTGGCAAGGAAGCCCGAGAGTCAGCCCCAAAAATGTATTGGGGAGGGCTCACAGGGAGTGGGCTACGCCAGGTAGGAGACCTGTGCAAACTCCCTGTGCTTACCGGGGAGCTAGAGAGACCGGGCAGGCACCGTGTTATGCAGTGGTGCGCACGGTGTCCCCAGTGCGGGTGCATAGCCCGGTGCGGTATATTCCAGCTCCTCGTATCGGCAGGGCTAGAGTGGCCATCGAGCCAGGTAAGGTTGGGCAGGCTCGGTGCTCAAGAGCTCCAGTGCGCCTGCACGGTCCGGTCTACCCAGTACCACCTCCACACCCCAGCCCTCCGGTGGCAGCTCCCCGCACCAGGCTTCCTGTGCGTGTTCTCGGCCCAGTACCACCAGTGCCAGCACTACACATCAGACCTACTGTGCGCCTCGCTTGTTCAGTGCAGCCAGAGCTGCCAGCCTGCATGGAGCAGCCAGAGCTGCAAGCCTGCATGGAGCAGCCAGAGCTGTCAGTCTGCATGAAGCAGCCAGAGCTGCCAGTCTGTATGGAGCAGCCAGAGCGGCCAGTCTGCATGAAGCAGCCAGAGCTGCCAGTCTGCAAGGAGCCGCCAGTCTGCCCAGCGCGGCCAGTGCCGCCAGTCTGCCCAGTGCCGCCAGTCTGCCCAGTGCCGCCAGTCTGCCCAGAACCGCCAGTCAGCCAGGATCTGCCGGAACCGCCAGTCAGCCAGGATCTGCCGGAACCGCCAGTCAGCCAGAGTCTTCCAGATCCGCCAGTCAGCCAGACTCTTCCAGATCTGCCAGTCAGCCAGACTCTTCCAGATCTGCCAGTCAGCCAGACTCTTCCAGATCTGCCAGTCAACCAGACTCTTTCAGATCTGCCAGTCAACCAGACTCTTCCAGATCTGCCAGTCAACCAGACTCTTCCAGATCCGCCAGCCAACCAGACTCTTCCAGATCCGCCAGCCAGCCAGGATCTGCCGGAGCCAACTACCTGCCTGAGCTTCCTCTCAGTGCTGAGCTTCCTCTCAGTGCTGGGCTTCCTCTCAGTCCCGAGCTTCCCCACAGTGCTGAGCTTCCCCTCAGTGCTGAGCTTCCCCTCAGTGCTGAGCTTCCCCTCAGTGCTGAGCTGCCCCTGTACCGAGCTGCCCCTCTGTCCCGAGCTGCCCCTCTGTCCCGAGCTGCCCCTCTGTCCCGAGCTGCCCCTCTGTTCCGAGCTGCCCCTCTGTTCCGAGCTGCCCCTCATTCCCGAGCTGCCCCTCTGTCCCGAGCTGACCCTCAGTCCAGTGGGGTCCTGGTTGAGGACTACTAGGCCATGGTCGGCGGCGAAGGTGGACTATCCTAGGACGCGAGGAGAGGGGACTAAGACATTTATAGAGTCGGTTCCACGTCCCGCGCTGGAGCCGGAGCCGCCACCATGGACAGACGCCCACCCGGACCCTCCCTATTGTTTTGATGTGCGTCCGGGAGTCCGCACCTTAGGGGGGGTGGGGGTTCTGTCACGCCCTGGTCGAAATATATTATGTTTATTCTTCATTTATTCGGTCAGGCCAGGGTGTGGCATGGGTTATTGCGGTGTGTTTTTGTCTTGGGGTTTTGTGGGATGTCTAGCGTTAGTCTATGGCTGCCTGAGGCGGTTCTCAATCAGAGTCAGGTGATTATCGTTGTCTCTGATTGGGAACCATATTTAGGCAGCCATATTCTTTGTGTGTTTCGTGGGTGATTGTCCTTAGTGTCCTTGTTCCTGTTGCTGTGTTAGTTTACACTAGTATAGGCTGTTTCGGTTTTCGTTACGTTCATTTACGTTCTTTGTTTTGTATTGATTCGTGTTTACGTTTGTTTGTTAAACATGGATCACAATCTACACGCTGCATTTTGGTCCGACTCTCTTTCACCGCATGAAAACCGTCACAGTTATTATATAAATCCATGTGTTATTTCATAGTTTTGATTTCTTCACTGTTATTCTATAAAATAGTAAAAAATAAAGAAATACCCTAGCATAAGTAGGTGTGTCCAAACTTTTGACTGGTACTGTTTTTGCATGTTATGATGGACTTAGTGTTTGTGTGTTGGAGTGACAGTTGGAGTATGCATAGAGACAGTGCAAAGATTGAAATAAAAGGTCAATGAAGATATGTGTAGCTATTAATCAGTCTTATTGCTTGAGGATAGAAGCTGTTCAAGAGCCTGTTGGTGTCAGATTTGATTCACCGGTACCTAATGCTGTGCGGCAGCAGTGAAAATAGTCTATGGCCTGGGTGGTTGGAGTCTTTGACGATTTTCTGGGCCTTTTTTTCATACCGCCTGATATAGAGGTCCTGTATGGCAGGGAACTCGGCCCCAGTGATGTACTGGGCTGTCCACACAACCCTCTGTAGTGCCATGCGATCGAGGGCAGTGCTATTTCCATACCAAGCAGTGATACAGCCAGTCAATATGCTCTCAATGGTACAGCTGTTGAACCTTTTGAGGATTTGAGGGCCCATGCCAAACTTTTTCAACCTCCTGAGGGGGAAGAGACACTTCTTCATGGCTGTGCTTGTGTGTTTGGAACATTTTAAGTCTTTAATGATTTGGAGACAGAGGAACTTGAAGTTTCCTGTAGTCCACAATCAGCTCCTTGGTCAGCTCCTTGACCTTGCTGACGTTGAGGGAGAGGGAGAGGTTGTTGCTCCGGCACCACACTGCCAGTTCACTGACCTCCTGCTTGTAGGCTGACACACCTTTGTGTCGTCAGTGAATGGTGTTGGAGTCGTGCGTGGCCACACAGTTGTGGGTGAACAGGGAGTACAAAAGGGGACTAAGCACACACCCCTGTGGGGCTCATGTGTTAAGGGTCAGTGTAGCGTAGGTGATGTGCCTACCCTCACCACTTGGGGTCAGCCCGCCAGGAAGTCCAGGATTCAGTTACAGAGGGAGGTGTTCAGACCCAGAGTCCTATGCTTGGTGATGAGCTTGGAGGGAACAATGGTGTTGAACACTGAGCTGTAATCAATGAACGACATTCTCACATAGGTATTCTTCTTATCTAGGTAGGGGAGGGCAGTGCGGAGAGTAATTCAGATGTCGTCGTCTTTGGATCTGTTGGGGTAGTATGCAAATTGGAGTGGGTTTAGGGTAGCTGGCATAGTGGAGTTAACTATTCATGAAAATCGCAAATGAAATGAAATAAATATATTTGCTCTCAAGCTTAGACTTTTGTTAACAACACTGTCATCTCAGATTTTCAAAATATGCTATTGAACTATAGCTAAACAAGCATTTGTGTAAGAGTATTGATATCTAGCATAGCTATAAGCCTAGAATTCAGCCAGCAACATTTTCACAAAAACAAGAAAAGCATTCAAATAAAATCATTTACCTTTGAAGAACTTCAGATTTTTTCAATGAGGAGACTCTCAGTTAGATAGCAAATGTTCAGTTTTTCAAAAAATATTATTTGTGTAGGACATAACGCTACGTTTTGTTCACGTTTGGCTATGAAAGAAACCTGTATCCAGTTATAGCCTCAAGCTCATTAGCATAACGTAACGTTAACTATTTATGAAAATCGCAAATGAAATGAAATAAATATGCTAGCTCTCAAGCTTAGCCTTTTCTTAACAACACTGTCATCTCAGATTTTCAAAATATGCTTTTCAACCATAGCAAAACAAGCATTTGTGTAAGAGTATTGATAGCTAGCGTAGCATTTAGCGTAGCATTTAGCGGGCAACATTTTCACAAAAACCAGAAAAGCATTCAAATAAAATCATTTACCTTTGAAGAACTTCGGATGTTTTCAATGAGGAGACTCTCAGTTAGATAGCAAATGTTCAGTTTTTCCTGAAAGATTCTTTGTGTAGGAGAAATAGCTCCGTTTTGTACATCACGTTTGGCTACCAAAAAAAAAAAAAAAAAAAATTCAGTCACCAAATCGCCCACCTTTTTTCCAAATTAACTCCATAATATCGACTGAAACATGGCAAACGTCGTTTAGAATCAATCCTCAAGGTGTTTTTCACATATCTCTTCATTGATATATCGTTCGTGGAAGTCTGCTTTCTTCTCTGAATTACATGGAAAAATACTTGCAGCTGAGGTTTACGCACCAATTTCGACGCAGGACACCGGGCGGACACCTGGTAAATGTGGTCTCTTATGGTCAATCTTCGAATGATATGCCTACAAATATGTCACAATGCTGCAGACACCTTGGGGAAACGGCAGAAATTGTGGGCTCATTCCTGGCGCATTCACAGCCATATAAGGAGACATTGGAAAACAGCGCTTCAAAAATTTAGCTAATTTCCTGTTTGAAGTTTCATCTTGGTTTCGCTTGTAGCATCCGTTCTGTGGCACTCACAGATAATATCTTTGCAGTTTTGGAAATGTCAGAGTGTTTTCTTTCCAAAGCTGTCAATTATATGCATAGTCGAGCATCTTTTCGTGACAAACTATCTTGTTTAAAACGGGAACGGATTTTTTATCCAAAAATGAAATACTGCCCCTAGAGTTCCAAGAGGAACTTGATACTCCCCATCCCGGATCCGGGATCGGGAATAAAGCCTCAGGCTCATTAGCATAACGCAACGTTAACGATTTCTGAAAATCGCAAATAAAATGAAAATAAGGCGCCTGCTCTCAAGCTTAGCCTTTTCTTAACAACACTGTCATCTCAGATTTTCAAAATATGCTTTTGAACCATAACAAATCACTAATTTGTGTAAGAGTATGCTAAGCTAGCTTAGCATTTTGAGTAGCATTTAGCACGCAACATTTTCACAAAAACCAGATAACCAAATAAATAAAATAATTTACCTTTGAAGAGCTTCGGATGTTTTCAATGAGGAGACTCTCAGTTACATAGCAAATGTTCAGTTTTTCCTGAAAGAATCTTTGTTTTAAGAGAAATCGCTCCTTTTTGTACATCACATTTGGCTACCGAAACGAACCGGAAGTTCAGTCACCAAAACGTCAAACTTTTTCCGAATTAACTCCATAATATCGACCGAAACATGGCAAACGTTGTTTGGAATCAATCCTCAAGGTGTTTTTTCACATATCTCTTCATTGATATGCAGTTCGTGGAAGCCTGCTTTCCCCTCAGAATCGCATGGAAAAATACCAGCAGCTGAAAAAGACGCACCAATTTCGACGGAGGACACCGGGCGGACACCTGGAAAATGTAGTCTCTTATGGTCAATCTTCCAATGATATGCCTACAAATACGTCACAATGCTGCAGACACCTTGGGGAAACGACAGAAAGGGCAGGCTCATTCCTCTCGCATTCACAGCCATATAAGGAGACAATGGAAAACGGAGCCTCAAAAATCCTGCTGGTTTCCTGGTTGCCGTTTCATCTTGGTTTTGCCTGTAGCTCCCGTTCTAGGGCACCCACAGACAATATCTTTGCAGTTCTGGAAAATTCAGAGTGTTTTCTTTCCAAAGCTATCAATTATATGCATAGTCAAGCATCTTTTTGTGACAAAATATCTTGTTTAAAACGGGAACGTTTTTCATCCAAAAATGAAATTGCGCCCCTAGAGTTTCAAGAGGTTTTAACGTTGCGTTATGCTAATGAGCTTGAGGCTATAAATAGGATCCCGGATACAGGATTGCGCGTCGCATGAAGTTAATGTTTGCCATAACCAGCCTCTCAAAGCACTTAATTATTACAGAAGTGAGTGTGACAGGGTGGTAGTCATTGTGGCATAAAACCTTAGATTTCTTAGAAAAAGGAATGATTGTTCAGACTGAGACAAGGAGAGATTAAAAATTATTGTGAGCTGTTCTGCGCATGCTCTGAGAACGCGTCCATGGAATACTGTCGGGGCCCACAGCCTTGCAGGTGTCGGTCTGAGCGAGACCCACCATATCCTCTGGGTCGGTGACGGGCCTCACACCCGGCTCGGTGTTCTTGTTGTCAAAGCGTGCATAAAATGCATTGAATACGTTTGGTAGAGAGGCATCGTTGGCAGATCATGGTTGGGTCTTTCTTTGTCATCCGTAATGGACTGTATCCCCTGCCACATGCAGCGGGCATCGGCGCTTCTGTAATATGATTCCACCTTATTCCTATATTGTCCTTTTTCTCGTTTGATGACTCTGCAGAGGACATAGCGGGCCTTCTTGTACTTATTCCTGTCTGTGGCCGTAGCATCAGGGTTGTCTACGATAGCTCTGTGTGCGGTAGCCCTGTTCTTCAGTTTAGCGCCAACATTGGTGTTAATCCAGGGCTTTTGATTGGGAAAGCATCGAACCCTCACCAACGTCTCCAATGCATTTTCTAATGAAGCCGGTGATGGAGGTGGTTAGCTCGGCAATGTTGTCGGCGGAGTCTCTAAACATATTCCCCCTAGCAAAGCAGTCCTTTAGCATAACCTCTGGTTATGGTGACCTTTTGTCAACAGAGCGAATTGTGGGTACTTCCTGTTTATGTTTCTGCTTGTAAACAGGGAGCAAGAGTAAGGAGTCATGATCTGATTTGCCGAATGGCGGACGAGGGAGGGCCTTGTATGCTTGCTTGTGGGTAGAATAGCAGTGGTCTAGGACTTTATAACTCCTAGTGGCATTGGAGATGTTGATGGAAGTTGGGCATCACGTGTCTTAGTGACGTGACGCCGAATCACGATAATAGCAGAAAACTCCCTCGGGAGGTAGAAGGGTAGGCATTTGACCATCAGGTATTCCAAGACGTTTGAAACAGTAGGTCAACACTTCCACCACGCTGGAATTAGCACACCAGTTGGAGTTGACGATGAGGCAAACACCTCCCCCAATCCATTTCCCTGACTCAACTGTCCTGTCTGCCCGGTGAATGAAGAATCCATCGAGTTGGATAGTCGTGGGGGTATATTGTCCATGTTTCTGAAAAGCAAAGAATATTGCAGTTCCGAGAATCCCGTTGGTAATCCGCAATTGGAGGTCATCCATTTTATTATCAAGGGATTGTACATTAGCCAGTTGAATGGAGGGAATCAGTGTTGTTATACAGCAAGCATGTATAGGTCTACAAAGGGCTTAAAATGGCCACTTTCATCATGATTTGTAAGATAAAAAGGCATGTCAAACATCCTTCCTCCCAATGACGTTTCTATGTGAGAATTGCCAGAACAAACTGAGATACCTAAAATATTTTCGCCCTCCCCTTCTCTTGCTTTCTCACAGATGCACACCCACATACACAAATTTACACGCACACACGCACACACGCACACATGCACCCACGCTCTTTTATATATCTCTTAAGCATACATGTCCACCCTCTCTGATTATGTCCAGTCAGCTCCAATGTCATTATTATAAGAAACTGGTTGATTCTATGGAAGTCCCAGATTATTACTAATTTGGTCCCTGATATGGTTAATGAATACTAATGGAAGTTGGGTTGTAAGAGTGTGTGTGGGAAAACTGTGTTAGTTTCTTTGCTTGCAAACAGCAATGGACTCTGTTTTGTTGAAGTCAGGGAATTGGACTGATTTGAAGTGGGAGTAACATTTTTGTAAATATTAGATAATATTAGCTATAGAGAAGAGCATTCATTTCTGTCACTGTGCGAGCAGACACACACACACACACATGCACACAGACACACAGAGTCTATTGAGTCTATTCATGTTCTGCAGTACAGTATTAGCTCTGGCTGTGATTAAACACTGAACTATTCTGCTCCCAGCTCCCCAAATACACCGTGCCTAATTCATCACCCCCACCCAAATTTAGACTTTACATGTATTCTGGGAACCCATAGGACCTGGAAAAGAATAGAGGGAGGACAGGAGGATGGGAGGAGAAATGGATAGGAGGTGGGGGATAGCGTTCTGTAGCTGAAGACTTACAGTGCATTTGTAAAGTATTCAGACCCCTTGACTTTTTAAATATTTTGTTACATTACATACAGCCTTATTCTAAAATTGATAGAACATATTTTTTTCATCAATCTACACACAATTCCCTATAATGACAAAGCGAGAAAAAAACAAGTTTTTAGATATTTTTTACAAATAAAAAAACAGAAATACCTTATTTACATAAGTACTCAGACCCTTTGCTAAGGGACTTGAAATTGAGTTCAGGGGAATCCTGTTTCCTTTGATCATCCTTGAGATGTTTCTACAACTTGATTGGAGTCCACCTGTGATAAATTCAGTTGATTGACCATTATTTGGAAAGGAACACACCTGTTGACAGTGCATGTCAGAGCAAAAAACAAGCCATGAGGTCAAAGGAATTGTCCGTAAAGCTCAGAGACAGGATTGTGTCGAGGCTCAGATCTGGAGAAAACATTTCTGCAGCATTGAAGGTTCCCAAGAACACAGTGGCCTTCATCATTCTTAAATGGAAGACGTTTGAAACCCCCAAGACTATTCCTAGAGCTGGCCGGCCAGCCAAACAGAGCAATCGGGCGAGAAGGGCCTTGGTCAGGGAGGTGACCAAGAACCCGATGGTCACTCTGACAGCCCACTTGTAATTTGCTAAAGGCACCTAAAGGACTCTCAGACCATGAGAAACAAGATTATCTGCTCTGGTGAAACCAAGATTGAACTCTTTGGCCAAAAGCCAAGCATCACTTCTGGAGGAAACCTGGCACCCATCCCTACGGTGAAATATGGTGGTGACAGCATCATGCTGTGGCGATGTTTGTCAGCAGCAGGGATTGGGAGACTAGTTAGGATTGAGGGAAAGCTGAGTACAGGGAGATCATTGATAAAAAACCTGCTCCGGAGTGCTCAGAACCTCAGACTGAGGACCAATATTCACAATCCAACAGGACAATGACCCTAAGCACACAGCCAAGACAACACAGGAGGGGCTATGGGACAAGTCTCTGAATGTCTTTGAGTGGCCCAGCCAAAGCCTGGACTTGAACCCGATCTAACATCTTTGGAGAGACCTGAAAATAGCTGTGCAGCGATGCTCCCATACTACTACGACAAAGCTTGAGAGGATCTGCAGAGAAAAATGAGAGAAACTCTCAGAATACAGGTGTGTCAAGCTAGTAGTGTCATACCCAACAAGACCCAACAAGACTCAAGGCTGTAATTGCTGTCAACAAAGTACTGAGTAAAGGGTTTGAATAGTTATGTAAATGTTCTATTTCAGTTTTTGTATTTTTTTTTAATTTGCACACATTTCTAAAAACCTGTTTTTGCTTTGTCATTATGGGGTATTGTGTGTAGATTGATGAGGGTAAAAAAAAACTATTTAATACATTTTAGAATAAGGCTGTAACGTAAAAAAATGTGGAAAATTCAAGGGGTCTGAATACTTTTCGAATGCACTGTAGATGAGGTGAGAGAAGGGTTTATCCTCTCCTCTCTGCTTCATCTCCTCTCTTCTTCCCCCCTTTCACACCAACCCTTGATGGGGAGAGGAGTGGGCCTGTACCTCGCACCAGTAATTCCTGAGAGGGGTGGTGGTTTGTTGACTGTGAGGTCCATCCCATATCCCCGCCTGTTATATATAGAAGTCCCATAAATGTCCTCAATAAGCAAGTGATTGATGAGATTGGGTGAGTCCTGCTATGCCTCTCTATTGGCCTCTACATCCATCCTCATCCAATGAACCAGCCACGACTCTATTATGGTCTCTGTTGATTTAAACCTGGACCTTTAACCTTGGTAAGAGTGCTGAACTCTTTAAGTCTGAGGCAGAGTAGGGATGGATGGCAGGCAGCTGGTTTGAATAGCTCTGACGCTACAGGAGGAGAAACAGAACGGAACTGTAATTGTGTAAAGATGTGGTGTGTTGAGTGTAAACACAGGCGCACACACAGAAACACAGACACGACCTCACCTCTCTCTCTCTCACACACACACACACACACACACACACACACACACACACACACACACACACACACACACACACACACACACACACACACACACACACACACACACACACACACACACACACACACACACACACACTCACGGTATCATGAGTAATGTAACAAGCTCCTTGACTACATGCCTGGGTTCAAATGTGCAAAGCTCTTTTATACACTCAACACAGACACAGACACAGAGATACACTTTCTGTTATACACTCGCATACATGCACTTTACGTAATTCACTTCTGTCAGATTTGAACATTTGGAGATTGAGCTTTGAGACAATCCATGATGTTTTGGAATTTATAACATCGTCCATTGGAGAGGCACTGTATTGGAAGTAAAGATTAGGAAAAATATTGGAAGGGAATATGTGGAAAGAGTTTCCCAGACAACAAAACAGTGGAATGGCAAGTATACTGTACTGCCAGCAAGGTCCCATCTGTGACTGGATGACGCACACAGTAGGTACTACACTCACAGAGAGGGATTGTTTGAGGACCTGTGTTTGTGTGTGTGAGGTAGGGAGGGAAGGGGTGTCCATATTTTTATACAGCCTGAGGCAACAGATGCTTATTTCCCAATCATCAACACTCCGCTCTGTCTTCCTCACCTCCTAAAGTCAGAAGTCTCTCACTGTGTGTGAAATAGCCGGAGCTCTCCAATAGAGATTAGCCCGGGGCCTTTCTTCACTTGAACAAAGCAAACACAATCAGAGATCTCTTCACTTGCACTTCCAGGGCTAGAGGAACCCATTAGCTTTTTAATTACTCAGAGCACATGAATCGTCTGATCAGAGTCTTGGAGGGAAAATTAAGTGTGTGTGTGTGTGTGTGCGTGCGTGCGTGTGTGTATGTGTGAGAGAGAGACAGAGAAAGCGTGTGTGTACCTGACCTGTGTGCCCGTGTGTGTGTGTGTGTGTGTGTGTATAGTTCATTACTTTACTGTAGGGTTTAGAAGGGTTCTCTGTCAGCAATCTCCTCCCTATGAAAAGACACATTTGCTTATGATATCAATCTCTATAATGGAGAGACTTGTCTTCAGACTGCTCCTTATTGTTTGAATCCACGTTTAGATATGCAGAATTGCACCGATCTATTGTCAATCCACCAAAAGTCATAATTGGTTAAAGATGTGTGTGAGACAAGATAAGCTAAAGCAGTACTAGAGTGTAGTGTCATTTCAGAAAAGTAGAAATCAGGTAATCCCTTTTTGGATGTCCTGCTTGACTGCATTAATCTATTATCTGAAGTCATTTTTGCATGGGGAGTTGTTTAAACCACATCTGTGCTGTAAGAATTAGCTGTGCTGGGGTGTGGTGTCATTCTGTGAGGTCAAGGAGATATAACTCTCTCTGGGAAGTGAGGTGTGACATTCTTCATCATGGTCGTCACCTGGACATGTCACGTCCCATGAATCTATATGATTTGTTGTTGAATCTACAGTGTGTGATTGGTTTGAGCCCAGATGTGACATCTGACAATGGAGTATTTTTGGAATTGCAGGAGAAAGGACCCTCACACACACACACACACACACACACACACACACACACACACACACACACACACACACACACACACACACACACACACACACACACACACACACACACACACACACACACACACACACACACACACACACACACCACAGTCCCCCACCATGTGGCTGTACAGGGCTGGTAAAAAACTGCCTACCCACAGTCCTAGGCCATGGAGTGGTCACTATATGCTGTCAAGGCAACACATCGAACCCATCTGCGTTTAAACTCTAACAACCACCTCTGCTCCGGTGTCTGCTCTCACCGTGACTGACATCTGACATTATCTGACATCATCTTGATTGCTTGTGGACATCTAATTTGATTAGTGCCATTGTCAGAAAACAAAACAAGGAGAAAACCAACCTGCTTGGACAGTACGATACTGTCTGTAAATTGGCTGATCCTTTAAAAGAACTGTTAATGGGCCGCTAGTCTCTAGAGCTGTAGAGGATTCATCTCCTCATCTGTGGTGGGGAGCCAAACCTCCAAGTCAGCAGGACAGATACAACATGGGCTTTCGCATGTTCCCTGTGTGTGTGTGTGTGTGTGTGTGTGTGTGTGTGTGTGTGTGTGTGTGTGTGTGTGTGTGTGTGTGTGTGTGTGTGTGTGTGTGTGTGTGTGTGTGTGTGTGTGTGTGTGTGTGTGTGTGTGTGTGTGTGTGTGTGTGTGTGTGTGTGTGTGTGCGTGCGTGCGTGTGTGTGTGCACACGTGTGTGCTTGTGTGTGTGTGTCAGCAGGTACGTGAGCATGCCTGTGTGAGTGTGTTGTGTATGTGTGTCAGAGAGACAGAATGAGATAAGAGGCAGCAAGAGTGTATGTTTGTTTGTGTGTGAGATTGAGCAGACTCCTGTAAAGTGCCTTCAGAAAGTATTCATACCTCTTGACTTATTCCACATTTTTCACATAATTTGCATAGGTATTCACAGAAAAAAATCACCTTTGGCAGCAATTACAGCTGTGAGTCTCTAACAGCGTTGCACACCTGGATTGTACAATATTTGCACATTATTATTACAATTCTTCAAATTAATCATTGCTAGACAGCCATTTTCATGTCTTGCCATAGATTTTCAAGCCGAAAGTCAAAACTTCAGCTAGGCCACTCAGGAACATTCAATGTCGTCTTGGTAAGCAACTCCAGTGTATATTTGGCCATGTGTTTCAGCTTATTGTCCTGCTGAAAGGTGACTTTGTCTCTCAGTGTCAGCTGGAAAGCAGATTGAACCAGCTTTTCCTCTAGGCCTTTGCCTGTGCTTAGTTCTATTCCATTTATTTTCATCCTAAAAAATATGCTGTGGTCCATGCCGATAACAAGCATACCCATAACATGATGCAGCCACCACAATGTTTCAAATATGGAGATTGGTATTCAGTAATGTGCTGTATTGGATTTGTGTTTGAAATTCACTAATCGACTGAGGGACCTTACAGATAATTGTATGTGTGACGTACAGAGATGAGGTAGTTATTCAAAAATCATATTTAAAACTCTATTATTGCACTCACTATTATTGAGTGAGTTTATGCAACTTATTATGTGACTTGTTAAACCTCTTGGGGCTAGGGGGCAGAATTTTCACTTTTGGATAATAACCCTGACCTGTTATTGCCAAGGGATATTTCTTAGTAACCTGTTTTCAGTTCCTACCGCTTCCACTGGATGTCACCAGTCTTTGGAATTTGGTTGAGGTTATTCCTTTGTGCAATGAAGAAGTAGGCCAACTCGGAACTGGCTACACTTTTGTGAGTTGCGCAAGATGTGAAAAGACGTGCAAGACGTGCTGGTTTGTTGAACACAGATTGCCCCGTCTACAATTTGATCGATTATTAACATTTCAAAATACGTAAAGTTGTATTACATAAGTAGTTTGAAATATTTTGGCAAAGTTTATAGGCAACTTTTGAAATATTTTGTAGTGACGTTGCGTTTTTTGTAAGCTGTTTTTTTCTGGATCAAACGCGCTTTATAAATGGACATTTTGGATATACAGTGGGGCAAAAAAGTATTTAGTCAGCCACCAATTGTGCAAGTTCTCCCACTTAAAAAGATGAGAGAGGCCTATAATTTTCATCATAGGTACACTTCAACTATGACAGACAAAATGAGAAAAACAATCCAGAAAATCACATTGTAGGATTTTTAATAATTAATTTATTTTATTTGCAAATTATGGTGGAAAATAAGTATTTGGTCAATAACAAAAGTTTATCTCAATACTTTGTTATATACCCTTTGTTGGCAATGACAGAGGTCAAACGTTTTCTGTAAGTCTTCATAAAGTTTTCACACACTGTTGCTGATATTTTGGCCCATTCCTCCATGCAGATCTCCTCTAGAGCAGTGATGTTTTGGGGCTGTTGCTGTGCAACACGGACTTTCAATTCCCTCCAAAGATTTTCTATGGGGTTGAGATCTGGAGACTGGCTAGGCCACTCCAGGACCTTGAAATGCTTCTTACGAAGCTACTCCTTCGTTGCCCGGGCGGTGTGTTTGGGAAAATTGTCCTGCTGAAAGACCCAGCCACGTTTCATCTTCAATGCCCTTGCTGATGGAAGGAGGTTTTCACTCAAAATCTCACGATACATGGCCCCATTCATTCTTTCCTTTACACGGATCAGTCGTCCTGGTCCCTTTGCAGAAAAACAAACCCAAAGCATGATGTTTCCACCCCCATGCTTCACAGTAGGTATGGTGTTCTTTGGATACAACTCAGCATTCTTTGTCCTCCAAACACGACGAGTTGAGTTTTTACCAAAAAGTAATATTTTGGTTTCATCTGACCATAGGACATTCTCCCAATCTTCTTCTGGATCATCCAAATGCTCTCTAGCAAACTTCAGACGGGCCTGGACATGTACTGGCTTAAGCAGGGGTGTTACGGTTTTCTGTATGGGAAGGAGATTCGAACCAAAATGCGGCGTGTAGATTACGATTCATGTTTAATGACGAACACACTAAACACAAACACTACAAAACAATAAACGTAATGAACGTAACAAAAAACGAAACAGCCTATACTTGTGTAAACGAACACAGAACAAGGACACTAAGGACATAAGGACAATCACCCACGAAACACTCAAAGAAAATGGCTGCCTAAATATGGTTCCCAATCAGAGACAACAATCAATACCTGCCTCTGATTGAGAACCACATCAGACAGCCATAGAACACCCCACTAAGCTACCATCCCAATACATGTGAAAAAACCCAATACAAAACACACCACATACAAAAACCCATGCCACACCCTGGCCTGACCAAATAAATGAAGAAAAACACAAAATACTTCGACCAGGGCGTGACAGAACCCCCCCCAAGGTGCAGACTCACGGATGCACACCAAAAACCATAGGGGAGGGTCCGGGTGGGCGTCCATCCATGGTGGCGGCTCCGGCGCGGGACGTGAACCCCACTCTATCAATGTCTTAGTCCCTCCTCCTCGCGTCCTTGGATAGTCCACCCTCGCCGCCGACCATAGCCTAGTAGAACCCCACTGGACTGAGGGGCAGCTCGGGACTGAGGCAGCTCGGGACTGAGGGGTAGCTCGGGACTGAAAGTCTGGCAGACTGGCGGATCTGGAAGAGTCTGGCTGACTGGCGGATCCTGGCAGACTGGCGGATCTGGAAGAGTCTGGCTGACTGGTGGGTCCTGGCAGACTGACGGATCTGGCTGCTCCATGCTGACTGGCAGCTCTGGCTGCTCCATGCTGACTGGCGGCTCTGGCTGCTCCATGCTGACTGGCGGCTCTGGCTGCTCCATGCTGACTGACGGCTCTGGCTGCTCCATACTGACTGACGGCTCTGGCTGCTCCATGCAGACTGGCAGCTCTGGTGGCTTCTTGCAGACTGGCAGCTCTGGCGGCTTCTTACAGACTGGCAGCTCTGGCAGCTCCATGCAGACTGGCAGCTCTGGCAGCTCCTTGCAGACTGGCAGCTCCTTGCAGACTGGCAGCTCCTTGCAGACTGACAGCTCTGGCTGCTCCATGCAGACTGGCAGCTCTGGCTTCTCCATGCAGACTGGCAGCTCTGACTGCTCCATGCAGACTGACAGCTCTGGCTGTTCCTTGCAGGCTGGCAGCTCTTGCTGCGCTGAACAGGCAGGAGACTCCAGCAGCGCTGTAGAGGAGGAAGGCTCTGGCAGCGCTGAACAGGCGGGAGACTCCGGCAGCGCTGTAGAGGAGGAAGGCTCTGGCAGCGCTGGACAGGTGGGAGACTCCGGCAGCTCAGGAGAGGAGGAAGGCTCTGGCAGCGCTGGAGAGGCGAGGCGCACTGTAGGCCTGATGCGTGGTGCTGGCACTGGTGGTACTGGGCTGAGGACACGCACAGGAAGCCTGGTGCGGGGAGCTGCGACCGGAGGGCTGGTGCGTGGAGGTGGTACTGGGTAGACCGGACCGTGCAGGCACACTGGAGCTCTTGAGCACCGAGCCTGCCCAACCTTACCTGGTTGAATACTTCCGGTCGCTCTGTCAGTGCGGCAAGGTGGAATAGCCCGCACTGGGCTTTGCAGGCGAACCGGGGACACCGTGCACAAGGCTGGTGCCAAGTAAGCCGGCCCAAGGAGATGCACTGGGGACCAGATGCGTAGAGCCGGCTTCATGGCATTTGGCTCGACGCTCAATCTAGCCCGGCCGATACGCGGAGCTGGAATACACCGCACCGGGCTATGCACCCGCACTGGGAACACCGTGCGCACCACAGCATAACAGGGTGCCTGCCCAGGCTCTCTAGCCCCCCGGTAACCACAGGAAGTTGACGCAGGTCTCCTACCTGACGTCGCCATACTCCCTGTGAGCCCCCCAAGAAATTTTTGGGGCTGACTCCCGTGTTTCCTTCTGCGCCGACGTGTTTGCTTCGCCAACCTCATTCTCTCGTAACCTTCCGCACACTGCTCCATCGAATCCCAGGCGGGCTCCGGCACTCTCCCTGGGTTGACCGCCCACCTGTCTATCTCCTCCCAAGTTGAATAGTCCAGATTTTGTTGCTCCTGCTGCCGCTGTTGCTTCTCCTGCGGCTCCTGCCTGTTGACACGCCGCTTGGTCCTGTTGTCGTGGGTGATTCTGTTACGGTTTTCTGTATGGGAAGGAGAGTCGGACCAAAATGCGGCGTGTAGATTACGATTCATGTTTAATGACGAACACACTAAACACAAACACTACAAAACAATAAACGTAATGAACGTAACAAAAACCGAAACAGCCTACACTTGTTTAAACGAACACAGAACAAGGACACTAAGGACATAAGGACAATCACCCACGAAACACTCAAAGAATATGGCTGCCTATATATGGTTCCCAATCAGAGACAACGATCAACACCTGCCTCTGATTGAGAACCACTTCAGACAGCCATAGATTTACCTAGAGCACCACACTAAGCTACCATCCCAATACATGTGAAAAAATCCCAATACAAAACACACCACATACAAAAACCCATGCCACACCCTGGCCTGACCAAATAAATGAAGAAAAACACAAAATACTTCGACCAGGGCGTGACAAGGGGGACACGTCTGGCACTACAGGATTTGAGTCCCTGGCGGCGTAGTGTGTTACTGATGGTAGGCTTTGTTACTTTGGTCCCAGCTCTCTGCAGGTCATTCACTAGGTCCCCCCGTGTGGTTCTGGGGTTTTTGCTCACCGTTCTTGTGACCATTTTGACCCCACGTGGTGAGATCTTGCGTGGAGCCCCAGATCGAGGGAGAATATCAGTGGTCTTGTATGTCTTCCATTTCCTAATAATTGCTCCCACAGTTGATTTCTTCAAACCAAGCTGCTTACCTATTGCAGATTCAGTCTTCCCAGCCTGGTGCAGGTCACAATTTTGTTTCTGGTGTCCTTTGACAGCTCTTTGGTCTTGGCCATAGTGGAGTTTGGAGTGTGACTGTTTGAGGTTGTGGACAGGTGTCTTTTATACTGATAACAAGTTCAAACAGGTAACGAGTGGAGGACACAGGATCCTCTTAAAGAAGAAGTTACAGGTCTGTGAGAGCCAGAAATCTTGCTTGTTTGTAGGTGCCCAAATACTTATTTGCCACCATAATTTGCAAATAAATTCATTAAAAATCCTACAATGTGATAATTTTATCTGTCATAGTTGAAGTGTACATATGATGAAAATTACAGACCTCTCTCATCTTTTTAAGTGGGAGAACTTGCACAATTGGTGGCTGCCTAAATACTTTTTTGCTCCACTGTATATGGACAGAATTAATCGAACAAAAGGACCAATTGTGATGTTTATAGGACATATTGGAGTGCCAACAAAAGAAGCTCGTCAAAGGTAATGCATGTTTTATATTTTATTTCAGCGTTTTGTGTAGCGCCTGCAGGGTTGAAATATGCTAACTCCTTTGTTTACTGCTGGCGCAGATGGTGCAGGCTATCAGATAATAGCTTCTTATGCTTTTGCTGAAAAGCATTTTTTAAATCTGACATGTTGGCTGGATTCACAACGAGTGTAGCTTTAATTGAGTATCTTACATGTGTGATTTAATGAAAGTTTGAATTTTATAGTATATTTTTTAAATCTGGCGCTCTGCATTTACCCTGGCAATTGGCCAGTTGAGATATTTGCGTCCCGCCTATCCCTAACTAGCTTTTAAGCAAGTTACTCCTGAACTTATTTAGGCTTGCCATAACAAAGAAACTGAATACTTATTGACTGAAGACATTTCAGCTTTTAATTTTTTATACATTTCTAAAGAATGTCACACAAAAATGCCAGTAACACAAAATCTGAATTTAATCTATTTGAAATTCAGCTATAACACAACAAAATGTGGAAAAAGTCTCAGGTGTGAATACTTTCTGAAGCCACTGTATATACCTCCAATTGTCAGATGCTGCTACAATGCCTTCAAAAGGTTTTCACACAAATTAATATAAATTCAAAGCTAAAGTCGACCATCTGCATTAATAG
Organism: Oncorhynchus masou masou; assembly: GCF_036934945.1. Classification (NCBI taxonomy): domain Eukaryota; kingdom Metazoa; phylum Chordata; class Actinopteri; order Salmoniformes; family Salmonidae; genus Oncorhynchus; species Oncorhynchus masou. The sequence continues at coordinate 55,324,421 of NC_088235.1, forward strand.
TGTTTAACATGATTTTTGAATGACTACCTCATCTCCATGCCCCACAAATACAATTATCTGTAAGGTCCTTCAGTCGAGCAGTGCATTTCAAACACAGATTCAACCACAAAGACCATGGAAGTTTTCTAATGCCTCACAAGGAAGGGCACCGATATGTAGATGGGTAAAAAAAAGCAGACATTGAATATTCCTTTGAGCATGGTGAAGTTATTAATTCCGTAGAGGAAGGAAGCCGCTCAGGGATTTCACCATGAGGCCAATAGTGACTTTAAAACAGTTACAGAGTTTAATGGCTGTGATGGGACAAAACTGAGGATGGATCAACAACATTGTATTTACTCCACAATACTAACCTAATTGACAGAGTGATAAGAAGGAACCCTGTATAGAATACAAATATTCCAAAACATGCATTCTGTTTGCAACAAGGCACTAAAGTAATATGTGTGGCAAAGCTATTCCCTTTTTTCCTGAATACAAAGTGTTATATTTGGTGCAAATCCAATACAACACATTACTGAGTACCACTCTTCATATGTTCAAGCATTGCGATGGCCGTATCTTGTTATGGGTATGCTTGTAATCATTAAGTACTGGGGAGTTTTTCAGGATAAAAAAAATATTAATAAGCTCAGGCAAAGTCCAAGAGGAAAACCTGGATCAGTCTGCTTTCCATCAGACATTAGAAGATGATTTCACCTTTCAGCAGGACAATAACCTAAAACACAAGGCCAAATGTACACTGGAGTTGCTTACCAAGAAGATGGTTTTGTTTTAGGTTTTGTCATGCCCTCTTCACGACTGTCTTGAGTGGCAGAGTTACAGTTTTGAGTTACATCGTCTTAAAAAAAAAATCTAAGGCAAGACTTGAACATTTTTGTCTTGCAATGATCATCAACCAATTTGACAGAGCTTGAAGAATTTTGAAAAGAATAATGGGCAAATATTTTACATTCCAGGTGTGAAAAGCTCTGAGAGACTTACCCAGAAAGACTCACAGCTGTAATCGCTGCCAAAGGTGATTCTAACATATATTGACTCAGAGAGTTGAATACTTATCTATTCACGCTATATTAGAGTTGGCTTCCATTAATTTAAAATCAATGTTAGCATTTTTCTTGTGTAGATCCATTTTAATCTAATTTTGTAAAACAACAAAATGTGAAAAAGTCATGGGTTGTGAATACTTTCTGAAGGCAATGTACCTTGCCTTCCATGAGCTCCACAGGAGAGAGAGTTTGGGGACTTCACAGAGCCCGTATAGCCTATGAAACTCCTCTTTCTCTCTTTCTCTCTCTGTGGGAAGCAGCTCTTCAAAGCCTGCCTGTCCTAGAGCTTCTGATGGAGAGATAGATGACCGTTGGAATACCTTCAAACTGACAACACACTCTCACACACAGTGGGAGGGCTCCTGACACCTTCAGCTAAAGAGCCTATTAACGTACCCATTAATGAACTGTCATACTCGTAATCTGCCAATTATCGAAGCCCTCAGGTGGGCCTTATTTTTTTACCCACTGTTGATGTGATATGTTTTTTTCGTGTGTGTGTGTTCAGGCTCATCCTCGGGCACCTGTAGGGAAATCTATTAATGCTGAGGTGGGCTAGAAGGACGCTTGCAGATTTTTTTTCCCAACGTCGTTCATCCCATTTAAAGGGATAATCTAGGCCAAACCACAAATTCTTATGATTAAATAGTGGTAAATATTGGTATATAACATTAATATGTGAAAACAACATTTTTTGTGAACATTTCGTCATTATAACAAGGTTGGTAGAAACTCGTTTTTTGGAAATCTGTTGCAGCTCGAGTGTACTACAAAACCCACAATGCAATGCTCTCTCTCTGGGATGGCTGGTTAGCTAGCTAGAAAACATAGCTACACACAATAATACTAAAATCAATATCAGCATGTGAAGTAGTTAGCTAGCAGCTAGCTAGCTAAAACCGCATAAACAAACTGCACTATCAATTTAGGAGTCTTACTCACCAAGTTCAACTTGCAGCTCCTTCTCTGCCACTGAGCTATAAACTGCGTCTCTGCCCAGAGCGAGAGCAGAGAAACGTTTCTTTCTCACAGAGATGGTTTTGAAGAGTGAAACTCCATTAGAATCGTATTAACGCCTATTGTGTACTTTGCCCATAAGTCTTTAACCTCTTGAAACTCCCCATCCCGGATCCGGGATTGTGACTAAGCCTCAGGCTCATTAGCATAACGCAACGTTAACGATTTCTGAAAATCGCAAATAAAATTAAAATAATGCGTTTGCTCTCAAGCTTAGCCTTTTCTTAACAACACTGTCATCTCAGATTTTCAAAATATGCTTTTGAACCATAGAAATTGACTAATTTGTGTAAGAGTATGCAAAGCTAGCATAGCATTTTGTGTAGCATGTAGCACGCAACATTTTCACAAAAGCCAGATAACCAAATAAATAAAATCATTTACCTTTGAAGAGCTTCTGATGTTTTCAATGAGGAGACTCCCAGCCACATACCAAATGCGCAGTGTTTCCTGAAAGCGTCTGTGTGTAGGAGAAATCGTTCCGTTTTCTACATTGCGCCTGGCTACCGAAACGAACCGAAAATGCAGTCACCTACAACGTGAAACTTTTTCCGGATTAACTACATAATATCGACCGAAACATGGCAAACGTTGTTTGGAATCAATCCTCAAGTTGTTTTTTCACATATCTCTTCATTGACATGCAGTTCTTGGAAGCTTGCTTCTCTCTCTCTGCTCCATGGAAAAATACTGGCAGGTGACTTTTGCGCACCAATTTTGGCGCAGGACACCGGGCGGACACGTGGTAAATGTGGTCTCTTATGGTCAATCTTCCAACGATCTGCCTACAAATACGTCACAATGCTGCAGACACCTTGGGGAAACGACAGAAAGGGCAGACTCATTCCTCTTGCGTTCACAGCCATATAAGGAGATCATGAAAGACAGAGCCTCAAAAATCCTTGTCATTTCCTGGATGCCAAGTCATCTTGGTTTTGCCTGAAGCTCACGTTCTAGGGCACGCACAGAGAAGATATTTGTATTTCTGGACACGTCAGAGTGTTTTCTTTCGAACAGTAGCAATTATATGCATAGTCGAGCATCTTTTTGTGACAAAATATCTTGTTTAAAACGGGAACGTTTTTCTTCCAAAAATGAAATAGCGCCACCATAAGTGTAAGAGGTTAATGAGTCCTGCAGTGCATTCTGGGTGATTCTGGGATGAGGAGAGCTCTCCTTCAAGGAGTGAATGGGAGTCAGTTGGGCGCTAGCTCAGAAACTGAACATTAGCATCAATTTTGTGAACAAGAAGAACAACATTGGACATATTTTCCAAGATTGTGAGATAATGAACTTGTTCTCTGTAATATCGTATACCTTTGGAACCATGACATTACGTACTTTTGAGGAAAATAGGCAGATTTCTTCACTCATACCCTGACTTTGAGAAGGAATTATGTGACGATTAGCTTAGCAACCATGTGACGCAGCATGACAATGTGAATGCAATGGGTCGAAAGTCAGTTGGGTGGGGCATTTATCCATTCTCCTCCTTTCTGTAATATATCTGTTTCCCACAGAGACAGGGTGTATTGAAACATGGTACTTAAAGGTAAAATGGAGTTGGAATAATATGGTACACTGTTTAGATTGAGCAAATCTCAAATAAACTGATGGATGTGTTCTAGACAAGTATGCCCATACCATCTATTTGCTGACTAGACGATCTGGATTGCAGGTAATTGTTATAAAAGTCTTATGAAATGTGATGGGGTGTTATCCCCTATCTCCAGTGACTATAATTATGTAGCAAGGACGTGTTCCTACACGATTTCCTGATTTTCACAGATGGACCACTTAGAAGTTAAATCATGGTGAAAAGTTGTATTTTACTCACTGACAGACCATTGGCTTTCACCAAATTGACAGGAGTTTCCTGATTTTTATTTCTGGGGTGGATTATCTCATTAAGCACAACATTATTTATTGATGGAGAAATTGTGAGCATCGGCTGCCAACGATTCCTGGAGATTCCTGGAGACATACAGTGAGCCGTATAGCCTGTGTGCCTTGCCTTTTTTTTTCAAATTCAAGTTCAAGTTTAGTTTCATGTTTTTTTATGTCACGTGCACAAGCACAGTGAAATGCCTTTCTTGCAAGCTCCAAACCCAACAATGCAGTAATCAGTATCAATGTAGCAATAAAATTAACATAGAACAAAAACAAAAACAGAAATTTAAAAAAGAAATAAGAATAAGAGAAATAAGAAGAACACGGGAAAGTAAGTAAAGAAACTCAGCAAAAACCCACCGACCAGAAAGGACTGGCAAAAAGTGCTCTTCACTGACGAGTCGCGGTGTTGTCTAACCGCGGGTGATGGTCGGATTCGCGTTTATCGTCGAAGGAATGAGCGTTACACCAAGGCCTGTACTCTGGAGCGGGATCGATTTGGAGGTGGAGGGTCCGTTATGGTCTGGGACGGTGTGTCACTGCATCATCGGACTGAGCTTGTTGTCATTGCAGGCAATCTCAACACTGTGTTACAGGGAAGACATCAACCCCCCTCATGTGGTACCCTTCCTGCAAGCTCATCTTGACATGATCCTCCAGCATAACAATGCCACCAGCCATACTGCTTCTTCTGTGCATGATTTCCTACAAGACAGGAAAGTCAGTGTTCTGCCATGGACAGCGAAGAGCCCGGATCTCAATCCCATTGAGAACATCTGGGATCTGTTGGATCGGAGGGTGAGGACTTGGGCCATTACCCCCAGAAATGTCCGGGAGGCCTTGGTGAGGCCTTGGTGGAAGAGTGGGGTAACATCTCACAGCAAGATCTGTCATATCTGGTGCAGTCCATGAGGAGGAGATGCACTGCAGTAGTTAATGCAGCTGGTGTCCACACCAGATACTGACTGTTACTTTTGATTTTGAACCCCCTTTGTTCAGGGACACATTATTCCATTTCTGTTAGTCACATGTCTGTGGAACTCAGTTCATGTCTCAGTTGTTAAATCTTGTTATGTTCATATAAATATTTACACATGATAAGTTTGCTGAAAATGTATTTTTTTGCTGAGTTTATATACAAGGTCTGTTTCAATATCAACTGAACTGGGACATTTTCAGTTACCAGGAATTGTGTACAAATCCTTGCTACATGGGGCCATGCATTATCATGCTGAAACATGAGGTGAATGGCATGACAATGGGCCTTGGGATCTCGTCATGGTTTCTCTGTGCATTCAAATTGCCATTAATACAATGCAATGATGTTCATTGTCCGTGGCTTATGCCTGTCCATACCATAACCCCACCGCCGCCATGGGCCACTATGTTAACAATTTTGACATCAAACTGCTCGCCCACACGACACTATACACGTTGTCTGCCATCTGCCCGGTACAGTTGAAACCGGAATTCATCCTTGAAGAGCACACTTCTCCAGCGTGCCAGTGGCTATCGAAGGTGAGCACCTACCTACTGAATTCGGTTTACGACACCAAACTGGAGTCAGGTCAAGACCCTGGTGAGGACGACGAGCACGCAGAAGAGCATCCCTGAGACGGTTTCAGAGTAATCAACACATGACACAGATTTAGCAGGAAGACGAGTACTGTGAACTGAGAGGTTGAGAGTTCAAATCCCATGTGAGGACATGATGAATAATAATGACTTTATAAATGAACATGCACAATGTGGTCATGTGTATTAAAGTATGTAAAATGTGATGGCTCAATACACTGTATACACTGTTTTGGGGGGTGGCAACAAATATACCCCAACACTGACGTTATGGGGTCAGTCTGAACCTATAGGGCTGGGTGGGGACACTATAGAGATCTGGGACATGTTTGTATGTATGTGTGTGTGTGCGTGTGTGTTAGAGGTCAATCGATTAATCGGAATGGCCGATTAATTAGGGGCGATTTCAAGTTTTCCTAACAATCTGTAATCAGCATTTTTTGACACCGATTATGGCCTATTACATTGCACTCCACGAGGAGACTGCGTGGCAGGCTGACTACCTGTTATGCGAGTGCAGCAAGGAGCCAAGGTAAGGTGCTAGCTAGAATTAAACTTATCTTATGAAAAAACCTGTTAATTTGTCATTGAATTACAGCCTACTTCGCCAAACGGGTGATTTGACAAGCGCATTTGTGAAAAAAGCACTGTCGTTGCACCAATGTGTACCTAACCATAAACATCAATGCCTTTCTTAAAATAAATACACAAGTATATATTTTTAAACCTGCATATTTAGTTAATATTGCCTGCAAACATGAATTTCTTTTAACGAGGGAAATTGTGTCACTTTTCCAACAAAGACCGTAATTAATTTGCCAGAAAGTTACATAATTATGACGTAACATTGAAGGTTGTGCAATCTAACAGCAATATTTAGACTAATGGATGCCACCCGTTAGATAAAATACGGAACGGTTCCGTATTTCACTGAAAGAATAATAAAATGTCTTGTTTTTGAGATGCTAGTTACCGGATATGACCATATTAATAACGTAAGGCTTGTATTTCTGTGTGTTATTATATTATAATTAAGTCTATGATTTGATAGAGCAGTCTGACTGAGCGGTAAAGAGAAATGGTCCTATAATAACTACAACCTAAAACGTCTTACCTGGGAATATTGAAGACTCATGTTAAAAGGAACCACCAGCTTTCATATGTTCTCATGTTCTGAGCAAGAAACTTGGCACATATTGCACTTATACTTTCTTCTCCAACACTTTGTTTTTATATTATTAAAACCAAATTGAACATGTTTCATTATTTATTTGAGATTAAATAGATTTTATTTATGTATTATAATAAGTTAAAATAAGTGTTCATTCAATATTGTTGTAATTGTCATTATTACAAATATATATACAGGTATATATAAAAATTGGCCGATTAATCGGTATCGGCTTTTTTTTGTCTTCCAATAATCGGTATCGGGGTTGAAAAATCCTAATCGGTCGACCTCTAGTGTGTGTGTGTGTGTGTGTGTGTGTGTGTGTGTGTGTGTGTGTGTGTGTGTGTGTGTGTGTGTGTGTGTGTGTGTGTGTGTGTGTGTGTGCGAAGGTAAAGTGAGACGATCAGTCAGACAATGGTCACAAAGCACAGAGGGAGGACACATACAGCTTGCCTGCTGACACACATAGTACACACACAGCTGCCCCAGATTCCTATTGGGAAAGACCTGTAGGTTCAGCACATGCTTACGTTATAAAATCAGCAAATAGGAAAATGTAGCACCACCTGTATTCATTTGGTCACCTCCTTACCTTTATTCGCGCTGTGATATAGGGACCTTGTAACAGTTGTAAAGAACAGAAGTGTTGCAGGAGAAAGGCAGGATCCGGTCCAGAAGTTGTGCTTTTATTTACTTTTGAAGGTGGTGGTCTACAGGTGCAACTGGCAATATTAACAAAATTATATTTACAAACTTCCCATAACTTCACAATGAAAAAGAAGCAGGCAAACCTGTCCATTCCATTGAGACTCAGGTTGTTGTTAGTCTCGCGTTGCCATACCTCCAAAAACATTGTTGTCATGCCTCCTTTGGAGGTCCAGAGAATTTTGGAATATCCTAAACGGTTTAAATGGCTTAATTCGTTTTGCATGGCCCGGTGCCCCACCTGGGTGGAGATTTCACGTAACAACCAATGGAATGGTCTATATGTACAAATCGCTTACTTGGGGCACCGGGTCATGCAAAACGAACTCGCTCGTTGGCCTGCTGACTTCCAGCGACTACATTGTTATTGGATGTTACATTTCAAGAACCCTCCTGCGTGTTAAACTCTGCCCATGCAAGGCCTTTGATTGAGTTGATGTGTTGTGAGGAGTCACTGATTTATCCCGGGTCTCCACCCCTATAGCTACTTTTGGCCATAGACTTCATCAGGTTACCATAATAGGGAAGTCTGTTTCTCGGTGAGGCTAGGATGTGGTTTACCAACCAGGCTAGGTTGTGGTTATTCCTGTGGCTCAGTTGGTAAAGCATGGGTCTTGCAACAACAGGGTTGTGAGGGTGACTCTCAAGTGGTAGCAGTATGAAAAAGTAAAAAGAAATGTATACACTCCCTAACAATGTTCCCTCTATGATCAGTCCGTGTAGAGAAACATCACTCAACTTAGAGTTTTCCATCTTAACACTATCAACGTTTCCCTTTACTGTGGGAATTGTGATCGAATCACCGTAATATTAGTCACTTTCAATGCAACATACTGAAACAAAATGAAGTGTGCAAAACTATGTAAGAGATTATGTTGTAGGCAGAACGCATGGGAGTAGGATTCTATATTTTATTGACATGCACAACTCAGGCCTTACTCTACACAAACCGGTGCAACATAACCAGAGCTGCAGTAGGCCTATTTGCAAATAGAACATTGCCATACTGTATATGGATGTGTCATTCATTTTGAACTGGACTATGTTTACAGCATTAACAGTCATGAGTAGATGCGCTTGTTTTGAGATCAAAGTGAAGGCTGCATGTAGCCACGTGTACACATTTGTTCATATCCTTTGTTAGTTAGTGAGTTATTGGCCCAGTTATAGATAATTTGTAGTCAGCAATGGGGGAGTGATTGCTTCCTACAAGAGCACAAAACGTGTACATTTCTAGACATCTTTGAAAAGCAAGTCGGTTAAATAGTTTGTCTTAAAGGGACAGTGTTGTATTTTGAGACAGGCTTGAATAAGTAGTAGCCAATAGGCAGAGGGTAGCCTAATTTCTCTGAATCTCTGTAATAATGGTATGGAAATAATAATGCATTTTATTTTGTAAAGTGGTTTCTTGTGTCAAACAACAACACTTTCAGTGTAAGGGTTTTCCTCTGGTGAAGGAGAAGCGGACCAAAATGCAGCGTGGTGGTTATTCATGTTCTTTAATAAAGGAACTAGACATGAAATAACTAACAAAACAATAAATGAACGAAAACCTAAACAGTCCTATCTGGTGCAAACACAGAGACAGGAACAATCACCCACAAACACACAGTGAAACCCAGGCTACCTAAATATGGTTCCCAATCAGAGACAATGACTAACACCTGCCTCTGATTGAGAACCATATCAGAAATAGAAATAGACAAACAAGACATCCAACATCTAATGCCCACTCAGATCACACCCTGACCAACAAAAACATAGAAGCATACAAAGTAAACTATGGTCAGGGTGTGACAGTACCCCCCCCAAGGTGCGGACTCCGGCCGCAAAACCTGAACCTATCGGGGAAGGTCTGGGTGGGCATCTGTCCTCGGTGGCGGCTCTCGTGCTGGACGTGGCCCCCACTTCACTGTAGTCTTAGTCCCCCACCTTGTCCGCTTCCGTGGCCTCCTGGCCACGGCAACCCTACTTAACGACACTGGACTGAGGGGCAGCTCGGGACAGAGGGGCAGCTCGGGACAGAGGGGCTCTTCACACTCCGGCAGCACAGGAGAGGAGGAAGGCTCTGGCAGATCCTGGCTGGCTGGCGGTTCTGGCAGATCCTGGCTGACTGTCGGATCTGGAAGAGTCTGGCTGACTGGCAGTTCTGGCAGATCCTGGCTGACTAGCGGATCTGGAAGAGTCTGGCTGACTGGCGGATCCTGGCTGACTGGCGGATCTGGAAGATCCTGGCTGACTGGCGGATCTGGAAGAGTCTGGCTGACTGGCGGATCTGGAAGAGTCTGGCTGACTGGCGGATCTGGAAGAGTCTGGCTGACTGGCGGATCCTGGCAGACTGACGGCTCTGGCTGCTCCACGCTGACAGGCAGCTCTGGCTGCTCCATGCAGACAGCAGCTCTGGCGGCTTCTTGCAGACTGGCAGCTCTGGCGGCTTCTTGCAGACTGGCAGCTCTGGCTGCTCCTTGCAGCTGGCAGCTCTGGCGGCTCCTTGCAGCTGGCAGCTCTGGCGGCTCCTTGCAGCTGGCTGCTCTGGTGGCTCCTTGCAGCTGGCAGCTCTGGCAGCTTCTTGCAGACTGGCAGCTCCTTGCAGACTGGCAGCTCCTTGCAGACTGGCATCTCTGGCTGCTCCATGCAGACTGGCAGCTCTGGCTGCTCCATGCAGACTGGCAGCTCCGGCTGCTCCATGCAGACTGGCAGCTCCGGCTGCTCCATGCAGACTGGCAGCTCTGGCTGCTCCATGCAGACTGGCAGCTCTGGCTGCTCTGAACAGGCAGGAGACTCCAGCAGTGCTGTAGAGGAGGAAGGCTCTGACAGCGCTAAACAGGCGGGAGACTCCGGGCAGCGCAGGAGAGGAGGAAGGCTCTGGCAGCGCTGGAGAAGCGAGGCGCACTGAAGGCCTGATGCGTGGTGCTGGCACTGGTGGTACTGGGCCGAGGACACGCACAGGAAGCCTGGTGCCGGGAGCTGCCACCGGAGGACTGGTGCGTGGAGGTGGTACTGGGTAGACCGGACCGTGCAGGCGCACTGGAGCTCTTGAGCACAGAGCCTGCCCAACCTTACCTGGTTGAATACTCCCGGTCGCTCTGCCAGTGCGACAAGGTGGAATAGCCCGCACCGGGCTATGCAGGCGAACCGGGGACACCGTGCGCAAGGCTGGTGCCATGTAAGCCGGCCCAAGGAGATGCACTGGGGACCGCCGCTTGGTCCTGTTGTGGTGGGTGATTCTGTAAGGGTTTTCCTCTGGTGAAGGAGAAGCGGACCAAAATGCAGCGTGGTGGTTATTCATATTCTTTAATAAAGGAACTAGACATGAAATAACTAACAAAACAATAAATGAACGAAAACCTAAACAGTCCTATCTGGTGCAAACACAGAGACAGGAACAATCACCCACAAACACACAGTGAAACCCAGGCTACCTAAATATGGTTCCCAATCAGAGACAATGACTAACACCTGCCTCTGATTGAGAACCATATCAGGCCAGAAATAGAAATAGACAAACAAGACATCCAACATAGAATGCCCACTCAGATCACACCCTGACCAACCAAAACATAGAAACATACAAAGTAAACTATGGTCAGGGTGTGTGTGACATTCAGTCACCCTTCTTGTCTAAAGGACAAGTGGATAAGCATGTTAATGTCAGGCCCTGCATGTTTTTTTCAGAAGTCAGAAGTCTCATGGAATGTACTGTAGGTGTAGATTGAACACCACACTTTGGCTGCTACCGTAGGCTGAATGATATAATGGCTATTCCCATGTTAAAATGTTATGGGATGCATTTTGTTTTGATGGTACGCCACTCCGGTTGGCTGACTATGATTAAATAGCCACAGTAGCCTACTTGACTACTGTCTGAAACTGTAATTTAAAGCGGGTACAGACTCAGTGTTTACAGTAAACACATGCTGGAAGTTGCTGTATTTACAGATGGCATACACGTTTGTTATTAAGGCATATGAAAGTCCACATGTTCCAGAAGGCATTTCTGCCAAAAAAAAGTTTTTATAAAAAAATATATATATATATTACATTCAAATGCCTAGCTTCTTGAAATGGGTCACAAAGGTACCAGGTTCAGCTTACCTGCCTGCCCCCCACATTCCCACATTACCAAAACGAATCTGCCCAAGAAGCCCCAAAACAGGTGCTTATATTAAGTTAGACCCTCCCCGGCACATACCAATGACAAATAACTGGTGGTAAACAATGCAAAAAGAATATTCAGAAAAAACCCAAATACATTGTATAATAGGCTAGAAGCCTAAAGCAGATATAGACCTGGGGCTGGCCTCAATAACCGTGTAATCGACAGTTATAGATGAATACCGTCATAACAATAAAACAATTTAAAACATTTTAGGAACACAGTAGTTTAATTACCTTTTGCTGCAGCTTTAAGTAGAGGTTGACCGATTAATCGGAATGGCCAATTAATTAGGGCCGATTTCAAGTTTTCATAACAATCAGAAATCGTTATTTTTGGACGCCGATTTGGCCGATTTTTTTTATTTTTTATGACTATTTATTTTTTACACCTTTGTTTAACTTGGAAAGTCAGTTAAGAACACATTCTTATTTTCAATGACGGCCTAGGAACGGTGGGTTAACTGCCTTGTTCAGGGGCAGAACGACAGATTTTTGATGTTTATGGTTAGGTACACGTTGGAGCAACGACAGTCCTTTTTTGCGAATGCGCACCGCATCGATTATATGCAACGCACGACGCGCTAGATAAACTAGTAATACCATCAACCATGTGTAGTTAACTAGTGATTATGATTGATTGATTATGATTGATTGTTTTTTATAAGATAAGTTTAATGCTAGCTAGCAACTTTCCTTGGCTTCTTACTGCATTCGCGTAATAGGCAGGCAATGTAAGGCAGGTGGTTAGAGCGTTGGACTAGTAAAGTGGCAAGATTGAATCCCCGAGCTGACAAGGTAAAAATCTGTCGTACTGCCCCTGAACAAGGCAGTTAACCCACCGTTCCTAGGCTGTCACTGAAAATAAGAATGTGTTCTTAACTGACTTGCCCAGTTAAATAAAGGTGTGAAAAAAATGGCCAAATCGGTGTCCAAAAATACCTATTTCCGATTGTTATGAAAACTGGAAATCGGCCCTAATTAATCGACCATTCCCGATTAATTGGTCGACATCTAATCACAACGATTATACAAATATTGGAACTCCACAGAACACATTGGTATCCAGTTGCTTAGCAACCGTTTTTTGTTTGTCCAACCGAAACCAATCTGTCAAATGTTGCTAGCACATGTCTACATTCTCCAAGCTAAATACATACTGCAATTCCAACCACAAAAAGTCTCAAAATACAACAACTTGCCTCGCTAACAGCTAAATGTTTGTTTTTGACTTTTTTTTATAAATTCTAATTCTGTTTACGAGGCTCCAGATGTTGTCATGGTAAATATGTATGTTATTTCCCACAACCAATGAGCAATTCTGCCCTCTATCCAGTGCATATTGAACACTGAGTTCGCCAGTCTCTTTGACAATGACAAGGAATGATAAGGGGTGGAATGTTAGTTGAAGAGACTGGTACTCAGACTATCAATGTGTAGTTCATACATGCATAATCTATGAGCAGAATTACTGTTTTACCTCAATTAACCACAAAAACCCTAGTTTGAAAGCGACTGTTTTTCTGGAATCTGTGCTGTAATTTGAGTTCTAGGCAATGAGCTTCAGCAAAATACACACAGCAGAGCTAGAGAGAGCAATGCCATGGTGCAAGTATCTATCAGTCATATTGCCAGGGTTAGAGGTTCCAAACCTTTTCTATTCATTCTATTTCTATGTGTGCTGCTACTGCATTGTGGGGGGTGTTGCTTAGGCAACCAGAGACTTAATGCTCGTTTCTGGGTCTATTAGTGCTTCAGTCATAACCAGCAACATAAAAAGCATATAAACCCCTGTGGAAATGGTAGTATATTCAATGTAAGCAACCTGATTTATATTCCTCTAACGCTCCTGAATGCCTCTATCAATCCGACAGCTCTTGTCAGCAGCAATCATGTGCCTAAAAACACAAGTTAAACTGTTAGCACTGAGACAGTTAACCCTAGTAGGAAGCCCACTGTGAGCAGTTCACCCTGCACTTTCATCTGAAATGTAAATATCACTGTCATGTTTAGCTTTGATAAGCTTCCCAGTAAAGCACTAAAAACAAACAAGCAACCCAGAAAAGGGCTAACAATAGCCCACATCAACATACAGTATGTTGCCTTAGAAACAAGGTTCATGAAATCGATTACTTGGTAACATCAGATAAGATTCATGAACTGGCCCTATCTGAAACTCACCTAGATTATTCCTTTGATGATACAGTGGTAGCAATACAAGTTTATAACATCAGTAGGAGGTGTTGCTGTATATATTCAGAGTCATATTCCTGTAAAGCTTAGAGAGGATATCATATCAAATACTGTTGAAATAATATGAAGTAATATGTCTACAGGTTCACTTGCCTCACCTACAGCCCATTCTTGTGGGAAGTTGCTATAGACCACCAAGTGCTAACAGTCAGTATCTGGATAATATCTGTAAAAATGCTTCATGCTGTATGTGATATTACTAACAGAGAGATACCTATCTAACAGGTGTTCTTTAATGGCAGCCTCTCTAATGTAAACCAAAGATAATAAGAGGAGACAAGATGAGTTTGGTCTGTTTATAGTATGCATGTTGAAGAGGGTGTGTTGTCTATGATCATTCACTTCCCTTCATTCACTTCCGGAAGTTTACCCGAAAGATGAGTGAACCATTCCTTCACCTCATTATGACAACTTTGGTCTGACAGACATTTACGTGACACCCAGAATGAATTGTATAATGTCAACAAACATGGCGCTACACATAGCTGGCAAATAGCTTAGCATTAGCTCATTATAATCAGTACAACCTTCATGAAAGTATTTTATACACATCACAAGTGTCCAATCCAATCTATGCAATAATCGGAATGCATTATTTGTCAGCCGTACCTGAAAACATGTGAATAAAACCGTAAATACATTATGCTCCATACATACATACATTCATACATACATACTGTACTGTATGCGCCTACAGTAGAGATGACAAAATGATATACAGAAAATAAGGAACTTATTTTGATAGGAATGCACACATGTCCCCAGTCAGAAAATGTTACAATTTGTGCAAGACTGTGCAAATGTCTGTAGACTTGATCTGCGCAAACATTGGTGAAGTGAGTCGGCTCTCAAAGAGAAGTTTGTCCGGCTCAGTAAAGCCTCAAACATAAATGGTCCTCAACGCTGAAATGGGCTACTTCTATGTGAATTAATAAGGAGGCGGAACACACCTCAATTCAAACTGTTGTTAGAAAATACAACTTCTTAGAAAATCATTTGAAATTGACAAGTTGAAACATAGCCTATAGATAATTAGCAGGCAGCGCATCTTAACTGTCCTCTCGCGTAATAATCACATTTTGGAACCGTAAGTGCATTCTGACATCACGTGCAGAACAGAACTCACACTGGGGCAACTGTTAGAGATATTTGGAACTCACGTATGAAAAGGTTAAAAATCCTTCTTTAACCCGTCTCCTCCCCTTCATCTACACCAGGTATTCCCAAACTACCCCCAGGGGTACGCACAATGCCGTCGGGGTTACGCCAAATAAAAATGCGATTCACATTTATTTCTATTTTTTTTTTCACATTTTCAAACAGTCCATTTATATGTTCCAACAGGGCTATACATTTGGGTGAGTTTTTTTCTCTCTCGCCTAAGTAGCCTCGTTTCACTGCCAAAAATTAAATTAAACCATCTAGTGTTCAGCGAAATAACAACACAATGTCAAATATTGGTAGCCAAGTCAAATAATTAACATTCAATCACATTAACCGTTACTCTCTTTCCACTAACGGTCCGTATGTAGCCAAACGTAGCTGCTGCTCATGTTGGTATCTGTACTGATGGCGCAAAAGACATGACAGGGAGACACAGTGGAGTGGTAACGCTCATGCAAGCAGTTGCTCCCGACACCACTTGGGTACACTGCAGCATCCACCGAGAGGCTCTTGCTGCTAAGGGAATGCCTGACAGCTTGATTGACGTTTTGGACACTACTGTGAAAATGGTTAACTTTGTTAAAGCAAGGCCCCTGAACTCTTGTGTATTTTCTGCACTATGCAATGATATGGGCAGCGACCATGTAAAGCTTTTACAACATACCGGTTATCAAGGGACAAAGTATTGACACGTTTTTTTTAAATTGAGAGGCGAGCTTAAAGCTTTCTTTACTGACCATCATTTTTACTTGTTTGACCGCTTGCATGATGACGAGTTTCTCACATGACTGGCCTATCTGGGGGATGTTTTTTTCCGTCTGAATGATCTGAATCTAGGATTACAGGAACTACATTCAATGTGCAGGACAATACTGAGGCTATGATTAAGAAGTTGGAGCTATTCTCTGACTGCATTAACAAGGACAACACACAGGTATTTCCATCATTGTGTGATTTTCTGTGTGCAAATTAACTCAAGCTTACGGACAATGTCAAATGTGATATAGCGAACAACCTGAGTGAGTTGGGTGCGCAATTAAGCAGGTTATTCTGTCCTGGAATTGCTTTCCCATGCAAAACTAGACAGATAGCTAAAAACTAAGTCTTCAATAAATCTCCCAAGGCGTGACTTTTCTTGAATGAATACATTGAAAATGTTTATGTTGTGAAACTGCAAAATACAGAAAATAATATAGTTTATTATTCAATTCACACCGACATACTGTAGCTGTACATTATACATTTCAATTTGAAGTTGCATAAATACAAAGCACGTGCCAAGGTACCATGTATCTGGCAATGGTGCCAAACCATATAGCTAATTGTTACTCATAAGGTAATTGGCTAAGTCCTTTCGTTACTCTAGTAATGTGCAACCACCTCCGTACAGTGACAAAGCATATTACACTAGGAAAAGTTACAAAACCACCGCATTGTATGTTTTACAATTCATTTACAAAGTAATACAGCTGACGGCATACATGAAAGGCAAGGCAATTTGTGTGAGTAAATACAACCAACTAATATTGATAAGTAAGCAATTCTATCAATAACAAGATTAACATCACTAGCAATATGCTTGAATCAAACTTACAAGCAAATATTTTCTGAGGCAAGAAATAACTGCACCGAAAGACCTGCACCATAGCGTTGTTTTTAGCTGCTTCTCTGCATGTCTTTTCCTGTTTCCTTACAGTCTTTCAAAGTACCAGCAAGCTCCACTAGGGGGTGATAAACACCATGGAACATATGAAAATCCATTTTAACCACTGTAATAAAATAATCTGTTACCTTCTAACAGGATGGTAGCACACAGGTACTGTTCCGAAACGGATGACACAAACAACTGGATTCGTTATCCCTTTCGTGCCCTGCCTCCAGTCCACTAACTGATATCTGAACAAGAAAGCCTCATCGAAATTGCAACAAGCGGTACTGTGAACATTGAATTTAATCAGAAGCCTCTGCCAGATTTCTGGATTGGGCTGCGCTCAGAGTATCCTGCCTTGGCAAATCGCGCTGTTAAGACACTGATGCCCTTTGCAACCACGTATCTATGTGAGAGTGGATTCTCGGCCCTCACTAGTAAGAAAACTAAATACAGTCACAGACTGTGGAAAATAATTTAAGACTGAGACTCTCTCCAATACAACCCAACATTGCAGAGTTATGTGCATCCTTTCAAGCACACCCTTCTCATTAACCTGTGGTAAGTTATTCACAATTTTTGATGAACAAATAAGATTTTATATGTAAGATGGTTAAATAAAGGGCAAAATGATTGATTATTATTATTAGTGTCCTGGTCATATAAGGGCTCTTTGTCACTTCCCACAAGCCGAGTTGTGACAAAATTCACACTCATTCTTATGTTTAATAAATGTATTGTATAGTGTGTGTGTGGCAGGCTTACAATGATGGCAAAAAAACAAAATTTGAGAGTGCGCTGACCCTGGTGTTAGAGGGGGTACGCAGCAGGAGGTTGAATGTTTGAAGGGGTACGGGACGATAAAAGATTGGGAACCACTGTTCTAGATCGTTTTAGAGGATGACTAAACTGATTGTATTAACTGCCTCTATTAATACATAGCTACCTTGTTTTCCATTAAAATGTGTGTTCACTCTCTCATGAGGAAGGCATTCATGTAGGCAGGAGATGTTGTCGCTAGTTACCACAGCCACAAAGCTTTTAAAAAGTTCTCTGTAGCCGGCTGTAGTTAGGAAACCACTGTGACTGACAGGTGAATCCACCTGTCGCAGAGAGCGTGTGGGTTCCTGAGTGAAATCACAGGGGCAGGGTTGTTTTCACTAGACAAAACAAAGACATACGGTCTGAAATTGTTGGAGGTACTATGTCAACTTGTCCAATAAGCTGCTTTGAAAGTGCTGTGGCAACGCAACACCAAATTGAAAAGTACTGGGGGAAATGCTGCATCTTCACACGTCTTTGTTATGTCAGTTGAGTTGAATCAACGAATCACAGCACATGTTGATGGGTAGACTTCCAGCTTTTACTTCCTACTTTTACTTCCTGCCGTGCTCGTATAGTCCCAGTCAGTATTCATATAATAATAAGGAATTCCCCTCAACCACGCCCACAATTTGGGAAAAACCAACATTCTTTCCTATTGACCTCCATTGTAAAAGAGGCAACGTCGTCGTCAAATTTTTTTGTTATACAGAAATAACAAAACATGATAAAAAACTGCTATTGAATATACACGACCATTCAAAAGTTTGGGGTCACTTGGAAATGTCCTTGTTTTTGGAAGAAAAGCAAATGTTTTGTCCATTAAAATAACATAAAATTGATCAGAAATACAGTTTAGACATTGTTAATATTGTAAATGACTATTGTAGCTGGAAACGGCTGATTTTTAGTAAAATCTCTACGTGGGCATACAATGGCCGATTATCAGCAACCATCAGTCCAATGTCACATTGTTCCAATGGCACATTGTGTTAACTAATCCAAGTTCATAATTTTAAAAGGATAATTTATCATTAGAAAACCCTTTTGCAATTATGTTAGCACAGCAGAAAACTGTTCTTCTGATTAAAGAAGCAATAGAATCGCCCTTCTTTAGACTAGTTGAGTATCTGGAGCATCAGCATTTGTAGTTTCGATTATGGGCTTAAAATGGACAGAAACAAAGAACTTTCTTCACAAACCGTCATGACTTCTGCCGAAGTCGGTCCCTCTCCTTGTTCGGGCGGTGTTCGGTGGTCGACGTCACCGACCTTCTAGCCATTCCTGATCCATTTTTCATTTTCCATTGGTTTTGTCTTGTCTTCTTTCACACCTGGTTCCAATCCCATTAATCACATGTTGTGTATTTAACCCTCTGTTTCCCCTCATGTCCTTGTCGGAGATTGTTTTATTGTATATTTATGTGCAATTGTAAGTCATGTGTTGGTGTGCGACGGGTTTTGTACCCACTTATATTATTTTTTGTATATATATATATATATATATATATATATATATATATATATATATATATATATATATATATATATATATATATTGTTTTAGTTTATTGGGCACTTATTAAACGACTCCGTTTATACCAAGTTCATTTTCCTGCTCCTGACTTCCCTGACGCCGACACGCACCCATTACAAAAACTTGTCAGTTTATTCTTGTTCTGAGACATTAGGGCTATTTCATGTGAGAAATTGCCAAGAAACTGAAGATCTCTTACAACGCTGTGTACTACTCCCTTCACAGAACAGCGCAAACTGTCTCTAACCAGAATAGAAAGAGGAGTGGGAGGCTCCGGTGCACAACTGAGCAAGAGGACAGGAACATTAGATTGTCTAGTTTGAGAAACAGACGCCTCACAAGTCCTCATTAAATAGTACCCTCAAAAAAACAGTCTCAACGTCAACAATGTCACAGATCCCTCCGGAACTTTCATCATGCACAACTGTCCCCTATTCCCACTGATTAGTATTTGTATATATGTGCCCTTTGGTTTTCATGGTCTTGTCGATTATTGTTCCAATGTCTGTTGGTGCCTGTGAGTACCTGTGCTGTGTGTTTTGGGCTTTCGTGCCCTTGTGGATTGCGCAGATGATTACAGGTCTCATCCCGTGTGTTAATCATTGTACTCCTGTGTATTTATTCTAGGTACTCCTCATTCTTTTGTTTGGTTTTCAACCCTGTGTTTTTTGTACGTGTTTGTATGGTCTTCGTCCCCATGCCCTTAAACGGCACGCCTTAATTTGGGCTGAATAAAAAAATCTTTTACGCATCCCTGCTTCTATCTTCCGAATCTCTCCATACTAACGTGACAAAGAGTAAAGAGGCGAATCCAAGATGCTGGCCTTCTAGGCAGTGATGCAAAGAAAAAGCCTTGTTTCAGACTGGTCAATAAAAAATAACATTTAAGATGGGCAAAAGAACACAGACATTGGACAGAGGACTTGCCTCTTCACTGTTGACGTTGAGATTGGTGTTTTGCGGGTACTATTTAAAGATGCTGCCAGTTGAGGACTTGTGAGGCGTCTGTTTCTCAAACTATACAATCTAATGTACTTGTCCTCTTGCTCAGTTGTGCACCGTGGCCTCCCATTCTTTCTATTGTGGTTAGAGCCAGTTTGCCCTGTTCTGTGAATCGAGTTGTACACAGCGTTGTGCGAGATCTTCAGTTTCTTGGCAATTTCTCACATGGAATAGCCTTCATTTCTCAGAATGAGAATAGACTGGCGAGTTTCAGAAGAAAGTTCTTTGTTTTTGGCCATTTTGAGCCTGTAATCGAACCCCCAAGTGCTGATGCTCCAGATACCCAACTCTAAAGGAGGCCAGTTTTATTGCTTCTTTAATCAGAAGAACAGTTTTCAGCTGTGCTAGCATAATTTCAAAAGGGTTTTCTAATGATCAATTATCCTTTTAAAATTATAAACTTGGATTAGCTAACATGACGTGCCATTGGAACACAGTCGTGATGGTTGGTGATAATGGGCCTCTGTACGCCTATGTAGATATTCCATTAAATATCAGCTGTTTCCAGCTACAATAGTCATTTACATCATTAACAATGTCTACAATGTATTTCTGATCAATTGGATGTTATTTTAATGGACACATTTGCTTTTCAAAAACAAGGACCTCAAACTTTTGAATGGTGTGTAGCCAGGTAGCCAGGTAAACAATCCCGACCTATGTTTCTCAATGCAAACACGTACACATACCTCCCTCACTAGCTTTAAGCACCAGCTATCAGAGCAGCTCACAGATCACTGCACCTGTACATAGCTCGTCTGTAATTAGCCCATCCAACCTACCTCATCCCCATACTATATTTATTTATTTATCTTGCTCCTTTGCACCCCAGTATCTCTACTTGCGCATTCATCTTCTGTACATCCTACCATTCCAGTGTTTAATTGCTATATTGTAATTACTTCGCCACCATGGCCTATTTATTGCCTTACCTCTCTTATCCTACCTCATTTGCACATGCTGTATATAGATTTTTCTACTGTATTTTTGATTGTATGTTTGTTTATTCCGTGTGTAACTCTGTGTTGTTGTATGTGTCAAACTGCTTCGCTTTATCTTGGCCAGATCACAGTTGCAAATGAAAACTTGTTCTCAACTAGCCTACCTGGTTAAATAAAGGTGAAATAAAATACATTTAAAAAATACTCCCACATAGGGAAATAGGGTCTACGAGAAGAGCCCTGTGGCGTCAGGTTATTCGTTGTGGGAAATGTGTGGACACGGTGTCCAGGTAGTCAAAATGTACAGTCACTATGTGTGTGGAAAACATTTAATCACAGGTAAGGCATTTAACTTGTTTAGTACAGTCTGTTTGTAACTCCACTTACTCCACACAACGTTCTTTCTCATACTAGGGCTGTTGCAGTGACCATATTGCCACCACACAGGCATTCCTGAGTCATGACCGCAGTAAAATTCCACATGACCGTTGAGTCACAGTAATCTCCTTTTATGTACACTGGATATGCTTTGGTAGTACACAATTTACTAACTACCATCAGGGCCTATTCACCTGGGCTCTATTGTCTATTCAGGGCTCTATTGTCTCTCTAACCACTCTGACATCAATGCAAATGCAATCGAAAATCACATCAAACTCTTATCATCAAAACACTCGGCATATCATACTTCTAAAACTCACATCACTGTGATGACCAATTTCAAGAACGTTCAACAGCAGGTTGAAACAGTGTAAAATATAGTTGTTGTGGATGTTGTTTCAATGCCTAACACACCGAAATGGACAGCACTTTCTAAGGTGATCATTTATTCAAAACACCCATAAGCATATTAGAGCTTATGCATATGCATACTGTACATATGTGGACACCTGCTCATCAAATATCTCATTCCTAAATCATGGGCATTAATATGGAGTTGGTCCCCCCTTTGCTGATTTAACAGCCTCTACTCTTCTGGGAAGGCTTTCCACTAGATGTTGGAACATTGCTGAGGGGCCTAGCATCGATTCATAAAAAAAGAACCCCAAACCCAGATTTGTCCCTCGGACTACTAGATGGTGAAGCGTGATTCATCACTCCTGACAACACGTTTTCCTTGCTCCAGAGTCCAATGGCAGCGAACTCTACACCACTCCACCAGACGTCCGTCATTGCTCATGTTTATCTTAGACTTGTGTGTGGCTGTTACTCGCTTCAGCACTCGGAAAACCTGTTGTGGCCTACCACTCCATGGCTGATCCGTTGTTGCTGCTAGACGTTTCCACTTCACAATAACATCACTTACAGTTGACCAGGGCAGCTCTAGCTGGGCAGAAAATGTGATGAACTGACTTGTAGGAAAGGTGGCATCCTCTGACGGTGCCACGTTCAAAGTCACTGAGCTCTTCAGTAAGGCTGTTCTACTGCCAATGTTTGTCTATGGAGATTGCATGGCTTTGTGCTCGATTTTATACACCTGACAGCAACAGGTGTGGCAGTAACATCGCCAAATACACACATTTGAAGGGGTGTCCACATATCTTTGTATATATAGTGTATCCCCTGATGATGGCATTTTTTCAATACTGACTCCTTTTGTCGTACAGTTTTCCATATAAGCCACCCAGACCTTTGAAAGTTGCACAGTATACCCTTAATATTGTAATAAAACAAATCTAGTGATACAGTGCATTCGGAAAGTATTCAAACCCCTTGACTTTTTCCACATTTCTTTACGTTACAGCCTTATTCTAAAATGGATTAAATATTTTTTTCTCCTCATCAATCTGCACACAATATCCCATAATGACAAAGCAGGTTTTTTAGATATTTTTGCACATTTATGAAAAATTAAAAACAAAAATATTAGTATTCAAACCCTTTACTCAGTACGTTGTTGAATCACCTTTGCCAGCAATTACAGCCTCAAGACTTTGTGCGTATGATACTTTAAGCTTGGCACATGTGTATTTGGGGAGTTTCTCCCAATCTTCTCTGCAGATCCTCTCATGCTCTGTCAGGTTGGACAGAGAGCGTCGGTACACACCTATTTCCAGGTCTCTCCAGAGATGTTTGATCGGGTTCAAGTCCGGGTTCTAGCTGGGCCACTCAACAACATTCAGAGACTTGTCCCCAAGCCACTCCTGCGTTGTATTGGCTGTGTGCTTAGGGTCGTTGTCCTGTTGGAAGGTGAACCTTCGCCCCAGTCTGAGGTCCTGAGCACTCTGGAGCAGGTTTACATCAAGGTTCTCTCTGTACTTGGCGCGGTTCATCTTTCCCTCGGTCCTGACTAGTCTCCCAGTCCCTGCCACTGAAAAACATCCACACAGCATGATGCTGCTACCACTATACTTCACCTTAGGGATGGTGCCAGGTTTCCTCCAGATGTGTCGCTTGGCATTCAGGCCAAAGAGTTCAATCTTGGTTTCATCAGACCAGAGAATATTGTTTCTCATGGTCTTAAGAGTGGGCTGTCATGTGCCTTTTACTGAGGAGTGCCTAGTGTCTGGCCACTCTACCATCAAGGCCTGATTGGTGGAGTGCTGCAGAGATGGTTGTCCTTCTGGAAAGTTCTCCCATCTCCACAAAGAAACTCTGGAGGAACTCACTTCCCTGACCAAGGCCCTTCTCCACCGATTGCTCAGTTTGGCCGGACGGCTAGCTTTAGGAAGAGTCCTGTTGTTTCAAACTTTTTCCAGTTAAGAATGATGGAGGCCACTGTGTTCTTGGGGACCTTCAATGCTGCAGAAATGTTTTGGTACCCTTCCCCAGATCTGTGCCTCCGCACAGCCCTGTCTCGGCACTCTACGGACAAATCCGTTCGACCTTATGGCTTGATTTTTGCTCTGACATGCACCGTCAACTGTGGGACCTTAAATAGACTGGTGTGTGCCTTTCTAAATCATGTACAATCAATTGAATTTACCACCGGTGGGCTCCAATCAAGATGTAGAAACATCTCAAGGATGATCAATGGAAACAGGATGCACTTGAGCTCAATTTCGAGTCTCATAGCAAAGTATCAATACTTTGGTAAATAAGGTATTTCAGTTTTTTTATACATTTGCAAAAATGTCTAAAAACCTGTTTTCGATTTGTCATTATGAGGTATTGTGTGCAGATTGACGAGGGGGAAAAATAACCTGACAAAATGTGAAAAAAAGTCAAGGGGTCTGAATACTTTCCGAATGCACTGTACATAACTTGACATTTCTAACACTAACCTTCCAATTAATTAAATGGATTTCTTAGCCGCTATAACTGCTAGGTTACACAGTTTCTTCTGTTAGCAGTCTCCAGTATCAACCTTTCCAAGCAAATAAAAATGGGAGAATCTGTAGACATGCTGACATAAAATAACATACTCTTTGCCAGAATTCTGCATGCCTTCACAAGACCATGACTTATGCAGCAGAAGAATACAGTTTCTGAGTGCATGATATTGCATGATATTCAGTGTCCTTGGCATATAGTACATTTACATTACATTTAAGTCATTTAGCAGACGCTCTTATCCAGAGCGACTTACAAATTGGTGAATTCACCTTCTGACATCCAGTGGAACAGCCACTTTACAATAGACAGCCACTTTACAATAGAACGTTCTATGGATGGTCTTAAACTGCAGTACCCTATGTCTGAGATGATATAAACATGACTGGGCATTCTAAAATATCTGTATCCATTTATCATCATGAATAGCGTCTCCCAGGTCTTCCTCACAGTTTTGTTTGACGTGTTTTGTGTCATCAGTTTGGAAATCAACTTTAGAGGTTGTCAGATTGCCTTCAAAAAGTTTCAATATTTGAAGCTTCTTGCTTGTCCAGTGTTTGCTGCCCAGAGAAAATTAAGTGTTATGTTGGCAAAAACCCACTCTGCGCTGTCACAGACTGGTCTTCCCTTGCTGCCAGACCCTGATGAGACCCCTGTCACTATCTGATCCTGCTCAGATGAGGCATGACAAAGAATTACCTTGGTGTACATTTATACATTATATTATCCATGAATAGAATCAATGGTTCAATAATTGAAATGACCATTATTCCCAGATCCCAGACTGTAGCCTAGCCATGAACTCAAGATGGAACTTTATATCCATTCACTGATTGTTATAATATACTGCAAAATTCACTTGAGCTCCGTAGACTGGTTTTCTCTGGCTGTCTGACCCTGCAGGAACACCTGTCACTATCTGATCCTGATAAGAAATGATGAGTATAGTGGTGTGTACTGACTGTGCACCATGACAGTGAAGCCTGTAACCTGCTAATACCATGTCAGTGTGAAAAGTAAGTAATTAGCTAGGGAAACTGACAAATCAATAATGTTACATTGTTATACTGAACAATAAAAACTCATATTGCGCTGAAAGAACATCAGCATATTGGTCTTTTGGCTAGCTCTAGCTAATGGTACATCATCAAATTTACTTCTATTGAAACGGGACAAAACAAAGGCTACAAAAATTCCCATATACAGTACAGCCGTTAGATACTGCTACCTGAAAGATAGCTAGAGGCTAGGTAGAGCTGAAGTGGCTGTGGTAGCTACTAGCTAGCTGCTAGGAGTTCATTCACTTCAGTCAAAAGGGAATGAAACATTAGCTAAGATAAAATGTCAGTTACATTACTAGCTCAGCACTTGGAATTCATACTTTTTTTCTGTCAAACAGCAGTTACCTTGTCCTCTATATCAGTCAACTATGCTCTGCTTGCTTTTACAATTTGGAGAAAAAGCAGCAGGCTCTGTGGTGTTAATGCTGTCCTAAATCCAGCTTTTGTAATTGGACAGTGAGCATTCTAGGCTATTTTGGCACCGTGTTTCCGGGGCTAGACCCTAAAAGTCAGGAGCAGGGCCAGCTAGCCCTTGGCTAAGTTTGGTGCTAGCCCACTTTAGAATGTGAACACTCGCTTAGCCCCAGGCTAAAATCTCTCATAGCCCTGGGCTAAGGTGTGAATGGGCCTTATGTAAACTCCTCTGCATGCTGTGTAGGTGGATGTTGTCCATAGACACTAAAAGGTCACTATCAAGCACATGTCTAATGATAGCAAATATCTTTGTCTAGTTTAAAAGTGGACCTTCCATGTAACTGATACGATGAGTGAGGCTTTATTGTTCTCTGCCAAGATGCGGCCTATAAGTAAGTATGTGTGTGTGTGTGTGTGTGTGTGTGTGTGTGTGTGTGTGTGTGTGTGTGTGTGTGTGTGTGTGTGTGTGTGTGTGTGTGTGTGTGTGTGTGTGTGTGTGTGTGTGTGTGTGTGTGTGTGTGTGTGTGTGTGTGTGTGTGTGTGTGTGTGTGTGTGCGATGTCATCACTACTCTCCCTGGTCCCAGGATTGGCAATTACGTCACATCTAGGCTTGTGAATTTTTTCAGCCAGGTTATTGTCATGCAAAAGATTGCCGGTGTCATGGTAATTGACAGTTGGTTCATAAACATGAACCAACAACATCGCCTTGAGCTATACCTTCTCTCCCAGACTCATGGATAGACATTTTGGAGTGTAGCATAAGGTAACCAGTCCACCCAGTATGCATAATAATACAGCCCACACTAATTGTGGAGCATAGGCTAGACCAATTATGTACCAAAGACATCTTAAATCAGTTAAATTTTATGTGTTCCTGCCATGCGTAATATGCTGTTATGCTATGTATTGTGTTACGGCACAATTAGGGTCAAGTTAAGCCCGGCAATATTGGGAATTTTGCTTAAATTCATCAAAAAAGTTAGCTTATAACAGTGAACCTTTTTTGTGGGATACACATAAGGCAATTCTAGGTATTGTGGCATATTTTGATTAAACTATCCCCAATTCAATGGAATTGCAACCCTCTGCATGCACAGTGCATTCTTCCATCACATGTACAGCATGTACTAATGAGATGCTATTGAGACCACACTACTACACTGTCTGAGCCAAGGACTACATGCTTTCTGGTTATGATTACAATACTGCATGGGGTGAATATATTTTATATGACATACATGATTTGTTTGCTAATTAGTAAATCGTAGCCAACAGCAAAGTCTGTTTAAATCATTTCTAACTTGTTAACAATTTCTGCTAGTTAGTTTTTGCTACCATGTGGACTTTAGCTTGCTTGAGCCTGCTAACTGAGGAGTGTTAATTCACCTGTTCCCATACATGTTTCATTTTAAAGCAGTTATCTTACAAAGGAGTTGTTAATTCTAACTGCTTAACTATTTATCTGTACATGGAATTGTATTTGTTTTTACTATTTTTTTAATCATCTTTACAGGAAAATGCCACAGGCACTATGTGATGTGTGGAGACATTTCACTGCAGCTGACGTAGAAGGAAAAGCTGTGTACATTTGCAAATACTGTGCCAAATTAAATGGGAAGAATGCAACAAAGATGCAGAATCATTTGGCCAAGTGCATAAAGTTCCCTCAGTGCTTACAACAAGCCATCTCTGACAAAAGTCCCTCTACTTCTATTCGAGGTGAAAATAATGAATCAGACACCTTATCGATAGCAACAGCTCATGGTCCTCCTGGAATCAGAAATGTTTGGACTCAATGGAGGAACGTAGTCAGAGAAATGCTGATGAAATGACCCATACACAGGCAATGTGTATTGGGAGAGATTTATAAATGTTCTTCGCCCAGCATACACCCCACCAACCAGACATGCTTTATCTACTCATTTGCCAGATACAGAGTTCAACAGAGTTAACCTCTTGGAACTCCCCATCCCGGATCCGGGATCGTGACTAAAGCCTCAGGCTCATTAGCATAACGCATCCACCCCTTAACGATTTCTGAAAATCGCAAATAAAATGAAAATAATGCGTCTGCTCTCAGAAGCTTAGCAGTTTTCTTAACAACACTGTCATCTCAGATTTTCAAAATATGCTTTTGAACCATAGAAATTGACTAATTTGTGTAAGAGCATGCAAAGCTAGCATAGCATTTTGAGTAGCATTTGCACTCAACATTTTCACAAAAACCAGATAACCAAATAAATAAAATCATTTACCTTTGAAGAGCTTCTGATGTTTTCAATGAGGAGACTCTCAGTTACATACCAAATGCGCAGTTTTTCCTGAAAGCGTCTGTGTGAGGAGAAAAGAGCACCACATTACATTGCGTCTGGCTACCAGAAACGAACCGAAAATTCAGTCACCTACAACGTAAAACTTTTTCCGGATTAACTACATAATATCTCCAAACATGGCAATCGTTGTTTGGAATCAATCCTCAAGGTGTTTTTTCACATATCTCTTCATTTATATGCAGTTCGTGGAAGCTTGCTTTCCTCTCTGTATCCCATGGAAAAATACTGGCAGCTGTCTTTTGCGCGGATTGCGCAGGACACCGGGCGGACACCTGGTAAATGTGGTCTCTTATGGTCAATCTTCCAATGATCTGCCTACAAATACGTTCACAATGCTGCAGACACCTTGGGGAAACGACAGAAAGTGGCAGGCTCATTCCTCTCGCATTCACAGCCATATAAGGAGACAATGGAAAACAGAGCCTCAAAAATCCTGCTCATTTCCTGGATGCCGTCTCATCTTGGCCTGGATGAGGGCAATGCTATTGGCAGTCAGTCTGGCAACACACATCCAAAAATATCTTGGTAATGGGAGTGCAAGTGTTTTCTTTCGAAAGCTATCAATTACATGCATAGTCGAGCATCTTTTTGTGACAAAATATCTTGTTTAAAACGGGCCTTTTCATCCAAAAATGAAATAGCGCCCCCAGAGCATCAACAGGTTAAAGAAGGTCAGGCAAATCATAGAGAAAGCAGACTGTATTGCAATCATCTCTGATGGGTGTTCGAATGTTCGTGGGCAAGGAATAATTAACTACATCATATCCACCCCTCAACAAAAGCACAGACAAGAGGGGTAACAGACTCACCGGTCTCTACATTGCAGATGAGCTGAAGGCAGTCATCAATGACATTGGACCACAGAAGTTATTTGCACTGGTGACAGACAATGCTGTGAACATGAAGGCTGCTTGGTCTAAAGTGGAGTCATTCACATCACACCCATTGGCTGTGCTGCTCTTGCATTGAATCTGCTCATTTAAGGACATCTTGGCACTGAAAGAATGGATACACTCTACAAGGGAGCCAAGGAAATGGTTAGGATGTTTAAGGGTCATCAAGTTACAACAACAATCTACCTCACCAAGCAAAGTGAGAAGAATAAGAGCACCACATTGAAATGCCCAGCAACACCCATTGGGGTGTCATCATGTTTGACAGTCTCCTGGAAGGGAAGGAATCTCTCCAAGAATGGCCATATCTCAGTCTGCTGAATATGGTCAGCCCCATCAAGAGGATCCTCCTAGATTATGTATTTTGGGAGAGAGTGGTAAGTAGCCTGAAACTCCTGAAACCTATAGCAGTGGCCATTGCACGGATTGAGAGAGACAATGCCATCCTGTCTGATGTTCAGACTCTACTTGCAGATGTAAGAGAAAATATCCATGTTTTACACTGTTGCCCAAGCAGAGGAAACTGCAGTTTTATTCAAATACATCAAAAGTGTGAAGACTTCTGCCTGAAGCCCATACATGCCGCAGCGTACATGTTGGACCCCAAGTATGCTGGCAAGGACATCCTGTCTGGTGCATAGATCAACAAGGCCTATGGTTTCATCACTACCGTGTCTCACCACCTTGGCCTGGATGAGGGCAATGCTATTGGCAGTCTGGCAAGGTACACATCCAAACAAGGGCTTTGGAATGGAGATGCAATATGGCCGTCGTGCTAACATATCTCATCAACCACCTGGTGGAAGGGACTTTGTGAATTACAGGCTCTTTCCCCTGTTGCCTCCATCATCCTCCAAATCCCACCAACATCAGCCGCCTCAGAGCGCAACTGGCCTTTCTTTGGGTACACACACCAAAGCATTCAACAGGCTGACCAATACAACGGTTTAAAAATTGGTGGCCATCCCTTTGACATCCAGTGGAACGAGCCAGCAGGGTTTACAATCCTCAACAGGGTTGGCAAGTGACAGTAAAGATGAGGCCTCAGAGTCTGATGTTCAAGAGGTGAACATTGAGGAGATCCAGGGAGAAGACATGGAAGCCTGAGAGGAAGACAACCAAAGCTTTAGTTTCTTGACTATCATGTTGAAAACTTTTTGGGAGATGCGATGGACTGTTGTTCAGTGAAATCATCCCATGTGAAGAGTCAACTCATTTAATTAAAGTTCAAGTAGCTAAATAATTTGGGTGTATATATATATATAGGAAGAATTTAATAATTTGCAATTATGTCTACTTATGATAAGGTAAAAGGTTTATGTTTCTGTCTCCATATGATATGGTGAATATATCCAATGCAAAAAACATCTACATTTAAATGGTATTAATATTAATTTGCATATATTTCCATTAATTCCCATATATTCCCTTTAAGTCACATGGAAAGTTTCTATCTCTGAATATTCCCCAAAAAAAGCCAACAGCTAATTGCCAGTGCAATCCAGACGGGATTTTTTCAGTTTTTGTGTGTTCGGTCTTGTGCTCCTAAGCCTATACGCATAACATTTAATATGCGTATGGGTGTTTTGAATTAATCATCACCTTGGAAAGCGCTGTCCATTTTGTTGTCAGGCTTTGAAACAACATCCACAACAACCATGTTTTACACTCAGTTTCAACCCTGGAGTTAAACTTCTTTATTCAAATTATCATCATAGTGAGGTGTTTTAAAAGTACGATAGGCCTACCGTTTTGCTGGTAGGTGTTTGATGTGATTTTCGATTGCATTTGCCTTGATGTCAGAGTGGTTAGAGGGACAATAGAGTCCTGAGTACCAAGCCATTAGGACCTGATGATCGTTAACAAGTTGGATACTACTAACGTGTGTCCAGAGTGCATTAAAGGAGATTACCTAAATGGTCACGTGGGATTTTACTGCAGTCATGACTCATGACTGCTGGTGGGCTGTAATATGCCCTGGGGACACCAGTGCTATACACATCTCGGTAGACAACTCCAGCTCCTGG
Source organism: Oncorhynchus masou masou (assembly GCF_036934945.1). Lineage (NCBI taxonomy): Eukaryota > Metazoa > Chordata > Actinopteri > Salmoniformes > Salmonidae > Oncorhynchus > Oncorhynchus masou. The sequence continues at coordinate 55,355,351 of NC_088235.1, forward strand.
TGCATTCAGGTAGGGGCTCATTGAACAGGCTTCTACTGCCTCTACTCCACGACAGAAATTCATTCTGCGTGCATACGTATGTGTACGTGTAAGGTGCATTCAAAAAGTATTCAGACCCCTTGACTTGTTCCACATGTTGTTACGTTACAGCCTAATTCTAAAATGGATTAAATTAAACATTTTCCTCACCAATCTACAGACAATGTCAAAGTGAAGACAGGTTTTTATAAATTTTTTCACGTTTATAAAAATAAAAAGCAGAAATACCTTATCTACTTTTTCAGACCCCGTTTTCAGACCCTTTTCTATGAGACTCCATTTATCATACTTGAGATGTTTCTACAACTTGATTGGAGTCCACCTGTGTTAAATTCAATTGATTGTACATGATTTGGAAAGGCACACACTTGTCTATTTAAGGTCCCACAGTTGACAGTGCATGTCAGAGCAAAAACCAAGCCATGGGGTTGAAGGAATTGTCCGTAGAGTGCTGAGACAGGATTGTGTAGAGGCACAGATCTGGGGAAGAGTACCAAAACATTTCTGCAGCATTGAAGGTCCCCAAGATCACAGTGGCCTCCATCATTAAACGGAAGAAGTTTGGAACCACCAAGACTCCTCCTAGAGCTGGGCACCCGACCACACTCAGCAATCGGGGGAGAGGGGTTTTGTTCAGGGAGGTGACCAAGAACACGATGGTCACTCTGACAGAGCTCCAGAGTTCCTCTGTGTAGATGGGAAAACCTTCCAGAAGGACAACCATCTCTGGAGCACTCCACCAATCAGGCCTTTATGGTAGAGTGGCCAGAGAGAGAGAGAGAGAGAGAGAGAGAGAGAAAAAAAAAGTGGGAAGGGGAGAGACACAGTGGGCTTTTCTGATATAACCAAGGTTGAAATAAACACTTCAGATCATAAAATAGAATATTGTCCTACAAAGAGGAAATGCTCTGCAGTCTTACAAACACACAAGGACAGACATATTCCATTATATTTATTTCTAGGATCTGTATTCATTATCTATGATTACAGTCACACAACATGGACCCTTCCTGCTCAGTGTCCATGTGTCTTCATCCTATCCGCCTGCTCCTCAACATTTACAGTAGACAGGCGAGCAAAGCTGTGATTGTTTTTATTTCCAGTTTTGATCAATATGGTAAGGGCTATTATTATCAGGCATTGCCAAATCGTAATGTCGTGCCCTGTTGCATCTTGGGAGCTGCATTGAATTGGAGGAGGTGGCTTGAGGACATGGTGACCCAGATGAATGAGCTGCCGAAATGATCACCCCAGGGCCTCTTGAGCATTCCACTGCTGACTGTGTTGTCGTAGGAACGCTCCTAATGATTTCATAACTACAGTGTCTCATTTTATTCTGACATGCCAAGCTAGGTTTGGTTGGAATTTGAATTTCTGAGTTCTGGTATCTGATAATTAGAATTGGGCTGAGCTCTGTGTGAGCTCTGAGCTATGTGTCCTATGTGACACATTCCATGAACTGTGTGCCTTGCTAGCTCCATTCTAGCCTCACACAACAGATATATCCAGTTGTTTATCATGGAAAGCATTAGCTCTATTATTCTAACATTTTTGAGGTGGCCCACTCTTTTACGGTATGCAAAACTTCCAGTGTAATTTTAACTCTTAACAATGCTCTATCTTTCTATCCCAGGTTATGACATCTCCAGCCTTATTACTGAGGAGGGTGCCAGATGGGAGAGTCGGAGGCTACTACAGGAGTCCTGGGACAACGAGACAGACCTTCTGTTGGATCCCCCGTCCAAAAACTGCACTGAGCCAGGTAGGGCAGGCCCGGCTTTAGAAGTTGTGATTCAACTTTTGGTTGCCAGGTTGGTGAAACTATTGGCCAAGCGAGAAATTCTGTAGTGGAGTTGAAGCTTTGGAATTAGTATACATGGGAGTCCCATGTGGGATTCCTGCAGGATATAGGGAAGACTGGAGTAGAAATGAAATAAAATAAATGAAGGGGGATTGAAAATTCAGACAAGTAGGGATAGCCTTACGGATAGGGCTGTGGCGATTCTGGAATTTTTGGTAATGATTCATTATTCAAATACTGCATAAGAATGACAAGTTAATACATATTAAATAACTAAAATATGGTCTTTATATAAGTATTCAACCCCTTTGTTTAGGCAAGCCTAATTAGTTCAGGAGTAAAATGTGGATTAACAAATCACATAATATGTTGGACTCACTCTGTGAAATAAGAGGGGTTGACATGATTTTTTAATGACTACGCCTTCCTTTGTCCCCATTCATACAACATCTGTAAAGATCCCTCATCTAAGTATTGAATTTCAAGCACAGATTCAACAATAAAGACGAGGGAACTATTCAAAAGCCCTGTAAAGAAGGGCAGTGATTGTTAGATGGTTAACAATAACAAATCAGACATTGAATATCTCTCTAAGCATCATGAAATTAATAATTATGCTGTGGATGATGTATTAAACCACCCAGACACATCAAACATTTATTTTGTCGTTCTTCTGAACTGAGCTACAGGACAAGAAGGAAACTGCTCAGGGATGTCAGTTGTGTGTGTATAATTGTGTAACTGTCTGGTTGTATTGTGAATAGAAAGATGAATGCTCTTTCTCCATCCTGCTCCTCAGACTCTTCTTCATAGGGCCGTAGTACCTTCCCTTGCCCCAAGCAAGGCAAGAAGTAGAGCTTTACAGCTGATAGCCTCCTGTCCTTCTGTTGTTTTTTATTACCTTTATTTAACTAGGCAAGGCAGTTAAAAACAAATTCTTATTTACAATGATGGCCTACCCCAGCCAAACCCTAACCCAGACGACACTGGGCACTGCCCTACGGGACTCCCAATCACATCCGGTTGTGATACAGCCTGGAAACAAACCAGGGTCTGTAGTGATGCCTCTAGCACTGAGATGCAGTGCCTTCGACCACGGCGCCACTCGGGAGCCCTGCAATCAGATGAGTCTCTATGGAATTAATTTATTGCTGATGCTTACATGTCAACAGGAATGCATATGACACTTCAACATTTTTTTCAACTGTTAGTTTGTTGAGTGATTGTTTCATGTAGCAAATATAGCAAAAATATAGACAAAAACCCTGACTATAACACTGAAAATAAATAAATTCTGAATCATTTCCAGAGTAACACAAATCTCCCTTTAATGCTCCATGTCCACACGGGTCAATGGAAACAAGACCTGAACAATTAGCACTTTCAATTCCCCCGGTCAGCATGGCTACAGCTGACACACAGGAAAACGCTCACACACTGGCAGTCAAGCAGTCAGGCGGAGTGTGTGCGTGTGTGCGTGAATATGTGTTACTGTACATTATGTGATTTTGTGTCCTTCTGTGTCCTACAATGGGAATGTTCTGGAAGGAATAAGGCCACAAGCTATAAAAGACTCAATGAGAATTGACATTTGACTGGATCCAGTGAGTAGAATGAGATCTGATAGATTGTGAGATCATCGTTAATGTGTAATCATTACTAATGACGCGAATGGACGTCCACATTAATCTGTGATGATGAAACTCTGATCTCTCGCTTTCTATGCATATATAGCCTGGTCTACTGGCCCAAGTTGAGCGATGTTTAAGGATGTTGGATTGGAGGAATAGTGGAAAGGAGAGCGAGAGATAGAGAAAGAAGGGGGGAGAATGATCAAGAGGGAGTGAGAGATTGAGAGAGGAAGAGAGACAGAGACAATGATCATGAGGGGGTGAGAGAATGAGAGATAGATGAGACGGGCTCTTTTGTGCAGAAAAGCAGGAAGAATCCCTATTAAAATAATTCCAGCGTTTCAGGATGCAAAGCGTGATTAAGCGGAAAACAGGCTATTAAGTATTACTGTCTAAATATAACTCCCATATAACTTACTCGGAGAGAGCAGGGGTTGGAAGCAGGCAATAGGATAAAGAGCTGTCGAGAGCATGTGTGTGTGTGTGTGTGTGTGTGTGTGTGTGTGTGTGTGTGTGTGTGTGTGTGTGTGTGTGTGTGTGTGTGTGTGTGTGTGTGTGTGTGTGTGTGTGTGTGTGTGCGCATTCGGCTTAGGTGTGAGTTTGGTTCGTGTGTGTGCGCGTTGTATCTAGGACAGGGGCGAGTTTTGGGAGGCGGTGTGTTAACAGTGAGATCAAGAGATTGCTTGGCAGAATGCAGTCTCATAAAGCCCCAGGATTCCACATGGAAAACCCTCACACATACAAGGACCCAGAAAAACACACACGCCCACGGAAAGACAAACACACGCCCACGGGCAATGCAAACACACAGAGTGCCGTTATCGGAGTTAGAATACAGCTTACATATCTGCATATCTTCACAACACCCACCAAGGTTGGGCTCAATTCAAATTGAAGGCAGTCAATTCAGGAAGTTAAAAAAATGAAATTACAAACAAAAAGGGCATTTATTTTCCTGACTTCTCCATAAACTGAAAAGTAGAAGCTATTTATAAAAATTCTAAAAAGTTTATTTATAAAATTACAAATTAAAAATCATATCACTTCCTGAATTGACTGCATTCAATTCGAATTGAGCCCAACTCTGTCACACACACACACACACACAAACACACACACAGACATCCCTGAGCTACAGCTCAGTTCAGAAGAATGAATAAATACAACTTTGATGTGTCTGGGTGGTTTAATACATCATCCACAGCATAATTATTAACTTGATGATGCTTAGAGAGATATTCAATGTCTGATTTGTTATTGTTATCCATCTAACAATCACTGCCCTTCCCAGGTCTTTGTTGCTGAATCTGTGATTGAAATTCAATACTTAGATGAGGGATCTTACAGATGTTGTATGAATGGGGACAAAGGAAGGCGTAGTCTTTAATAAACCACATCAACCTCTCTTATTTCACAGAGTGAGTCCAACATATTATGTGATTTGTTAAACCAAATTGTATGACTGAACTAATTAGGCTTGTCTAAACAAAGGGGGTGAATACTTATGTAAAGACCATATTTTAGTTATTTAATTTGAATTCATTTGTAATTCTTATGCAATATTTTGTGTAGATCAATGATTTTTTTTTAAATTGAATGTATTTAAATCTGGCTTTTTAAAGCAACAAAATGTTTTTTCAAAATCCAATACTTATGATACCCATTGTATGTAAGTATTATATATATATATTTAAAACCTTTATTTAACTATGGCTGGCAGAATTATTATGTAATTGTGTAACCGTCAGGTGGTAATGTGAATTGAAAAGAAGAATACTATTTTGCCATCCTGCTACTCAGACTCTTCCTCATAGGGCCATAGTGTAACGACGTTCTTCTGTTGAAGGAGGAGCGGACCAAAATGCAGCGTGGTGGTTACTCATGTTTATTAATGAAAATACGACTAGACATGAAATAACTGAATGTACAAAACAACAGACGGAACGTGAAAACCTATACAGCCTATCTGGTGAACATAAACACAGAGACAGGAACAATCACCCACGAAACACTCAAAGAATATGACTGCCTAAATATGGTTCCCAATCACAGACAATGAAAATCACCTGACTCTGATTGAGAACCGCCTCAGGCAGCCATAGACTATGCTAGACACCCCACAAAACCCCAAGACAAAAACACTCCACAATAACCCATGTCACACCCTGGCCTGACGAAATAAATGAAGATAAACATAATATATTTCGACCAGGGCGTGACAGAACCTCCCCCCTAAGGTGCGGACTCCCGAACGCACATCAAAACAATAGGGAGGGTCCGGGTGGGCGTCTGTCCATGGTGGCGGCTCCGGTGCTGGACGTGGCCCCCACTTCACCGTAGTCCTCCCCCGCCTTGTCCGCTTCCGTGACCTCCTAACCACGGCAACCCTGCTAAATAAAAAGGGACAGAGGGGCAGCTCGGGACAGAGGGGCAGCTCGGGACAGAGGGGCTCCTCAGACTCCGGCAGCAGCGCCGGACAGGCGGGAGACTCCGGCAGCAGCGCCTGACTGGCAGGAGACTCCGGCAGCAGCGCCGGACAGGCGAGAGACTCCAGGAGCAGCGGAGAGGAGGAAGGCTCTGGCAGATCCTGGCTGACTGGCGGATCTGGAAGAGTCTGGCTGACTGGCAGATCTGGAAGAGTCTGGCTGACTGGCAGATCTGGAAGAGTCTGGTCTGGAGGAGTCTGGTTGACTGGCAGATCTGGAAGAGTCTGGCTGACTGGCAGATCTGGAAGAGTCTGGCTGACTGGCAGATCTGGAAGAGTCTGGTTGACTGGCAAATCTGGAAGAGTCTGGTTGACTGGCAGATCTAGAAGAGTCTGGTTGACTGGCAGATCTGGAAGAGTCTGGCTGACTGGCAGATCTGGAAGTGTCTGGCTGACTGGCAGATCTGGAAGAGTCTGGCTGACTGGCAGATCTGGAAGAGTCTGGCTGACTGGCAGATCTTTAGATCTGGAAGAGTCTGGCTGACTGGAGTCTGAGTCTGGCTGACTGGCAGATCTGGAAGAGTCTGGCTGACTGGCAGATCTGGAAGAGTCTGGCTGACTGGCAGATCTGGAAGAGTGGACTGGCAGATCTGGAAGTCTGGTTGACTGGAGAAGAGTCTGGTTGACTGGCAGATCTGGAAGAGTCTGGCTGACTGGCAGATCTGGAAGAGTCTGGCTGACTGGCAGATCTGGAAGAGTCTGGTTGACTGGCAGATCTGGAAGAGAAGCAGATCTGGAAGGTTTTGACTGGCAGATCTGGAAGAGTCTGGTTGACTGGCAGATCTAGAAGAGTCTGGTTGACTGGCAGATCTGGAAGAGTCTGGCTGACTGGCAGATCTGGAGGAGTCTGGTTGACTGGCAGATCTAGAAGAGTCGGACAGGCGAGAGACTCCGGCAGCAGCGCCGGACAGGCGAGAGACTCCTTCAGCAGCGCCGGACAGGCGAGAGACTCCGGCAGCAGCGCCGGACAGGCGAGAGACTCCTTCAGCAGCGCCGGACAGGCGAGATACTCCGGCAGCAGCGGAGAGGAGGAAGGCTCTGGCAGATCCTGGCTGACTGGCGGATCTGGAAGAGTCTGGCTGACTGGCAGATCTGGAAGAGTCTGGCTGACTGGCAGATCTGGAAGAGTCTGGCTGACTGGCAGCTCCTTGCATACTGGCAGCTCCTTGCAGACTGGCAGCTCCTTGCAGACTGGCAGCTCTTTGCAGACTGGCAGCTCCTTGCAGACTGGCAGCTCCATGCAGACTGGCAGCTCCTTGCAGACTGGCAGCTCCTTGCAGACTGGCAGCTCATTGCAGACTGGCAGCTCTATGCAGACTGGCAGCTCCGGCAGCTCCATGCAGACTGACAGCTCTGGCTGCTCCATGCAGACTGACAGCTCTGGCTGCTCCATGCAGACTGACAGCTCTGGCTGCTCCATGCAGACTGGCAGCTCAGGCTGCTCCATGCAGACTGGCATCTCTGGCTGCTCCATGCAGACTGGCAGCTCTGGCTGCTTCATGCAGGCTGGCAGCTCTGGCTGCTCCATGCAGGCTGGCAGCTCTGGCTGCGCTAAACAGGCAGGAGACTCCGGCAACGCTGTAGAGGCGGAAGGCTCTGGCAGAGCTAAACAGGCAGGAGACTCCAGCAGCGCAGGAGAGGAGAAAGGCTCTGGCTGCGATGAACAGGTGGGATACTCTGTCAGCGCTGTAGAGGAGGAAGGCTTTGGCTGCGCTGAACAGGCGGGATACTCCGGCAGTGCAGGAGATGAGAAAGGCTCGGGCAGCGCTGAACAGGCGGGAGACTCCGGCAGCGCAGGAGTGGAGGAAGGCTCCGGCAGCGCTGGAGAGGCGAGGCGCACTGTAGGCCTGATGCGTGGTGCTGGCACTGGTGGTACTGGGCCGAGGACACGCACAGGAAGCCTGGTGCGGGGAGCTGCCATCGGAGGACTGGTGTGTGAAGGTGGCACAGGATGGGCTAGACCGTGAAGGCGTACTGGAGATCTTGAGAGCAGTGCTGGCACAGGACGTGTAAGGCTAGGAAGGTGCACAGGAGGCCTGGTGCGTGAGGCTGGCACCATCTTAACCAGCCGACTAACACGCACCTCAGGACGAGTATGGAGCGCTGACCCAGGTGCCATCAAATCCCCGAAACGCTCCGTCGGGCGAATATCATGCTTAATGCACCAACACAGCAACTCCCTCATTACTCTCTCCTCCAATTTCCCCATTAACTCCTTCACAGTCTCTGCTTCGCTCACCTCCAACACCGGCTCTGATTCTGGTCTCCTCCTTGGCTCCTCACGATAAACAGGGAGAGTTGGCTCAGGTCTGACTCCTGACTCTGCCACACTCTCCCTGAGCCCTCCCCCCTCAATACATTTTTGGTGCTGACTCTCGGGCTTCCATCCGCGTCGCTACGCTGCTTCCTCATACCAGCGCCTCTCAGCTCTCGCCGCCTCCAGTTCTTCTTTGGGGCGGCGATATTCTCCAGGCTGATCCCAGGATCCTTCTCTGAACAATTCGTCCTCCCATGTCCATTCCTTCTCCTGCTGCACCTTGGGGCGGCTACACTCCCCTGGTTTAGCCCAGGGTCCTCGCCCGTCGAGGATTTCCTCCCAAGTCCAGAAATTCTTGTTACGCTGCTCCTTCTGCGGCTGTTGCCTATTACCACGCCGCTTAGTCCTGTTGTGGTGGGTGATTCTGTAACGACGTTCTTCTGTTGAAGGAGGTGCGGACCAAAATGCGGCGTGGTGGTTACTAATGTTTATTAATGAAAATACGACTAGACATGAAATAACTGAATGTACAAAACAACAGACGGAACGTGAAAAACTATACAGCCTATCTGGTGAACATAAACACAGAGACAGGAACAATCACCCACGAAACACTCAAAGAATATGACTGCCTAAATATGGTTCCCAATCAGAGACAATGAAAATCACCTGACTCTGATTGAGAACCGCCTCAGGCAGCCATAGACTATGCTAGACACCCCACAAAACCCCAAGACAAAAACACACCACAATAACCCATGTCACACCCTGGCCTGACGAAATAAATGAAGATAAACATAATATATTTCGACCAGGGCGTGACACATAGTTCCTTCCCTTACAGCTGATTGCCTCCTGCTTCGAGGTATGCAACTGTCGGGTGAATGTCGCGCTCTAGGTAGTAGTCGAGACGTACCAAGTATACATTTGAGTATTGTGTGTAGCCGACTGTATTTTTACAAAACGTGTAGTAAGTGTGAAGAGGCTCTATGTTAGACTCTCAGAGTTGTGCAGGGACTCTGCTCTGTGCTGTGTATCCCTGTAATTGCCTCACAGTGGCTTGATCAATGACACCATTCTCTCCTCTAGCATCTCTCACAGACATCTACAACATACAGAGCCCCCAACCACCATTCCTTCATTATGCAGGATCTCAGTGTGGTCTTTCAGATTAGAGATAAACATGTTTACGTCACCTAGATTCTCCCCTCCTCACTTACTCCAAACAAAAAAGAGGCAGACACCTCATTAGAATGCCTCTCTGAGTGTGTGTGTGTGTGTGTGTGTGTGTGTGTGTGTGTGTGTGTGTGTGTGTGTGTGTGTGTGTGTGTGTGTGTGTGTGTGTGTGTGTGTGTGTGTGTGTGTGTGTGTGTGTGTGTGTGTGTGTGTGTGTGTGTGTGTGTGTGTGTGTGTGTGTGTGTGTGTGTGTGTGTGTGTGTGTGTGTGCGGCGTGTGTGCGTGTGTGCAAGTTTCACATTAACAGCTGCTAACATAATTTCCCCCAAACTAAAGAAAAGACAGGAAGTCAGCACACATTAACTTGTTACAATACTTGTTACAATGGAATTAACATGAACTGTAGTAAAAGGCACTTAACCTTCTCTGGCAACATACATAGCAAGAATACATGCTTGAGACAAAACAAAATTAACTGTAATTTCTTCTCAAATTACCATAAACGGTAAGTGTCTCCAAGGTATATTCAGTATCAAAATGACGCATTCACTTTCATAGTATAGTAAAGATTCCTTTCTTCTCACATCTCCCTATAGCAGTATATACAGTTGAAGTCGGAAGTGTACATACATTTAGGTAGTCATTAAAACTAGTTTTTCAACCACTCCACAAATTTCTTGTTAACAAACTATAGTTTTGGCATGTCGGTTAGGACATCTACTTTGTGCATGACACAAGTAATTTTTTGAACAATTGTTTACAGATTATTTCACTTATAATTCATGATTCCAGTGGGTGAGAAGTTTACATACAATAAATTGACTGTGCTTTAAACAGCTTGGAAAATTCAAGAAAATTATGTCATGGCTTTAGAAGCTTCTGGAGGCTAGAGGCTAATTGACATAATTTGAGTCAATTGGAGGTGTACCTGTGTATGTATTCCAAGGCCTACCTTCAAAGTCAGTGCCTCTTTGCTTGACATCATGGGAAAATCATAAGAAATCAGCCAAGACCTCGGGAAAAAAATTGTAGACCTACACAAAGTCTGGTTCATTCTTGGGAGCAATTTCCAAACGCCTGAAGGTACTACGTTCATCTGTACCAACAATAGTACGCAAGTATTAACACCATGGGACCACGCAGCTGTCATACTGCTCTGGAAGGAGACACGCGTTCTTTCTCCCAGAGATGAACGTACTTTGGTACAAAAAGTGCAAATGACTCCCAGAACAACAGCAAAGGACCTTGTGAAGATGCTGAAGGAAACAGAAACAAAAGTATCTATATCTACAGTAAAACAAGTCCTATATCGACATAACCTGAAAGGCCGCTCAGCAAGGAAGAAGCCACTGCTCCAAAACCGCCATAAAAAAGCCAGACTACGGTTTGCAACTGCACATGGGGACAAAGATTGTACTTTTGGAGAAATGTCCTCTGGTCTGATGAAACAACAATAGAACTGTTTGGCCATAATGACCATCGTTTGGAGGAAAAATCGGGAGGCTTGCAAGCCGAAGAACACCATCCAAACCATGAAGCACGGGGGTGGCAGCATCATGTTGTGGGGGTGCTTTGCTGCACAAGGGACTGGTGCACTTTACAAAAAGGATGGCATCATGAGGAAAGGAAAATTACGTGGATATATTCAGCGAACCTCTCAAGACATCAGTCAGGAGTTAAAGCTTGGTCGCAAACGGGTCTTTCAAGTGGACAAAGACCCCAAACATACTTCCACAGTTGTGGCAAAATGGCTCGAGGACAACAAAGTCAAGGTATTGGAGTAGCCATCACAAAGCCCTGATCTCAATCCAGTAGAAAATTTGTGGGCTGAACTGAAAAAGTGTGTGTGAGCAAGGAGGCCTACAAACCTGACTTAGTTTCACCAGCTCTGTCGGGAGGAATGGGCCAAATTTCACCCAAATTACTGTGGGATGCTTGTGGAAGGCTACCCGAAACGTTTGACCCAAGTTAAACAATTTAAAGGCAATGCTACCTAATACTTAATGAGTGTATGTAAACTTCTGACCTACTGGGAATGTGATGAAAGAAATAAAGGCTGAAATAAATCATTCTCTCTACTATTATTCTGACATTTCACATTCTTAAAATAAGGTGGTGATCCTAACTGACCTAAGACAGGGAATTTTTATTCAGTTTAAATGTCAGGAATTGTGAAAAACTGAGTTTAAATGTATTTGGCTAAGGTGCATGTAAACTTCCGACTTCAACTGTATCTGTATAATAGCTACACTATATATATACAAAGTTTGTGAACACCCCTTCCAATTAGTGGATTCGGCTTTTTCAGCCTCACCCGTTGCTGATCGGTATATAAAATCGAGCACACAGTCATGCAATATCCGTAGACAAACATTAGCAGTAGAATGGCCTTACTGAAGAGCTCACTGACTTTCAACGTGGCACCGTCATAGTGGTAGGCCACACAAGCTCACAGAACAGGACCACCAAGTTGCTGAAGCACCTAGCGCGTAAAAATCGTCTGTCCTCGGTTGCAACATACACTTCCGAGTTCTAAACTGCTTCTGGAAGCAACGTCAGCACAATAACTGTTCGTCGGGAGCTTCATGAAATGGGTTTCCATGGCCGAGCATCCGCGCACAAGCCAAAGATCACCTTGCGCAATGCCAAGCGTTGGCTGCAGTGGTGTAAAGCCCGCCACCATTGGAGCAGTGGAAATGCGTTCTCTGTAGTCATGAATCACGCTTCACCATCTGGCAGTCCGACGGACAAATCTGGGTTTGGCGGATGCCAGGAGAACGCTACCTGTCCGAATGCATAGTGCCAACTGTAAAGTTTGGTGGAGGAGGAAAAATGGTCTGGGGCTGTTTTTCATAGTTTGGTCTAGGCCCCTTAGTTCCAGTGAAGGGAAATCTTAATGCTACAGCATACAATGACGTTCTAGATGTGCTTCCAACTATGTGGCAACAGTTTGGAGAAGGCCCTTTCCTGTTTCAGCATTCAGCATGACAATGCCCTTGTGCACAAAGCGAGGTCCATACAGAAATGATTTGTCAAGATCGGTGTGGAAGAACTTTACTGGCCTGCACAGAGCCCTGACCTCAACTCTATCTTACACCTTTGGGAAGAATTGGAATGCCGACTGCGAGCCAGGCCTAATCGCCCAGCACAACCTCACTAATGCTCTTGTGGCTGAATGGAAGCAAGTCCCTGCAGCAACAGGGGGGACCAACTCCATATTAATGCCCATGATTTTGGAATGAGAATGAGGAGATGACCACATACTTTTGATCATGTAGTGTACTTTCACAAAAAGATGAATGCCAGAGATATAATTTTCCACAAATATTCTCTTTTTCAGTGTGTTTTATTAATGATTCATGGGACTGTGGGACAAAGGTATTTGCTTTCTTCCCCATGGTGCATCTGACAGAGAACAAACATGGTTTTAAAGGCACACAAGTCATGTTCTACTTACAGCATCCCCCCATAACAATGTGTTTCCCCCACCAGTCAGGCTTTCCATTCCCTATGAAAAATTCCGTCTCCCTGAAAAGGAGATTCTGAGGAAGAAGGGCCCTGTGAGAGAATGGAGTGATGGAGGTACTTGTGCTATGTGTGTACCAGCATGAACGTTTGTGTGTGTGTATGTGTGTGTGTGTGTGTGTGTGTGTGTGTGTGTGTGTGTGTGTGTGTGTGTGTGTGTGTGTGTGTGTGTGTGTGTGTGTGTGTGTGTGTGTGTGTGTCTGCTCAGTCCCCTCCTAGCCCTGGGCAAACCTGTTACTCCGGTAAACTTCACAGACTGGAAGGAGGGGGGGGGGGGGGTACGATGTCACTTCCCATCACATCACATCCTGTAAGAAATCACGCCAGCAGGAAATAAAAAGAGACAGGAAAGACAAACAGAGAGCATGCAGAAAGTACAAACTGGATGATCTGATTGTGCATGACCATTGCATGTTGTATGTCTGTCCTTTCTGTGTTGACTGGAATAGCCAGGGCATGCTAACAGTGCTAGGTGGCTTCTTTTTTAGAAAGGATAAAGGGATACTAATTCAGTCATACAACTGAATACCTTCAACTGAAATGTGTCTTCCTCATTTAACCCAACCCCTCTGAATCAGAGCAGTGCAGGGGGCTGCCATAATCAACATCCATGTCTTCAGCACCAGGGGAAAAGTGGGTTAACTACCTAGGAGAAGAACAACAGATTTTTACCTCAGCCAGCAGCTTAGGGATTCGATCCAGCAACCCGTCTGTTACTAGCCCAACGCTCTAACCATTAGACTAGAAAGACAGGGTTTTACTGCTTGCTTCATATATGTAACCCCTAAAAGTTCTATATATGGTAGAACCCTTTTATGGGGTTCTTTGATCAGAATCCTATGGGTTCTTCACTGAACCAAAATATAGAACCCCAAGGACTCTTCTTCACTGAACCAAAATTGGTTTCATATAGAACCCTGTATGGTGCCATTTATGAATTATGACTACTATACATGTTTGTAAATATATTTCAAGCTCAGAATATAATTTAATAAACAATTAAATAATGGACAAAAGAATACCAGCCTCATTTTTTATTTTATTGCCATTATTCTAAATGCAAACATAGTTTGGAAATATGCACTGGTGGCCAGGGAGGCCTATCTTTGTTTGAATGATGGCCCACAATCTTGGTACCCACCAGGGGAGAACGACTGGAGCCATTGGATTTCAAGACCAACCATGTTACTGCAGGCATTGTTAGCAGATACAGGATCCCACATTATAGTGAATGGAAAAAAGGCAATCTTCGTGGTCAATCTTCATGTACAAGAAAAGTGTATTTGAAGTCAATCATAGTACCAATAATTGCTTCTAATACATCAGATGTATGTCCTTGAACCGATTTGTTTATAATCATATGGAGAAATTATAAGGATCATTTAGTTGCTAATGGCAGCCTGCATACCCCGGGCGGCCTACAACTGGACTTACTCAATGAGAGGGGGCAGCACTGAGCTAGCCTGCAAAGTCACTTTCTGGAGTAGCTCAAACTGTGCATGTTATGTCTCAATAAGATGCCATCTTAACCGACTTCAATGCGCTATTGAGTCTTCACATAGGAATGAATGGTGTCAAATAATGGAGGGTTTTGTCCATTCATGTATCCAGTCATTGTTACCAACTCTGACTGACTTCTTCATGGAACAGAAGGCTACAGTTGCTGCCTGGCTGGTTCCTGAGAAGAAGAAAAAAAGGAGCTAAAACATGAGTGAAAATGAAGACAAAATGCAGACGTATAATTATGATGATGTAGAAGAACAACTTGTTGTCATCGGCAGCAGCAGCAGCCGAAAGAGCACATCCTCTGCCTCTGATAGTTGGTTCACTGCCAGACTCTGAGCAAAACATAGGCAGTGTGGTCAAAGTCATGTAATGATTAACCAAGACTTATTTAGATACGGTACCCCCTCTTAGTCAGCCCACTGCCCATCACATGCATCCAACATAGGTCAACAACAGTTTTGTAATATGGCTTCATGAAACATAACGCCCTCACTTGACTCCACACTGAAATACTGAAACAAAAGTAACAATTGGCTAATTGCCAGTGTCAGTTTAGTTTGCAACAGCACCGGTTTGTATTAACCTTTCTGCTTGCCTCTCTAACCTCTGCAACAATCTCCCCCTGCCACTTTAAGTGAATGCCACTGTCATTGCTCATTCCTATACTTATATGTATATATTCTTATTCCATCCCTTTACTTAGATTTGTGTGTATTAGGTATTTGTTGTGGAATTGTTAGATATTACTGCACTGTCGGAACTAGAAGCACAAGCATTTCGTGACACTCGCAATCACACCTGCTAACCATGTGTATGTGACCAATAGAATGTGATTTGATATGATTTGCGCTGATGAGACAGCTAGCCATTTTTCTGAACAGGCGGGATCATACAGTAGCATCATTAATATGTAAAGCCTGTCAATGTCATGCGAAACAGCTCAAACAAAGGAAAAGGCACCTAGTTCGGTGTCGTTTCAGAGTTTGCCGTGACTATGTTAGCTTTTATTAGCTGTCGTTGGCTAAAATACACATTACACTCTGGGGTAGAGGGATAGAACCCTTAAGGAGTGTGTGTGCGTATGCACGCGTGCATGTATCAGGCTTAAATGTCATATTACTCAGCACAGTGACAGAAAGCAAAGCAAACTATTATGAGATGTGACACTGTGAGGTCTGTGTGTGTGTGTGTGTGTGTGTGTGTGTGTGTGCGTGCGTGCATGTGTAGTTTTATTTTATTTTATTGCAACAAATAAACAAATCAAAATATATATACAATCATCACAAATACAGCCAGAGAGGACATACATATTGATTTTCTCTAGCCTTGAGCTTATAAGACAGATCAAATTTGAAGTATGAGCAGCCAAAACCACTGCCCACAACACACCTCGCCACATTAAAGGAACAATCTGCTATTTGCATATCCAGTTCAAAGTTTTGCCCCTGCACTTGTTTGTAAACAGTGGGGATAGTTCTTGTCTTGGCAAATGGAACTGCTGCTATACTTCAACAGTTGACACCTTTAACATATCAAGTAGAGGTCAGCAGAGTTCTACTATAACGCTTTTCACCAGCTCGGGCCTCTGCTGTTGAATGTAGTTATTTATCCGTTTCATACATGTATTAATGATTAAACATCCATCACTCTGGTAGGTGTATTACATCATGTGACCTCGGCCTATATACCAGCAGCACACCAAGGTTATCTGGAGAAAAAAATCTCGGCCACCGGAGTGTCTAATTAGGATCTTGATCTTAATTAGGATCATGATCTGCTATTAAACTAGAGCAATACATCTGCCCTCACCCACACACACACCTGTTCCGGCACTGTCGAACATTGTGGCCCCCTCACAATCTATTCTGCTGCATCTGTCCACACTCAGTCAGGATTTCTATGTCTGTTGATCTTTAACAGATGTTCTTGTCAGAATGGCCTATACACTCTCTTTCTTTCTCTCCTTCTCTCTCACTCTCCCTCTCTTTAGAGGACTTCTGAGGTTTTTTTCTTCAAATTGCCATGTGCTGCTTGCCTGTGTATGTGACTGACCTAAGGACTCTACAGTATATTCTATTCCCTTGCTCAGACGAGTCAGCGTCTCCCATCAGGTATGCACACAGGCAGCTTGGCCGATGCACTGAACAACCCCCTCATTCCCCTCCAGTTACCATGGCAACCTGCCATGACCCTAGTATCCATCCAGTGTTTGTGTGTGTGTGTGTGTGTTTGTGTGTGTTGGCACAGCAGTTACTGGACACGACTCTCACGCCACTGCAGAGTGCCAATTGCGCACGTGCCCAGCTGTGTGTGTGTGTTACTCACGCACCCTGGCATTCACTATCTCTCCCTCTCGCCGGGCCTCTCCTTTTTACATTCCACCTCCATGCTGGCCTTTTCATTTTAGCAACTCACAACTGCAGAAGGGAGGTGGAACTGGAGAAGGTAGAGGACCCAAGACAAAAGAAAAAGGGATCTCCCTATAACGAAGTTTAAGACTAGAGTATTCTAATAGGTAGGTAGCCCAGCGGCTAAGGAGTTGGATCTGAAGGGTGGCCGAATCCCGGGCCAGGCAATGGAAAAAGGGGGGAATTGCTCTGGCAACAGGAGGGCAGCTGGGTTCACATCCTAAAAGACATTCCACTACAGTTGAGCCCTTCAGTAAGACCCTTATCCCCACAACATACTCTTCATCCAGGGGCGCTGCACTGCAGCTTGACCCTTTGCTTGTCTCAGTTGTGTGTGATGTGGTTAGATATTAGGTTGTCTTAACCTTCCACCTAGGGATCTGTGCATTTTAAGACATGCTGTACTGTACATGTGCATGTGAAGATGTGTCTCTCCCGCAGCAGATGTTTTCATTTCAGCAACTCACAACCGCAGAAGGGAGGTAGAACTGTAAAGGGTAGAGGACCCAAGAAAAAAAGGAAAAGGGATCTGTGCATTTGAAGACATGGTGTACTGTACTTGTGAAGCTGTCTCTCTTTATTAGTCTCTACCTGTCCATCCCTCTTGTTATCTCCTATTTTTCTCCATCTCCCCCTCTTTTCTCTCTCTCTCTCCCTGTGCCTCTCCCCCTCTTCTATTTTAGGTTATTTTCAATATCCCTTATAAGATCCTGTCCTTCAAATCGCCCATGCATTTGTTCATTGCGTGTGCGTTACCAAGACAACCAGTTCTAGTAAAATGTCATCACCATCGCAGCTCTGTTTAAACCGTCTGTGCCAAGTAGCCAAATCAGACAACTGTGATTACGCAACACACCAAATTTCAACGCTAGAATGATGTCATCATTAAGAGAGCCGAGGTCCGGAGTAGGGAGGGACTGGATGGATGGATTAAAAGGCACATTAGACATGATTAGTATTACGTAATAAAATGAAAAAATACACAAATGTATGCACTCACTACTGTAAGTCGCTCTGGATAAGAGCGTCTGCTAAATTTAATAAAATGTCATATGTAATATTATCTGTCAATACTGATCTAATGTAACTATGCGCTTGCATGGGTTTAGTGATTATCCTAATGATCATGTGAAATATATGAGTGCAAATGATATAGTAAAATAGGGCAAATGGTATAGTACAATAGGGCAAATGGTATAGTACAGCAGGGCAAATGGTATAGTACAGCAGGGCAAATGGTATAGTACAATAGGGCAAATGGTATAGTACAATAGGGCAAATGGTATAGTACAGCAGGGCAAATGGTATAGTACCTTAGGGCAAATGGTATAGTACAATAGGGCAAATGGTATAGTACAATACGGCAAATGCTATAGTACAGTAGGGCAAATGGTATAGTACAGTAGGGCAAATGGTATAGTACAGTAGGGCAAATGGTATAGTATAATAGGCCAAATGGTATAGTACAGTAGGGCAAATGGTATAGTACAGTAGGGCAAATGGTATAGTACAATAGGGCAAATGGTATAGTACAGTAGGGCAAATGGTATAGTACAATAGGGCAAATGGTATAGTACAGTAGGGCAAATGGTATAGTACAGTAGGGCAAATGGTATAGTACAGTAGGGCAAATGGTATAGTACAATAGGGCAAATGGTATAGTACAATAGGGCAAATGCTATAGTACAGTAGGGCAAATGGTATAGTACAATAGGGCTAATGGTATAGTACAATAGGGCAAATGGTATAGTACAGTAGGGCAAATGGTATAGTACAGTAGGGCAAATGGTATAGTACAATAGGGCAAATGGTATAGTACAGTAGGGCAAATGGTATAGTACAATAGGGCAAATGGTATAGTACAGTAGGGCAAATGGTATAGTACAGTAGGGCAAATGGTATAGTACAGTAGGGCAAATGGTATAGTACAATAGGGCAAATGGTATAGTACAATACGGCAAATGCTATAGTACAGTAGGGCAAATGGTTTAGTACAGTAGGGCAAATGGTATAGTACAGTAGGGCAAATGGTATAGTATAATAGGCCAAATGGTATAGTACAGTAGGGCAAATGGTATAGTACAGTAGGGCAAATGGTATAGTACAATAGGGCAAATGGTATAGTACAGTAGGGCAAATGGTATAGTACAATAGGGCAAATGGTATAGTACAGTAGGGCAAATGGTATAGTACAATAGGGCAAATGGTATAGTACAATAGGGCAAATGCTATAGTACAGTAGGGCAAATGGTATAGTACAATAGGGCAAATGGTATAGTACAATAGGGCAAATGCTATAGTACAGTAGGGCAAATGGTATAGTATAGGGGAGGCCTACTTAGTGATGTTATTCGTTGTCAGGAAAAATCTATTGGTTTGACCGTGTTTTCTAAAGAAGATTTTGACAGTGTACCTTTTGATTTAACACAGAGCTTTCCAGACATGTTTGCCAATGGAAGAATTAGTCAGAAAGTGATTTTTTGGACCTGAAGGCCAAAACATTCAGGAGATAAAGGTGCTCCAAGTTGACCTATTTTGCATACCACACCATTCCACGAGACAACCATGTATATTATTTTTAAACCTTTTAACGTCAATTTAAAAACGTGTAAAAACAAATCATAGTCGTATGTTGTAACGTTGACCCTATTTCACATCATCTGAGGTTTTTGTGTTATTCCCACCATCGGTTGAATACAGAATACAGAGTACAGAAAACTTTGATTACAATCATAGAAATATAATTAATAGAATGGACCTATCCCTTTAGACCATTGCAATTTAGCTTATATCTTCTAATTACTACCACAAAGAAGAATGTCAACTTAAATTGTCATGTCTATTCTAGTATCTATATTTCTATGATTTAAATAGGTTTCCTACGGAGGATTGATGGTATAATTTAAAAAAAAAACATATATTCCCATACAAGTAAAACTTATCTGATGTGTGTATCATCTTTGTGGTACCATTTGAAAGTTGAAGTTACGATTTTATTCCCAGTTTAGTACATTTATCAGCCAAAACATGACACCCACCCTGTATGCAAGAGCATGTTGTGTCTCAACCGGCACAAAAACTTTAGATAATGTAAAATAGGCCCTTGAATGTTTAGGTAAACCTACTGGAGAGCTCCTCTTTGTCTACACTGATTCAGCATTGTTCACATCCTCTTCAGCCTTAGCCCCACCCAAAGATTTCAAGACTAAACAACCAAAGATTTCAAGACTGATGTTGTCCGACATTAAACTTGTCATTGTCGTTATGAAAAAGTATAAACACAAAAAATACAGGCTGCATGTTGTCAGCAGCCTGCTGGTCCAAAATAGCATAACTAGTGTATTTTAACACATTGAAATCCACACGTTTAAAAATGAATTTAGTATATGTCAATCTAGCAGACCAGGCAATGAAAAACAACTTTCTAAACAATGTTTTGGTTTGTTTCTAGCTTGTTAGCTAGCTAGCGAATGTTAAGTTAGCTTTCCAGCCAGTTCAAATAATGACCATATCATATAGCTGAAAATGTCTTCACTTTAGCTAATTTGTCTTCATTATTACAGGAAAATAAACTCACAACAAGATCCTTATTTACAAGTAGATGATGAGCCAATTACAGAAAATAGCTTATGCTATGCTTGTAAGTTTGACAAAATAAAAGTAGGGCATTCTACTGGAGAATTTTAGAACTTGGACACTGTTTCATTGGCCTAAAATTATATCCTAATTTGACTTTGGTGTAGGTCATGTTCTTCACATTACCGTCTCTGGTAAACATATACTATATCAAATAAAATTTAAGTTTATTTGTAACATGCACAGGACACAGAAGGTGTAGTGAAATGGTTTGTTCCATAGTGGAGTCTTTTGTTTAGACATGTGGCTAGCTAGCTAAACAATTAACCATAATCCCAACTCATAACGTTACTACCCTGCATGAATCTGCAGCTAGGTAACATTAGGCTATAGCTAGCAATGCAAATGGATCTGAAATATGAATAATATTACTACACAGATCATACACATAATGTTAGCTATCGAGCCAGCCAGCTAACGTTAGCTAGGTAGCTAACAGTATGCTTTAACTTGAAATTAAAACAACTTTCTGACAAAATGTTAAACGTATAATATCTGAATATGTAGCTAGCTAGACTATCTTACCCGTATAAGTGGATGGACGCTTCTGCCTCTCTGTCACGGATGCCATGGTTGCCCATAGTTTGAAGATGCAATCCGGAGAGACAGGTGTTTTATACAACAGCCTTCTGTGTGTTCTCTTTTCGACTCTCTCTGCACATTTGCAATCAAACTCCAGAATTTTCTCAATTTCCTTAGCTATCATATTCTAAATCCATCGGGCATTCCTCTGACTTCAAAACTATGTCCTCCAGAAAGTGGAGAGCAACACTTAAAGAACTACTACATGATATCTTTCAAAAAAGCCGCATTAGAAAGGATAACTTACATATACTGACCAGCTCATGTTATAGACAGAATCGGCATACATGGCAGACCAATCCGAACGCATCTCTCGGCATGTCCAGCCCATCGAAGTAGTGACATGTGACATACGCCTAGTTT
Source organism: Oncorhynchus masou masou (assembly GCF_036934945.1). NCBI lineage: Eukaryota > Metazoa > Chordata > Actinopteri > Salmoniformes > Salmonidae > Oncorhynchus > Oncorhynchus masou. The sequence continues at coordinate 55,376,760 of NC_088235.1, forward strand.
CCTGAAGCAAGTACATTTGAAATGGATTTACCCTGTTCAATTATTGTAGGCCCTCTTCGAGTAAAACCGAGTATATGAGCCGTCACACACACACACACACACACACACACTGCACGGGCTGACTGCACAGCACACCGTAATCTCTCTAACCAATATGGTCAGAGCTGCAAGGGCTCAGCTGTATTGGAGTATTGGACTGTAGCATGATGGACTGTACATGATGTGAAATGAAAACAATGCTTCATTATTAACACTTCTGAATTATGAACTGAGTCTTATGGGGACACTGTTCTTCCTGCTCCCACCGTGTGTGTGTGTGTGTGTGTGTGTGTGTGTGTGTGTGTGTGTGTGTGTGTGTGTGTGTGTGTGTGTGTGTGTGTGTGTGTGTGTGTGTGTGTGTGTGTGTGTGTGTGTGTGTGTGTGTGTGTGTGTGTGTGTACTAGCATTATGTGCTACACGTGCGTTACGTATGTATGTGTCTATGTCTACCCACGTTAGTACACACACTTCCATCCTCCTCTCTATCACATGTACTCTTAGTCCCTTAGGATTCATTCATTTCCATTGCCATTGTAAATGTCCGCGTGCAAACCAACATAGCTCTCCAAGCCCTGTACCCTCTGTCCAGAAGAGAACTGTAGCCTCTTAATAATCAATGATATGTAATGCTCCTAAGAGGCTTTCAAACGAGCCAGGCCCATTTTGAGCTGATTAAATCATGTCATGAGTGTGCGTGCATGTGTGTTGCTAATTCACTAAGAGCTATGCGTGCTATATTTAAACTGCAGGGATTGATTGGGGTGCTTGTGGTTTCCTCAAGACTGTGTTTATTGATGCTCCCACTTCTCTCCAATGAATTTGTGGGGTGGGTTACACGGTAGAGAGGGGATAGGTCAGGAGACAGTGAGAGATTTATGTTAGTTACTCTATAACAGGGAAATAAATATAAGATGTTTCTGTTTAGGATGTTTTCTGGATGCTTATTTCTAGAAGTTAGCACAACACACAAAGTCTCGTCAGAATAACACCTCTGCCACAGACAGTCTCTCTCTCTCTCTCTCTCTCTCTCACTCTCTCTCTATTAGCATGGGAAACATATGTTAACATTGCCAAAGCAAGTGAAGTAGTTAATAAGCAAAAGTGAACTAAACATTAAAAATTAACAGTAAACATTACACTCACAAAAGTTCCAAAATAATAAATATATTTGAAATGTCATATTATGTCTATACACAGTGTTGCAATGATGTGCAAATAGTTGAAGTACAAAAGGGAAAATACATTAACATAAATATGGGGTTGTATTTACAATGGTGTTTGTTCTTCACTGGTTACCCTTTTCTTGTAGCAACAGGTCACAAATCTTGCTGCTGTGATGGCACACTGGTATTTCACCAAGTAGATATGGGAGTTTAACAAGATTGGGTTTTCGAATTCTTTGTGGATCTGTGTAATCTGAAGGAAATATGTGTCTCTAATATGGTCATACACTTGGCAGGAGGTTAGGAAGTGCAGCTCAGTTTCCACCTCATTTTGTGGGCAGTGTGCATATAGTCTGTCTTCTCTTGAGAGCCAGGTCTGCCTACGGCAGTCTTTCTCAATAGCAAGGCTATGCTTGCTAGGTCTGTACATAATCAAAGCTTTCCTTAAGTTTGGGTGAGTTACTGTGGTCAGGTATTCTGCCACTTTGTACTCTCTGTTTAGGGCAATTAGCATTCTTGTTTGCTCCGTTTTTTTGTTAATTCTTTACAAGTAATTATCATTTTGTTTTCTCATGATTTGGTTGGGTTTAATTGTGTTGCTGTCCTGGGGCTCTTTGGGGTCTGTTTGTGTTTGTGAACAGAGTCCCAGGACCAGCTTGCTTAGGGGACTATTCTCCAGGTTCATCTCTCTGTCGACTTATTTTCCATAGATCTCTCTTGCACAAACTTTTCTTTACACTGGGACCCCTTTGTACGGAGTAGCCCACCGGGCACACTACGTATTTTCGACATGGAAAAGTTGGTAATATTTGGTTTAGTTGATCAATGAGTTTACAACCTACAGTATTTTCAACCACACAAAATGTCCTATCATTGTACTTTCAAAATTACAGTCATTCAATTGTTTTTCTTTATTTGTACTATTTTCTACATTGTAGAATAATAGTGAAGATATCAAAAGTATGAAAAAACATACAAGGAATCATTTAGTAACCAAAAAAGTGTTAAACAAATCAAATATATTTTAGATTCTTTAAAGTAGCCACCCTTTGCCTTGATGGCAGCTTTGCACAATCTTGGCATTCATCAAGGCAAAAGGTGGCTACTTTGAAGAATCTAAAATCTAAAATATATTTTGATTTGTTTGACACATTTTTGGTTACTATATGATTCCATATGTGCCATTTCAAATATTTGACTGGTACTGTATATACCAGTTCCGAGTCAATGTGCAGGGGTACAGTTTAGTCAAGGTAGTTTGTACATGTAGGCAGAGGTAAAGTGACTATGCATAGATAATAGGGGAGAGGGGTGGGGGGGGTCAATGTAAATAGTCCGTTGGGCCATTTGATGAATTGTTCAGCAGTCTTATGGCTTGGGGGTAGAAGCTGTTAAGGAGCCTTTTGGTCCTAGACCTGGCTCTCCGGTACTACTTGCCATGCAGTAGCAGAGGGAACAGTCTATGACATTGGGGGCTGGAGGCCTTCCTCTGATACCGCCTAGTATATAGGTCCTGGATAGCAGGAAGCTTGGCCCCAGTGATGTATTGGGCCGTGGGCACTAACCTCCGTTAGCGCTTTGTCGTCGGATGCCAAGCAGTTGACATACCTTGGCAGTGATGTAAACTTCAGGATGCTCTCGATTGGGCAGCTGTAGAATGTTTGAAGATCTGGGGACTCATGCCAAACCTCTTCAGTCTCCTGAGGTTGGAAAAAGTGTTGTTGTGCCCTCTTCACAACTGACTTGTTGTGTTTGGACCATGATAGTTTGTTGAAACTCTCGACCCGCTCCACTGCAGCCCAGTCAATGTTAATGGGGGCCTGTTCAGCCCTCCTTTTCCTGTAGTCCACGATCATCTCCTTTGTCTTGCTCACATTGAGGGAGATGTTGTTGTCCTGGCACCACACTGCCAGGTCTCTGAACTCCTCCCTCCTTTCCAGAGTCATCGTTGTCGGTGATCAGGCCTAGCGCTGTTGTGTCGTCAGCAAACGTAATGATGGTGTTGGAGTTGTGCTTGGCCACGCAATCGTGGGTGAACAGGGAATACAGTAGTGGACCAAGCACGCACGTGGCAGATGTGTTGTTGCTTACCCTTACCACCTGGGGGCGGCCCGTCGGGAAGTCAAGGATCCAGTTGCAGAGGGAGGTGTTCAGTCTGAGGGTCCTTTGTGATGAGCTTTGTGGGCACTATGGTGTTGAACGCTGAGCTGTAGTCAATGAACAGTATTCTCTCATATGTGTTCCTTTAGTCCAGTCCAGGTGTGAAAGGTTAGTGTGGAGTGCAATTGAAAGGGAAAGGGAAAGGGGAGTCCTATTCATTATTAGCCCAGAACATTTTTTGTTTTATTACAGTGCCTTGCGAAAGTATTTGGCCCCCTTGAACTTTGCGACCTTTTGCCACATTTCAGGCTTCAAACATAAAGATATAAAACTGTATTTTTGTGAAGAATTAACAACAAGTGGGACACAATCATGAAGTGGAACGACATTTATTGGATATTTCAAACTTTTTTAACAAATCAAAAACTGAAAAATTGGGCGTGAAAAATTATTCAGCCCCCTTAAGTTAATACTGATAGAGACATAGCCCAAGCGACTTACATTTGTAATCGCAGCAAAAGGTGGCGCTACAAAGTATTAACTTAAGGGGGCTGAATAATTTTGCACGCCCAATTTTTCAGTTTTTGATTTGTTAAAAAAGTTTGAAATATCCAATAAATGTCGTTTATTGAAGAGGTTTGGCACGCATTTTTCAGTTTTTGATTTGTTAAAAAAGTTTGAAATATCCAATAAATGTCGTTCCACTTCATGATTGTGTCCCACTTGTTGTTGATTCTTCACAAAACAATACAGTTTTATATCTTTATGTTTGAAGCCTGAAATGTGGCAAAAGGTCGCAAAGTTCAAGGGGGCCGAATACTTTCGCAAGGCACTGTACATACAACCGGGAAGAACAGCGGTAAGTCACCAGAATTACCAGTATTACGACCAGGAATACGACTTTCCCGAATCGGATCCTTTGTTCGCACCCACCAGGGCAATTGAACTCATTCCAGAGGCTGACCAAAAACTCCCGCAGCAGAGGAGAGGCTCTCAGGGTGGACATCTAGTCTGACTCGCTAATGTTCAGTCTCTGGATAATAAAGTATGACGTGCTCAGGGCAAGGATTTCCTTCCAGAGAGATGTCAGGGATTGTAACATGCTCTGTTTCCCAGAAACCTTAGCTCTCTCTGGATATACTGTCTGAGTCTGTACATCCAGTTGGGTTCTCAGTTCATCACACAGACAGGAATAAATATCCCTCTGGGAAGAAGAAGGGGTGAGGGTGTGTATGTTTCAGGATTAACTACTCATGGTGTAATTGTGATAACATACAGGAACTCAAGTTATTTTGTTCACCCAACCTAGAATACCTCACAATCAAATGCCAACCACATTACCTCCCAAGAGAATTATGTTATAGTCACAGCCGTGTATATTCCCCCTCAAGCCGATACCACGACGACCCTCAAAGGACTTCACTGGACTTTATGCAAACTGGAAACCACATATCCTGAGGCTACATTTATTGTAGCTGGGGATTTTAACAAAGCAAATTTGAGAAAACTCTACCAAAGTTCTATCAACATATTGACTGTAGTACTCGCGCTGCTAAAACACTCGACCACTGCTACTCCAATTTCCGGGATGTCTACAAGGCCCTCCTTTCAGCCAATATGATCACGACTCCATTTTGCTCCTCCCTTCCTATAGGCAGAAACTCAAACAGGAAGTACCTGTGCTAAGCACTATTCAAAGCTGGTCTGACCAATCGGAATCCATGCTTCAAGATTGTGTTGATCATGCTGACTGGGACATGTTCCGGGTAGCCTCCGAGAATAACATTGATGAATACACTGATACGGTGACTGAGTTCATCGGGAAGTGTGTAGGAGATTTACCCACTGTGATTATTAAAACCTACCCTAACCAGAAACCGTGGATAGATGGCAGCATTCACGTAAAACTGAAAGCGCGAACCATCACATTTAACCATGGCAAGGTGACTGGGAATATGGATGAATACAAATAGTGTAGTTATTCCCTTCGTATGGCAATCAAACAGGCAAAACGTTAGAATAGAGACAAAGTGGAGTCGCAATTCAACAGCTCAGACACAAGACGTATGTGGCAGGGTCTACAGACAATCACAGACTACAAAGGGAAAAGCAGCCATGTCGCGGATACCGACGACTTGCTTCCGGACAAGCCAAACACCTTCTTCGCCTGCTTTGAGGATAACACAGTGCACAGGATAACACAGTCCGCTGCCAAGGACTGTGAGGACTCCTTCTCTGTGGCCGACGTGAGTAAGACATTTAAGCGTGTTAACCCTCGCAAGGCTGCCGGCCCAGCCCAGCTGGCTGGAGTGTTTACAAATTTATTCAATCTCTCCCTATCCCAGTCTGCTGTCCCCACATGCTTCAATATGTCCACCATTGTTCCTGGACACAAGAAAGCAAAGGTAACTGAACTAAATGACTATCGCCCATCTGTCATCATAAAGTGCTTTGAGAGACTAGTCAAGGATCATATCACCTCTACCTTACCTGACACCCTAGACCCACTTCAATTCGCTTACCGGCCCAATAGATCCACAGACGATGCAATCACCATCTCAGCGCATACTGCCTTACCCCATTTGGACCTGAGGAATACCCATGTAAGAATGCTGTTCATTGACTATAGCTGGGTCTGATCCTCACCCTGTGCAACTGGGTCCTGGACTTCCTGACGGGCCGCCCCAGGTGGTGAAGGAAACAACACCTCCACTTCGCTGATCCAATTGGGAGCTCACAAGGATGCGTGCTCAACCCCCTCCAGTACTCCCTGTTCACCCATGACTATGAGGCCACGCACACCTCCAACTCAATCATCACATTTGCAGATGACACAACACCCCTGTATCTCCGTCTTTTCTTCATGCGAATGACAGGGATTTGGGCCTTGTCTCCGGAGATCAGTATATCCTTTGTGTCAGACTCATTAAAGAAAAAATCTTTGTCTAGTTCGAGGTGAGTAATCACTGTTCTGATGCCCAGAAGCTCTTTTCGGTCATAAGAGATGGTAGCAGCAACTTTATGTACAAAATAAGTTACAAACAATGTGAAAAAAAACTAACAAAATAGCACAGTTGGTTAGGAGCCCGTAAAACGGCAGCCATCCCCTCCTGACCATTATACCTAATTGGTTGCTTTGACAATCAAACAAAATTAAAAATCACTAAATATCATTACATTGGAAGAAAAAAAACAGAGCCTATTATATTGTCTTTTTTAGTTGAATTCTGGATTGAATTGAAACAAATGCTGTTGATGACTTGGCAAATGCTAGATGCCGAAATAGCCTCATTGATGATATATGAGTGATAAAGTATAGTCACATTTCATTTGCATCTTTTGGAATGACTTCAACAGCAATAGTGATTCTATTTCGTTTTTTAAGTGGAGATCTCGCAATAATCATTCTCATGAGAGCACATTGGTCAAAGTTAGTGACATCATAGCTAAACAGGGCTTGGTTAAAACCTTTAGATGGGAAACCAAAGGTTAGCTGTAGATAGATCAATTCTCCAGTGGGATGTGCTGCCCAGCCTATTTTTTTCTGATATTGGATATAACGTTAAAAATCTGGCGTTGTTTTAAAGATACAAATTCAACATATTTTAGACAAGGTTTGTCTATGTTGAAGTTTGGTTACCATGATGACGTGATCATGTGGTTTGAAATTTCACCTTTTACTTTTTTTGAATCCAACATATTTCCCCATAGATTCCACCTCACAATACATTGACAACTTACGTTGAAACAAAGTAATTGGAATTGGCTTGCACTTCTGACTTCAATCTCTGTCATATTATTCTGTTGTATCAATTAAACATCTATGCAAATAGTATTCTGAATTTAGATAGATTGAGATCAAAGAGCAGTATTTCCTCTATCATTACTTAGGCTGTTGGGACTTCCGTGGAGAGAGACCACCGGTGTGCTGGTGATGTCACTCACCTGCAGGAAACCCCAAAGCTATGTATGCTAATAAGGACAGAGAAATCATGCAATCAAGACAAAACCAATATTGCCCATTGAAACATAAGGGTTTGCATCCTATAATGTTTTGTCAGGAGCATGTGTGCCCTGCCTAGGAATAACTTTGGGAAATACTGCTGAAGATACCCGTTATCCCACCACTGAGCAACAGAATTTAGCAGGGACTCGCTTTGTGAGACTACACTCTTCGACTGTGTTCCTTTGGTCTGGGTCAGTAGAGCGACCTTGGCACCCTGATTTCTTTCTGCCCACGTTGGCTGGCGTTCTGATTAAAATGCCAGCATTACCATGTAACCTTTCGCTCGTTGATGGTCCCACCAAACCCAGCGCCTTCTCCTGTCCCTCTCCCACTCTCCCCCCTGCTTGGTTTGTTTCTTCACAAGCATGTGCACACAGATACAGACTCAATCCCCCTCTCTCTCTCTCTCTCTCTCTTTCTCTCTCTAAAACACACACTTACACACACACACACACACACACACACACACACACACACACACACACACACACACACACACACACACACACACACACACACACACACACACACACACACACACACACACACACACACACACATCCCTCCTGGTGCGCTGCTGCTGACCTGATCCCTGTGTTGCATGATTTATGCTCTCTCCCTTCTCTGAGTCAGAAATAGCCATGTTACCATGAATATGACGTCTCTAGGGAACAAGCCTCCTTGGAGACCAGAACGCTGTAACTTCCGACGAGGAGTAGTGCCTATTTCAGGCTGTGGCGCAGGAGCGGTCTGGAGCTGTAAACCTGCCGCTAAGGAGACGCTGATAATTGACTGAGAGGTTGTGTTAAAAATCATATGACGCACTACTCTAATTTAGATGTTAGCTGTTCCATTGAGGACAATGTGGAAAAGTGAATCATAATAAGTGTGGAACATTAGATAAGTATGTTGCTGAGCCTGTGATATTGTACATTAGATTAGGTCACAAATGTTGTTATCCTCAATGAGGAAATTAATTATGAAAACAAAACAATATCAAAATTGAAGTACTGCTTTAATTAGTTCAGGAAAATGGGTATTATATTATTTGAAACTCTCACACAAGAGATTAACATTAATTGTTTCTCTTTTTCATGGTATCCAATTGTTAGTAGTTACTATCTTGTCTCATTGCCACAATTCCCGTACGGGCTCGGGAGAGACGAAGGTTGAAAGTCATGCGTCCTCCAATACACTACCCAACCAAGCCGCCCTGCTTCTTAACACAGCGCGCATCCAACCCGGAAGCCAAATGTGTCAGAGGAAACACCGTGCACCTGACAACCTTGGTTAGCGCGCACTGCGCCTGGCCCACCACAGGGGCGCTGGTGTGCGATGAGACAAGGATATCGCTTCCTGGCCAAGCCCTCCCTAACCTGGACGACGCTATGACAATTGGACCTCCCGGTCACGGCCGGTTACTACAGAGGCTGGGCGCAAACCCAGAGTCTCTGGTAGTACAGCACCCTTAACCACTGCGCCACCCGGGAGGCGATTCATTGTTTCTCAGCAGTGTTTGAAAAGGAATCCAATTGTCATACTTGGGTAAAAGTAAAGATACCTTAATAGAAAAGGACTCAAGTAAAAGTGAAAGTCACCCAGTAAAATACTACTTGGGGTAAAAGTCTAAAAGTATTTGATTTTAAATATACTTAAGTATCAAAAGTAAATGTAATTGCTAAAATATTCTTAAGTATCAAAAGTCAAAGTACAAATCATTTCAAATTCCTTATTTTAAGCAAACCAGATGGCGCCATTTTGTTTTTATTTATTTAGGGAAAGCCAGGGCCACACTCCAACTCTTAGACATAATTACAAACTAATCATGTGAGTCCACCAGATCAGAGGCAGAGGGATGACCAGGGATATTCTCTTGATAAGTGCATTAATTGGACCCTTTTCTTATCCTGCTAAGCATTCAAAATGTAACGAGTACTTTTGGGTGTCAGGGAAAATGTATGCAGTAAAGAGTAAATTATTTTCTTTAGGAATGTAGTAAAGTAAAAGTAAAAGTTGTCAAAAATATAAATAGTAAAGTAAAGTACAGATACCCCAAAAAACGAATTAATTACTTTACACCACTGTTACTCAGCTGGGTAAAAAATACCAAAACACAGCTGCCCACTGCATTGAATGACTGACTAATTGATTGACAGAAGCTAATTGAGGAGTGTTGGTTTTAGTATGGTCTGCGGTGTGGATGGCTGAGTTAATGAGCAGGGTTGTGTGAGGTCAGTAGTGCTGAGGGATTAACCGAAATGTCGGTTATATTGCTGAGCGATTAACTGAAAAGTTGGTTATTCTTTAGTTTTTTAAACAACTAATTGACCTACATGGGTTAAATTCCTTTATTTTTTTAATTATTGTGGTTGCTGTGAGCTCTATTGTGCAGTTTTTCTGGAGAGAAATCAAATCAAGCCCGAACTGTGCGATATAGTAGTCTGGGAGTTGAAGTTTCCAAACAGGCCAATATACGACATAGTTTAGAAAATGTTGTAATTAACTACAATGACCATAATCCATTGGAAGCCTACTTGACCAGTCTGTGTGGGGCAGAAACTGAGAGGGAGAGAAAAGAGAAGAATATGCGAGGTACAGTGCCTTGCAAAAGTATTCATCCCCTTGGTGTTCTTCCTATTTTGTTGCATTTCAACCTGTAATTTAAATTGATTTTTATTTGAACATACACAAGATAGTCCAAATTGCATGGTCAGTCACTATCATCATGGGACTTTCATTAGTTTTATTCTGTGTTGTTACAGCATTCTACCGCTATAATGCATAGTGCATTTAATGTTTAAAAATTGTCAAAACTGAAATCAAAAACAATTATTATTTTTTTAATAGTCTAACCAAAACTGAACTGACCTCAAAAAAACAATATTCGCTCAGCACTAGAGGTCAGTAACCCAGCCAGAGGAGCTCTGAGGTGGGCTAAGATTAACCATCTTACCCCCTCTCAGTACCACCCCTGGTGCTAATTGAAGCTCATAGTTGGAGACACTCAAACTGTAGGAGCACTTTACAGAGTGGTGGAGCCTGAAGCTACTCAACTTGTGTGGCTGCCCCTCTCCTCTCCTTTTCCCTTTACTCTCATTTAATTCCTGTCCAGAGGGATGATCAAGCTCATGTCCTAATGTCACAACTCAACCACACCATCACTAAACTCACTCAGTCACTCTTTCCTATTTTTTTCCCCTTCCCCTCTTCACTTTTCTGCACAATTAGATAAATCCCGAACACATTTGGTAATGCCACCCAGTTGTTTTTAAGCACTTGTGAAGTGTAACCACATGTTTCCATTTACACATGTTTTCAGGAGCGCTATGGAGAGAGGTGGGAAATTTAAAGGATGGGAGACTTTGATCCCTTTTCGAGGGTGACTGTGTGCGTGTGTGTGTATGTGTGCGTGTGTGTGGCATCACTGCCTTGGTTCAATTACCTTGGTTATTTCTTTGTTGGAGGTTGCTTTTGTCCCATCTGGGAGCATAAGGACCACATGGCCAAAAGTATGTGGACACATGCGCATCAAACATCTTATTCCAAAATCATGGGCATTAATATGGAGCCTCCATTCTTCTGGGAAGGCTTTCCACTAGATGTTGGAACATTGTTGTGGGGACTTGCTTTCATTCAGCCACAAGAGCATTAGTGAGGTTGGACAGTGATGTTGGGCGATTAAGCCTGGCTTGCAGTCGGCGTTCCAAATCATCCCAAACGGGTTTGATAGGGTTGAGGTCAGGCTCTGTCAAGTTCTTCCACACCGATCTCAACAAACCATTTCTGTATGGACCTTGATTTGTGCACGGGGGTATTGTCATGCTGAAATAGGAAAGGGCCTTCCGCAAACTGTTGGAAGCACAGAATCGTCTTGATTGTCATTGTATGCTGTAGTGTTAAGATTTCCCATAATGGGCCTAACCCGAACCATGAAAAATAGCCCTAGATAATTATTCCTTCTCCACCAAACTTTACAGTTGCCACTATGCATTGGGGCAGGTAGCGTTCTTCTGCCATCCGCCAAACCCAGGCCCGTCCTTCGGACTGCCAGATGGTAAAGCATGATTCACCACTCCTGAGAATGCGTTTCCACTGCTCCAGAGTCCAATGGTGGCGGTTTTTACACCACTGCAGCCGCCGCTTGCCATTGCACATGATGATCTTTGGCTTGTGTGCGGCTGCTCGGCCAGAGATACCCATTTCATGAAGCTCCCGACGAACAGTTCTTGTGCTGACGTTGCTTCCAGAGGCAGTTTAGAACTCGGTAGTGAGTGTTGCAGGATAGAGAATAAACGATCTTTACGTGCTACGCCCTTCAGCACTCGGCGGTCCCGTTCTGTGATCTTCTGTGGCATACCAATTCACGGCTGAGCCGTTGTTGCTCCTAGACCTTTCCACTTCACAATAACAGAACATATACAGTGCCTTGAGAAAGTATTCGGCCCCCTTGAACTTTGCGACCTTTTGCCACATTTCAGGCTTCAAACATAAAGATATAAAACTGTATTTTTTTGTGAAGAATCAACAACAAGTGGGACACAATCATGAAGTGGAACGACATTTATTGGATATTTCAAACTTTTTTAACAAATCAAAAACTGAAAAATTGGGCGTGCAAAATTATTCAGCCCCCTTAAGTTAATACTTTGTAGCGCCACCTTTTGCTGCGATTACAGCTGTAAGTCACTTGGGGTATGTCTCTATCAGTTTTGCACATCGAGAGACTGAAATTTTTCCCATTCCTCCTTGCAAAACAGCTCGAGCTCAGTGAGGTTGGATGGAGAGCATTTGTGAACAGCAGTTTTCAGTTCTTTCCACAGATTCTCGATTGGATTCAGGTCTGGACTTTGACTTGGCCATTCTAACACCTGGATATGTTTATTTTTTAACCATTCCATTGTAGATTTTGCTTTATGTTTTGGATCATTGTCTTGTTGGAAGACAAATCTCCGTCCCAGTCTCAGGTCTTTTGCAGACTCCATCAGGTTTTCTTCCAGAATGGTCCTGTATTTGGCTCCATCCATCTTCCCATCAATTTTAACCATCTTCCCTGTCCCTGCTGAAGAAAAGCAGGCCCAAACCATGATGCTGCCACCACCATGTTTGACAGTGGGTATGGTGTGTTCAGGGTGATGAGCTGTGTTGCTTTTACGCCAAACATAACGTTTTGCATTGTTGCCAAAAAGTTCAATATTGGTTTCATCTGACCAGAGCACCTTCTTCCATATGTTTGGTGTGTCTCCCAGGTGGCTTGTGGCAAACTTTAAACAACACTTTTTATGGATATCTTTAAGAAATGGCTTTCTTCTTGCCACTCTTCCATAAAGGCCAGATTTGTGCAATATACGACTGATTGTGCAATATACGACTACCACCTCAGCGGTAGATCTCTGCAGTTCATCCAGAGTGATCATGGGCCTCTTGGCTGCATCTCTGATCAGTCTTCTCCTTGTATGAGCTGAAAGTTTAGAGGGACGGCCAGGTCTTGGTAGATTTACAGTGGTCTGATACTCCTTCCATTTCAATATTATCGCTTGCACAGTGCTCCTTGGGATGTTTAAAGCTTGGGAATTCTTTTTGTATCCAAATCCGGCTTTAAACTTCTTCACAACAGTATATCGGACCTGCCTGGTGTGTTCCTTGTTCTTCATGATGCTCTCTGCGCTTTTAACGGACCTCTGAGACTATCACAGTGCAGGTGCATTTATACGGAGACTTGATTACACACAGGTGGATTGTATTTATCATCATTAGTCATTTAGGTCAACATTGGATCATTCAGAGATCCTCACTGAACTTTTGGAGAGAGTTTGCTGCACTGAAAGTAAAGGGGCTGAATAATTTTGCACGCCCAATTTTTCAGTTTTTGATTTGTTAAAAAAGTTTGAAATTTCCAATAAATGTCCTTCCACTTCATGATTGTGTCCCACTTGTTGTTGATTCTTCACAAAAAATACAGTTTTATATCTTTATGTTTGAAGCCTGAAATGTGGCAAAAGGTCGCAAAGTTCAAGGGGGCGAATACTTTCGCAAGGCACTGTAGTTGACTGAGGCAGCTCGAGCAGGGCAGAAACTGACTTGTTGGAAATGTGGCATCCACGTTGAAATTCAGTGAGCTCTTCAGTAAGGCCATTCAATGTTTGTCTATGGAGATTGCATGGCTGTGTGCTCGATTGTACACATAGCCGAATCCACAAATTTGAGCGGGAGTCCACATACTTTTGAAACTATTAAGCTTTTTGTCCTTCTTTTTGTCCTCCTTCCACATTCACAGGATTTCCTCAGCATTTTAAAGGGCCCATTGTGACACCATGACTCCCAACATTCTATTCTATTTCCTGTAAACAATGTAACTTTTGACACAAATCAACTACTTTGACCACTTTTCCAACAACAATTACAACATCTGGAATCTTCCTCTACTTCTCTGCTGTTCAAATCTGAAATCAGACAAAAAAAACTCCACTGTTCAAACAATACAGCTGTTTTAGTAACCACATCAATGACATTTCCTCCAACTTTTTATAAACAGCTGAAATTTCGACTATCATAAAAGGGTAGACAAAACCTTAGATAGTATGACATCTTTGTCTATTTCCCTGCTATTCAAATAAATAACAGAAATATCTTCTACCAATCAAATGGTACAGCTGTGTTAGTAACCGCATTAACTGCTTTTCTTCCTAACGTTTTGAAACAACTGCCCTTTTGACCACTTTCCCAACGAAGTAGACAACAATTTAGAGCATATGATATTTTCCTGTACTTCTCTGCTTTTCAATTCTGAAATCAATCAATGAAGAAATAGAGCTGTTTTAGTAACTGCATTAACTGCTTCTTTAAATCAATGTAAGACCTGTCAGAATCTAGCAGATTCATTACTTACTAAAAACAGCTGTAAATTCTAATAAAACTGCATCACATTTTGAAGTTCACTTTCCTTGTTTTGTATAAAAACTCTATTGTGAATCTAGCAAATATGTTTTGTGGGTCAGTGTGCAGTATTTAGTTAGTTTCATAGCATAAATGTTGTTAGCATGTTTCTTATACTGCCTTTAGCTATGGAGGGCCTGCCAAGGCAAGTGTAGTGGGGTTGCCTAGTAACACGTGCTTTATTTATAGGCTGTTTCAAATGATTTTCTAACAAGTTTTTTATTTTCTACAAACAGTTTGAATTGAGGTGTGTTCCACCTCATTCATTCACATAAAAGTAGTCTTTTTTACCTTTGTGGACCAATTATTTTCTGGACATTTCTTCCCAATTGTTAGTGCAGTTCCAGTCTGCAGACATTTGCTCATCTCCCATCCTGCACACCCGTGTTCACATTTTCCGTCTGTTGCCTGCATCACAGTCACAGTTGTTTTCTGTAAGTGCCTTATTACGTCATAATAGTTTCTGCATGTCTGTTAAGTCGTTTCTACTGGAGCATAATATTTTTGTGTATATTCCTTATTTAGCGCGGACACACGAGGTAACGTTACTCATTTCATAACCTTTATGGTGTTATGCTCTGCATAGGTAGCTAGCTACGTATATTCTTCCATTAGCTCTGGAAAACAATGCTAAATGCATCAGAGAAGAATTAGCATGTGTTGTATTTTGAAGCTGCCCTCCCTGGCCTTATGACTTCCAAATGGTGCAGCTGTAAGGAACAGTGTCTCAGTGCTAGAGGCGTCACTACAGACACCGATGTTCAAATCCAGACTGTGTTTCTATCAAAATAAGCACCTTATTACATTATAATAGTTTCTGTATGTTGTGTTATACCATTTCTACTGTAGCTCACTGTGTGTATGGAGCATAATATATTTGTGTATATTCCTTATAACCGCGGACACGCGAGGTAACGTTACTAATTTCATAACCTTTATGGTGTTATACTCAATCATGCTTTATGTAGTTAGTTACATTCTTCTATTTGCTCTGTAAAACAATGCTAATTGTGTCAGAGAAGTATTGGCTTGTTGTATTTTGCATACCACTTGGTCGTTTTCTGAGTGCATTCCACAAAGCTGTTTATCATGTCCGCCTTATCCACTGCCCCCATTTTGAGGTTATAGTAAAGCACGCAGTCTGGTTTGATTTTTCTCTCTCCGGTCAGGTGGTTCACTTTCCCTGTGGCCGACATGGTTGCTGTATGGACAGTGGAGAGGACATAGATGTCTCATTTGTCATGCTACTTTACTGCCAGCTGTTGACATTTCTTATTTTGTATAACGGGCCATTTAGGATGGCAGTAGCATTGTTGATGAAATGTAGTCTTGGGAAAAGAGGGTGGCAAAGAAGGGAGTTGCAAACATATGGAGTTCTTATTTACTATCCCCATGAGAAGGACTGTCACCAGGAAGGTATTGTCGTGTCTTTGCCTATGCTGGATTAAGTGATATGACATGCTATTCTATAAAACAATTTCTCTGTAATTAATATTACCTGATTAAGCTAATCAGGTAAATGTAATTAACTAGAAAGTCGGGGCACCACGAAATAATGTTTATAGAGCTGTTATCTTCCGAATAAACTCTTAAAGACCGAGTAATCTTTTACATCAGTAGCAGTCCATATTTAATCCTCAACTTATTCAGTCTCATCTGAAATATCTTCACGAACCCTGGCTAAGAAGTTGAATCAGCAATACAAAATTTGGTTTAATTATTTATTTACTAAATACCTAAATAATCACACAGAATTACATGTACACAGAATAGATCATACATTGAATACTAATTGTCATAAAGGAAAACGTCCCTAAAGGACGGAACAGATATGACGGCTTGTTACACAAATAAAGGGGGTTGGGTTTAAGTGAAAGAGCGGGAAGACTGAGTAACGAAGGGAGAAGCTATGCTATCGTAAATACAGTATCTTATACATTCTAAATAACCGGCCATTTGAAAAAGGAAAATGTAATAAATATTTACTCTGAGCTGCGCTTCGGTAGATTGGTCGTAGATAGAAGGCCGGGTTGTCCAGCATGGATCTCTTGGCCCCTGAAGAATGTCTAGTGGTGAACTGGAGCATGGTAGAATGGATATTCTGTCCGTCCTCTCCTAGACCACGTTTACCATTGCTGCGGCTAACTCAATCGGCTAGGAGGTATAAGTTCTTTAGTGAATAAGAGTTCAAAGTTCACACCAAGTTGCCATACTTTAAGGTCATGTTATATTCTGGCTGGTATAGTCGAAATTGATCCTTTCGGCGTGTTGATCGTCATCTTCACGTTGAAATTCGATGCTAATTTCGTTAGGTTCTTGATTTAGCCCTTTCAATGTGGGGACCGCCGTCTTCTTGTCCTTGAATTTTCGTCAACGGGTTCATATAGTGATGAAGAGAAGGGTGTGTTTCATAGTTTACAACCAATGTCTGTTCAATTGGGCGGGGCCTCTGAGTGAGCAGAGTTTACTCTATGACAACCAATTCTCTCCTTTAGAAGCTAAAATTACATTTCACCTTTTCACAAATAGTTTCATGTTTAAACATTTAAATTGCACAACAATTCCATGTGAATCTGATGACTAGAATGTGTAGGCTTTCCAAGATACAGTTTATGTCGTCCTATCATCAGTAATAATGTCTCAGAAGCCAACTGTTCTGACATCATATTCTCTAAGTACCAATGCATATTTTCAGCTGGTTGGATTACAGAAATATGGTTCCTTTCCCCCACGTTTTGATGTTCCCAGACTCTCTATGTTAACAAAGGGCTTTTCAAGAGTCAACTCTATAGAGTAGAGAGAGAGAAACGGGGTGAGGGGAGGTATTTATGGGGGTCATAAACCTCCCTCAATAGGCCAACGTCACGACAGTATACATTTCACTAATTGTGGTTGTCCCCCCCACTCCTGGCTCTCTCTTCTCCAGTAGCTCCAAGGCATAGCGATTGGTCTCTGCTATGTCTCCCACCAGCTCCTCTGTCAGAAACAACTTGAAGCACTCTGCCTCAGATGGAAATGGCAAGGGGCGTTGCACTCCAGACTGGAACTCATCAAAGCAACCTGCAGGGCCAGGAGGGGTGAAATTGCTAGCAGCCTTCCAGCTACCACAGAACTCCTGTACTTCATCCATTGTCAGTCTGCCTCCATCACCACCAGCATCTTCAAAGTGAACTGGGACTTTGTCAGTGGTCAAGGGGTCCTCAGATTCAGGGTTCTATATGGCGGCTGAGGGGCAGCTCCTCACTGTCAGAATCTGATTCCTGACTTTCAGACTCATTGTCAGAATGTTTTTAAATCTCCAGAATTTCCGCATTTGTGAGTTGCCTCCTTTTGAAAGACACTGAATGGCTCAGCACCATTTGTATTAATAAATCACTATCAGACTTACTCAACCTTTAAGCTAACCGCCCACTGTCATGTACATTCGTTGGTGACACTTACCTGGTTACCATAGCAACATTTGGTCTCACTGTGCATTTGAGGACTTCACGGTTCCAAAAAGTTGGTGCTTTCAGCTGCACTTATCACCCTCTGAAGCGCCTTGTGGTCCATGGTGGAGTTGCCATACCAGGCTGTGATGCAGCCCGACAGTATGCTCTCTCGATGTTGCTCCTGTAGATCACTGTAAGGGCTAACTTTCTTCAGCATCCTGAGGTTAAAGAGTCACAGTCGTGCCTTCTTCAGCACGGTGTCCGTCTGATTAGACCATTTCCGCTTCTCTGAGATGTGAAATCCGAGGAATTTGAAGTTATTGACCGTCTCCTAAGGTATCAGTAATCAGACCAACTATTTTACTAAATTGAACTTATATTTAGTCAAATAAAATTTTGACTATATTTAACTTCTTCTTCCACTACCACAAAAAAAATATTTAAAAAAAGAGTTAAAGCAACTCTCCATATGTTTTATTCATGGGAAATGTAAATCTAGTTCATATTAATGATGTACTTGAATAGCCACATGGAACCCTCGATGACACTGTTAATGCAACATGCACATGTATACATAGACTTTAAACGCACATTGAATAAATACTTGAACTCATGCATTAGAACAGTGGTCACCAACGTTCGATCTCCAAGGCATTCTAGTCGATCACCAAACATTTCTGTCAAAATCCTATGATAAAGCATTGTGTTCATATTTTTTTATTTGTTTCATGCTGCTGGTGGTAGGTGCACTTGATTCAGCAGCCCAAGCACTGGGAAGGCAAACTGTTCCCATTTTTAACCATTTAACGTGTCTGAAGGCAGAACTTCCCATACCCGACAGGCCCAGAGAGCAAATCAAGTGCACTTATAGGCATACAGCAGGTCAATCAGATAGCTAAGATCACAGTGTCTGCATAGTTTCCTAGCGACATAGGCTGTAAGTAGAATCCTCGAATGCACAGCAAAGTTGATCATTCAGAAAGTGTTTAGACCCATTGACTTTTTCCACATTTTGTTACGTTACAGCCTTATTCTAAAATGGATTAAATAAAACAATTTCCTCATCAATCTACACACAATACCCCATAATCACAAGCAAAAACAGTTTTTTAGAAATTTTAGTCGATAGAGCTCCGAGACAAATTAAAATTATATTTACATAAGTATTAAGACCCTTTGCTATGAGACTCAAAATTGAGCTCAGGTGCATTCTATTTCCATTGATTATCCTTGATTATCCTTGGTGTCCAGCTGTGGTAAATTGAATTGATTGGACATGATTTGGAAAGGCACACACCTGTCTATGTAAGGTCCCACAGTAGACAGTACATGTCAAAACAAAAACCAAGCCATGAGATCAAAGGAATTGTCCGTAGAGCTCCGAGACATAGGTTAAAAAACAAAACTACCTTATTTACATAAGTAAAGCTACACCAATGTGTCGGAAGAAACACCATACAGCTGGCGGCCAAAGTCAGCGAGCATGCGCCAAGCCCGCCACAAGGAGTCACTGGAGCACAATGGGACAAGGACATCCCGGCCGGCCAATCCCTGCCCTAACCCGGACAACGCTGGGCCAATTGTGCGCCGCCTCATGGGTCTCCCAGTCTCGGTCAGCTGCAACGCAACCTGGGATCGAACCTGGGTCTGCAGTGACACCTCCGTGATGTAGTGCCTTAGACCGCTGCGCCACTCGGGAGGGCCTGGCTTGTGTCTTTTTCAACCTTTTCAAGTGTGAGTTCCAAATATCTCTTAACGGTCGCCTCAGCGTGAGTTTTTTTTATGCACGTGATGTCAGAATGCTCAATTTGAGAATGCTCAATTACCACGTTATTTATTACAAGATTTAGTTGAGGTTTTCGGGTTTAGTGAAATATTTGTCCCAGATACAATGTTTTTAGTTTTAGAAATATCTAGGACTAACTTATTCCTTGCCACCCACTCTTAAACTAACTGCAACTCTTTGTTAAAGTGTTGCAGTCATTTCAGTTCCTGTAGTAGCTGATATGTATAGTGTTGAGTCATCCGCATACATAGACACTCTGGCTTTCCTCAAAGCCAGTGGCAATTCATTAGTAAAGATTGAAAAAAGTAAAGGGCCTAGACAGCTGCCTTGGAAAATTCCTGATTCTACATGGATTATGTTGAAGAGGCTTCCATTAAAGAAGACCCTCTGTGTTCTGTTAGACAGGCAACTCTTTATCCACAATATAGCAGGGGGTGTAAAGTCATAAGACATAAGTTTTGCCAGCAGCAGACTCTGGTCGATAATGTCAAATGCCACACTGAAGTCTAACAAAACAGCCCCCACAATCGTTTTATCATCAATTTCTCTCAGCCAATCATCAGTCATAAGTGATGTGCTTGTTGAATGTCCTTCTCTATAAGCATACTGAAAGTTTGTTGTCAATTTGTTTACTGTATAATAGCACTGTATCTGGTCAAACACAATTTTTTCCAAAAGTTTACTAAGTTTGTTGTCAATTTGTCAAAAGTTTACTAAGTTTGTTGTCAATTTGTTTACTGTATAATAGCATTGTATCTGGTCAAACACAATTTTTTCCAAAAGTTTACTATTTGAGCCAGTAAAGGGGGCTTTACTATTCTTAGGTAGCAGAATGACTTTTGCTTCCCTCCAAGCCTGAGGGCACACACTTTATCATAGACTTAAATTGAAGATGTGGGAAAATAGGAGTGGCAATATCCTCCAATATTATGCTCAATAATTTTCGATCCAAACTGTCAGTGGCTTGTCATTGTTGATAGTGGGCAGCTTGATGAAAGCCAGTCAATATTTAAATCATCCATAAAAAATACCTCTGTTGATATCACATACATTATCAAGCATTTAACACATGTTATCCAGATATTGACTGTTAGCACTTAGTGGTCTATAGCAGCTTCCCACAGAATGGGCTTTAGGTGAGGCAGATGAACCTGTAGCCATATTACTTCATATTACTTCAACAGTATTTAACATAAGATCCTCTCTAATCTTTACAGGAATGTGGTTCTGAATATAAACAGCAACCCCTCCACCAATGGCATTTCTATATTTTCTATAAATGTTAAAACCTTATATTGCTACCACTTTATCGTCAAAGGTATTTTCTAAGTGAGTATCAGAGATCAGAATATGAATGTCAAATGTTACTAGCAAATTTACGGATTTCATGAACCTTTCTTATGATACATATTTTAACGTGGGCTATTTTAAGTAATTTTCTTCTGAGATGCTTACTTGCTTTCATTTCTTTACTGGGAAGATTAGCGGCAGTAGATGTGCTCATGTTCTTTATGTTAGTGTAGGGTATCAGAGTCGTGTGTATAGGTGGCAGGGAAGTCAGGCGCAGGAGAGTCAAACGGAGTGTAAAATGGAGTCTTTTAATGAATGTCCACGTAACATGCTCCATAACACTAATAAGAATAGAATATAAACAAACATGGGTACGAGGACCCGTCGCGCACCTACACAATAAACACAACACTGACAATAGACAATCTCTGACAAAGACATGAGGGGAAACAGAGGGTTAAATACACAACAGGTAAGGAATGGGATTGAAAACAGGTGTGTGGGAAGACAAGACAAAACCAATGGAAAATGAAAAATGGATCAATGATGGCTAGAAGACCGGTGACGTCGACCCTCGAGCACCGCCCGAACAAGGAGAGGCAACGACTTTGGCAGAAGTTGTGACACAGGGTGAGCTGCTCACAGTGCACTTCCTCCTAGGGCACACCGGCTTAGTGCTAACAGTATAAATATGGTTCATAGGCACATGATTACTGCACACAATAGCTATGGGATCAGTAGCGGCATTCAGGGCAGATAAAGGGACATAAATGAAGTTACTTATATTGTGTCTACTGACACCCCTGGTGTAATGTACACTTGCTGAAGCATTATGACAACTCTTTGTCACAATGGTAGGGATTAGCTGCGCTGGGCTTGAGTCATTGATAAATCATTGTCTCAACGTAGCCTTGTAGCGCTGTGAAAGCATCCAGGATCCCAAATGATTTGGGTGGATCCCATCCTCCTTATAAAACGTGTTTTGTTTCCAAAAGGTATCAAAATTGTCAACAAAAGTTACACCCATTGAGCTGCAATAATCACATAGCCAGTTGTGAAGAGAAAGAATCCTGCTAAAGTGTTCAATGCCGCGATTCAGAGATGGCAGCGGGCCAGATATGATGGGTCTTTTGTTAGTGTTTAGCAGAGAGTCAATCAACACTTTCAAATCCAGGTTCAACTTTTCAGAATTGCCCTTCATAATGTCATTAAAACCCACATGGACTACCATAGAATCAATTTCCATGTCCTGGCGTAGTACATTCGGGAGCAGCTTAGTAATGTAATTTATTCGAGCTCCGGGATAAGACATTGTTTTTGCACCAGGAACGGTCACATTTCTTACCATGGAGCTGCCCAGAATCACTGCTGGCGAGAAGGACGAGGAAATCTGCCCACTCCCACTCTTCTCATGATTCGGAGAACCCTTTATGGATGGGCGAGAGGCAGGATAACTTGAGCCTGTTGCTCCCGGCGCCTGTGGCAGGCCTCCGACAGATGGGGAAGCCCTGCTTGATCCAGAACAGAGACGGAAGGTTGTCAACGTTGAATTCGTAGTTGTAGGCACTGCGGCCGCAGACACAGGTACCCCCAGCGACGAAGGTGCAGGAAGATCAGGCTCCAGGACAGCCAAACTATTTGTTGTTTGTATCCTCTCCAGGCCTCTCGTTTGGAGTGTATACTGCTTTGCGTGAAGTCGCTGTCTTCGGCTTCCACGGCTCATGACGTGACCATCGTTGATTGTCTTGCTTCTCTTGCTGTGCTCCTTCGACTCCTTTATCAGATGGGGGATCTCCGGGCAACACAGGCCAGTCGGATAATGACAAACGACAAGGTGGAGATGCATCCAACAAGTGTGAACGCCGTCCAGCCACCGGTGTAGAAAATGTCAACATTCCACTCTTTCTTTTCTTACGTAGGCAGGCAACCTGTGTGATCAATGAAGCCACCTCAAGCCTATAATCCTCGGCAAGTAAACAGTTGCCGCATTGGAATTCCGAGTGGTCCGGTTTGTCCCAAAACAGTGCGTAATAGATACAGCTCCTACAGTCCTGGAACTGTTCATCTTTTTATCCAGTGCTGGAACCATTCATTTATTTCTCCAGACAAAGAGGGCTCCATTGCAAAACTAATCTGGTACCAACGATGTTAGCTTAGATGGCTAGCAGCTTAGCGTCTCTGTCAAGAACGTTTAAACCTGTCTGTTAAGTGGGATTCCGGGACAAGAAATAGTGGTCCTTGCTGTTAAAAGCTAACTGCATCGCGGAATCCACGCAAAAACACGTTCTGTAATTGTATTTTTTTTTTGTACAATATATTTATTGCCAATTATTTATTTTTTACAATTGAACAATCATCAAAAATAACACAGATAATGCCCCATTATTCCTTCCACCTACACAAAACACCATGCTATATTGGGGCACATCGTGTGAAACCCTTCCCTTGCCACACAGGAACACCCCCTCCCTCCCCTCTACCGGTATCAGCTTCACTGATTAACAACAAAAAAAGAAACAGAATGACCTTCACATTCCATGCTAGAAAATAAATTATTCAACACAAAAACAAATAATAATAATAGATTCATGAGGAAAGTAGTAATGAGGCAGCTAAGTTGACGTCTCTAGAAACTACTGAAAGTCCCCCCAGACATCAGGAAATTCAAAGGGTTTATTACGTAATTTGTATGTTATTTTTTCAGATTAAATATAGGAAGATAGTTATTTTAGCCACATCTGCTTGCTTGGCGGAGTGTCACTCTTCCATATAATAGCTGTGCATTTATTGGCTGCAATGACTGCTAATTTATTGAATCTGGTTTTGCTACAAATATTAACTGGTAGAACAGGATAATCTCCAAGAAGAATAAGGGAAGGATCAAGTGGTACCGTCATATTAGTGACCTGTGATAAGATCTGAATAATCGTAACGATCGTCTTCTTCTTCTGACGAGGAGTAAGAGATATCGGACAAATTTGCAGCATGGTAAGTGTCCATTTTAATATGTAAAACTGAACACTACAAAATAACAAAGTGAAAGAACAAAAAAAAATCAAAACAGTCCCGTATGGTCGAAAAACACAGACACAGGAAACAATCACCCACAACTCAAAAGTGAAACCAGGCTACCCAAGTATGGTTCTCAATCAGGGACAACGATTGACAGCTGCCTCTGATTGACAACCCTACCAGGCCAAACACAGAAATCTCAAAACATAGAAAAAGGAACATAGACAACCCACCCAACTCACGCCCTGACCATACTAAAACAAAGACATAACAAAAGAACTAAGGTCAGAACGTGACAATAATGTCTTTCCTATAATTGATTAGTTCAGGGCAGGACAAAAACATGAATAAGTGTGCCCACTCCCATTTTACACCTTGGGCAAAATGTTGAATATTTAGAATTGATCTTATACTGTCTCTCTGGTGTGAAGTAGACCCCATGTAAAATATTGAATTGCATCAACTTGTGCTTTGTGTTAAATGAAAGACGTGAGCATCTAAAAAAGAGCTTTCCCCATTTCTCATCCTCAAAAATGAAACCAAGGTCATCATGCCACTTCATGCAAGCTTTCAGAGGTCATCATTCCCCAACAGAGCTTGAAGACCAGAGTACATGGAGGAAATGACACCTTTTACCCCTTTCCTTTCCAGCCACAGTTTATCAGTTTTAGGTGTACCTATGGGCTGAATCCTAACTCCCTACTGAGTGGCAATATAATGCCTAACCTGTAGGTACTTGAAGAAATTAGTTTGAGGTAACTGAAAATGAGATGCCAGTTGTTGAAAGGATAGTAGTTCACCTTCTCTGTAGAGATTACCAAATGTTTTAATTTCTTTGTTGCACCAAGAAAATGTAATACCATCTCTCAGGGCTTTGGGTAGGATGGGATTATTATAGAAAGATGTTTGTTCATATATAGATCTAAGCCCTTCTGTTAGTTTACAGACTTCAATCCATATATTTAAAGTGTTTTTAATGAAAGGGTTGGTTATGAGACCTAGCAAAGCTTTAGGTGGGCTAATATAAGGTATAGATGCCAATGTAGCAGGGGTCAGACACTCCTCTTCTGTCTCCAAGAGGGTGAACTTGTTGTTGTATTTTGCCATACCCACACAGCCTTTAACTGAGATGCCCAGTAATACAACTGGAAGTCAGTTGAGTAAGTCCTCCTTCTGAGAATGGTTTGCATAAAGTTGTAAGTTTCGCTCTGGGGGGGTTTCCCTTTCCACAGAAATGAAGAGACCGTCCTATTAAGTTGTTTGAAAAAACTTGGGGAATAGGGCAGGGTTTGAAAAATGTACAAGAATTTTGGTAATATATTCATCTTTACACAATTGACCCGCCCAATAAGAGAAATTGGTGAATCCTGCCATCTATCCAATTCTTACCCAACCGTTTTGAGAAGTGGAGTATATTTCAGTTGATATGTCTTAATAATTTCAGAAGGAATTTTCAATCCAAGATATGTCATTTTCTGTGGTTTCCAAGAAAACGGCTGGTCTAAGATTGGGTGCTGCATAGCTGCCCTGTTAAAAGGCATAATTATACTCTTCGATAGGTTTATTTTACATCCTGAAAACGTCCCATATTCTTTTAGGATGTCAACTAATGTTCGGAGTGAAATTTCTGGTTTAGTGAGGTAAAGCAAAATGTCATTGGCATATAGCGAGACCAGATGTTCACTCCCACCTATACGAACACCATGGATGGATGGATGAGATCTAAAAGTTTTTGCCAGTGGCTCTATAGCCAAAGAAAAAATGAGAGGACTAGTGGGACAACCCTCTCTTGTGCCACGTGATAGAGAGAACTGTGAGGAAATGTTTCCATTAGTCAGAATCTGAGCTACCTGACATTTGTACAGTAATCTAATCAGATCAACATACTGTACTTAGGTACAATAATTATCCTCTGTAAAACTTCAAACAGGTAGTTCCATTCAGTGTGGTCAAAAGCTTTTCCGCATCTAATGAAGCCACCACTACAGATTCTTGGTCATTCTCTACATAATTCTGTGTGACTAGGGTTGTCATTCTGTCCTTTTTTCTATGTTTTGTATTTCTATGTCTTGGCCTGGTATGGTTCTCAATCAGGGACAGCTGTCTATCGTTGTCTCTGATTGAGAACCATACTTCGGTATGGGAGCTGGGAGCTTTTCTGTCTCTATGGTATAATTAAACATACTGCAAAGAGGCTCAATTAGTTTGGGTAAAAAGGATCGATAGAATTCAATAAGAAATCTGTCTAACCCTGGTGATTTTCCCCCAGCAGTGTTGAAAATGGATTCCCTAATTTCCTCTTATGTAATCTCTTTTTCCAATGCTCTCTATCCTCATAAGTTAAAGTTTGTAAATTGAGTTTGTTCAAAAACTCATGCATTGTGGCAGGGGCATCACCTTCAGACTTGTACAATGTTTCATAAAACTCCCTGAAGACTAGATTAATTTCCTCAGGGCTGTGAACAACTGGGGAGTAAAAGGGAGTAAAATTATTCTTTAACCTTTTGGTTGTGAAATCTCCATACTTCTACAAGTCCAAAATGTTTCATTTCTGCTTTTAACATTTTAGCTGCCTGTGTGAGGTTGATACTATTAGAGGAAGATCTATCACTGGAAGGGTCCAGTACCAAGTTAAAATCCTCTGCCGTTATTATCTCTGATGATGGACACGTTAACTTCTAAAAGATGTCTTGGTAAAATGTAGGATCATTATGGTTAGGCCGGTACACATTCACAATGGTAATGGGCTCCGTGTTAATGAAACGGTGAATGATCACAAACCTACCCCCTTTGTCTTTAATCTGAGATTGTATCTGAAAGGGGCAATGCTTATTGATGAGTATGGCCACCTTTCTTGCCCGAGAGGTGAAAGATGAATAGTACACTTGACCCACCCACTCTCTCTTCAGTTTATCATGCTCAGAGTCAGTCAGGTGTGTCTCTGGAAGAAGAGCTATATCAACCTTATGCTGCTTTAGATGATTCAGACTCTGTTGGCGCTTGACTGGGCATTTAGTACAGTCATTCACAATGGTAATAGTGTCATAAGTGTATAGTTATTAGGTGCCGACATCTTTAAAGAAAATAAGACATAGGGAAAGAAACAAAATTGTATACAACATGTATAAAAGGAAATTATGAAAGCATAAAGTAGTAAACATCTCGTGAGCTAATACCTTGACCCTACCACAAACCCTGTGCTGCGCGGCGACAAAAGCGATGACCACAAACGCACCCCAGCTGGTCAGGAAAAAAGACATCAAGCTATGATGTATAAATGAAAACCTTTACCAGACGATAACGATCATCTCTCAAATATAAAATAGGGACAAGTAGTTAAACAATCACCATCCTCCTGAGTTCACCCTCCCCCAAAAATATTATAAATACACACATGTACGCACATGCACAAGTGTAAAGCTATCAGCTAGTTGGCAATTAGGTGGCCCGCCAGTGAGTAGCTTATCCCTGTCTCGGTATCACTAACGATTGCATACATCTCTAACAATAAACAAGCCAGCAAACGTAAAAGAAGCTAAAATTCCCTGAAGTAATGTAAACAACATAGTTAGGCTTGAAACCCAGTCAAAAGTCACATAACTATTTAACCAAACCCGACTGGACCTCTGCGTAAAATAAAAGTATACAGCAAAACTTTAGCTACCTGGCATAGTGTGGATGTATAGTAGCTATAGCTACACCCATGTAAACTTAGCGAGCTGGCTAAATAGCACAGCCAACATTAGCTATGATCCAACTTTACCTTGCCAGTCATTATCACCCTAGCCATCTAGCAGGCCAGCCAGCCAGTCGATCATATGAGTAATTTTGTTGTTTCCTCATGTGCTAACAGTTCACTATCCACTGTATCCAAAAGACAGTTCCTCGGGGTGTAGTAGATGTGAACAAGTCAGGAAGTTCTTTCCTCATGTATGTTTCAGCCATCTTCACATAGTCAAATGTACGCTCGCCATTCTTAGTTTCGATCCACAAAGTCGCTGGGTAGCACAGGCCGTATGCCAAGCCAGCCTAAATCAGAAGTCTCTTCAGTGGGGAGAAAGCAATCCTCCTATTGTGTAGTGTGGGAGAAAGATCCGGAAAGATCATGATTCTGGCATCTCCGTACTTGAGCTCTCCCTTTGCTCGGGCAGCAGAGAGGATGCGTACAATGTCCTGGTACCATAGAAATGTAATGACAAATGCTCTGGGTGCAACCTGGCCAAGCAGCACCTCTGTAGGGTGCGATTGGGCCCTCTCGATCTCCAGCGGGAATTTCGGGAATCCATTCCTGTAGAAAGGAGATTGCGTCTCTTCCCTCCACGGCCTCCGGCAAACCTTGAAGTCTCAAATTTGAGTGCCACATCCAGGATGCCAGCCTGGTGGTCAGCATGGTCTTTTTCTAACTTTGTCACTCGTCCCTTTGTGACTTTCTGGTCTTCATGGAGTTTATCGACCAGTACATCAATTTTGCTGAGGTGTTCAGAAATTGTCTCTTGGATTTTTGTTATACCCTTGTCCATCTCCATTCTGAACCATGCGAGTGCTTCTTCTGAGCTAGCATCCGCCAAGGCCGAAGGAGGGCTGTCAGAGAGGGGCATTTTTCCATGCCTCATCTTAGGTTTTGACATATTGGGCATCTTTTGCTTTGGGGATACAATAGATGTTTTAACTTCCTACTCACTGTTAACGAACAGGTAAACCATGTCAAAATGCCTTAAAATTGTTTGAAAGTTCGAGGATGCTACGCAGATGCGTCTTGTTAGAGCATCGCCATTGTTGGAAGTCCCCCACTTCCTCCTGTATTCATATTTAATGAATATTGGTTGTGTTTCAATCACAAAATAACAAACCGAGTGTTACCCAGCTTACAATGTTAAGCTGCACACTCTGAAGAGCTCAGGGTGAGTAGATGAGCTCAGGGCAAAAATCTCCTTCCAGAGAGACATCAGGGACTGTAACATACTTGTTACGCAACAGGACAGTTAACCTGCGCTGCCCTCAAACCAAAGCACGCTGCCTGCTAATTATCTATAGGTTGTTTCAACTTGTTAATTTCAAATTATTTTCTAACAAGTTTTTGTATTAAAAATAAATAAACAACAGTTTGAATTGAGGTGTGTTCCGCCTCCTCATTAATTCACATAAGAAGTAGCCCATTTCACTGTTGTGGACAATTTATGTTTGAGGCTTTACTGAGCCGGAGAAACTTCTCTCTTCTCCCAAGCACTTCCCCAGTGTTTCCCCAGATCAAGTATGAAGACATTGCACATCTCGAGTCAGAATTGTTCAAACTTTTTCCCCCAGCACATTTTAAGGCTAGCGCCCGCATTGCCTTCATTGTTGTTTTCCTTACAAATTGGACTTAAAACAAATAATAACTTTGTAAATGTATGCGTTCTTATCAAAGTCAGTGCCTAATTTTCTGTATATTGTGTTGTTGTTTCTAGAGTAGCATTCTGTATGTATATATGGATCGTAATTTATTTACTGTTTTATTCACGTTTTCATGTACTGGTGACAAATCATGCGTTCCGATTCCTGCATAGATTATAAAGGTGTAAAATACTTTTTTGAAGTTTGTACTATTTATGATGAGCTAATGCTAAGCTATTTGCCAGCTATGTGTGGCGCCATATTTGTTGACAACATACAATGCATTCTGTTTGTCACGTAAGCATCTGTCAGATAAAAGATTTTATAACAAGGGGTAGTTCACTCGACTGATTTATGGTGCTTTCAAGACAACTGGGAACTGTGAAAAATACGAGGTCAAATCATGACGTCAGTGATCTTCAGGTCGGAAGGTCTAAGCTCTAGAAAGAGGCCCGAGTTCCTGAGTTGGAATTCTGAGTTGGAAGACCGTTCAAAACTATTTTTCCCAGACGGAGCTTGTTTTTGTATCGAGTTCCCAGTGGTTTTGAACGTGACATCAGATTGTCACGTTCAGTATGGTATGGTACCACAGGGTTGCCAGCTCAGACCACACTTTCCAGGGGTTTTCTTTTAATTTAGCGTATAAACTTATCCTGTGTTTGCCCCCCATTTATTGATAAATCCCCCATCATAGTAATATTTCCTGCATCATATCCCCCCACGATACCTTCCACGGTTTCTGCCCCCCATAGACTTGAAAACCCCCCACAAATGAAATTAACCCTCCCCCACATCTGGGGTGATGATCTGTGTGGTGATAACATTTTATTTGCTTTGTGATGTCTCAAAAATGGTAAACGAATTGTTAAGTCATGTGCTCCGGTTCTTGTATACACTGTAACAAGTACATCAAAGATTTGTAATATGCTGAAAAGGGGCCAAACTAATTTAATATTTTTCAGACAATGGGCACTGCTATCTTTGAATTTGACTTTGTTTGTTTGCGTCTTATGGTGAATGGCATTCTGGGTTTAGGGAGTTTTCTCTTGTCTAACATAAACAAAGATGGCTGCCATCATAAAGAAAGTACCTGCTGTTTGTTAGCTTAGCTGACACACATCTCTTTTCTAAACAATATTTAATTTCTCCCTTGTACTCACCAGAGCTGTGATACATTGTAAACAACTCTCGCTGTTAGGTGGCTAACTTATGTTTTGTTTTTTTGTCAGCGCAACCTGTTATTTAGATTGGTTTATGGGATGAGTTTGGCTGTGGATGTGTTCCGTGTGATGTTTGGATGATAAAGTTTTGCATTTATCTTTTACAATAAAAGGTGAAATTGAGGCATAAATTTACGAATACCTTTATTTCCCAGCAGTACAAAACATTGTTTAGATGCTTTTCAGACAATGCTGTTTAGACACATTTGTTGCATCATACGTCCCGTTGCTACTGTTCCAATCACATATTTGTGATGGGTCGCTGCAGGCACGAGTCAACAATGATCACATATATATGACCGTACACCTCAAAGGGTTAATATGCAGGAATATTTCACTTTCTCTGGTCATAGGAGTAACAACATGAATTGGTGCATGAGGCTGCATGACTGTGGAAGACTGTGTCCCCTTTTCTCAGGGGAGGGAGGGAGAGGAGAGACGTTGAGCCGGGTGAGAGGCAGCCTAGCCTTACTGTTTCTCCCTCCCTCACTTCACTCAGACTGACTATCAGATGTGCAGGCCAATAGTCCAGTAAAAAAAAGCTAATTATTTTGCTCACTCAGCTGTGCTTCACAAGTAATACAACAAAGTACCTATTGCCAGTGTGATCATATACCTTGAATTTTGAAATATAATTTCAAAATGGTCTGAGAAGAACAACATTGGCAGGGAAATTCAAGCATAGCTAATATGCAGTGATAGTGTATTGGGCCAATAGCCCACTGCACAAAACCTCATTGCTACATAACTGTTTTTAATTGTTTAAGGATGCCTTACATTTTTGAAGTCATGATTTGAAAAAAAAAATCTGATCGGTAGAT
This sequence comes from Oncorhynchus masou masou, assembly GCF_036934945.1. Lineage (NCBI taxonomy): Eukaryota > Metazoa > Chordata > Actinopteri > Salmoniformes > Salmonidae > Oncorhynchus > Oncorhynchus masou. The sequence continues at coordinate 55,407,934 of NC_088235.1, forward strand.
CTTGAATTGCATTTTGACTCAGAAAGTGATCTTGACTCAGAAAAGGTGTATGACCACTGCATTGGAATGTCGCGTTTATAGATGTTGAAGACTATATTTCCCGGCTGTCCCACCAACAACATCAGCTGTGGTGAAAGCAGCTGTGTGACCCAAGAATGGCGCTACAATGCCACTGTGATATGTGCGTGCGTGTATAACTGCAAGCCTCAATCAAGTTAATCTGTACTCATATAGCACATTTCAAACAAAGTGGGTGCAATCCAATGTGCTTAACACGAAAGGAGGAAACTATGAATAGGTGAACCGTGTGTGTATGTGCCTTCTGGGATGTAGAAAGCTAGCTCAGTGCTGTCTCTCTAACAACATACACTCCCATATTCCCATCACAAAGAAAAACAAACTACACCGCCAGGTGAAAACCATCTGTTTTGTGGTGTCTGTCTGCACTCAGTGTGTTTTTTTTACTGCTCTCAAAAGGATGCCCCTCCTGAGATCTGAGATCTCTTTAATGATGTAGAGGATTTGGAGGACTCGTCCTACTCTCTCTCTCTCCAGCACACAGCCTTATGTAATGATTGTGATGCTTATGTAAGCAGAGAGAGAGAGAGAGTAGTCAAGTCTTTGTTGTTCCTCAGCAGCTCTCTGCCCCCTGCAAGCCATCACAGCTCCCGGAGCGCCCAGGTCAATCCTGCCTGATCCAGTCTAGATTTAAAAGTCAGTGATTTTAGGTGTGTGCGTGTGCACGCACATGCGCGTGCGTGTATTTGTGTGTGTGTGTGTGTGTGTACGCACAAGCATGGGTGGGTGCTTATGTGTGTGTCAGGTTTGGCTTAAGACTGAATAGATTAGAAAAACAATAAAGAGCATCCTGTTTTGTGTATCTAAGTTATGTATAGAGTACATCAGAGATATAACCATCCACCAAAGTCATGACAACAACCAAAGCCCTAAAGGGACAGATGTGGCCAGAGTGTGAAGGTCTCATGGGTAACACGCCATCCACTTAGGTTACACTTTGATGTCATACACAACAGTGATAGGTCATCTTAAGGTCACATACGGTCAGTGTCACATGGAGCAAAATTAGCACCACGCACATACAGAAATCCCAATTGTTAACACGTTTGGACCCAGAAGTAAATAAGGAAGCTGACCAAATTTCACAAGAATTTACTTATATGTTGTGTAATGTTCTTTTGAGTAAAACCAGATTGTATTCTACCCCGCTTAACGTTTTTTAACAATAGTTACAACAACCGTAGCTCTTCTAACACCCCTTACAGCACTTATGATGTCCTAATACTGTGTCATTCTCACTTTTTTTGTCAGTATGGCAATATGCACTTAACCAGACTTCTGCATTATGTTCAGTAGTAGATTCTGTATTTCCAGCAATGGCTTATGCAGAGAAAAGCATACTGTTTTGAGCCATCAGAAAGAACATGGAGTAGACTTTAGTGTAGGGCTAAATAAGGGACAGAGCACTCAAAGCTATTACTATGGCATCAGAATATTCACAGAATCTATGCTGAGATTACTCTATGAATGACCTCATCCCCATGGTAGCAATATCACTTTTTCACATAGGGGCATGGGTCGATGGTCTCTAACTGGCAGTACTTACTGTAATGCAATGTTTACCAACCGCAGTCCTTGAATACCCCCAACTAGGGTTGCAAAGGGTCGGACATTTGGCAACAGCTCTCGTGGACATTCATGCAGCCAGCATGCCAATTGCACACTCCCTCAAAAATTGAGACATCTGTGGCACTTTTATTGTCACCAGCACAAGGTGCACCTGTGTAATGATCATGTAATGAGCTTTTCTGGGATCTTTACATATTTATATATTGTGTTTTATAATTTTGTTCAATATATTTAGAATGAACAGCTAGCTCATGAACGAACGAGTTCACCAGGGAGAATGCAACAAGCATGCAGATGCAATATGTGTAACACATTATCTAACTGGAGATAGCTAGCTAACATATAAGGGGGAACTGCCCCAAAGAAATCGCAGGATTTCATAGAATAAATTAGAACAGAAGTCATAAACAGCTCAATGCTTGAAGCACAGCAAAGAGCTGCTGGCAAAACGCACGAGAGTGCTGTTAGAATGAATGCTTACGAGCCTGATGCTGCCTACCATCGCTCAGTCAGACTGCTCTATCAAATATCAAATCATAGACTTAATTATAACATAATAACACACAGAAATACGAGCCTTTGGTCATTAATATGGTCGAATCCGGAAACTATAGTTTTGAAAAACAAAACATTTATTCTTTCAGTGAAATAAGGAACCGTTCTGTATTTCATCTAACGGGTGGCATCCATAAGCCTAAATATTGCTGTTACATTGCACAACCTTCAATATCATGTCATAATTACATAAAATTCTGGCAAATTAGTTCGCAACGAGCCAGGCTGCCCAAACTGTTGCATATACCCTGACTCTGTGTGCAATGAACGCAAGAGAAGTGATACAATTTCATCTGGTTAATATTGCCTGCTAACCTGGATTTATTTGACCTAAATATGCAGGTTTAAAAATATATACTTCTGTGTATTGATTTTAAGAAAGGCATTGGTGTTTATGGTTAGGTACCGTCGTGCAACGATTGTGCTTTTTTCGCAAATGCGCTTTTGTTAAATCATCCCCCTGCTTTGCATCGATTATATGCAACGCAGGACACGCTAGATAAACTAGTAATACCATCAACCATGTGTAGTTAACTATTGATTATGATTGATTGATTGATTGTTTTTTATAAGGTAAGTTTTATGCTAGCTAGCAACTTACCTTGGCTTCTTACTGCATTCGCGTAACAGGCAGGCTCCTCGTGGAGTGCAATAAGAGGCAGGTGGTTAGAGCGTTGGACTAGTTAACTGTAAGGTTGCAGGATTGAATCCCGGAGCTGACAAGGTAAAAATCTGTCGTTCTGCCCCTGAACAAGGCAGTTAACCCACCGTTCCTAGGCCGTCATTGAAAATAAGAATGTGTTCTTAACGGACTTGCCTAGTTAAATAAAGGTTAAACAAAAAATAAATGGAAACAAGATGCACCTGAGCTCAATTTCGAGTCTCATAGAAAAGGGTCTGAATACTTATGTAAATTAAGTATTTCTGTTTTTATTTATTTTTTTAATTGCAAACATTTTTAAAAACCTGTTTTTGCTTGGTCATTATCAGGTATTGTGTGTAGATTGATGAGTGTCATTTTTTTTATTTAATCCACTTTGGCTGTAACGTAACAAAATGTGGAAAAGGGGAAGGGGTCTGAATACTTTCTGAATGCCCTGTATGCTTTCATACTGCTTCAATACAAAGAGCAAAAGATCATACTGGATAGAGCTTGATCTTCTGTTATGTGTTTTAAGACTAGGAAGAATGACATGGTAAAAGATGCCCCAAAAGGGCTTTATTCAGTTGATTCATAATTCAACAAAATACCACTACCACTAGCAAGAATCACTGAACTGAAATAAGCTGATGTGAACTCCAACACAAAAGCCCTCTCTTTATTGATGGAGAGAGCTATTTTGTTTATCTAATCATCTTGCCAGCTCTTGTTTTGTTGTTGTTAATGTAGTTATTTGTTGGTTGGTTTTTGCTGGTTGGCATGTGGTTTGTAATGACTCGCACCATGTGTGTGTGCCTTTGTATATGTCTGTGTGTTTGTGTGTGGAGCTCTGAGTAGTGAAGCTATTCTTGTTAGTTGTGCTGTTGGCAGCAGGGTTGGTGGGGTGAGTGGGTCCCTGAGTGGTTACCCTGTATAAGTGTAGGCAGCACTAGTCCAGCACTGGGTACAGAGTGGACAATAGCCTTGGGCCTGCTTGCTTTGGCTGCAGAGCCACTGTGTAAAATGCATTCCGGTGTGTTGCCTACTGGGAGAATGTGTCTGTACTGCACTTAAGGGATGGTGGTAGGAAGGGAGGGATCAACCTAATTTTATTTGTCACATGGTTCGAATACAACAGGTGTAGACTTTACCGTGAAATGTTTACTTATGAGGCCTTCCCAAAAGTGCAGAGTTAAAAATAGTAACACAAGAAGAATAAAATACACAAGAATGAAGCTATACTGAACACAAATATAAACGTAACATGTAATGAGTTCGTCCCATGTTTCATGAGCTGAAAAAGCTTTTCTCTCAAATGATGTGTGCAAATTTGTTTACATCCCTGTTAGCGAGCATTTATCCTTTGCCAAGATAATCCATCCACCTGACAGGTGTGGAATATCAAGAAGCTGATGTTTTCTTCTGTCTTTTCCTTTTTTCTCTTTAGTTCCTTCTCTTGGTTGTTGGTGCATTCTTGGGGGGTGGGGAATGGAATTAATTTTATTATTTATTTTTTCTTCCTGGGGTACTGTGGGAGGTGTCTCGAATTGTTGAGGGACAGCTATTGGGGAACTGTGGGGGGATCTTGGAGGGTTCGGGTTCACGTTTTTTTGGGCCTGGTGGTATAGCGGTCAACATGCCCTTGAGCAGGGTATTGACCCTGTGTAACGGTATTTGTCGTCTGAAGAAGAGGAAGAGGAATCATCAGACCAAAGTGCAGTGTGGTAAGTGTTCATGCCTTTTATTGGAACTGAACACTATAACAAAAATAACAAAGAGAATAACCGAAACCGAAACAGTCCTGTAAGTTGCAAAACACTAAACAAAAATTAACTACCCACAAAAACCATGTGGGAAAAAGCTACATAAGTATGGTTCCCAATCAGAGACAATGATAGACAGCTGTCCCTGATTGAGAACCATACCTAGCCAAAACAAAGAAATGCAAAAATATAGAAAAAAGAACATAGAAGGCCCACCCAAATCACACCCTGACCAAACCAAAATAGAGACATAAAAAGCTCTAAGGTCAGGGCATGACAGTACCCCCCCAAAGGTACGGACTCCGGCCGCATAACCTGAACCTATAGGGGAGGGTCTGGGTGGGCATTTCTCTGCGGTAGCGGCTCTAGTGAGGGACGTAGAACCCGCTCCACCTCTGGCTTGGCTCACTTAGGTGGCGCATCTCGAGTTGGAACCCTCGCCGCCGACCCCGGACTGGGGACCATCGCCGCCGACACCGGGACTGGGCACCCTCGTAGCGGGCCCCGGGACTGGGCACCCTCGTAGCAGGCCCCGGGACTGGGCACCCTCGTAGCGGGGCCGGGACTGGGCACCCTCGTAGCGGGGCCCGGACTGGGCACCCTCATTGTGGGCCCCGGACTGGGCACCCTCGTTGAGAGCTCCGGACTGGAGGGCATCGCAGGAAGCTTCTGACTGGAGGCCGACACTGGAGGCTCCGGACTGGAGGGCGACACTGGAGGCTCCGGACTGGAGGGCATCGCTGGAGGGTCCGGACTGGAGGGCATCGCTGGAGGGTCCGGACTGGAGGGCATCACTGGAGTGTCCGGACTGGAGGGCGACTTTGGAGGGGGGAGACGCAGAGACAGCCTGGTGAGTGGGGCTGCCACAGGGCCCACCAGGCTGGGGAGACCTACAGGAGGCCTGGCGCATAGAGGAGGCACCGGATGAACCGGGCTGTGGGGGAGCACTGGAGCTCTGGTGCGCAGCCTTGGCACCACTCCTCCAGGCTGAATGCCCACTTTAGCCCGGCCCCTCCAGAGTGCAGGCACAGGTCGAACCGGGCTGTGGGGGAGCACTGGAGATCTGGTGCTTACTACTAGCACCTCTCCATTAGGCATAGGACAAACTGAACCGTCCCAGCACCCTGGAGACACAGGATGCAGAGCCGGCGCAGGATACCCTGGGCTGAAACGGCTCACCAGAGACCAAGCGTGCTGAGCTGGCACAATCCGCCCTGGATGGATGCCCACTCTTGCATAGCACTTGTGGGGGGCTGGCCTATAGCGCTCCGGGCTATGAGCGCGCACTGGAGGCACCGTGCGCTTTACCGCATAACACAGTGCTTGACCAGTACCACGCTGCTTCCGGTAAGCACGGGGAGTTGGCTCAGGTCTATCGCCTGACTCCGCCAATCTCCCCGTGTGCCTGCTGCACTGCCTTGCCTCATATCTCCACCTCTCAGCTTTAGCTGCCTCCAGCTCTTCTTTTGGGCGGCGATATTTCCCAGCCAGTCTCCAGGGTCCCTGTCCGTCCAATATCTCCTCCCATGTCCAGGAGTCCTGAAACCTCTGCTCCTCCATACCACACTGCTTGGTCCGCTTGTGGTGGGTAGTTCTGTAATTCGTCGTCTGAAGAAGAGGAAGAGGGATCATCAGACCAAAGTGCAGTGTGGCAAGTGTTCATGCCTTTTATTGGAACTGAACACTATAACAAAAAAAACAAAGAGAATAACCGAAACCGAAACAGTCCGGTAAGGTGCAAAACACTAAACAGAAATTAACTACCCACAAAAACCATGTGGGAAAAATGTACCTAAGTATGGTTCCCAATCAGAGACAACAATAGACAGCTGTCCCTGATTGAGAACCATACCCAGTCAAAACAAAGAAATATAAAAACATAGAAAAAAGAGCCAGTTCCTCTGTCCAGTGTCTGTGTTCTTTTGCCTATCTTTTCTTTTTATTGGCCATTATGAGATGGGTTTTTATTTGCAACTCTGTCTAGAAGGCCAGCATCCCGGAGTCGCCTCTTCACTGTTGACATTGAGATTGGTGTTTTGCGAGTACTATTTAATGAAACTGCCAGTTGAGAACTTGTGAGGCGTCTGTTTTTCAAACTAGACAATCTAATGTACTTGTCCTCTTGCTCAGTTGTGCACTGGGGCCTCCCATTCTTTCTATTGTGGTTAGAGCCAGTTTGCCCTGTTCTGTGAATCGAGTAGTACACAAAGTTGTATGAGCTCTTCAGTTTCTTGGCAATTTCTCGCATGGAATAGCCTTCATTTCTCAGAACAAGAATATACTGACGAGTTTCAGAAGAAAGTTCTTTGTTTCTGACCGTTTTGAGCCTGTAATCGAACCCCTAAATGCTGATGCTCCAGATACTCAATTAGTCTAAAGAAGGCCAGTTTTATTGATTCTTTAATCAGGACTACAGTTTTCAGCTGTGCTAACACAATTGCAAAATGTTTTTCTAATGAACAATTAGCCTTTTAAAATGATAAACTCGGATTAGCTAACACGATGTGCCCCATTGGAACACAGGAGTGGTGGTTGCTGATAATGGGCCTCTGTACGCCTATGTAGATATTCCATTAAAAAAACATCAATTTCCAGCTACAATTGTCATTTACAACATTAACCATGTCTACACTGTATTTCTGATCAATTTGATGTTATTTTAATGGAAAATAAAAATAGCTTTTCCTTACAAAAACAAGAACCTTTCTAAGTGACCCCAAACTTTTGAACAGTAGTGTACATCTGTGCTCCTTCGTCTTTTCTCAAATGTGGTCATATTTCCCTTGTTTTTGTCTCCCACACATGGCTTGGCTCTCTCTGTCACTCATCCCGCTCTCCTCTCTATCTCGCTGTCTCTTTTCTCAACCCCCCTCTGTCTCTCTCTCTCTCTGGGGCCTTGTCAATTCCTATGAGTTGAGATAGCTGTGTTGTGTTTGGGCACTGAGGGCAGACTGAAGATAGCTGACTCACACAACCTCTTGGGTGTTCAGAGTGAGAATGTCACCGCGCATTGACTAGCCATCAACATGCATGCACACACACTGCTCCACTCACAAATACACACAAACAAACACGCAATCATGGCAAGGCTATTTTTAGGTCTTGTCACTCAAATAGACTGTGTATGGTTGTGCCAGTGCGCATGTCTCTGCTGCACTAAATGAGACTGTGTTTCTCCCTGTTTAGTAATATATGTGTGTGTTTTCTCTCCAGCGTTACATGAGTTCCCCACAGACCTGTTCACCAACCAGGAGCGCACAGAGGGAGCGGTGGCCCTACACGTCCTGTTTGTGAGTGTCCAACCCCTCAACACACACCTGTACACACGCTCTACTATACATACACTTTTGCCACGCTACCTTCCACTGACTGTGTGATGCACTGACCATACATTTAAAAGCAGGATTATTTTTATCTCTGGCTGGCTGGGGTGCGACATGTTGGACAGAGGCTTAGCTGACATATGATGCCACTGGCACAGAGAGTGTCTTGGCTTAGGATACTTTTGCGCAAAAGACAGACACATTGAACTAAGGGACACTATTTGTGCATCACATGAAGAAACTCAAGGTTCCCGAACACTGCAGAGATCACCAAGTTTGTTCATGCATGGGTATGTGTTTTTGTCTTGTGCTATACTCCTCTGTAGGCCATGTACATGTTCTATGCACTGGCTCTGGTGTGTGACGACTACTTTGTTCCCTCTCTGGAGAAGATATGCGAGGTAAGAAGGTTATGCACTCTTCTGTAACAGGGTCGGGGTCAATTCATTTGGAATTTCAAGGATACAGTTCTTCTTTTCAAGATGTGCTTTCTACTCTCTGTCTCTCTCTCTCTCTCTGTCTCTCTCTTTCAGCGTCTACATCTTAGTGAGGATGTGGCAGGTGCAACCTTCATGGCAGCCGGCAGTTCAGCTCCTGAACTCTTCACCTCTGTTATCGGTGAGACATGTACAGACACACGGATGGACACATCTTTGTCATTTATTAGACACGTTCCACTTGGCACAAACTGATTGATTCAATGTTTTTTCAAAGTAATTTGTCAACATATTGTGATGTGGAATCTACATGGAAAATACATTGGTTTGGAAAAAAGTAATCAACTGTTGTTTTGAGGGTGAAATTTCAACCACAGGATTATGTCATCATTGTAACCAATTTTCAACATATTTTAGACAGGGTTTGTCTATGTTGAATTTTTACCTTTGGAACAGCATCAGATCTTCAACGCTATTTACTGTACATGATCAAAAACTGAAAATAGACAATATATATTGTATTGTCCTTGGATTTCAAGCTTTGGTTGATTTCAAATGTAATCTTCAAGTTAATCATTAAATGTTAGATCTCCATCTTTGGTCTCCATCTCAACCAAAAAATCTAAGTTAAAGAATAGCACTAAATCAAATTTTATGTAAAGTGTATTTCAAGTTTGATTAGATTTAATCATATTTTTTAACTTAGATTTTTAGTTGAGATGGAGACTTAAATCCAACATACTGTATATATTATTACTTGTATACCAACTGGAATTAAACATCTTATTTATTTTTATTTAACGAGGCCTATTTACAATGACGGTCTACCCTGGCCAAACCCTAACCCGGACGATGCTGGGCAAATTATGCACCGCCCTATGGGACTCCCGATCACGGCCGGTTGTGATACAGCCTGGAATCGAACCAGGGTCTGTAGTGATTAGAGGTCGACCGATTATGATTTTTCTTTTCAACACCGATACCGATACCAATTATTGGAGGACAAAAAAGCCGATACCGATTAATCGGACGATTTTTAAAATGTATATATATATTTATACACACATTTTTGTAATAATGACAATTGCAACAATACTGAATGAACAATGAATACTTTTATTTTAACTTAATATAATACATATTATGGGCTTTTGGATGGATGTTCTTAAGGTGATTCCACAGGTTGGTGGTATTTTTTGATTTAGCCGTTTAGCCTTACATCTTTATCACAAATAACACACCTTGTTTTCCCTGGTGCCAATTCCATGTAATAGTCCCACACTGGTGCTCTGCTTTTCTCTGCCATCTGTAAAACACACACAGCTCTGAAGTGACAATGATAATGAAGAGTCTGCTTAGGAGACAAATACTCTCAACTGTTTGAATAAAAATAGAGTTCAAGTGGCCTGTGATGAATGTTGAAAACAAAAACTGTAATTTCTATATGCAGGAAATCCTATTTTAATAATGGACATGGTAAGAATTGACTAGCAAAATCTGAAAAGCGGTTCCTTCATTCATTTATTCCAAAAGATATTTTTAGATTCACTTAATTAAAATAAGGTCTGTGTTTCGTGTAGGCTTACACCACCTTGCCAATTTTATAACTGTGTAGATATCCATAGGACAAGGTAACTCTGATCAATATTGGCTAAATATAAGCGAAGGTCATTTTTTTTGTAGAGTGGATTCATGAAAATATTTTGACAAACGTTACCGTATCCTAGTGAGATTTACACGGGTATCAAAACGCAGAGGCGGTTAAGCCTGCACGAAACACAGACCTTAATTGAAGTAGATCAAGACATTCTCTATGGAAGACATGAACGGTAAAATAACGAAGGAACCCCTTTCAAGTTCAGCCGCAAGTTATTACAAGAATTATAACGCGCCGACTATTTCTCTCTAAACCATATACCTTTGACTATTACGAGCCTGCTGCTGCCTACCGCCCCTCAGTCAGACTGCTCGATCAAATATCAAATCATAGACTTAACTACAATAAACACACAGAAATACGAGCCTTAAGTCAAATCCGGAAACTATCACCTCGAAAACAAGACGTTTATTCCGTTCCGTATTTTATCTAACGGGTGGCATCCATGAGTCTAAATATTCCTGTTACGTACATTGCACAACCTTCAATGTTATGTCCTAATTACGTAAAATGTTGGCAAATTAGTTCGCAAAGAGCCAGGCGGCCCAAACTGTTGCATATACACTGACTCTGCGTGCAATGAACGCAAGAGAAGTGACACAATTTCACCTGGTTAATATTGCCTGCTAACCTGGATTTCTTTTAGCTAAATATGCAGGTTTAAAAATATATACTTGTGTATTGATTTTAAGAAAGGCGTTGATGTTTATGGTTAAGTACTTTTGTTATGTACTTGAGTGAAGACCCAAAAGCGGTTTTAACAGAAAACAGAGTTCTTTTAATGAAAAAACAGGAACGGCATAGATCCTCTTCCGACGTTGTCAATAGAACAAAAGAACATTAGTAGAGTGCAGGATGCACCTGCCAGGCAGACTCCGACAGGATAGGACAAGGTGGAAGCAACGAGACGATAGCTTGCTTCTGGCATGAAAAAACACAAACAAGAATCTGACACCGAAAGTAGCAGGAACAGAGAGAGAAATAGAGACCTAATCAGAGGGAAAAGAGGGAACCGGTGGGGAAGGGTGAATGAGCTAGTTAGGGGAGATGTGGAACAGCTGGAGAAGGAGAGACAGAGAAGGTAACCTAATAAGACCAGCAGAGAGAGACAGAGTGAAGAGAAAGGACAGGAACAGACATAATAAGACATGACAGTACCCCCCCCCACTCACCGAGCGCCTCCTGGCGCACTCGAGGAGGAAACCTGGCGGCAACGGAGGAAATCATCGATCAGCGAACGGTCCAGCACGTCCCGAGAGGGAACCCAACTCCTCTCCTCAGGACCGTACCCCTCCCAATCCACTAGGTACTGATGACCACGGCCCCGAGGACGCATGTCCAAAATCTTACGAACCCTGTAGATAGGTGCGCCCTCGACAAGGATGGGGGGAGGGACGAGCGGGGCGCGAAGAACGGGCTTAACACAGGAGACATGGAAGACCGGGTGAACGCGACGAAGATAGAGCGGGAGAAGAAGTCGCACTGCGACAGGATTAATGATTTGAGAAATACGGAACGGACCAATGAACCGCGGGGTCAACTTGCGAGAAGCTGTCTTAAGGGGAAGGTTCTGAGTGGAGAGCCATACTCTCTGACCGCAACAATATCTAGGACTCTTGGTCCTACGCTATTAGCGGCCCTCACAGTCTGCGCCCTATTACGGCAAAGTGCCGACCTGACCCCCTTCCAGGTGCGCTCGCAACGCTGGACAAAAGCCTGAGCGGAGGGGACGCAGGACTCGGCGAGCTGAGATGAGAACAGCGGAGGCTGGTACCCGAGGCTACTCTGAAAAGGAGATAGACCGGTAGCAGACGAAGGAAGCGAGTTGTGGGCGTACTCTGCCCAGGGGAGCTGTTCTGACCAAGACGCAGGGTTACGAAAAGAAAGACTGCGTAAAATGCGACCAACAGTCTGATTGGCCCGTTCGGCTTGACCGTTAGACTGGGGATGAAAGCCGGACGAGAGACTGACGGAAGCCCCAATCAAACGGCAAAACTCCCTCCAAAATTGAGACGTGAACTGCGGGCCTCTGTCTGAAACGACGTCTGACGGAAGGCCATGAATTCGGAAAACATTCTCGATAATGATCTGAGCCGTCTCCTTAGCAGAAGGGAGCTTAGCGAGAGGAATGAAATGAGCCGCCTTAGAGAATCTATCGACAACCGTAAGAATAACTGTCTTCCCCGCTGATGAAGGCAGTCCGGTGATAAAATCTAAAGCGATGTGAGACCACGGTCGAGAGGGAATGGGAAGCGGTCTGAGACGGCCGGCAGGAGGAGAGTTCCCAGATTTAGTCTGCGCGCAGACCGAACAAGCAGCGACAAATCGACGCGCGTCACGTTCCCGAGTGGGCCACCAGAAACGCTGGCGAATGGAAGCGAGCGTACCCGAACGCCGGGGTGGCCGGCTAACTTGGCAGAGTGGGCCCACTGAAGAACGGCCGGACGAGTAGGAACGGGAACGAACAGAAGGTTCCTAGGACAAGCTCGCGGCGACGGAGTGTGAGCGAGTGCTTGCTTTACCTGCCTCTCAATTCCCCAGACAGTCAACCCGACAACACGCCCCTCAGGGAGAATCCCTCGGGGTCGGTGGAGACGTCAGAAGAACTGAAGAGACGAGATAAAGCATCAGGCTTGGTGTTCTTTGAGCCCGGACGATAAGAAATAATAAACTCGAAACGAGCGAAAAACAGAGCCCAACGAGCCTGACGCGCATTAAGTCGTTTGGCTGAACGGATGTACTCAAGGTTCCTATGGTCAGTCCAAACGACAAAAGGAACGGTCGCCCCCTCCAACCACTGTCGCCATTCGCCTAGGGCTAAGCGGATGGCGAGCAGTTCGCGATTACCAACATCATAATTACGTTCTGACGGCGATAAGCGATGAGCGAAAAACGCGCAAGGATGGACCTTGCCGTCAGAGAGGGAGCGCTGAGAAAGAATGGCTCCCACGCCCACCTCTGACGCGTCAACCTCAACAACAAACTGTCTAGAGATGTCAGGTGTAACAAGAATAGGTGCGGATGTAAAACGATTCTTGAGAAGATCAAAAGCTCCCTGGGCGGAAACGGACCACTTAAAGCACGTCTTAACAGAAGTAAGGGCTGTGAGGGGAGCTGCCACCTGACCGAAATTACGGATGAAACGACGATAGAAATTCGCGAAGCCAAGAAAGCGCTGCAGCTCGACGCGTGACTTAGGAACGGGCCAATCAATGACAGCCTGGACCTTAGCGGGATCCATCTTAATGCCCTCAGCGGAAATAACGGAACCGAGAAAAGGAACAGAGGAGGCATGAAAGTGCACTTCTCAGCCTTCACATAAAGACAGTTCTCCAAAAGGCGCTGGAGGACGCGTCGCACGTGCTGAACATGAATCGGGAGAGACGGTGAAAAAATCAGGATATCGTCCATGTAAACGAAAACAAAAATGTTCAGCATGTCTCTCAGGACGTCGTTAACTAGTGCCTGAAAGACAGCTGGAGCGTTAACGAGGCCGAAAGGAAGAACCCGGTATTCAAAGTGCCCTAACGGAGTGTTAAACGCCGTCTTCCACTCGTCCCCCTCCCTGATGCGCACGAGATGGTAGGCGTTACGAAGGTCCAATTTGGTGAAAAACCTGGCTCCCTGCAGGATCTCGAAGGCTGAAGACATAAGAGGAAGCGGATAACGATTCTTAACTGTTATGTCATTCAGCCCTCAATAATCCACGCATGGGCGCAGGGACCCGTCCTTCTTCTGAACAAAAAAAAACCCCGCTCCGGCGGGAGAGGAGGAGGAGACTATGGTACCGGCGTCGAGCGATACAGACAAATAATCCTCGAGAGCCTTACGTTCGGGAGCCGACAGAAAGTATAATCTACCCCGGGGGAGTAGTTCCCGGAAGGAGATCAATACTACAGTCATACGACCGGTGTGGAGGGAGAGAAGTGGCCTTGGAACGACTGAACACCGTGCGCAGATCGTGATACTCCTCCGGCACCCCTGTCAAATCACCAGGCTCCTCCTGTGAAGAAGAGACAGAGGAAACAGGAGGGATAGCAGACATTAAACAGGTCACATGACAAGAAACATTCCAGGATAGGATAGTATTACTAGACCAATTAATAGAAGGGTTATGGCGCACTAGCCAGGGATGACCCAAAACAACAGGTGTAAAAGGTGAACGAAAAATTAAAAAAGAAATGGTTTCGCTATGATTACCAGAGACAGTGAGGGTTAAAGGCAGCGTCTCACGCTGGATCTTGGGGAGAGAACTACCATCTAAAGCGAACAAGGCCGTGGGCTCCCCTAACTGTCTGAGAGGAATGTCATGTTCCCGAGCCCAGGTCTCGTCCATAAAACAGCCCTCCGCCCCAGAGTCTATCAAGGCACTGCAGGAAGCAGATGAACCGGGCCAGCGGAGATGGACCGGAAAGGTAGTGCAGGATCTTGAAGGAGAGACCTGAGTAGTTGCGCTCACCAGTAGCCCTCCTCTTACTGATGAGCTCTGGCTTTTACTGGGCATGAGGTGACAAAATGACCAGCGGAGCCGCAGTAGAGACAGAGGCGGTTGGTGATTCTCCGTTCCTTCTCCTTGGCCGAGATGCGGATACCCCCCAGCTGCATAGGCTCAGCATCCGAGCCGGCGGAGGAGGGTGGCAGTGATGCGGCAGGTGGCAGTGATGTGGAGAGGGGAGCAACGGAGAACGCGAACTCCTTTCCACGAGCTCGGCGACGAAGATCAAACCGTCGCTCTATGCGAATAGCGAGAGCTATTAAGGAGTCCAGACTGGAAGGAACCTCCCGGGAGAGGATCTCATCCTTAACCTCGGCGAGGAGACCCTCCAGAAAACGAGCGAGCAAAGCCGGCTCGTTCCAGTCACTAGAGGCAGCGAGAGTGCGAAACTCAATAGAATAATCCGTTATGGATCGATTCCCCTGACATAGGGAAGACAGGGCCCTGGAAGCCTCCTCCCCAAAAACAGAACGGTCAAAAACCCGTATCATCTCCTCCTTAAAGTCCTGATACTGGTTAATACACTCAGCCCTCGCCTCCCAGATTGCTGTGCCCCACTCACGCGCCCGTCCGGTAAGGAGAGAAATGACGTAGGCGATGCGGGCTGTGCTCCTGGAGTAAGTGTTGGGCTGGAGAGAGAACACCACATCACACTGAGTGAGGAATGAGCGGCACTCAGTGGGCTCCCCAGAGTAACACGGCGGGTTGTTGATCCTGGGCTCCGGAGACTCGGAAACCCTGGAAGTGGGCGGTGGATCGAGGTGGAGTTGGTGAACCTGTCTTGTGAGGTCGGAGACTTGGACGGCCAGGGTCTCAACGGCATGTCGAGCAGCAGACAATTCCTCCTCGTGTCTGCCTAGCATCGCTCCCTGGATCTCGACGGCGGAGTGAAAAGGGTCCGGAGCCGCTGGGTCCATTCTTGGTCAGATTCTTCTGTTATGTACTTGAGTGAAGACCCAAAAGCGGTTTTAACAGAAAACAGAGTTCTTTTAATGAAAAAACAGGAACGGCATAGATCCTCTTCCGACGTTGTCAATAGAACAAAAGAACATTAGTAGAGTGCGATGCACCTGCCAGGCAGACTCCGACAGGATAGGACAAGGTGGAAGCAACGAGACGATAGCTTGCTTCTGGCATGAAAAAACACAAACAAGAATCTGACACCGAAAGTAGCAGGAACAGAGAGAGAAATAGAGACCTAATCAGAGGGAAAAGAGGGAACAGGTGGGGAAGGGTGAATGAGCTAGTTAGGGGAGATGTGGAACAGCTGGAGAAGGAGAGACAGAGAAGGTAACCTAATAAGACCAGCAGAGAGAGACAGAGTGAAGAGAAAGGACAGGAACAGACATAATAAGACATGACAACTTTGGAGCAACGACAGTCGTTGATTGATTGTTTTTTATAAGATAAGTTTAATGCTAGTTTGCAACTTACCTTGGCTTACTGCATTCGCGTAACAGGCAGGCTCCTCGTGAGGCAGGTGGTTGGAGCGTTGGACGAGTTAATTGTAAGGTTGCGAGATTGGATCCCCCGAGCTGACAAGGTAAAAATCTGTCGTTCTGCCTCGTTCCTTGGCCGTCATTGAGAATAAGAATGTGTTCTTAACTGACTTGCCTAGTTAAATAAAGATTAAATAAAGGTGTAAAAAAAATAATAATAATAATAGGCAAAATCAGTGCCCAAAAATACAGATTTCCGATTGTTATGAAAACTTGAAATCGGCACCAATTAATCGGCCATTCTGATTAATCGGTCGACTTCGAGTAGTGATGCAGTGCCTCAGACAGCTGCGCCATTCTAGAGCCACTAATAAATTCACAAAAGATACATCTTCTTCAAATGTTGATATTTGGTTTCGTTGACAACCAAACACAATTCAATATAACATCTTCAATATGGTAAATAGCCTAATAACTTGTTGACAAGTTAAGAAATAATATGTTGGATTCACGCCTCCAATGAAACCAGAATAGGATTAAGCCAGTGGCTCAGATGAAATTATCCAAGCAGTAAATGTACTTTAAATGTTGATATTTGGTAGCGTTGTCAACCCAACACAATTCAATATAATGTATAATATAATAGCCCAGCTAATTTCTTAAAGGAAATACCTCATTTACATAAGAATTCAGACCCTTTGCTATGAGACTTATGTATTCATAGAAAGAGTGCATGTTCAAGATAACATGTAAAGGTTGCAGGTCTGTGAAGATATTCACAATTGCTATAATAATCTGTACAGAATCTTGGAACAGCATTGATAACTTGCACTATGTACTTTAAATGTAATCTCAACTGCAATCCAGGTAATTTAGGGTGTAGGGCATGTAGGGTGGTAGGTAGCCTAGCGGTTAGTGTTTGCCAGTAACCGAAAGGTCGCTGGTTTGAATACCTGAGCCGACAAGGTGAATAATCTGACAATGTGCCCTTGAGCAAGGCACTAAGCTCTAATTTGCTCCAGGGATGTCATACTACTATGGCTGACGCTGTAAAACAACATATTTCATTGTAGCTGAGGTGTATGTGGCTTTTTTAATTTGGGGGTTGTGCTGTTAGATGCACAGTGATAAGACATTAAAGAAGCACAGTGATAACACATTAAAGAATCACAGTGATAACACATTAAAGTGTTGTATAAGTAAGGGGTAAACACTGACATTCTGTACATTCTTTGGAAATAATGGACGAGGCAGCAGGGCGAGGCTGAGCCGAGCCCCTTTGCGGGCATTTTTCCAAGCTAATGTACAGTACAGAACGGAGGTGTTTATTCCACTTATACCAAAGTTGCCAAAAAACAACAATACTAATGTACACATTTACAAACCAAAACAATTTGGGGGATATTTTTATAAGAGATGTCATACTTTCGCATCTTTTGGTTGCTAGAGACGCGACCCAGTCGTTCATTTGATAACTTCAATATTTATGGACGAGAACCAGTTGTTCGTTCCACAGTGCATTCAGAAAGTGTTCAGACTTTTTACACATTTTGTTACGTTACAGCCTTATTCTAAAATTGCCAAACATGCATTATTTTCCTCATCAATCTACACACAATAACCCATAATGACAAAGCAAAAACAGGTTTTTAGACATTTTTGCAAATGTATTACAAATAAAAAAGAAAATACCTTATACATAAGAGGGGTATAAAAAATGTCTGCAGCATTGGAGGTCCCCAAGAACACAGTGGCCTTTATCATTCTACTTTTGTAATACAGTATATAGACTAAAGTTAGGCCTATTTTTACAAACAAATGTAACAGTATTTATTCAAACTTAAAATGTCTGCAGCATTGGAGGTCCCCAAGAACACAGTAGCCTCTATCATTCTTAAAACCTCTTAATTAAGGATACACCCCTTTTTTCAATTTCTGCCTAAAAGGACATACCCAAATCTAACTTCCTGTGTTTTCAGGTCCTGAATCAAGAATATGCATATTCTTGGTACCATTTAAAAGGAAACACTTTGAAGTTTGTGGAAATGTGAAAGGAATGTAGGAGAATATAACACAACAGATCTGGTAAAAGATAATACAAAGAAAAAAACAACCGTTCTTTTGTATTTTTGTTGTACCATCTTTGAAATGCAAGAGCATGGCCATAATGTATTAATCCAGCCCAGCTGCAATTTAGATGTTGGCCACTAGATGACATCAGTGTATGTGCAATGTTTTAGACTGATCCAATGAACCAAGACTGCCCAAATGTGCCCAATTTGTTTATTAATAACTTTTCATGTTCAAAATTGTGCATGGTCCTCAAACAATAGCATGGTATTCTTTCACTGTAATAGCTACTGTAAATTGGACAGTGCAAAAACAAATCAATGCTAGCTAGCTAGCTGTTCGTAATTTTTTTCATCAGTGGACCAGTGTTTACAATGTATCCAATTTTGGTTTGTGTGGTTGTTGGTTTAGCTTTCTGTAACTTTGATTAAGTAGGGTCTAGGTGTGTAGGCGCATATTGCGTCATGACTGCAAGGTGTCCCGATATCTATTTCAACTGTCCCATTATCTGGTTTTATTGTCCATTCTAGAATGCCCTTCTAACCAGTCAAAAATGAGTATTCAATAATGCTGTGGTATTGTCACGCCCTGACCTTAGAGATCCTTATTTATTCTCTATGTTTGGTTAGGTCAGGGTGTGACTCGGGTGGGAGAATCTATGTTTTCTATTTCTTTGTTGTTTTTGCCTAGTGTGGTTCCTAATCAGAGGCAGCTGTCTATCGTTGTCTCTGATTGGGGATCATATATGAGTTGTGATTATCCGTTTGGGTTTTGTGGTGAGTTATTTTCTGTTTAGCAGTTTTGTTGCCTGACAGAACTGTGCGCTTTCGTTTTTTCTACTTTGTTGCGGTGTTCAGTTGTATTAAAAATCATGAACACCTACAACTCTGCACCTTGGTCTCCTTCTTCAACTCACGAAGGTCGTTACAGGTATAAATACAAAATATCTGACATTGTATTGCCATTTGAACTTTGTTTTGCATTTAGATGGTTGAAAGTATAGTGATAACACATTCATAATTCAAGAAAGTTCTGGCTTTCTTTTTGAGTGGGTGAATACAGGTTGAAATCTTATTGATCAACCAAATATCATCCAAATGTCCACGTTGAAATGACATGGTGTGCCCAGCTGGATACCTTTTTCATTACTTTATTAGCAGGCCCACTATGTTTTATGTCTTAGGGTGGCAAGTAGCATAGTGGTTAGGAGGTTGGGCCAATACCCAGTTCAAATTAGTTAAGATGACGCCGAAGAGGATGGTGCCAAAGAGGATGGCTGACATTTTACATGTTGTAACCAATTCTGCTATTTTGTTAATTTTTTTGTGTTATATACTTATTTTTTTAGTTATTTTGTACGTAATGTGGCTGCTACTGTCTCTTATGACCGAAAATAACTTATTGACATCAGAACTGGGATTATCACCGCAAACTGGAATAAGCTTTTTCCTTTAACGAGTCCAAAGAGAAATATATACTGCTCTCACGGGAACAAGCTCCGATCCCCGTCATTTGCATGAAGAAAAGACGGAAGAAAAGAGGACGCAGTTCAGGCTGTCTTTTGAGAATCCATAGGCGAGCGAGTAAACTGCCATCAATTCTACTTGCTAACATGCAATCATTGGAACATAAAATTGATGACCTACGATTATCCTACCAATGGGATATTAAGAACTGTAATATCTTATGTGTCACCGAGTCGTGGCTGAACAATGACACTGATAATATAGAGCCTGAGGGATTTTCAATGTACCAGCAGAACAGAGAAGATACGTCTGGTAAAGCAAGGGGTGGGGGTATGTGTATTTTTGTCAAAACAGCTGGTGCGCGATGTGTAATAATAAAGAAGTCTCGAGGTATTGCTCGCCTGAGGCAGAGTACCTTATGATAAGCTGTAGACCACACTATCTACCAAGAGCGTTCTCAGCTATATTATTCGTAGCCGTCTATTTACAAACCAATGCTGCCACTTAGATCTCACTCAAACAACTCTAAGGCCATAATCAAACAAGAAAATGCTCACCCAGAAGCGGTGCTCGTAGTGGCCGGGGACTTTAATACAGGCAAACGTAAATCTGTTTTACCAATTTTTTACCATTATGTCACATATGCAACCAGAGGAAAAAAACTCCAGACCACCTTTACCCACTCACGGAGATGCATACAAAGCTCTCCCCCGCCTTCCATTTGGCAAATCTGACCATAATTCTATCCTCCTGATTCCTGCTTACAAGCAAAAACTGAAGCAGGAAGTACCAGTGACTCGCTCAATATGGAAGTGGTCAAATGGCGCGGTTGCTACACTACAGAACTGTATTGCTAGCATAGACTGGAATATGTTCCGGGATTCAGCCAATGGCATTGAGGAGTATACCACCTCAGTAATTGGCTTCATCAATAAGTGCATTGACGACATCGTCCCCACAGTGACCGTATGTACTTCAATTCACATACCGCCCCAATAGATCCACAGATGATGCAATCTCAATCGTACTCCACACAGCCCTTTCGCACCTGGACAAAAGGCACACCTATATGAGAATGCTATTCATTGACTACAGCTCAGCGTTCAACTCCATAGGGCCCACAAAGCTCATCACTAAGCTAAGGACCCTGGGACTAAACACCTCCCTCTTCAACTGGATCCTGAACTTCCTGACGGACCGCCCCAGGTGGTAAGGGTAGGCAACAGCGCGTCTGCCATGCTGATCCTCAACACTGGGGCCCCTCAGGGGTGTGTACTTAATCCTATACTCTCTGTTCACCTATGACTGCATGGCCAAACACGACTCCAACACCATCATTAAGTTTGCTGATGACACAACAGTGGTAGGCCTGATCACTGACCGATGAACAGCATATAAGGAGGAGGTCACTGCCAGGACAACAACCTCTCCCTCAATGTGAGCAAGACAAAGGAGCTGATGGTGGACTACAGGAAAATGTGGCCGAACAGGCCCCCATTAACATCAACAAGGCTGTAGTGGAGCGGGTTCGAGAGTTTCAAGTTCCTTGGTGTCCAGATCACCAATGAGCTATCATGGTCCAAACACACCAAGACAGTCTTGAAGAGGGCATGACAACACCTTTTTCCCCTCAGGAGATTTGGCATGGGTCCCCAGATCCTCAAAGTTCTACAGCTGCACTATCGAGAGCATCCTGACCAGTTGCATCACCCCCTGGTATGGCAACTGCTCAGCATCTGTTCGTAAGGCACTACAGAGGATACTGCAACACTGGGGCCAAGCTTCCTGCAATCCAGGATCTATATAATAGGCGGTATCAGAGGAAAGCCCATAAAATTGTCAGACTGCAGTCACCCAAGTTCTAGACTGTTTTCTATGCTACCGCACGGCATGTGGTACCGGAGCACCAAGTTTAGGACCAAAAGGCTCCTTAACAGCTTCTACCCCCAAGCCATAAGACTGCTGAACAATTAATCAAATGGCCACCGGACTATTACATTGACCCCCCCCTCCTCCATTTGTTTTGTACACTGCTGCTACTCACTGTTTGTTATCTATACATAGTCACTTCACCCCTACCTACATGTACAAATTACCTCTAACCTGTACCCCCGCACACTGACTCAGTACCGGTACCCCCTGTATATAGTCTTGTTATTGTTTTGTTATTGTGTTGCTTTTTATACTTTAGTTTATTTGCTAAATATTTTCTTAACTCTTCTTGAACTGCACTGTTGGTTAAGGGCTTGTAAGTAAGCATTTCACGGTAAGGTTGTATTCGGCAAATGTGACAAATAAAATTTGATTTGAAAATGGTCACTTGTTCAAATACCAAGCCAACAAGGTGAAAAATCTGTTGGTGTGCCCTTGAGCAAGGCACGTAACTCTAATTTGCTTCAGGGGATTGTACTACTGTGGCTGACCCTGTAAAACTGCACCTATCCGGTGTATGTGACAAAAACACTTTATTTTTAATGAGTGACAGTGATATTCAATATAACTCAGAGCAGTTTGCCGATCACTGCACCTGTGCACAGCCCATCTGTAAATAGCCCACCCAACTACCTCATCCCCATATTCTTTTTTTGTTGCTCTTTTGCACCCCAGTATGTCTACTTGCACATCATCATCTGCACATCTATCACGCCAGTGTTAATGCTAAATTATAATTATTTTGCCACTGTGGCCTCTTTATTGCCTTACCTCCTTAATCTTTCTACATTTGCACACGCTGTACATAGATTTTTCGATTGTGTTATTGACTGTACATTTGTTTTTCCCATGTGTAACTCTGTTGTCTTTGTCACACTGCTTTGCTTTATCTTGGCCAGGTCGCAGTTGTAAATGAGAACTTATTCTCAACTGGTCTACCTGGTTAAATAAAGGTGAAATAAATAAAAAAATATTTTAAACTGTATGCATACTGTATATGTTAACCATGTCAATAGTTTACATGTATAAGCGTGTAACCCTCAATTCCTAACCATTGTATAACCCATGGGTGTTCTGTCTTTTCACTGTCTCTGTGCAGGTGTGTTCATCACTAAAGGGGATGTGGGGGTGGGCACGATCGTGGGCTCAGCTGTCTTCAATATCCTCTGCATCATTGGAGTGTGTGGAATATTTGCTGGCCAGGTAGGTTTCTGTACCTTGGCTTGCACAGCAACAGACACAGACACACAGGAAGGGATGAAAACGTGGGGGTGAAATGTTGGGTCTTCCACTCTTACGGACCGTTCCTCTCCCTCCCCTCTCTCTCTCTCTCTCTCTCTCTCTCTCTCTCTCAGGCAGTGCATCTGTCTCGTTGGTCTCTTATGAGAGACTCTATGTACTACACCCTATCCATCACTGCTCTTATCGTGGTGAGTGGAGCCTGACCATTGCAAACCATTGAAGTGGGCCTTAGTGTGTTGCCTCCTGCTGATCAGATGGTGTATCTACAGAGTGGATCCATATACTCATGTTTACATCAGAGAAAAGTGAACCCCAAAAGCTAATACTGTACTGTCCAATCATTCTTCCAAGTGTTCCAAGTATCATTCTTCTTTGTCTCCTTACAGTTCATATATGATGAAAAGGTTTCATGGTAAGTATGGCTTTCACTTTTTATGTATACAGGACATACACTTACCTATATGTTATGTGTTGTATAGCTGTTAAAAAATCAGCTTCAATTGAATCCCGCTTGATGTGTGTTTCAGGTGGGAGTCTCTGACACTGGTTCTGATGTATTTCGGCTATATTTTGATAATGAAGTAAGTCTGTCAAACCATCAATACCACACAGAAACACACTTCAAAACCATTTCAGGTATGAAGTTGTATCCACAGCCTTGTACTGTCCCTCTTTGTCTAGGTTTAACTCTTGTTCCTTTATGTGTATAGGTTTAACTCGAACATTGTGCATTTCCTGGAGAGGCGGAAGAAGAACTCGTCCAGCCTGGGGAACGGCACAGCCAGTAACGCTGACCTGGATGACAACTGTGATGCCAGCGCTGTCCTGCTGAAGAAAAGTACAGTCTGACCGTTCTGCCATACATGTGTCTGTGTGTTTGTCTCATCTCTCTCTCATCGCTCACGTTTCTCTCTCTCTGTGTGTATGTCTCCTGTAGCTAACTTCCACAGAAAGCAGTCAGTGTTGATGGTAGATGAGTTGCTGTCAGCCTACCCCCACCAGCTGTCCTTCTCTGAAGCCGGCATGAGGATCATGATCACCAGCCACTTCTCCCCTCGCACACGCCTCTCCATGGCCTCACGCATGCTCATCACTGAGGTATGACCACACATGCCTTCTGCAAACGTGGCCGTGTTTCTGTTTGCTTTGTGGGTGTGAATAAACTGTATTCTTACAGCATACTTATTTTGAAAATGTTTGTACAGCATATGACATGTGCGTATGCATGTATTTGTGAAGAGACAGCGTCTGATTAGCACCCGGCCGTTCACTAACGGAGACTCAGAGGTCACAGTGAAGGTCGGCAGTAGACGGGGCCTGGAGAACGGACTGGGCGGGCCTGAAAGGGGAGTCAAAGGTCGCCGTGGTCACCATGGAGAGGACGACAGGGGAGATGTGGAGGCCGGCAACGAGACTGAAAACGAGAACGAAGACAATGAGAATAATGAGAACGACGAAGAGGAGGAGGACGTAGGGGAGGGACCTTTTGTGCCCTTTCACGTCCCAGGTAAAAACCAATATAACATTACAGGGTTTCAAAAACGTTCAGTCTCTCAGAGCTCTCTTTATTGTGTTGGTCAACACTCGCCTAAAGGTATTTTTAGATTTCCTCAATAAAAACATCAATTGATGTAAATCCAGCAAAAGAACACAAATTGAAACTGCATCTCTTCTTTCCCTCTCCCTCCATCTCTTTCTCTAGCTGGGTGCTGTAATAAGATCAAGTGGCTGTTGGCCTGGCCTCTGTGCCTGCTGTTGTTCTTCACGGTGCCTAACTGTGCCAACACTCGCTGGGAGAGATGGTTCATGGTCTCCTTCGTCACTTCCACCCTCTGGATTGCTGGTTTTTCCTATGTCATGGTCTGGATGGTGAGGGCACGCACACACACGCACGCACACACACACATACACACACACGCGTGCATACAACACTGATGCCTCCCAAGTGGCGCAGTGGTCTAAGGCACTGCATCACAGTGCTACCTGTGCCACGAGAGTCAAGTCCAGGCTCTGTCGCAACCGGCCTCGACCGAAAAAACCCATGGGGCACAATTGGCCCAGTGACGACTGGGTCAGGGGAGGGTTTGGCCAGCCGGGATGTTCTTGTCCCATCGGGCTCTAGCGACTCCTGTGGCGGGCCGGGCGCAATGCACACTGACACGGTCGCCAGGTGTACGGTGTTTCCTCAGACCCATTGGTGCAGCTGGCTTCCGGGATAAGTGGGCATTGTGTCAAATAGCAGCGTGGCTTGGTTGGTTTGTGTTTCGGAGGACGCACGGCTCTCGACCTTCGCCTCTGCCAAATCCGTACATGAGTTGCAGCGATGGGACAAGATTGCGACTACTAATTGGATACCACGAAATTGGGGAGAATTATTTTAAAATAAACTGTCTCTTCACTTCAGGTGACAGTGATCGGATTTACTCTTGGTATCCCCGACGTCATCATGGGCATCACCTTCCTGGCAGCTGGCACCAGTGTCCCTGATTGCATGGCCAGTCTTATAGTGGCACGGCAAGGTGAGAACACAGAGTACTTTCTCTACCAAATCGAACTTTATTTATCACATGCGCCGAATACAATAAGTGTCCTTAACAGTTTCTACCCCAAGCCATAAGACTGCTGAACAATTCATCAAATGGCCACCGGACTATTTACATTGACCCCCCCCCCCCCCCCCATTTGTTTTGTACACTGCTGCTACTCGCTGATAATAAACAGTCCGGTGGCCATTTGACTAACTGTTCAGCAGTCTTATGACTTGGGGGTAAAAGCTGTTAAGGAGCCTTTTGGTCCTAGACTTGGCGCTCCGGTACCACTTGCCGTGCGGTAGCAGAGAGAACAGTCTATGACCTGGGAGA
The DNA here is from genome assembly GCF_036934945.1 of Oncorhynchus masou masou. Taxonomy (NCBI): domain Eukaryota; kingdom Metazoa; phylum Chordata; class Actinopteri; order Salmoniformes; family Salmonidae; genus Oncorhynchus; species Oncorhynchus masou. The sequence goes on from NC_088235.1 coordinate 55,433,461, forward strand.
CAGGAGTCTAACAATTTTTTGGCCTTTCCTCTGACACCGCCTATTATTCAGGTCCTGGATGGCAGGATGCTCTCGATGGTGCAGCTGTAGAACTTGGGGATCTGGGGGCCCATGCCAAATCATTTCAGTCTACTGAGGGGGAAAACATTCCCTCTTCATGACTGTCTTGGTGTGTTTGGACCATGATAGTTTGTTCGTGATGTGGACACCGAGGAACTTGAAGTTCTCACTCACTACACTACAGCCCGGTTGATGTTAATAGGGGCCTGGTTCGGCCCACCTTTTCCTGTACTCCACAGTCAGCTCCTTTGTCTTGCTCACATTGAGAGAGAGGTTGTTGTCCTGACACCACACTGCCAGGTCTCTGACCTCCTCCCTATAGGCTGTCTAATCGTTGTCGGTGATCAGGCCTACTATGGTGTCGTCAAAAAACTTAATGATGGTGTTGGAGTCATGTTTGGCCATGCAGTCGTGGGTGAACAGGGAGTACAGGAGGGGACTAAGTACACACCTCTGAGGGGCCCCAGTGTTGAGGATCAGCATGGCAGACCTGTTGTTGCCTACCCTCACCACCTGGGGGCGGCCCGTCGGGAAGTCCAGGATCCAGTTGCAAAGGGAGATGTTTAGTCCCAGGGTCCTTAGCTTAGTGATGAGCTTTGTGGGCATTATGGTGTTGAACGCTGAGCTGTAGTCATTGAACAGCATTCTCATATAGGTGTTCCTTTTGTCCAGGTGGGAAAGGGCAGTGTGGAGTACGATTGAGATTGTCACTTGTGGATCTGTTGGGGCGGTATGCGACTTAGAGTGGGTCTATGGTATCCGGGAGGATGCTGTTGATGTGAGCCATGACCAGCCTTTCAAAGCACTTCATGGCCACCCAAGAGTACTACGGGGCGGTAATCATTTAGGCAGACTCAGTCAGGGAGAGGTTGAAAATGTCAGTGAAGACACTTGCCAGTTGGACCGCGCATGCTTTAAGTACACATCCTGGTAATCTGTATGGCCCCGCGGCTTTGTAAATGTTGACCTGTTTAAAGGTCTTGCTCACATCGGTTACCGAGAGCGTTATCACAGTCGTCCAGAAGAGCTGGTGCTCTCGTGCATGCTTCAGTTTTGCTTGCCTCGAAGCAATCATAAAAGGCATTTAGCTCGTCTGGTAGGCTCATGTCACTGGGAAGCTCGCGTCTGGGTTTCCTTTTGTAGTCCATAATAGTTTTCAAGCCCTGCCACATCCGACAAGAGTCAGAGCCGGTGTAGTAGGTTCGTCTGAGAGCATAGCGTAATTTCTATTAACCTCTAGCGTCGAGCAATCCCGTATCCGGGAGCGTAATCATAACCTCAAGCTCACTACCATAACGCAACGTTTCCTATTCATGAAAATCACAAATTAAATGAAATAAATATATAGAAACACATGCATAGCCTTTTGTTAACAACACTGTCATCTCAGATTTTCAAAATATGCTTCAACCAAAGCTACACAAGCATTTGTGTAAGAGTATTGATAGCCTAGCATAGCATTAAGCCTAGCATTCAGCAGTCAACATTTTCACAAAAACAAGAAAAGCATTCAAATAAAATCATTTCCCTTTGAAGAACTTCGGATGTTTTAAATGACGAGACTCTCAGTTAGATAGCGAATGTTCATTTTTTTCCCAAAAGATTATTTGTGTAAGAGAAATAGCTCCGTTTTGTTCATCACGTTTGGCTAAGAAAAAAAAACGAAAATGCAGTCAACACAACGCCATAATATCAACAGAAACATGGCAAACGTTGTAGAATCAATCCTCATGGTGTTTTTCACAATTCTATTCGATGAAAAATCATTCCTGGCAGTCGGTTTCTCATCCGGGGCAAACGGAAAAATACTGCAGCTGGAGATTACGCAATAATTGCGACGGAGGACACCAAGCGACCACCTGGTAGATGTAGTGTCTTATGGTCAATCTTCCAATGATATGCCTACAAATACGTCACAATGCTGCAGACACCTTGGGGAAAACGTGGAAAAGGTAAGCTGACTCCTAGCTCCTCCACAGCCATATAAGGAGTCATTGCCATGAGGCGGTTTCAAAAAATGTGGCACTTCCTGATTGCATTTTTATCTGGGTTTTTTCTGTTCAGTTCTGTGGCACTCACAGACAATATCTTTGCAGTTTTGGAAACGTCAGAGTGTTTTCCTTCCAAAGCTGTCAATTATATGCATAGTCGAGCATCTTTTCGTGACAAAATATCTTGTTTAAAACGGGAACGTTTTTCATCCAAAAATTAAAATTAGCGCCCCCTATATCCAAGAAGTTAAGCGTCCGGATTAGTGTCCCGCTCCTTGAAAGCGGCAGCTCTAGCCTTTAGCTCGATGCGGATGGTGCCTGTAATCCATGGCTTCTGGTTGGGATATGTACTTACAGTCACTGTGGGGACAACGTCGTCGATGCACGTATTGATGAAGCCGATGACTGAGGTGGTATACCCCTCAATGCCATTGGATGAATCCCGGAACATATTCCAGTCTGTGCTAGCAAAACAGTCCTTTAGCGTAGTATCCGGTTCATCTGACCTCTTCCGTATTGTCACGTTTGTAAGAATGAGTGGACCAAAGCGTAGCATGATCTGGGTTCCACATCTTTTATTTCTATGTGAAGCAAACCAAAGCAAACCAAAACAATAAATGAACAAACGAAACGTGAAGAAAATGCAGTGCTCACATGCACTACACAAAAACAAGATCCCACAAACAACCGGTGGGAAAAGGCTGCCTTAGTATGATCCCCAATCAGAGACAACGATAGACAGCTGCCTCTGATTGGGAACCATACCTGGCCAACAAAGAAACAGAAAACAGACTACACATAGAAATAATAAACTAAAACACCCCCCCCCAGTCACGCCCTGACCTGCTCCAACATAGAAAATAAAGGCTTTCTATGGTCAGGACGTGACATCTATTGAGCTAGTCACTGGTACTTCCTGCTTTAGTTTTTGCTTGTAAGCAGGAATCGGGAGGATATAATTATGGTCAGATTTGCCAAATGGAGGGCGGGGAGAGCTTTGTATGCATCTCTGTGTGTGGAGTAAAAGTGGTCTAAAGTTATTTTCCTCTGGTTGCACATGTGACAAGCTGGTAGAAATGAGGTAAAACTGATTTCAGTTTGCCTGCATTAAAGTTTGCGGCCACGAGGAGCGCCGCTTCTGGCTGATGGCTTGTTGGCTGATGGCCTTATAGAGTTGGTTGAGTGTGGTCTTAGTCACAGCATTGGTTTGTGGTGGTAAATAGACAGCTGCAAATAATATAGATGAGAATGCTCTTGGTAGATAGTGTGGTCTACAACTTATCATAAGGTAATCTACCTCAGGCGAGCAATACCTCGAAATCTTTAATATTAGACAACACGCACCAGCTGTTATTGACAAATAGACACATACCCCCACCCCTAGTCTTACCAGATGTTGCCTCTCTGTTCTTCCGGGGGCATGGAAAATCCCTTCAGCTCTACATTATCCATGTCGTCTCCATGTCGTCGTTCATCCACGACTCGGTGAAACATAAGATACTACCGTTTTTAATGTCCCGTTGGTAGAATAATCTTGATCGTAGGTCATCGATTTTATTTTCCAATGATTGCACATTGGCCAATAGAATGGATGGCAGTGGAAGTTTACTCGCTTGCCTACGAATTCTCAGAAGGCAGTCCGACCTCCGCCCCCCTTTCTCTGTCTTTTCTTCATGCAAATGATGGGGATTTGGGACTGTTCACGGGAAAGCAGTACGTCCTTTCGTCGAACTCGTTAAAGGAAAAAGTTTCTTCCATTTCGAGGTGAGTAGTCGCTGTTCTAATATCCAGAAGTTATTTTCTGGCATAAGAGACGGTAGCAGCAATAAGTTAAAAAAATAATTTACGAGCAATGTAAAAAAAAACTTGCAAAATAGGAAGAAGGGAGAGGGTGTCATCTGCCTCTGTGACCAAGTCGTGTGGAAATGATGGGGACGGGTGGACTGAAGAGAACCCAGTGTGGCGCCTTCCTCCATCCTTGATTTCTGTTAGGTGTTAATTATCGCTCCCCTTTCAAAAATTAATCAGAGTCTGAGAGAGGGAAATGGAAACACATTCCATGACAGTCTGTTTGTTGTTGTTGTTGTATTTGTTGTTTGTGGCAACCTGATTATCTCAGTAAGTCAGAATTATTTATTTATGTTACCGATGTTGACCAACGTCTCTGTCTTGATTTCTTTCTTTCTTTCTCCCTCTCTTTTTTTCTCCTTCCCTGTTTCCATCCCTTTCTCTCTCTCGCTCCCTCTTGCTGTGTCTCTCAGGTTTTGGGGACATGGCTGTGTCTAACTCTATAGGCAGCAATGTGTTTGATATCCTTATTGGACTGGGCCTTCCCTGGGCCCTGCAGACTCTTGCCATCAACTACGGCTCCTACGTAAGTAACTAACACTGTTTCTCCTAACCCTGGCTGTGTAAGGTCTTTAGTAAACCTCTATCAGAAATGCACAATAAAAACGGACATCTGAAACTTATACGTGATATGTCTATTCTGTGAAGGTAATATTGATGTTGCTTTTTATTGTGAGAGATGACACAATTGATATTCTGTCCAGAGCCCTCTCAGCTCCTATCAAATGGCACCCATGTTATGTATGTTTATGTACAGTATTAGTCAGTGTCATGACATGTTTACGTAGACATTGGAGCATCTGCTATTTGTGATCACTGTAGATAAACATATATATTCCTGTTTGACATGTGACTGGGTCCTAACACCTGAAAGAGATAGGAGAAAAGTAGCTGTCAGCAGTCCAAGAGAAATACAGCGTTGAGTGCACCTGTGGCCCACTGTGCCAGAATCACACTAGATAAAACACACGTGGGGGTGCTGTGGCAGTGAAGGAATGCCTACATTCATCTGTTCCCAGGAGCAGACAGACAAGCTTTTGCTGCCTTGCTGCTTTTGGAGTGTGGCGTGTTACATGATTATTCCCAATGAAGGCTTTGACTGTGTGTTAGGGAATTGAGCTGAGTATTGGGGGCTAATGTAGGAGTGAGATACAGTGCATTCGGAAACGTATTCAGACCCCTTCAATACAATGTATTTATAAAGCCCTTATTACATCAGCTGATGTCACAGAGTGCTGTACAGAAACCCAGCCTAAAACCCCAAACAGCAAGCAATGCAGGTGTAGAAGCAGTTGACTTCTTCCACATTTTGTTATGTTACAGCCTTATTCTAAAATTGATTACATCATTTTTTTCCATCAATCTACACACAATATCCCATAATGATGAAGCAAAAAAAGTTTTCTATACATTTTTGCAAACGTATAATTTTATTTTTGGAAATATCACATTTACATTAGTATTCAGAGCCTTTACTTTGGCAGTGATTACAACCTCGAGTATTCTTGGGTATGACGCTACAAGCTTGGCACACCTGTATTTGGGGAGTTCCTCCCATTCTTCTCTGCAGATCCTCTCAAGCTCTGTCAGGTCGGATGGGGAGTGTCGCTGAACAGGTTCTAGTCCGGGCCCTGGCTGGGCCGGTCAAGGACATTCGGAGACTTGTCCTGAAGCCAAAAAAGAGTTCAATCTTGGTTTCATCAGACCAGAGAATCTTGTTTCTCATGGTCTGAGAGTCTTTAGATGCCTTTTGGCAAACTCCAATTGTGCTGTCATGTGCCTTTTACTGAGGAGTGCTGCAGAGATGGCTGTGCTTCTGGAAGGTTTTCACATCTCCACAGAGTAACTCAGATTGACCATTGGGTCCTTGATCACCTCCCTGACCAGGCACTTCTCCCCCGATTGCTCAGTTTGGCCATATGGCCAGCTCTAGGAAGAGTCTTGGTGGTTCCAACTTCTTCCATTTAAGAATGATGGAGTCTACTGTGTTCTTGGGGACCTGCAATGCTGCAGAAATGTTTTGGTACCCTTCCCCAGATCGTGCCTCAACACAATCCTGTCTCGGAGCTCTACGGACAATTCCTTCGATCCTCATGGCTTGGTTTTAGCTCTGACAAGTACTGTTAACTGTGGGACCTTACATAGATAGGTGTGTGCCTTTCCAAATTATGTCCAATCAATTGAATTTACCACAGGTGGACTTCCCATCAAGTTGTAGAAACATCAAGGATGATCAATGGAAACAGGATGCAGCTGAGCTCAATTTCGAGTCTCATAGCAAAGGGTCTGAATACTATTTTATATTTAATAAATTTACATACATTTCTATAAACCTGTTTTTGCTTTTGTCATTATGGGGTACTGTGTGTAGATTGATGAGAAAAATATATAATTTAACCCATTTATAATAAATCAAATATTATTTGTCACATGTGTAACAGTATATAACTTTAGACCATCCCCTCGCCCATACCCGGGCGTGAACCAGGGACCCTCTGCACACCCACGAAGCATCGTTACCCATCGCTCCACAAAAGCCGCGGCCCTTGCCGAGCAAGGGGAACTACTACTTCAAGGTCTCAGAGCAAGTGACGTCACCGATTGAAACGATATTTAGCGCGCACCGCTAACTAAGCTAGCCGTTTCACATCCGTTACACATGCACCAAATACAACAGGTGACCTTACAGTAACCTTACAGTGAAATGCTTACTTACAAGCTCTTAACCAGCAATGCAGTTAACACTAATATTTCTTAAGTAAAAATTGTAAAAAATGAGGGCAGCAGTAAAATAACAGTAGCGAGGCTATATACAGGGAGTACTGGTACAGAGTAATTGAGATAATATGTACATGTAGGTAGAGTCAAAGTGCTAAACATCAGCATAAAAGAGAGGGAGGAGGGGGGGGCAATGCAAATAGTCTGGGTAGCCATTTGATTAGATGTTCATGAGTTTTATGAATTGGGGGTAGAACTGTTAAGAAGCCTTTTGGACCTAGACTTGGCGCTCTGGTACTGCTTGCCGTGCGGTAGCAAAGAAAACAGTCTATGACTAGGGTGGCTGGAGTCTTTGACCATTTACCTCTACACCGCCTGGTATAGAGGTCCTGGATGGCAGGAAGCTGTGATGTACTGGGCCATACGCACTACCCTCTTTTTTTTGCCTTGTGGCCGAGCAGTTGCAATACCAGGCAGTGCTACAACCAGTCAGGATGCTCTCGATGGAGCAGCGGTAGGCTGTAACGTAACAAAATGTGAAATAGGTAAAGGGGACTGAATACTTTCCGAATGCACTGTACAGAGAACAGCTTATGGATACTGTAAACATTTCAAAACATTTTTGAAACTAATATTCTCTTCTGGAAATAGCAGTTGTACACTTCATACCGGTGCAAAATCAGTTCCCAACCCCATGGTTTAACTTCTTCTGTGCCTGTTTAAACCTTTCTTCTCTTAGATTAAACTGAACAGCAAAGGGCTTATCTTCTCTGTGGGACTTCTGTTGGGGTCTGTGTTCCTCACAGTGAGTCATTCCATGTATATGTCTCAGATTTTAAAGAATAAAATATACTTGAGTATTGTATTTTACAGTCTATGCAGAATTACATTTGAGTAGAGCAACCATAAATGTAATTCCTTAATGTCTTCCCTCACTCTCTTAGGTCCTGGGGGTACATCTGAATGGGTGGAAACTGGACCGTCGTTTGGGCCTGGTGTGTCTGCTCATGTACTGCATCTTTCTCTGCTTCTCCATCCTCATTGAGTACAACGTCTTCACCTTTGTCAACCTGCCCACCTGCAGAGACCGCTGAAACCCAGTTCTCACTCTCCCTTCTCTTTCTCCTTCCCATCCTCCTCCACTCTCCAGGAGATGGTCCGGCTTGGGAGGGATCTGTCTGCACCTCAGATATTTGTATTATTATTATTTTCTTTATGGTCAGTGCAATAGGGAGTAGTGTGTGTGTGTGTGTGTGTGTGTGTGTGTGTGTGTGTGTGTGTGTGTGTGTGTGTGTGTGTGTGTGTGTGTGTGTGTGTGTGTGTGTGTGTGTGTGTGTGTGTGTGTGTGTGTGGTTTAAAGAGGAGATAAACTGGGCACACATGCAGGAGCAAAAACTGACTTGTAAAAAGCTTTCACACAGGACGCGTGAACAAAGCTATTTTTGTCGACTACTGCCTACTTTGATGTGAAGAGTTTTATTTGTTTAGGACTTTTGTAAAGGTGTCTGAAACTGCATTATAGTCTACCGTGTGATGACAATTTCTAATGTAATGTTTATTAGCTGCTAACTGGCTTTGATGAAAGCCGGTCTTATACGAGTCTATAATGTGTATTGGAATAGTGTTGTTTGAATAATATTAAATGAAATGTTTCTCGCTTTGTAAATACATGCAGGTAGATATTCTATTTATTAATTTATTGAATGTTATTTATTTTAAATCCAAACCAACCCGGTTGGTCTCGAAGATATTGGAGATACTGTCTGTAAAGCGTAGTGACACCAACACCCCTTGGCATGTTATGAGACTCCAGTCTAAAGTCACTTTTAGGGGAAACAACCTTTCAACATTCTTTTGACTCTTGCAAAAGAGGAATCTCTACTAAAAGTATTCTGAGCATTTACTCTATGACGGACTTGATTTAGATCGTCACACGAAGAAAATGCATCCTTAGCAAAGTCAAACCTATTCAGTGAGACTGCACTGAAGTATATCATATGTGGTCACATCTGTCCAAGGTGGGAGACGGTCTCTGTTTCAATGACAATGAGTGTCCCTACTTGCTGATTATTATGGCAATCTGGTCAAATGAAGCAAACTTTGTGAAATGGTAAACTCCTTTTTCCCACAAATGGAGCTCAAGAGAATGATATGTGCTGCCACATAGGGGCACAACCATGAACTACAGCACAGTATTGGATTCCTACAGACCTTTTCTTGTTCCAAGTAACTTTTTACCAAATGTACATTGCCTAGATGGACTTCCTGTATAAAGGATGGGTTTCCTGTTCCACCGACACACAGAGGAAATTAGGTATTTCTGTACTAATGAGTGCTCCCAGTGTTATGATTCATAGAGGTAGAGATGCACTTTAAATAAAGCATCTGAACTTTGGCTGACCTGATGTTGGTTGAGCTGCGGTAATTCATTTTTTGTAATGCACAATGTTTAGATTTGTCCAGATGGTAGGTTGTGCTACATTTAAATCAGTTCTTATGTCCTTTACGCCTTTAGTTTTGGGGATTATATCAGACGGGGATTCTAGGACACTTGTTCAAGGCAAGACAACCAGTCGTGCGTTGATTGAATGTTTGCTATGTTAGTAACACCATCGCACCTTTATTTGACGTTTACAAAATATATTTATCACACCACTGTAAACACACAGCAGACTAAGGGCCCTATTCAATCCGCATCGCGGAAGTTCAGTTTTAAAGCGGGATTGAAATTTAAAGGCAATATTCCCGCTTTAGCAGAGTTAACATTAACGGTAGACGCTGCATATAGTCGACTCAATCGGGAATTACTTTTACATTTCTGTTGCGAATCTGTAACGCTTCAGTTTTACAGATTGAATAGAGCCCTAAAACCATCTGTAAAAACTAAGATTTTTCATCTGGTAAGTTTTTTTAAAATAAATACAAATAACACACATTTATTGAAAAAAAAAATTGCTTTACAAACTGCTCTGAATGACATCTTGTGAACACTCATTTTATGGACCAATAACACAACATCTCAAATACATAAATTATGATTTAAAAAAGTCTCAATGTACAAAGTATTAGGGTTGCATTTATTTTGAAGAATGTGTATCGTTTGTTTTTTTGTTCATATATTTATTTGTCTTGGGAAATGTGGAGAGACGGAGCACAACTCTAATGTCAAAGGAAAACAGGGTTTTTAAAATGTAAAATCGTTTATAATGCAATAATGATGAGCTTTACAATGTAAATATGTTGTTTTTTTCATTTGATTGAAGGCACATTTCTAGATGATATGTACAGTTGCACATCCCTCTGTCAAGAGAGTAAAATGTATCTTGTAGGGCAGACTAAAGCTAAGTGGTTTACAGAAGTCTGCACTGGAAGCTTGATATGAAAAGCGACTTATCTACATATCTACCAAGCCTACAAGTCAAAGACTCCTAACTAGTTCTAATTGGCCAATATCATACAAATATCCCCATGCAGCATTCAATACATTCAGTTGAAAAGATATCTTCAGTGGCACATCTAACTGAAATGTTAGCCAGTGACATATTCATCCTTAGCCATAATACCATTGACAAATATGGTCAGATGTCATGTTGTGCTGCTGTTCATTTGTCCCTGGTTTGATGAGGATTATGATCTGTAAACAGGTACTATACAACACAGGAGGTTGGTGGCACCTTCATTGGGGAGGCAGGGCTCGTTTTAATGGCTGGACGAGAATTGGTGGAATGATATCACATATCAAACATGGTTTTTGATGCCATTCCATTTGCGCCATTCCAACCATTATTATGAGCTGTTTCTCCCCCCCCCCCCCACCCAACTGCTATACCACCATGTGCTTGAAATTCACCAAACCATCACCAAGACTCATATCTGCAGGTGAGCGGTCTTGAGGAAAGGAATATTTTAATATTTTGTGAAGTTCACATGCTGATATATTGCTGATGTACATATATACATACATGTAAATGTATTTCTATATTTTGTCTTAATCTGTATATTTGTTCAATATATTTTCATAGATATGATCTTAGGTCCCCCTTGGTACCCTCCTTAGTCCTTTGTTTTGTTGTGTTTGAGATTTTGATATCACCTTGTCCTTTGTTAACTTGCATGGATATATTTTAATATAATACATTATTTAATGGTAATTATAATGTCATTTGAATCAGAATGATATATATTAAAGATGGCACTAAACTTGGCTGTTGAACTGGATCTCCTAGATGACTGCATGTTGTTTCTGATAGGATTGCTAAGTTTGATGATGTAATGTTATAAAATAACCTGAAGTATGCCTCCAGAACAGGGAGATCAAAACAGAATGGTTTACCTTGTGTGCCGATGTTTCAGATGTAATTTAGAATACTTTTGGTACTTCCGCATAAATAAAGTATATTTGCTTAAGGTAATGCATGTATCCTTGTGTTGCTTTCCACACTACCACCAGAAAAGCTTTTGTCATAAAGTATATAACATAACTTTAGATGTGAAATTAAAAAGAGAGGAGAAAGAGAATGTGAAAGAGAGATACTCACTAAACGGGTATTTTCATGAGTCAATTATCTGTCTAATTTCACAACACATACTGCCCCTTGTGTAAGGGTGGTGGCATTATATTGGGCATTCACAATTGTTGGAGCACATGCACTTGGCAAATTAGCAGAGAACGTGACCATGCAGCTCACTCTGGCCTGCTCTTGACATTATTCTACAAAAATGCTATCAGACTCTCATAATGCTGAAAAAAATGTTGCAGGCTACCCCCACAAGGTCATGTCTTGATAGGATAAAGATTATTTTAGCTAACCCTTTTCCTAAATTTAACCTAATTCTTCTATCCTGCTACGTTCATTCTTCAAAATCAATTTTGACAAACTGTAAAAAAATCAAGTGGGACAATTCTAGCCAGTGAGAGGGCAGATATGCTTATGACGGTAAATATTGGCCATCATAATTAATTATTTTTGTTGTTGTTGCTTTTTGCTCTTCATTCAAGGTTAGGCATAAGGTTAGCAGTGTGGTCAAGGTTAGATTTAAAATCACATTTTAAGAAGATAACTTGTAGAAATGGGCAGGGTTTATGACTTTGTCGCTATGGTAACTAGTGATGACCAATCACATGTTTGTTTTTCTCAAAGTTGCAGGGATGTCACGTCCTACAGTACTTTTATAAGTACACTCGTAATAATCACTACGAAACTTCTATTCGATCAAATAACATTTCAAATAAACCATTAAAGAAACGTCAACCAAATACAGCACTATAATTTATCTCCATACAAAAACTCATCGCCTTGTGAGCTACAAAATTAAGAAAAGACGCCACCTGCTGGAGAAGACAGATGTTGTGGCCAGTTATCCCTCTTGCTTCGCCTCTTCCTCTCTGGTTAACATAAGTCAACCTATTTACTTTAGACTCAAAACGATGAAACGTTTAGTTTCATGTAACAAAGTTTATTTTAGATTTCCACTTTAAAAAATGTAGCACACTTTGTTAATAACATGTATTGAATCATAAGAAACATTTTCACTCAAATAAGTTCTCACCCAACTTTGAAACATGGTTCTCTTTGATTGGGCTCATGGCAATGGCTTCTACCTGAGCACATGGTAATTGTCTGCCATTCACACCTCCCATGCAATGTTCCCTAAAAATATATATATTTCAGCACTGAGCACATTTCAAGTCCGCTGACCGCAAACTTGAACTTAGTACAAATTATTTGCAACTTCCAGTGCATGTTTACTGTAAACACTGAGGCTGTACCCACTAAGATAACGTTTCAGACAGTGATCAAGTAGTGTTGATTGATGCAAGAAACGACTTCACAAAATAAAATGCATTATTATTCCATACCATTATTACAGAGAATCAAACAAATCGTGCTACCAGCCTATAGTCCGGCACAGTGGACGCAGCATAATACCCACAAAACCTAGCGGTTAAACCCGGTAATGGTTCCAATCATTTTTTCACAATTCATTTTTGCATCTGGGATTTTAGAACTACATCATAATTACATTATAAGGTCTGTGTTTCTTGTAGGCTTACCCTGGCATGACATTTTGATAACAGTGTAATTCTCACTTGGACAAGGAGTTTTTTATCAATATATTGGACTCAATTTACTCCCAAATTTAACACAAAAGGCAAATTAGCAACAGAGAAAACCTCGGCAAGACTACAAATTCCTGCAGGAAGCTCCTGCAGGTCATCTTTAGCTGACACTCTCAGCTACCAGCGCAATCAGAGACCTACTGTGTCCAATCCATGATCTTCTTACATCCCCTTTCACTGTTTTAGCTAGCCACAGACTCCACAAGCTAACTAGTTAGCAGAGCAGTAGATCAAAAAATAGCCTAGATAACTGTTTGTACAGTATTTCAACTATTTCAGACCTCATGGCATTTTTCAAGGATGAGCATAAGAGCCTTAAAAGGGGAGAAGACCATGATAAGTCGGGAAAAGCTGCACTTGTCCTCGTGAAAATGACAGTTTATTAAATATTCTACAGCTATAATGTCAATCAAATCAAACTATTTTAAATAGCACATTTCTTACAACTAATACATTTCAAGGTGTTGCACTGAAAGGCATGTGGCACTTAAAGGAAAGGTTCACCTATTTTTCATATTATATTGTTTTTGTGGATCTCTGAGTAATGTTTTATCGATTCCCTGGGTCATATTATGTTGTCATGTGTATCTGAGTTATTGGAGTTCAATCAGGCAGAAATCTGTCAGGTATTACGTAGTACCGTGATAAAGTCGCTCTCACTGCACTGGAAGTTAATAGGAATACAACAGTCAGTTGGCAAAAATGTCTATCATATATGTCATATTTCAATACTGGCCGATATCATTCGGGAGGATGTCTTCTCTCAAATGAGCCACTGATCATATTTTTTTGATATTCCTAACTCGAGAAATGTTCAATTTAACAGTGTCTAGCACATTTTTCATATTTGTCTGCCTGTTCAGTCCAGGGTGCATTGCATGGTGCCGTTTCCAGAGATATTATAGAAAGGAGATGAATGAAGGAACGTATAACGTCCCATCCAGCAGACTGTCCACCAATCACGTTCCCATTTTCATGCTGTATCACGCGGTTGCTAAGCTAATCGTCATGCAATCCCTTCTCCAAGTATGTCGAGGAACGTGTCTATTTTCCACGAAAGTATAATGTTACGATTCCATCGCCCAGAATGCACCACGCAGTCCATTGATGTAGCATGGGCAACGATTCCCATCTCCTCAAAAGTATGTCTGCCGTTGCAAATACTCGACTCCATTCTGTGACACACATCGATCTGCAGGCTGAACATGGTGAGATTGTAGACTCCTAAATTGATAGCCCGAAAATTGACAAAATAAACGGCACTAACTAGCTACTTTACATGCTGGTATTGTCTTTTATTATTGTGTATGGTTACATTTGCTTGCTAGCTAGCTACAAAGCTAGCCAGCCAGCAAGCACATTGAGAGAGCATTGCATTGTGAATTTTGTAGTCGACTTGAGCTACAGATTTCCACAATGATTTTTCATGTTGCTACCAACCTTATTATGAAGAAAATAAAACATGTGTTCACAAAATATATTGTTTTTACATATTAGTGTTATTTAACACTGTAAATTAAAGGAATGAGTGGTTTTGGGTGGACTGTTCCTTTAAAAAATCAAATCAAATGTTATTGGTCGCATACACATGGTTAGCAGATGTTAATGCGAATGTAGCAAAATCCTTCCTTTAGGTGACCAGGGGGTTCTCTCTACCACATGCGAATGCCTCCGTGGAGCTCATGAGTGTAGCCATGCAGCCTATTTTGGCAGTTCACAATATCGGCTGTACGGATGTGGAATGCGAATGGAGGAAGCCAGCCGTGCCCAACCAGGTGCAGTCAGTGGAAGACCTGTTCCTGGCTGAAGACTACAACCCTCTGTCCTGAGAGCCCACAGAGGAGGATCTTGGCTGAGGAACTGACTCCGGGGCAGGTTCTCTTTGAACCTGAGCCAGAACAACCGCAACCCTCCCTGTCTGTACCGGATATTGTTAAAAAAAAACAAGGGCCCCTTGGGCATGCAGGCCTGCAGGCATCCTGGCTGGCATGTTGCTGTTGGTGGAGGAGCAGTAGGCTATACGCTAACAGGACAGCGCACCAACCCCAAATGGCACATCATGAGGAGAGAGAAGTTGACTGCCAGCAATTATGGAGGAGTGGTTAGGGCCAAGCGCGTTACTCCATCGCTGCTAAAAAGGGTCCTCAGATCAGTCATTGGATAAAGTGTTGTTTGTTAAGTGGGGCCCTGGTAAAAGAGCAGGGCATCAAGGCATTCAAATGGGTACAAGGATGGGTGTACAGGAATCAGGGTTTTGGGTCACAAGGTCTGGGATCCTGGGTGCCTCATCGGATGGTCTGGTGGGCATCATAGCAGCAGTGGTGGTGGTCAAGTGTCCCTATGGTGCAAGGAACCTTACCATTAAAAAGGAAACAAAGTTGAAGGATTTCTATATCAAGGAGGGAGGGTCTTACAGCCTCCATAAAGACCATCCTTACTGGCACCAGGTCAGCTCCACATCCCTAGAAGGGACACCTGCATCTTCGTTGTGTGGACCACCAAAGCCTCCATCACCATCAACATGACGACCTCAGACTCATATGGCTCCTCCTGTCAGTGAAGCCAAATGGTCCAAATAGCTACATAAGCTAGCCAAGACCAACAACACAAAATAAACAGACTAAACAGATGCTACTAACAGTAGTAAATACAGTTAAAAACAGACTATACTAAACAAGATAATGTCTTACCTGTGGTGAAATGTTTTCCACACACATAGCTACGTGTAGCCTACTTGGAAATCGGGTCTCTAAAATTTCCCACTCTCCCACGTTGAATAGTCTGAAGCCATAGGGCTCTTCTTTCAGGCTATATTTCCCTAAGTCAGAGCATTGCGAACCGTAGGTCGGTATTTTTGAACAAACACAGCAGCTTTTCGGCATGTTTTGTTATTTACGTCCAAGTTGGCTCTTTTACACTGGGGGTCAATGGGAAAGAATGTTTGTTTTCACCAATTTGTGGGCATGTTCGAGGGGAATTCCTTATTATTACCTCTAAGTAGGGCTGGCATTTTGACCCCATTCTGGAACTCAAGTAATTTAATAGGATCTCAATGACTCAAACCCTCTTTGCCACAAAACATTCCTTTGTTCTTTGAGCTGCTTGAGCCAGAGACAGAAAAGGAAGGGAGACATCCCACTCCATCTTTAAAAATATATACAGTGCCTTGCGAAAGTATTCGCCCCCCTTGAACTTTGCGACCTTTTGCCACATTTCAGGCTTCAAACATAAAGATATAAAACTGTATTTTTTTGTGAAGAATCAACAACAAGTGGGACACAATCATGAAGTGGAACGACATTTATTGGATATTTCAAACTTTTTTAACAAATCAAAAACTGAAAAAATTGGGCGTGCAAAATTATTCAGCCCCCTTAAATTAATACTTTGTAGCGCCACCTTTTGCTGCGATTACAGCTGTAAGTTGCTTGGGGTATGTCTCTATCAGTTTTGCACATTGAGAGACTGAAATTTTTTCCCATTCCTCCTTGCAAAACAGCTCGAGCTCAGTGAGGTTGGATGGAGAGCATTTGTGAACAGCAGTTTTCAGTTCTTTCGACAGATTCTCGATTGGATTCAGGTCTGGACTTTGACTTGGCCATTCTAACACCTGGATATGTTTGTTTTTGAACCATTCCATTGTAGATTGTGCTTTATGTTTTGGATCATTGTCTTGTTGGAAGACAAATCTCCGTCCCAATCTCAGGTCTTTTGCAGACTCCATCAGGTTTTCTTCCAGAATGGTCCTGTATTTGGCTCCATCCATCTTCCCATCAATTTTAACCATCTTCCCTGTCCCTGCTGAAGAAAAGCAGGCCCAAACCATGATGCTGCCACCACCATGTATGACAGTGGGGATGGTGTGGTCAGGGTGATGAGCTGTGTTGCTTTTATGCCAAACATAACGTTTTGCATTGTTGCCAAAAAGTTCAATTTTGGTTTCATCTGACCAGAGCTCCTTCTTCCACATGTTTGGTGTGTCTCCCAGGTAGCTTGTGGAAAACTTTAAACAACACTTTTTTATGGATATCTTTAAGAAATAGCTGTCTTCTTCCCACTCTTCCATAAAGGCCAGATTTGTGCAATATATGACTGATTGTTGTCCTATGGACAGAGTCTCCCACCTCAGCTGTAGATCATCCAGAGTGATCATGGGCCTCTTGGCTGCATCTCTGATCAGTCTTCTCCTTGTATGAACTGAAAGTTTAGAGGGACGGCCAGGTCTTGGTAGATTTGCAGTGGTCTGATACTCCTTCCATTTCAATATTATCGCTTGCACAGTGCTCCTTGGGATGTTTAAAGCTTGGGAAATCTTTTTGTATCCAAATCCGGATTTAAACTTCTTCACAACAGTATCTCGGACCTGCCTGGTGTGTTCCTTGTTCTTCATGATGCTCTCTGCGCTTTTAACAGACCTCTGAGACTATCACAGTGCAGGTGCATTTATACGGAGACTTGATTACACACAGGTGGATTGTATTTATCATCATTAGTCATTTAGGTCAACATTGGATCATTCAGAGATCCTCACTGAACTTCTGAGAGAATATGCTGCACTGAAAGTAAAGGGGCTGAATAATTTTGCACGCCCAATTTTTCAGTTTTTGATTTGTTAAAAAAGTTTGAAATATCCAATAAATGTCGTTCCACTTCATGATTGTGTCCCACTTGTTGTTGATTCTTCACAAAAAAATACAGTTTTATATCTTTATGTTTGAAGCCTGAAATGTGGCAAAAGGTCACAAAGTTCAAGGGGGCCGAATACTTTCGCAAGGCACTGTATATGTATTGGTGGATCGCAACCAACTGAACGGTGCATACACCGCCACCTACTTGTTGGAGTGTGAGGTCAGTCATGGCCTCCCTATTCATCAATTTCTCTAATCTTGCCCTGTGCTTCCTTCCGCCTGTTGTCCTGGAGTGTTAATTCATCACACGTTGTGGCAAAAAGAGGGAAGGTAAAAAGGACAGGTAAACAGGGAAGAAAAATGACCCTACCAACTAATCCTACCCCCATTAAAACATCACTACTATTCCACTACCCTATCTGATCCTACACCAGGCCGGCAGCCTGGGAGGACGGGACACTATCATTCAACACACCTTGTAAACTCAATCTTATGCACTCAAGTACTTGTCTGCTGCTGCCACCACATCTATTTTCTGTGATTTACGTTCCAGTTCCGCGGTACTGTTGATAGCCATGGCTATGAACGCTAAGAAACCAACCTTACTGAAGCACATGTTATTCCTCTCACTCTCTATATGCCTATGCCTACTCACCGGGAGCCTCTTAGGATCCCTCGCCCTGGCCCATGTTCTTCTACTACTGTCAGTCCCTCAGCGTACAACACCTTCTGTACTACTATAACCCTGGCAACCTCAACCTGCCTTTCTCTCACCGGACACTTCTGATCTCCAGCACCATGGGTACTCCTACAGTTAACACTCACAACTTTTTTCCACCGATACTACCCAGTTTTACACATATCTCTCACATCTCGGAATCTTCCTCCAACTCACGGCTGCAACATGACCATAAGCATCTGCATCAAAACTCAGCAGGACAGACAGTGTCTCATCTGTTTCACCACACTCTCCTCCACCAGGTCTGCGTCATACCAAACGGTGGGCGTCACAGACATGGGAATCTTTCATTTCAGTTGATCCTCCTCAACACAATGCAACCCCAGTTATCACTCCTTTCAACAGTGCCCTAATCCGAACAGCAAAGCAAGTCACAGTTCATGTCCCAAGGCACATGGTGTGGAGTGGCTGCTCATCACAAGTTCACTTCAAGTTACTTTCACCAACTCAACAGTCCCCAAACTCTTCTCCACCCAACCTGACACCAAATATGAATCAGCCAGAAGGCAATCCATTCTCTCCAACGACAACAAAGAAATCACACTCCCACTGGGCCAGAATCATCTTTGTCATAATTTCCTTCTTCCCCGCTCTTCACAGACACATCAACCTCTACACTATGCTGCTCCGAATCTCTCTCTCTCTCTCTCTCTCTCTCTCTCTCTCTCTAACACCATGTTACTCTAATCAGTTTCACGTTCTGAGCTACTGAAGTACAGTTTTCCAACTGTATAATTGAGGCGGCAGGGTAGCCTAGTGGTTAGAGCGTTGGACTAGTAACCAAAAGGTTGCAAGTTCAAATCCCCAAGCTGACAAGGTACAAATCTGTCATTCTGCAACCTGAACAGGCAGTTAACCCACTGATCTGATCAGATCTGATTGTTATGGGTCTCAGGTATGTGAAATTCTAACTGACTTGTCTGGAAGGACCCGTACAGATCTGAAAGTGATGTTGCAGCATCGAGAGAAATTTGATAAGCAAGAGCAGCAGCTTAAATTTTCACAAGAGTTGAGCATGTACAGTTGAAGTCTGAAGTTTACATACACCGTAGCCAAATACATTTTAACTCAGTTTTTCACAATTCCTGACATTTAATCCGAGTAACAATTCCCTGTTTTAGGTCAGTTAGGATCACCACTTTATTTTAAGAATGTGAAATGTCCAAATAATAGTTGAGATAATGATTTCTTTCAGCTTTTATTGCTTCCATCACATTCCCAGTGGGTCAGAAGTTTACATACACTCAATTAGTATTTGGTAGCATTGCCTTTACATTGTTTAACTTGGGTCAAACATTTTGGGTAGCCTTCCACAACCTTCCCACAATAAGGTGGGTGAATTGTGGCCCATTCCTCCTGACAAAGCTGGTGTAACTGAGTCAGGTGTGTAGGCCTCCTTGCTCACACATGCCTTTTCAGTTCTGCCCACATTTTGCCACAACTTTGGAAGTATGCTTGGGGTCATTGTCCATTTGGAAGACCCATTTGCAACCAAGCTTTAACCTCCTGACTGATGTCTTGAGATGTTGCTTCAATATATCCACGTAATTTTCCTTGCCTCATGATGCCATTTATTTTGTGTGCACCAGTCCCTCCTGAAGCAAAGCACCCCCACAACATGATGCTGCCACCCCGTGCTTCACGGTTGGGATGGTGTTCTTTGTCTTGTAAGCCTCCCCCTTTTACCTCCAAACATATTGATGATCATTATGGCCAAACAGTTCTATTTTTGTTTTATCAGACCAGAGGACATTTCTCCAAAACGTACAATCTTTAACCAATGTGCAGTTGCAAACTGTCGTCTGGCTTTTTTATGGCGGTTTTGGAGCAGTGGCTTCTTCCTTGCTGAGCAGCCTTTCAGGTTATGTCAATATAGGACTTGTTTTACTGTGGATTTTGATTACTGTGGAACCAGTTTCCTCCAGCATCTTCAAAAGGTCCTTTGCTGTTGTTCCTTGTCATGCACAAAGTATATGTCCTAACCGACTTGCCAAAACTATAGTTTGTGAACAAGAAATTAGTGGAGTGGTTGAAAAACAAGTTTTAATGACTCCAACCTAAGTGAATGTAAACTTCCGACTTCAACTGTAGCTTGCTGTTGGCCAATACGTTTTCAAAGAAATAGGCTACAGCCATTGAGTATCGCTCCATGTGTGGCAAAGGTTAGGAGATATCTAATCAATGGAAGATGGTATTAAAAGTATTAAAAGTTGAAGGAGAAGGATAGGCTACAACAACCAAGAGTCAACTTAATATTCTGAATGGAGTTGTTGTTATTTGTAACTGCAGGATGAGAAAGCGCATGCACTGCAGCCTCAGTTAACTTAGCTAAATAGCTTCTCTCGGTTTGATGCAGTCAAGACAGGTACTATGTAATCAAATTTGATGATAAATAACCTAGCTATGGCAGCTATTAGTATACTATAGCACAAGTCGGCTTCTGTCTCTCTGTTCTCAGTCCCTCCTCCCTGCTCACTGTGTCACTCCCTCACATTATGGCCCTTCCCCGTCTGCAAGAGCTGCACCTCTCTCTCTCCTCTTGCGCTTTATCAGCGGTCCAAGACCTGTGAAGCCCCAGGTCCAAGACCTGTGAAGACCTCTACTTGACACCTAACATCTTCTCAGTGTTTTTCCTTGTTCTTTCGACCCTGCCGCCATCTTTCTCTTGTCGGTTTCACCTTCCAAACTGCTGTAGCACGGTTTCCCATTTTTTGACTGATCTCGCAACATAGTCTTTTGTCACAGGTTTTTTTATGTCTTTTAAGCTTTCTGTCTCATTTTGTTTTCTTCCGAGCTACTGAAATACTGTTTTCCATTTTTGTACTTGATGCCTATCAACCTCCCATCCTCATTCTTAATATTCAGAACCCCTGGGACCATCCCACTCTCTATTTTTTTCTGGTTCAATGTTAGAAAATAAACTAAGCAGTCCCATAGAGAATGATAGAGAAAGCATCCCAAAATATAGTTCCCATTATAGCATCTGTGAGTGCACGGGCAGCACCATTGAGGCAATCTCCATTTTGAAATAGTCCTAAAAAAAATCGTAATTGGCTGACCCCTTCTGATGACCCAGCTGGGCATAACTCCAACAGGTTCATCAGGAGGGGTCAGCCAATGAAGAAGTTGGAAGTCCCACCCAGTTGACGACATTAAAACGGTGGAAGCCCTCAATGGCACTGTCCATACTAAAACAGCCTTTTGGCCACTATAGGCCTCTATCATTCTCTATCGATGAACAATGAGAGGGCAGGTACACGTGCGAACAATAGGCACAACTGAGTTGTTTTTCGCAAAGTTGCCTGAATGCAACGTGCATCCCGTTACAGTACCCGTCAAATGTTTGGACAAACCTACTCATTCAAGTGTTTTTCTTTATTTTTACATTGTATAATAATAGTGAAGACATGAAAACTATGAATTAACACATATGGAATCATGTAGTAACCAAAACAAAGTGTTAAAGAAATCAAAATATATTTTATATGAGATTTTTTTAAATACCCACCCTTTGCCTTGATGACAGCTTTGCACACTCTTGGCATTCTCTCAACCAGCTTCATGAGGTAGTCACCGGGAATGCATTTCAATTAACAAGTGTAATTTGTGGAATTTATTTCCTTCTTAATGCCTTTGAGACAATGAGTTGTGACAAGGTAGGGGAGGTATACAGAAGATGGTCTTTTACCAAATATGGCTAAGTCCATATTATGGCAAGAACATCTCAAATAAGCAAAGAGAAACAACAGTCCATCATTAATTTAAGACATGAAGGTCAGTCAATGCAGAAAATGTAAATAACTTTGAAAGTTTTTTCAAGTGTAGTCGCAAAAACCATCAAGCTCTATGATGAAACTGGCTCTCATGATGACTACCACAGGAAAGGAGAGTTACCTCTGCTGCAGAGAATAAGTTCATTAGAGTTACCAGCTTCAGAAATTGCAGCCCAAATAAATGCTTCACAGAGTTCAAGTAACAGACACATCTCAACATCAACTGTTCAGAGGAGACGGTGTGAATCAGGTCGAATTGATGCAAAGAAACCACTACTAAAAGACAACAATAATAAGAAGAGACTTGTTTGGAATAAGAAACATAAGCAATGGACATTAGATCTGTGGAAATCTGTCCTTTGGTCTGATGAGTCCAAATCTCAAATTTCAAAGACCGCCGTGTCTTTGAAAGACGCAGAGTTGGTGATCGGATGATCAGTTCAATGCACACTTAACTAGCATGGCTACCACAGCATTCTGCAGTGATACACCATCCCAACTGGTTTCAGCTTAGTGGGACTATCATATGTTTTTCAAGAGGACAATGACCCAACACACCTCCAGGATGTGTAAGGGCTATTTGACCAAGAAGGATAGTAATGGAGTGCTGCACCCAGCCTTAACCCAATTGAGATGGTTTGGGATGAGTTGGACCGCAGAGTGAAAGAAAAGCACCCAACAAGTGCTCAGCATATATGGAAACTCCTTCAAGACTCTTGGAAAAGCATTTCAGGTGAAGCTGGTTGAGAGAATGCCAAGAGTGTGCAAAGCTGTCATCAAGGCAAAGGGTGGCTACTTTGAAGAATATAAAATATATTTCGATTTGTTTAACACTTTTTTGGTTACTACACGATTCCATGTGTGTTATTTCATAGTTTTGATGTCTTCACTATCATTCTACAATGTAGAAAATAGTTTAAAATAAAATAAAAATCTTGAAGGTGTAGGTAGGTCCAAACTGTTGACTGGTGCTGTACATCCGAAAACGATTAAACAGCCTAAACATTAATTTGATCAAATAAGCCTCACATACTTTGACATGCTCTCATTGACCTCCATACAAAATAAATCACTAGTTGGTTTGCTCATCTCACGCAGAATAATTTTCCTCGCTTCGCCTCTTCCCCTGCTCGGGCAGGGCACAGATGATCCATTATATTGACCAGATACTCAAGTGGCCGCTCTAACAATGGAAAGAAATGTATTCAAAGTCGGGAGGAGGCAAGATCAGGTGGGACCATTCTAGCCAATGGTGGTTTTTCTCAAAATTGCCGGGATGTCACATGTCCTACGTATATCAGTACACTCGTAACAACCTGAGCATTATGAAACTTATATTCGATCAAATAAACCACACATAGTAAATAAGCCATTCATTTTTTTGTTAACCAAATTCGACACTGTGTCATTGACCTCAGTATAAAAACTCCTCGGTCGGTGAGCGAAAAAAAGATGCCACATTCTGGAGAAAACAGATTTTGGGCTCAGTTATCCCACTCGCTTAGCTTCTTCCTCTTTGTACGAGGTGAGGCAACAAGGGTGAATTCCTGACAATTCACGCTGGGTTCATAGCCATAGAGAACAAGAGGCTACTAGTGGCAAAAAGGCCGTTTTAGTATTGTTAGCGCCAGAGGGCTTCCACCATGCTTCCGCCATTTTAAAGTAGTCAAAAGTAGTCAACTCGGTGGGTATTCCTATGGGTTGTAGCCTCAATAGCGCTACCCATGCTGTCACAGACACTATGCAATCTGGTTTCAGAGCTGATCATGGGTGCACCTCAGCCACGCTCAAGGTCTTAAACGATATCATAACCGCCATCGATAAGAGACATTACTGTGTATCCGTATTCATCGACCTGGCCAAGACTTTCGACTCTGTCAATCACCACATTCTTATCAGCAGACTAAACAGCCTTGGTTTCTCAAATGACTGCCTCGCCTGGTTCACCAACTACTTCTCTGATAGAGTTCAGTGTGTCAAATCGGAGGGCCTGCTGTCTGGACCTCTGGCAGTCGATATGGGGGTGCCACAGGGTTCAATTCTCGGGCCGACTCTCTTCTCTGTATACATCAATGATGTCGCTCTTGCTGCTGGTGATTCTCTGATCCACCTCTACGCAGACGACACCATTTTGTATACTTCTGGCCCTTCTTTTGGACACTGTGTTAACTAACCTCCAGGCGAGCTTCAATGCCATACAACTCTCCTTCCGTTGCATCAAACTGCTCATAAATGCAAGTAAAACTAAACGCATGCTCTTCAACCGATCGCTGCCCGGCACTTGCCCGCCCATCCAGCATCACTACTCTGGACAGTTCTGACTTTGAATATGTGGACAACTACAAATACCTAGGTGTCTGGTTAGACTGTAAACTCTCCTTCCAGACTCACATTAAGCATCTACAATCCAAAATTAAATCTAGAATAGGCTTCCTATTAAGCAACAAAGCATCCTTCACTCATGCTGCCAAACATACCCTTGTAAAACTGACCATCCTACCGATCCTCTGCGATGTCATTTACAAAATAGCCTCCAACACTCTACTCAACAAATTGGATGCAGTCTATCACAGTGCCATCCGTTTTGTCACCAAAGCCCCATATACTCCCCACCATTGTGACCTGTATGCTCTCGTTGGCTGGCCCTTGCTTCATACTCGTCGCCAAACCCACTGGCTCCAGGTCATCTACAAGTCTCTGCTAGGTAAAGCCCCGGCTTATCTCAGCTCACTGGTCACCATAGCAGCACCCACCCGTAGTACCCGCTCCAGCAGGTATATCTCACTAGTCATCCCCAAAGCCAATTCCTCCTTTGGCCGGCTTTCCTTCCAGTTCTCTGCTGCTAATGACTGGAAGAAACTGCAAAAAATCACTGAAGCTGGAGACTCATATCTCCCTCACCAGCTGTCAGAGCAGCTCACAGCACCTGTACATAGCCCATCCAACTACCAACTACCTCATCCCCATACTGTGTTTATTTATCTCACTCCTTTGCACCCCAGTATCTCTACTTGCACATTCATCTTCTGCACATCAATAACTCCCGTGTTTAATTAGTATATTGTAATTACTTCGCCACCATGGCCTATTTATTGCTTTACCTCCCTTATCTTTCCTCATTTGCACACACTGTACATAGACTTTTTATACTGTATTATTGACCGTATGTTTGTTTACTCCATGTGAAACTCTGTGTTGTTGTGTGTGTCGAACTGCTTTGCTTTATTCTTGGCCAGGTCGCAATTGTAAATGAGAACTTGTTCTCAACTAGCCTACCTGGTTAAATAAAGGTGAGAAAAAAATATATAATAAAAATAATGGCACAGATACAAAGATGAGTCCTCTATCTCTATGGTCCCACCTGCTTTCTCCTCCTCCCATCTTTGAAATCATATATTTCTCGTTATAGTGGGCACTCGACTATCTTGTCAATATAATAGATCGGGCTCTCCAACCTTGTTCCTGGAGAGCTACCCTCCTGTAGGTTTTCGCTCCAACCCCAGTTGTAACTAACCTGATTCAATTTATTAACCTTAAGCATCTAATTATTAGAATCAGGTGGGCTAGATTAGGTTGGAGTGAAAACCTACAGGACAGTAGCTCTCTAAGAACAGGGTCCTGTAATAGATCATCTTTGGCAGGGGAACACAACTGTTTACCAAATATTGGGCGTGTTTGAGTGGTAAGGCAAAAGCAACTGAATGTAGACAAGTAGAAGTCAGGGGAGGTGCATCTCAGACAGCCAAAACTTCATAACCTTTGATGTTGGCGCAAATCAGTCATGTTTAACAGCATAGTGCAACACACTTTGAAAGGCAGAGACCATTTCATTGAAGTTTCCCAATCACTCACAGCTGGCACAAAAAAATATATACTTTAAATGTTGGAACCTTGATGATCACTACATTGTGTTAGTTAAAGTTACATCAAATGTGTCCTACAATGTAACAATTTCTATCAGCGGGCTACAATGTTACTGTTATGGTTACATTCGGCATACATGCTAATTGGCATCTTTCCATGCAGTCAACCCGTGGGAAAGAAATATGTTGATTGTTGCGGTGGGAATTGTAGTTCTTCTGGCCTTCCCAATGTTCTCGCAACATTACCGTGACGTTGTTGCAACGTGATATCATGCGCTGGCTGTTGACTGCTTGATAATCACTTCCGCTTTTTTCCACGCAGGTCAAGATTTGCGTTTACCTAGAAAGACATTGTAGAAAGGTTTTTGTTGGTTAAAACTCACGTTTAGGAGATTGACAGGTTGAGATATTTATGGAGCATAATAATGGAGATACTTCTAGCTGGTCAATGCAGCGACGAATGGAAGGTTTGGTCAACAAACACATGGCAGACATAGCACTAGAAACACTCCAACAGAGACTATCAGCTGTGTCCGACGAAATGAACCATCTTGCGGAACATGTCTCGAGACGCTCGGAGGATGTTCCCAAGTATGATATTCCAAGACGCACAGATGTAAACTTTGACGTTGAGTCACTGAGTGCAACATTTAGCACGGGCAGTGTTGGGGAAAAGTTGGCGATCCCCGGCACCTCATCATCAGCAGGTAACGTTTCACCCTTGCTTGATTAACTATAGTTGTGTTTTTAAAGTGAATTTCCTACTTTGTTTTGTATTTTCTTGGAAGTAACAAGTATCGGGAAAAAACAAAGAATCCCAGGATTGACTCAGTTGTGTGACCAATCAGATTCTCAGGAGAAACATAGTACCCCAGGCTACATTTCTAATTGGCTGAAGAGTTACAGTAGCCAATGAGACTCACTCGCTGTTTTAGATTGATGGGGAAAATGACTACAGCTAGGCCTGTCACTGTTCCAAAATGTTACACAAAATACGACAAATCAACAAACTGACATGTCAATTCAATAAATTCTTGAAATTCTATTTTATTTCTTCTTCCAATTCTTAAGAAAAGAACACTTCCTTGAAAATAAGAAACATCTTCAAAGAAAAAAACATGTTTTGTAGTCTCCAGCTGAAATTGATAGTCCCTATGCTGTAATCAAATAAAATGATATTAGTCACATACGCCGAATACAACAGGTGTAGACCTTACAGTGAAATGCTTACTTACAAGCCCCTAACCAAAAATGCAGTTGAAAAAATATGAATAAGAAATAAAGGAACAAGTAATTAAAGAGCAGCAGTGAAATAACAATAGCGAGACTATATACAGGGGGTACCGGTACAGAGTCAATGTGTGAGGGCATCGGTTCGTTGTGGTAATATGTTCATGTAGGTAGAGTTATTAAAGTGACTATGCATAGATAATAACAGAGTAGCGGCGGCGTAAAAGAGGGGGTGGGGGGGCAATGCAAATAGTCTGGGTAGCCATTTGATTTAATGTTCAGGGGTCTTATGGCTTGGGGTAGGAGTCTTTTGGCTTGGAGTAGAAGTCTATGACTAGGGTGGCTGGAGTTTAACTATTTTTAGGACCTTCCTCTGACACTGCCTGGTATAGAGGTCCTGGATGGCAGGAAGCTTGCCACAGTGATGTACTGGGCTGTACGCACTGCCTGTTGTAGTGCCTTGCAGTCGGAGGCCGAGCAGTTGCCATACCAGGCAGTGATGCAACCAATCAGGATGCCCTCGATGGTGCAGCTGTAGAACCTTTTGAGGATCTGAGGACCCATTCCAAATCTTTTCAGTCTCCTGAGGGGGAATAGGTTTCCTCCATTGGCCCCTACCTTGACCCTGTGTCATCCTAAATCAGTTTCTATCCACTGTTCCTCAGAGACGGCTGCCCAGCGTAAAATCATCTCCCTGCTGGTGGAGATTAAGGAGGAGCAGCAGAGACAGTGGGGCGTTTTGAGGCAGATGCAGGCCAGGGTTCAGGGCCAGAGCTTTCCGGTGGTAGAGGAAGAGGTGGAGGCTCTAGATATTGACATCCCACTGAGGACCATGGAGCAGCTAGATGACACAGAGAGGCACCTGGAGGATGCAGGAGCACAGAAGAGAATGGTAGGTAGACCGAGTGACCCGCAAAGGCTTGAACCAGTGACAAGCACACTACCTAGTGTTGTAGTATAATACTGCTAAATAATGGGAAGTGATTATGTTATAAATTGTGTATGTGTCTATCTATGACAGGTGTCTCACCTGTCACGAATGGGTGGGGCCACGTTTGATGATGCGGTGCGAAGGCTCATGCAGGCAGTGCTATCTTTTGCTGTGGGCTCTGAGCTCAACTGGGTGGGCCGAGGACAGAAAAGGAGCTTCAGAAACACCCGCCTCCAAGGGGTTCTCTTCTGTGAGTACCGGTATCATATCTTACACATACTGTTAGGGTTGGAGAGAGGGATGCATGATGCGAAAGACCTCACTACTTCTATCACCGTAGGTGATGATGCACTGACCTCACTACTTCTATCACCATAGGTGCTCTGAAAAGAACCCCAGTGGGCAAAGAGGCCACACATCACCAGTTTGCAGACGTGGTGAAGAAGTGGCTGCGGTTCGCCCCATTCAGACAGGGAGGGAGTGGTCGGCGGCATTATAAACCACCTGTTGACTTCCTGTGTCCAAAAGAATGTGTAGATCTGCCTACACATCAGCCTACACATCCACAGTAACTCACAATCAGCTTATTACATATATTATATTGTTTAACATTTGAGTATTTTTTCCTAAGTTTGTTACATTGCAAAAAATAAATGCTATTTGAATGTGAGTACATGTGGTTTGGCCCATGTTACTTCATACAGGGCCAAACCTGTGATCTGCTCAAGTAACTTGGACCCCTGCATAAATCATGCAACGATGTAAATCACGTGCCAAACTCATTCCACGGACGGTAGAGTGTCTGCGTGTTTTCACTCCTCCCTTGTACTTGATTGATGAATTAAGGTCACTAATTAGTAAATAACTTCAGTCACCTGGTTTTCTAGGTATTAATTGAAAATAAATAATAAAAACCTGCAGACACTAGGCACAACATGGAATGAGTTTGACACCCCTGATGTAAATTGAAGATGTATTCTCAAAGTCCAGTTTCTCACACCGTTCTCAAAATTATGCCCACAATGTATATGATCTCGTATAGTCTCCAATAGAGTCACATCCCATGACGCTCCTCAAATCACAGATCTGTCAGGTGTGGTTGGATGTTTGTCCCTGAGTAATTCAAACCGAATACTGCTGCAAAACCTGTTGATAAAAGTTGTGTATTGCAGTTAATGCTTTTAAGGTACTGATTAGAAAGCATTCTGGCAGACTTTTTACCCCACTAATGAAAGTATGTGCAAATATACACGACCATTCAAAAGTTTGGAGTTACATAGAAATGTCCTTGTTTTTGAAAAAGCACATTTTTGTCCATTAAAATAACCTAAAATTGATCAGAAATACAGTGTAGACATTGTTAATGTTGTAAATGACTATTGTAGCTGGAAACGGCTGATTTTTAATGGAATATCAACATAGGCATACAGAGGCCCATTATCAGCACTTCAGCAGGCCCATTATCAGCACTCCTGTGTTCCAATGGCACGTTATGTTAGTTAATCCAAGTTTATCATTTTAAAAGGCTAATTAATCATTAGAAAATCATGTTGCAAATATGTTAGCACAGCTGAAAACTGTTGTGTTGATTTAAAGAAGCAATAAAACTGGCCTTCTTTAGACCAGTTGAGTATCTGGAGCATCCGCATTTGTGGGTTCGCTTACAGGCTCGAAATGGCCAGAAACAAATTATTTTCTTCTGAAACTCATCAGTCTATTCATGTTCTGAGAAATGAAGGCTATTCCATGTGAGAAATAGGCAAGAAACTGAAGATCTCGTACAACGCTGTGTACTACTCCCTTCACAGAACAGCGCAAACTGGCTCTAACCCGAAGAGGAGTGGAAGGCCCCGGTGCACAACTGAGCAAGAGGACAAGTACATTAGTGTCTAGTTTGAGAAACAGATGCCTCACAAGTCCTCAACTGGCAGCTTCATTAAATAGGACCCACAAAACCCCCGTATCAACGTCAACAGTGAAGAGGCAACTCCAGGACGCTGGCCTTCTATACAGAGTTGCAAAGAAAAGTAGATATTCTATTAAAAATATGCAGTTTCCAGCTACAATAGTAATTTACAACATTAACTATGTCTACACTGTATTTCTGATCAGTTTGGCTGTTAATATAGGCCATGAACATTGCAATTTGTAGTAGGTCTATGACGTTTTCATCCTTACAAAGACGCAGGCTTCCGGGTCATTCAGGTGACCTCTTTCTGCACATTATTTTTCCTATATAACTGTGAGTGAGTGAATGTTAGAGACACAAAAGCAATTTACTATATGTTAAAAAGTAATGTCCATATAAGCTTATTTCTTGTAACAACCATCATACATTGTAAATATCCATAAATTGATATTTGTAAATACATATTTCTCATTAATTTCTGTTTCCTTGTTTTGTAATGAGAAAAATGTGTAATTGGGGTACCAGCCCAATTACACAGGCATTTTTAAAGAAATAGCTGTGTTTCTGGTTGTTTCTGGTGAATTTTGAAGGGAAAATACATCCAAAACATGCCTGATAATTTGGTCAATACACTATCGTTCAAAAGTTTTAGAACACCTACATTTTTCTACATTGTAGAATAATAGTGAAGACATAAAAACTATGAAATAATACATTTGTAATCATGTAGCAACCAAAAACGTGTTAAACAAATCAAAATATATTTTAGATTTGAGATTCTTCAAATAGCCACCCTTTGCCTTGATGACACTTGGCATTCTCTCAACTAGCTTCACCTGGAATGCTATTCCAACAGTCTTTAAGGAGTTCCAACACAGTTGAACTCGGTAGTTTACATACACTTAGGTTGGAGTCATTAAAACTCGTTTTTCAAACACTCCACACATTTCTTGTTAACAAACTATAGTTTTGGCAAGTCGGTTAGGACATCTACTTTGTGCATGACACAAATAATATTTAAATAACACTTGTTTACAGACAGATTATTTCGTTTATTCACTGTATCACAATTTCAGTGGGTCAGAAGTTCACATACACTAAGTTGACTGCCATTAAATTCCGGAAAGGATGTCATGGCCTTAGAACTTCTGATAGGCTAATTGACATCATTTGAGTCAATTGGAGGTGTACCTGTGGATGTATTTCAAGGCCTACCTTCAAACCCAGTGCTTCTTTGCTTGACATCCTGTGAAAATCAAAAGAAATCAGCCAAGACCACAGATTTTGTTTTTGTAGATCTCCACAAGTCTGGATCATCCTTGGGAGAAATTTCCAAATGCCTGAAGTTACCACGCTAATCTGAACAAACAATAGTATGCAACTATAAACCCCATGGGACCATGTAGCCACCATACCGCTCAGGAAGGAGACGCATTCAGTTTCCTAGAGATGAACGTACTTTGGTGCGAAAAGTGCAAATCAATCCCAGAACAACAGCAAAGGACCTTGTGAAGATGCTGGAGGAAACGGGTACAAAAGTATCTACAGTATATCACAAAAGTGAATACACCCCTCACATTTTTGTAAATATGAGTATATCTTTTCATGTGACAATACTGAAGAAATGACAATTTGCTAAAATGTAAAGTAGTGAGTGTACAGCTTGTGTAACAGCGTAAATTTGCTGTCCCCTCAAAATAACTCAACACACAGCCATTAATGTCTAAACCGCTGGCAACAAAAGTGAGTACACTCCTCAGTGAAAATGTCCAAATTGGGCCCAAAGTGTTAATATTTTGTGTGGCCACCATCATTTTCAAACACTCTCTTAACCCTCTTGGGCATGGAGTTCACCAGAGCTTCACAGGTTGCCACTGGAGTCCTCTTCCACTCCTCCATGACGACATCAGGGACCTGCAGGAGGCCTACAAACCTGACTCAGTTACACCAGCTTTGTCAGGAGGAATGGGCCAAAATTCACCCACCTTATTGTGGGAAGCTTGTTGAAGGCTACCTGAAACGTTTGACCCAAGTTAAACAATTTAAAGGCAATGCTACCAAACACTCATTAAGTATATGTAAACTTCTGACCCACTGGGATTGTGATGAAAGAAATAAAAGCTGAAATAAATCATTCTCTCTACTATTATTCTGGAATTTCACATGCTTAAAATAAAGCGGTGATCCTAACTGACCTAAAAAAGGGAATTTTTACTCTGATTAAATGTCAGGAATTGTGAAAAACTGAGTTTAAATGTATTTGGCTAAGGTGTATGTAAACTTCTGATTTCAACTGTATGCTGAGCACTTGTTGGCTGCTTTTCCTTCACTCTGTGATCCGACTCATCCCAAACCATCTCAATTTGGTTGAGGTTGGGTGATTGTGGTAATCTGATGCAGCACTCTATCACTCTCCTTTTTGGTAAAATAGCCTTTACACAGCCTGGAGGTGTGTTGAGTCATTGTCCTGTTGAAAAACAAATAATAGTCCCACTAAGCCCAAACCAGATGCGATAGTGTATTGCTGCAGAATGCTGTGGTAGCCATGCTGGTTAAGTGTGCCTTGAATTCTAAATAAATCAGTGTCACCAAAGCACCATAACACCTCCTCCTCCATGCTTCACGGTGGGAACCGCACATGCAGAGATCATCTGTTCACCCACACTGCGTCTCACAAAGACACGGCGGTTGGAACCAAAAATCACACATTTGGACTCCAGACCAAAGAACGAATTTCCACCTGTCTAATGTCCATTGCTTGTGTTTCTTGGCCCAAGCAAGCCTCTTATTATTATTGGTGTCCTTTAGTAGTAGTTTCCTTTCAGAATTTCGACTCTCAAGGCCTGATTCACACGTTCTCCTCTGAACAGTTGATGTTGAGATGTGTCTGTTACTTGAACTCTGGGAAGCATTTGTTTCGGCTGCAATTTCTGGGGCTGTTAACTCTAATGAACTTATCAACTGCAGCAGAGGTATCTCTGGGTCTTCCATTCCTGTGGTGGTCCTCATGAGAGCCAGTTTCATCATAGCACTTGATGGTTTAAGTTCTTGAAATTTTCTGTAATGACTGACCAAGTCTTAAAGTAATGATGGACTGTAATTTATGTTTGCTTATTTGAGCTGTTCTTGCCATAATATAGACTTAGCCCTATTTGGTAATAGACCATCTTCTGCATACCCTCCACCTTGTCACAACACAAATGATTGGCTCAAACGCATTAAGAAGGAAATAAATTCCACAAATGAACTTTTAAGAAGGCACACCTGTTAATTTAAATGTATTCCAGGTGATCACCTCATGAAGCTGTTTGAGAGTGTTCAACGCTGTCATCAAGGCTACTTTGAAGAATCTCAAATATTAAATATATTTTGATTTGTTTAACACTTTTTTTGGTTAGTACATGATTCCATATTTGTTATTTTATAGTTGTGATGTCTTCACTATGATTCTACAATGTAGAAAATAGTAAACATAATGAAAAACCCTTGAATGAGTAGGTGTTCTAAAACTTTTGACAGGTAATGTATATCCCAACCACAACTGAAATACAAATACGTTCTGTATTACTTTAAAAGATCGGTCTAACGCTTTAAGTTCAGAAAGTCACAACCAAACCACTGTTTTAACTCAATTTACGTGTTATAACCCATTATTCCTATTTGTGTATCCTTCACTATGCTTAGGATGTACTTTTTTACGACACGCTGTCGTTCACGTCGATCCAGAGCATCCCAAACATGCTCAATGGGTGACATGTATGGTGAGTATGCAGGCCATGGAAGAACTGAGACATTTTCAGCTTCCAGGAATTGTGTACAGATCTTGCAACATGGGGCTTTGCATTATCATGCTGAAACATGAGGTGATTGTGGCGGATGAATGGCACGACAATGGGCCTCAGGATCTCGTCACGGTTTCTCTTTGCATTCAAATTCCCATCGATAAAATGCAATTGTGTTTGTTGTCTGTAGGTTATGCCTGCCTATACCATAACCCTATCGCCACCATGGAGCACTCTGTTAACACATCAGCAAACCGCTCCACCACACGACGACATAGATGCTGTCTGCCATCTGCCCAGTATAGATGAAACTGGGATTCATCTGTGAAGGGAACACTTCTCCAGTGTGCCAGTGGCCATCAAAGGTGAGCAGTTGCCCACTGAAGTCGGTTACGATGCCCAACTGCAGTCAGGTCCAGGCCCTGTTGAGGACGACAAGCACGTATATGAGCTTCCCTGAGACGGTTTCTGACAGTTTGTGCAGAAATTCTTTGGTTGTGCAAACCCATAGTTTCATCAGCTGTCTGGGTGGCTGGTCTCAGACGATCCCACAGGTGAAGCACCCAGATGTGGAGGTCCTAGGCTGGCGTTGTTACACATGGCCTGCTGTTGTGAGGCCGGTTGGACGTACTGACAAATTCTCTAAAATGGTATTGGTAGCAGCTTATGGTAGAGAAATTAACATTAAATTATCTGGCAACAGCTCTGGTGGACATTCCTGTAGTCAGCATGCCAATAGCATGCTCCCTCAAAACTTGAGACACCTGTGGCATTGTGTTGTGTGACAAAACGGCACACTATAGAGTGTCCTTTTATTGTCCCTAGCACGAGGTGCACCTGTGTAATTATCATACTGTTTAATCAGTTTCTTGATATTCCACACCTGTCAGGTGAATGGATTATCTTGGCAAAGGAGAAATGCTCACTAACAGGGACATAAACAAATTTGTGCATACAATTTGAGAGGACAACACTTCAAGTGCTTATGGAACATTTCTGGAATCTTTTATTTCAGCTCATGAAAGATAGGAACAACACTTTACATGTTGCATTTATATTTCTGTTTGTATATTTAGTAATTTGCAACTACATCTTACTTTTCAGGTACTTTGCAACTACTTAGCCCTAACCTTAAAATCTTTAACCTAAATCCTAACCTTGACCCTAACCCCTAGCCTAGCTAACGTTTTTTACCTTGCTAACATTAGCATTAGCCACATAGCTAGCTAACTTGTGTTACAACAAATTGGAATTCATAACAAATTATGCGTTTTACAAATTGATAACATATTGTACGAATTGCAATTTGTAACATATTGTACGAATTATAATTTGTAACTTTTCATCCGAAAAGGATGATGGACAAATGAATACCATACAAAATATAACATATCTTACAAATTGGAGTTCCCTGAATTTACTTTTACTATGTTACGTCTACCCCCAAGTCCAGGTTGGGGTGACAGCCACTGCCTCTGACTGGGGAGAGAAACAGGCTTGCTTGAGCGGACTGCCTGACCTTAATAGAAACAACCCTTCTCTAATTCTGTAGCCTACTAGAAATAATATATTTTAAGGTTCATAATACTACCAGTTGTATTTTGAGAAATAGCGTTCACTCACGAGATGAACATTTCTTCACTTTGCAATAGAAACTTTCTCCATTTGATTTTTTATTTATTTTTTCTCTATCGTTCTTATTCGTGCCTATAAATATTCTATTTTCCTTTTGACTACTATTTTATTTGTTCCATGTTTGCTCACAGATAAGAGGGTTTGTTAAGAAGAGAGAAAGAGAGGAGATATTGTGAGTTTCTCCATAGCCCCGCTTAACTTTTTACCCTTCACAAACCAAATATTATTATTTATTTTTTTTTTTTAACCTTTATTTAACCAGGCAAGTCAGTTAAGAACACATTCTTATTTTCAATGACTGCCTGGGAACAGTGGGTTCCCAGGCTGTTCAGGGGCAGAACGACAGATTTGTACCTTGTCGGCTCAGGGGTTTGAACTCGCAACCTTCCGGTTACTAGTCCAACGCTCTAACCACTAGGCTACCCTGCCGGGGGGCGGATCCACTCATAAAATGATGCATTCAGTAGAACTGTGTGGTGTAAGAAGACACAGAAAGACAGTAGCTGCCAGGCGCTTTACAGTGGGATATGTTTATCTTGGTATATTATTGAGGCGGTCAAATTGTCCTGTCTCTAATATTGGAGGGGGTCATGACCACCCGATTCCGTGCAAGTTACGCGCCTGCGCCCACATACAAAAAGAGAGAAAAAAAGTTGTAATTTTTTGCTGGAAAACAGGACATCCACGCCAATAAAGCGGGGTGTACCACTGCCAAGGTCATCCCTTGCAAAGACACGTGACGTGAAAGCACTGATTTTACTTTAGTTCTCCAGCTGTTGCTTGGGACGTCGAATGCACGCATTGAACTGTAGAGGAAGGAAAGACAGGAACTGGCGTAAATCATGGACGCAGCCGACTCGGGAAAGGACCGGAGCCCAACTTTCTACGACGAACTATAAAAACTCCATCATTTGAATGACACAAACGTGACTTATTACTTCACAACTGGAGGCAATAAACATACATCAGAGTTGTCGGTTTAGGAGCTCAATTCTGCCGACTTGGTACGTTTGAAACAGATACGTTTTCATTGTGTTTACATTTCGCAGCATAGTTTATAGAACTTTTCTCAATTTATTTCTCAATTTCCATGCCAGCAAGCCTGTCCGTAAATCATAAACGGCATATTTAGAAAGTATGATAGTAGGCACTATGTATTCATGTCGCCAGTTATTTTAGTCTAAAGAACTATTGTCCCCGAAAATACTTCTCACTTATCCTCCTGTTTGGATGGAAACTGAATATCTCAAACATTGTCTCCCTAGTAACTGATTACATTCAGTTATATGTAATCTAATTAACGTTACAAAGAAACAGTGAGTAAACAGTTGGCAGCAATAATAAAAACATGTGAAAAAAGAAGCACATTTAAATTAGTTCACCTAATCGAGAATGACCACAAGTTACAGACCACTATGATGACACCAAATGCGTTTCATCGATAATTTATGTCTTCTTCTAATGCCTCTAAGGGGAAAGTCATCCAAAAGTAGTCAGATATTTACTTAGTTTGGGTAATCCTAAAGTGTAGCCTGGTCTCAGATTTAATGTAACATAGTAGAGCAAATCTGGAACAGTCAAGTTAGTATGATATGTAATGTTTGGTATGATTACTTAAAGGCAAAAACTAAAGTTGGGTGTGTAATGGGAACGTCTAGCAACCCAAAGGTTGCGAGTTTGAATTTTATCATGGATAATTTGAGCTAATTAGCAACTTTTCAACTACTTGCTACTTTACAACTACTTAGCATGTTAGCTAACCCTTCCCCTAACCTTAACCCTTTTACCTAACCCCTAAAGCTAACATTATCCAGCTAGCTAATGCTTGCCACCTAGCTATAATTAAGCAATAAGCCATGAGGGGGTAAGGTATATGGCCTATATTCCATGGCTAAGGGCTGTGCTTATGTGCAATGCAACATGGAGTGCCTGGATACAGCTCTTATTCGTGGTATATTGGCCATATACCACACACCCAAGGTTCCTTATTGCTATTATAAACTGGTTACCAATGTAAAAATATATGTTTTGTCATACCTGGGTTATATGGTCTGATATACCACAGCATTCATTTGTGGATGTCCGTCACCCAATTCGTATGTGTTACGGATTACAATTGGTATTATATGTTATGAATTTGCTAAACTTATGATATATTACAAATTATAACTGCGTGGTTTGAGCCCTGAATGCTGATTCACTGACAGCATACCATACGAAATGTAACGTCATACTAAATGGAGCGTCTCGGATATACATACAGAATAATACAAAATGCTCAGAGAACAGGTTGAAAAGTGACGTCACTGATTTACAATTTTGGACAGATAACTAGCAACTGTATTACATTTAGAGAGTAGGCCTAACCTAGCCAGCCCTGGCTATTGCTTATTCAACACCTGTTGCCCGGTGTCTCAGCTTTGATTGAGAAATACAATGTAGCGAGCGACGAGACTCTTCGGTCAGGGATGGTGATATTGTAAACGTAAATTGAAACAGTAGCCTACTCCATGTGCTCACTTGTATTCTGTGCAATTCACTCTAGGGAGTAGGGACTCTACTGTATGTTGCTCTGAACCATGGCTGGATTGTCTATAGCCTACTGTACATTGGAATATTGAAGTAGGCCTACTGTAGTGGGCCTTTATGATAAGATGTATGAAGACATAGTCCTAAGAAAGCTCTAACCAACTTTTACTTATCATAGAAATAGAATATAGATATTGTGTGTACTTATCACAATTTACCCTCTAAATCGCCTCCAAGTGATTTATCTGTGTATTATTTCACAAAGTGAACTCCGAGTAAGCATTGAGAATACAAGAAGTTATACAGGTGCAAGCTCATTGTGACTCAGTACTGGGAGGTTTGCTTTCTGTTCAGCAGGTTGAGTCATAAGAGGAACTCACTGATAAGCCTTCAGTTGAATGTTTGATCTAACAAGCGGTTCAATTTCTGCATTTCTTCTGTTCTAGTGTTCAACCATTTCAGTTTCTGATTTTAAAATTATATTGAGTTGGTAGCTGTCACTCTGTAGATTTCCAAACTAGATTCAAAACCTGTTTTCGTTATGTTACCACAATCATTTCAAACTTTTCCAGCAAAAGCTACCTTTTTTCTTAATTACATATACATACTAAGGTGCCAGTTTTCCAGTATGCTCTGAAATATTTTTAAGTTTAGCTTTGGGGAAAAAGCAGACTGGTGTTACGTAGAACTTCAGTCACAGGTTAGAATTTGAAGAACTGTGCCAAGACTGGCAGTTCAGTACTTAGCCAATAGTTTGTTTTCCCCTTCTCTCCTTTACAGACTAGCAGGTTCCCTGTGTTCAAAGCTTCCATGCACACTCAGCTGAATATTACCGTCCAAGGCAGGATTTCTCTCCATTACCATATTGTAATTGGCTGTAGTTCTCTTTTACCTGTCTGTTTCTTCCCCCAGAAGTCTGCTGTGGTTGCGTGCAGATCACCAATAGAGAAATGTTTGTCATCACTTCAGACTCTAATCACAGAAAGCCTAGGAGATATACTACTGCAAAAAAAAGCTCTTTATGGTAGACTTGGTCAGAAGTTGGAGTTTCACACTCGGATATACATTTAGGATTCGGCTCTGATTGAGAGGGAGAACACTTCGACCTCTGAGAATAGTAGCCATAAATGCTGTCATATATAGTTTGGCATAAAGCCTATCATAACAAGTCATGACAACAGTACAGCCAATAAACCTATAGCCATTCACCTCACCCATCTGTCTGCTAGCCCCAACTAACTACTACTGTAGATGCAGTGTAGGAAATCTGTTGCTGTCAGAGCAAGAAAACAAGTCAGTTCATAATTTGGTGGTGACAGATGAGCAGCTTTTGCATTAAAGCCTGCTTTTAGACCCTCTTCACTGCGTTATTTTATCCAACCCTACTGAAATACAGCTGGAGATGCAGAGCTCAGCAGTTTGCAGTGTTGAGAGAAGTGCAGGGAGTTGGATGTGGAGTTGCGATTGTAGGGTGTTACATGGGATGCTTTGATAGCTGGTACTGTCTTTAGAAATTTAGAACGGGCAACCACTGTTTTTAGGATAACTCCCTCTTGGCAATCTGTGTGAATGTGTGATTCATGTGAGTCTTAGTGGCTGTGACCTCCTATGCAAGCAGGGACACACACCTAATTCAAATGGAAACAGGCTGAATGTGTCTTTTTGAGGGAGCCACATTTGGCCCCAAGCGTTGACACTCCAACACACAATAGTTATCCGGAATTCACCTATTGTTGCTTTATTTCAAGTTTTATTTATAGAGGACATCATATACAGGTAACTGCCAAAATAATGGAAACACTTGAGTAAATGAGTGATACAAATTTTATTGAAAGCAGGTTACTTTGGTGTTCTTGGGCACAGGGACTATGGTGGTCTGCTTGAAACATGTAGGTATTAGACTTGGTCAGGGAGAGGTTGAAAATGTTAGTGAAGACACTTGCCAGTTGGTCATTGCATGCTCGGGGTACACATCCAGGTAATCCATCTCAATGTTGACGTGTTTCAAGGTCTTACTCACATTGGCTACGGAGAGTGTGATCACACACTCATCCGGAACAGCTGGTGCTCACATGCATGGTTAAATTTT
Organism: Oncorhynchus masou masou; assembly: GCF_036934945.1. NCBI lineage: Eukaryota > Metazoa > Chordata > Actinopteri > Salmoniformes > Salmonidae > Oncorhynchus > Oncorhynchus masou. The sequence goes on from NC_088235.1 coordinate 55,473,307, forward strand.
GCTTGCCTCGAAGTGAGTGTAGAAGGCAGTTAGCTCGCCTGGTAGGCTCACGTCAGTGTGTAGCTTGCGGCTGGGTTTCCCTTTGTAATCCGTTATAGTTTTCAAACCCTGCCACATCCGACGAGCGTCAGAGCCGGTGTAGTAGGATTCAATCTTAGTCCTCTATTGACACTTGACACACTGTTTGATGGTTTTTTTGAGGGCATAGTGGGATTTCTTATAAGCGTCCGGATGAGTGTCCGCTCCTTGAAAGTGGCAGCTCTACGCTTTAGCTCAGTGCAAATGTTGCCTGTAATCCAAGGCTTCTGGTTGGGATATGTAAGTACGGTCACTGTGGGGACCGTGTCGTCAATGCACTTACTGATGAAGCTGGTGACGGATGTGGTATACTCCTCAATTTCATCGGATGAATCCCAGAACGTACTCCATTCGGTACCTGAAAAACAGTCTTGTTTGCTTAAGGCGGTCTGAGAGCCTGCATCGGTATGTGGTGGTAAATAGGCAGCTATGAAAAATATAGATAAACTCCAGGTAAATAGGGTGGTCTACAGCTTTTCATGAGGTACTCTACCTCAGGCAAGCAAAACCTCAAGACTTCCTTAATATTAGATTGCGCACCAGCTGTTGTTGACAAATAGACACAGACCACCAGCCCCTGTTCTTGTTGCTGTTCTATCTTTCCAATGCATGCAAAAAACAGCAAACTGTGTATTATCCATTTCCTCGTTCAGCCACGACTCAGTGAAACGTAAGATATTACAGTTTAATGTCCCATTGGTAGGATAGACTCCGATGGAGCTCATCCAATGATTGCACGTTTCCCAGTAGGACAGATGGTGAAGGTGGATTATCCACTCGCCGATAATTCTCACCAAGCACCCGGATCTGTGTCTCCTCTTCATGCCAATGATGGGGATTTGGTCCTGGGAGGAGTTATACACTGCTCAAAATAATAAAGAGAACACTAAAATAACACATCCTAGATCTGATTGAATGAAATATTCTTATTAAATACTTTTTTCTTTACATAGTTGAATGTGCTGACAACAAAATCACACAAATTATCAATGGAAATCAAATGTATCAACCCATGGCGGTATGGATTTGGAGTCACACTCAAAATTAAAGTGGAAAACCACACTACAGGCTGATCCAACTTTGATGTAATGTCCTTAAAACAAGCCCAAATGAGGCTCAGTAGTGTGTGTGGCCTCCACGTGCCTGTATGACCTCCCGACAACGCCTGGGCATGCTCCTGATGAGGTGGCGGATGGTCTCCTGAGGAATCTCCTCCCAGACCTGGACTAAAGCATCCGCCAACTCCTGGACAGTCTGTGGTGCAACGTGGCGTTGGTGGATGGAGCGAGACATGATGTCCCAGATCTCATCTCGGTACCTAATGGCAGTTAGGCTACCTCTGGCGAGAACATGGAGGGCTGTGCGACCCCCCAAAGAAATGCCACCCCACACCATGACTGACCCACCGCCAAACCGGTCATGCTGGAGGATGTTGCAGGCAGCAGAACGTTCTCCACGGCGTCTCCAGACTGTCACGTCTGTCACGTGCTCAGTGTGAACCTGCTTTCATCTGTGAAGAGCACAGGGCGCCAGTGACGAATTTGCCAATCTTGGTGTTCTCTGGCAAATGAAAAACGTCCTGCACGGTGTTGGGCTGTAAGCACAACCCCCACCTGTGGACGTCGGGCCCTCATACCACCCTCATCGAATCTGTTTCTGACCGTTCGAGCAGACACGTGCACATTTGTGGCCTGCTGGAGGTCATTTTGCAGGGCTCTGGCAGTGATCCTGCTCCTCCTTGCACAAAGGTGGAGGTAGCGGTCCTGCTGCTGGGTTGTTGCCCTCCTACGGCCTCCTCCACGTCTCCTGATGTACTGGCCTGTCTCCTGGTAGCACCTCAATGCTCTGGACACTACGCTGACAGACACAGCAAACCTTCTTGCCACAGTTCGCATTGATGTGCCATCCTGGATGAGCTGCACTACCTGAGCCACTTGTGTGGGTTGTAGACTCCGTCTCATGCTACCACTAGAGTGAAAGCACCGCCAGCATTCAAAAGTGACCAGAACATCAGCCAGGAAGCATAGGAACTGAGAAGTGGTCTGTGGTCCTCAGATGCAAAACCACTCCTTTATTGGGGGTGTCTTGCTAATTGCCTATAATTTCCACCTGTTGTCTATTCCATTTGCACAACAGCATGTGAAATGTATTGTCAATCAGTGTTGCTTCCTAAGTGGACAGTTTGATTTCACAGAAGTGTGATTGACATGGAGTTACATTGTGTTGTTTAAGGGTTCCCTTTATTTTTTTGAGCACTGTACATCTTTCGCCTCCGATTTGTTAAAGAAAAATGATTTGTCCAGTCCAAGGTGAATAATCGCTTTTCTGATGTCCAGAAACTCTTTTCGGTCATTAGACGGTGGCAGAAACATTGTACAAAAACAAGTTACAAACAATGCGAAAAAACACACAGAATAACACAATTGGTTAGGATCCAGTAAAATGGCAGCCATCCCCTTCTGCGCCATTACTAAAAATGTTGCTGGGTTTTCCACTCTCAACAGTTGTCCCGTGTGTATCAAGAATGGTCCACCACCCATTGTAGTCAACATGGGCTAGCATCCCTGTGGAATGCTTTCAATACATTTGTAGAGTCCATGTCCTAATGAATTGAGGCTGTTCTTAGGGCAAAAGTGGGTGCAACTCAATATTAGTTGTTTCTAATGTTTGGTTTACTCAGTGTAGGTTCCTACATTTGATGCCGTCAACACTAGCAATCAATAATAAGTGCCATTTATTTTCCATTATTTGATTCACTTCTGAATTGACACCAACCCTGGCAGTGAATTGTGTTTTGCTATAACTAGGGTTATTTTGTCCTGACATTGTTACATAACCTAGAAAAACTTTAGGCCTGTTTTGTTTTTTACTTCATTCTGGTCAGTTGGTCATTTATTTATACCCATGCTGGGCTTTGAGTCAGTGATGACATTTGTTACTGTAGAGTTTATTTTGCCTCAAATGTCAGCCGCAGGAGCTTTCCTGTTTACCTGGCCCTTTGCAGTGTGTGTTTGTACCGTATGTGTGTGTGACAAGATGGACGAACATGGGGATGTTTCAGGGCAGTAACAACATCAGAGACAGAACAATTAAAGAATTGGGTCAAATCTCTCACTGGCTGTTGGGGCTTTTCAGGAAATGCCTTCAAATACCTTCAAACCAAACCTCCTCCACTTCCTCTTTCCCGTTCTCTCTCTCCTCTGGTATTTCCTGAGGAATGCACCAAAACATGGAAATATATTTTTGTTTTTTCAGGGGGGGGGGGGGGTTCTGTCCCAGATACTGGAGAATCCATACAGCAGCATGCAATGATTGGCAACAGGGGTCTGGTCACAGACCAGCATCTGCGCGAGAGTGTGGATGTGTGTGAGAAAGTCAGAGAATGTTTATATAGCCCTAGACATGGCTGTCAGATCAAAGCTAGCCTGGGTAGGGCCTGAGCTGCAGGTGATTGTCCTGGTTTCCCCCAAAAAAGTAAAACTACCCTTTCACCTTTTAACCCCAAACAGTGGCCACTAGCAGTTACAATTAAATAGGTAGGTCTGAGACTGAAGTAGTCTCCTACAGTTACAATATAGTACATCTATGTAGACTGAGGGACTGTAGTCCTTTCAGATAGACACATTGATGATGTTTCATTCTCATGCCTGCTCTCTCTGGGCTGGAGAGCTTGCATTTCATTTATAAGCATTGTGTATGTACAAAATATGCCCCAAAACATGCTTAGACCATGCACACACATGTTTTCTAGTGGTTGAGATCTTGCATTGCAAGAAGGCAAAAGTAGCCTAGTAGTAGCCTTATGCAAATGGTAACTATGATACCTTTTATTCATAACAAAATAATAGGTAGGCCTAGCTAAATATAATAACAAGTTCCAATCATTTGCCATTAGTGAAAAGAACGAAAATGTATTTATCTTTGCATTCAAAAATAATAATTCAGGGATATATTGTGTTGACCTTGGCATTACTGGAATACACTAACTACTAGACAGTACTGGAGTGTAGCCTACAGGACTAAGAATGACATTCTGTTTTCTCCCCCACAGAGACGGGCATGACAAAGGACAGGAGGATAGCATGTCCATCAGCTCACTCATTGAACGCAGCGAGGAGAAGAAAGGGAGCTTCTTCAAGGTATGGTGGGAGGGAGGGGGGAGTAAATGAGTGAGAAGATGAATTATGGGGGTCAGGCAGAAGAGGGAGATGGGGAGGAGCCTTCTTGAAACTGTCCTTGTGACTTTTGTGCTGTAGTTGTCAGTATGTCCATCTGTCTGTAACGGCCTGTTCTAGTTTTGTCTGTTAAGTTAATCAATTGATACTTATTTGAGGAAGTTGGGGTTAGGTAGGTTATTGAAATTAAAAAGTCCCCATGTTCTTTCATTTTCGCATCTCAAAGTCCATGCAACAGATTTATGATATATACCCTCCATTATAGCTGTGGCTGAGCCCTCACTGTTTACCGTAATTAGTCCGAGTTGTGGGTTCGAGCCTCTATCTCTCTGTAATAACAACATCAACCACATTTAAGCTGTGAACTCAGTGAAGAGCCTCTTTCAATAGGTCTGTTGGGTGGTTATGTGCTGGGACCTGCTGAGCCTCTAGCTCACTAGCTAATTATAGACCTGCACACTCCACACCACCACACCACTTGTCAGTGTTTGTGAAGAGGGGTAGAATATCTACTGATTCCAAATCAACTCTTTATATATCCTATCTTTGAATGGGAGGGTAATAGGTTACTCTAATGAACTGTGTGTCCATAGAACACACCCTCAATTTTGAGACCAGTCAATTTCTCACACTTTGAAGCCATTCAATTCAGATAGCTTTAATTTACTATGATGGGGTTATGCATTCAGTATGAGTTACTGTAAGGCTGATGTTTGATAGCAGGAAAGGGGGATGAGGGGATAACGAGAGGAAAGTAGAGGGGAGATGAAAATAGAGAGGAGGAAATGGGAATAGGAGTACTAGGTCCACTTCAGACTGAAATTCCAGAAATCTGTCTGACTTCAACCTGAGTCTTATCAATCCAGTCATAAATCAGTTCCTGTTCATATGGTTTCAGACTAAGAGAAAGATGAAAGGCTATATACAGTCCTTACCATATGTATTTGGACAGTGAAGCTAAATATACAGCTCTGGAAAAAATTGAGACCACTGTGAAATTATCAGTTTCTCTGGTTTTACTATTTATAGGTATGTGTTTGGGTAAAAAAAAAAAAAAACTTTATTTTATAAACTACTGACATTTCTCACAAAATTCCAAATAAAAATATTGTCATTTGGAGCATTTATTTGCAGAAAATGACAACTGAAAGATGCGGTATTGTCAGACCTCGAATAATGCAAAGAAAATAAGTTCATATTCATTTTTAAACGACACCATACTAATATTTTAACTTAGGAAGAGTTCAGAAATCAATATTTTGGTGGAATAACCCTGATTTTCAATCACAGCTTTCATGCGTCTTGGCATGCTCTCCACCAGTCTTTTACATTGATGTTGGATGACCTTATGCTACTCCTGGCACAAACATTCAAGCAGCTCGGCTTTGTTTGATGGCTTGTGACCATCCATCTTCCTCTTGATCACATTCCAGAGGTTTTCAATGCGGTTCTTGTCTGGAGATTGGGCTGGCTATGACAGGGTCTTGATCTGGTGGTCCTCCATCCACACCTTGATTGACCTGGCTGTGTGGCATGGAGCAGTGTCCTGCTGGAAAACCCAATCCTCAGAGTTGGGGAACATTGTCTGAGCAGAAGGAAGCAAGTTTTCTTCCAGGACACCCTTGTACGTGGCTTGATTCATGTGTCCTTCACAGACACATCTGGCCGATTCCAGCCTTAATGAAGCACCCCCAGATCATCACCGATCCTCCACCAAATTTCAGTGAGTGCGGGACAGTGGCTTGTAAGGCCTCGCTAGGTCTCGCACACACTGTGAAATTTGGTGGAGGGTCGGTACTGTTATTGTGAAGTGGCAACGTCTCGGACCAACAACCGATCAGCCGCAAAGTGGTAGGCCACACAAGCTCACAAAGGTGCGTAAACATAATCTGTCCTCGGTTGCAACACTCACTACCGAGTTCCAAACTGCCTCTGTAAGCAACGTCGCATAATAACTGTTTGTCGGGAACTTCATGAAATGGGTTTCCATGGCGGAGCAGTCGCACACAAGCCTAAGATCACCATGCACAATTCCAAGCCTCGGCTGGAGTGGTGTAAAGCTTGCCGCCATTGAAATCTGGCTTGATGAACAGTAGGCCTGATTATCAACAATGCTGAAACGGCCTACAGGGAGGAGGTTCGGGCCCTGGGAGTGGTGCTAGGAAAATAACCTCACTCAACGTCAACAAAACAAAAGAGCTGATCGTTGACTTCAGAGGGAGCACGTCCCATCCACATCGACGGGACCGCAGTTGAGGTGTGAAGCTTTAAAACCCTGTCGGGCTATATCATCGCCTGGTACAGCAACTGCAATGCCCGCAACCCCAGGGCTCTCCAGAGGGTGGCGTGGTCACCGGTGGCAAACTACCTGACCCCCAGTATACCTACTTCACCTGATATCACAGGAAAGCCAAAAAGATCAAGGACATCAACCATGAGCATCAACCAATGAGCACCACCAACACAGTGAATGGAAAAATTGATTAAAAGGAATCTCCCTCTGCTGGTGATTGGCTGAATGTGCAATCCTACAGGAGGGCTGTGATTGGTTAATGATCTATAATGTACATTTCTATGTATTAAAATGTAGAATTTCTACAAAAGTAGCAGAGAGCCCACTGGAAATGTTATATTGTTCCAATTAGGGGTGTGAAAGTTGAAATGTTAAAACGTTTAAACATTAAATTGTTTAAACGAAGTTGGGATCCTTAACGTTAAGAAACATCCCTCATAACTCATTGGGGTGCCAGAGTGGTGATCTTCTTAAGGCCACAACCCCCCCGCACATGTTCCATTCTACCGCCTGTGTGCATACGAATCCCGGCACATACCGGCCCTACTTTGTTTATCCCTTCTCTCGGTCTCCCTTTCATTTCACACAGTATCCGTCATTGGAAAAACAATGACATACTGATGGAGAATGCATGTTCGCTTGTTTTACTGATCTCTTATGGTGCATTTGTTGCCAACATGGAGGCTAGTTGCAGAACTCCTGGTAAATGTGTCATATTGACGGTCTTCCTGTATAACTGCTGCCTAGTGCAGGAGGAAAGGAATTTGCTGTGCTCTTGGAAACTCTTAGAATTGTGGTTTTCACAATGTTCTTTAAATAGTTTAAATCCCTCTACCCTGCGCTATAACAGCTGAACCTAGTTGCATAACATCTATTTTGAAACTGGTCTTGGAACAAGTGACACTCGTGCTTATGAGTGTGTCCATGTGCATTCGTGAATATGTAATTGAGCAATCGCATCACTTGATTTTCAGGAAGACATTTATCGTCTCACATGAAATTAAAAAACCCAGAGGTGACTGCTGGCAAATTGGGGTCTTATTTCTTTACTAATGATGTTAGACTTTTGCTTATTTTACCTATTATTTTTTTACACTTTCAAGGTAAGCAGAAATGTACACTGTACTGATTATAGTGAACTATAGTAAGTCATTCACTAGAATAGCTGATGTACAGTAGTTTATGCATGGAGAATGTGGTTATTTTGCAGTCCCTTTTGGATTCTAGGGTTAAAGCTACATCGTCAGTTTGCTTTTCTGGCTGTGTCTTGGCAGTGAACTGGAGAGGGACAGGCAGACCCACTGCTGTGTGTTTTCATTGCCTGTGTTCGTGAGAGCTTGCATGCGTGTGGTTTGCTGACTGGGGTTCAGTTAGGGTTAGACTATAACAACCCTGTGAGTAGTTGTGAAAATGAAAAGGCACTGTAGGAGCATTTACTCAGTGGTGCTAGGATGGGCTCTGGTTGTGTGTGAGTCCAGTCAGATTTTACAATGGTGTGAAATCCGTGTTCATGTTTGAAACCGTGACCTCTTCTGGAGATGTTTTTATGTAACGAGGCAAGTCGGTTAAGAACAAATTCTTATTTACAATGACGGCCTACACCGGCCCAACCCAGAGGATGCTGCGCCAACTGTGTGCCACCCTATGGGATACCCAGTCACGGCCAGTTGTGATACAGCCTGGATTCGAACCAAGCTGTCTGTGGTGACACCTAAAGCACTGAGATGCAGAGCCTTAGACTGCTGCGCCTCTCGAGATTACTGGTTTGGTCTTTGTTTTGCATGGCTGTTTATTTCTCCTAGTTAACTTTAGTATCAGCGTTAGAGGATGTTATGTGAGTCTGGCTTCTCATCTGGTTTGTTGTCTTAGTGGGCATTTTGGCTTGCTTTTCTTTTCTCTGTTTCTCTTTCCTTGTAGTCTTGGTCAGTCAGTAAAGGGGAAGTGGCTCTTCTGTGAAATAATTTTGTGGTTAAAATATGGAAATATGCCTGTACGTTGACTGACAACCTAAATTCCATTGCTGGTTGTGTGTTAACTTGTCCTGATTGGATATTTCTACTACAGTGACAGAAAAGGATGTCGTTAAATGGTTATACAGGGTCAATTGATGAAATGGAACAGTGAAACATGTGGTTTGCATATTTTTTTGTTTGATACTCTTCAATTTATTCAATTCCAGCCTTTTCCAATGAGCCCTTACTCCTATAGCTCTTCTCACCAGCCTCCTCTGACACACACTGGGAGGCGACTAGGGCTGATCCCATTTAGTCGACTGGTCGATATACATTGCCTTCAGAAAGTATTCACACCCCTTGACTTTCTCCACATTTTTCTTTTTACCAAGTGGAATTAAAATGGTTTTAATCGTAATATTTTGTCAATGCTCTACACAAAATACTCTTTCAAAGTGGGAAAAAAATCGACATTTGTAAAAAATAATTTAAAAGCACACAAAGAAATATATTAATTTAGATATGTTTTCAATTACAGCTTAGTCTTTCAGGATAAGTCACTAAGAGATTTGCACACCTGGTTTGTACAATATTTGCACTTTATTTTTTATTCTTCAAGCTCAGGCAAGTTGGTTGTTGATGAATGCTAGGTAGCAATTTTGAAGTCTTGTCATATGCTTGGAAATCTATTTAAGTCAAAACTATAACTAGGCCACTCAGGAATATTCAATGTCATCTGGTAAGCAACTCCAGTGTATATTTGTTTTAGGTTATTGTCCCAGCACATAACCACCCAACCTTACCTATTGAAAGAGGCTCTTCACTGAGTTCACAGCTTAAATGTGGTTGATGTCGTTATTACAGAGAGATAGAGGCTCGAACCCACAGATGAATTTGTCACCAAGTATATGTTGGAAAGCAGACTGAACCAAGTTTTCCTCTCCGATTTTGCCTGTGCTTTGCTCTTCTGCTTCTTTTCATCCTAGACTAGGGAGTTCTTGCTGATGACAAGCATAACATGATGTAGCCACCACCATGCTTGTAAATATGAAGTGGTACTCAGTGACGTGCTGGATTTGCTCCAAACATAAAGCTTTGTATTCAAGACATAAAGTAGATTTTTGCAGTTTTACTTTAGTGCCTTATTCCAAACAACATGTTTTGGAATATTTGTATTCTGAACAGGCTTCCTTTTCACTCTGTCATTTAGGTTAGTATTGTGGAGTAACTACAATGTTGTTGATCCATCCACAGTTTTCCCCTATCACAGTCATTAAACTGTAACTGTTTTAAAGTCACCATTGACCTCATGGTGAAATCCCTGAGCGTTTTTCTTCCTCTCCGGCAACTGAGTTAGGAAGTACGCCTGTATCTTTGTAGTGACTGGTGTATTAATACACCATCCAAAGTGTAATTAATAACTTCACCATGCTCAAAGGGATATTCAATGTCTACTTACATTTTTTTATTTAATCTTTTTTAACCCATCTACCAATAGGTGCCCTTCTTTGCGAGGCATTTGGAAAACATCCCTGGTCTTTGGTTGAATCTGTGTTTTGAAATTCAATGCTGGACTGAGACTTTACAGATAATTGTATGTGGGGTACAGAGATATGGTAGTCATTAAAACATTTTGGTGAAACACTATTGCACACTGAGTCATGCAACATATTATGTGATTTGTTTAGCAAATATTTTCGTCTGAACTTATTTAGGTTTGCCATAACAAAAGGGTTGAATACTTAAGACACTTCACCTTTTCATATTTTCTTAATTTGTAAACATAATTCCACGTTGACATGGGGTATTGTGTGTAGGCCAGTGTCACAAAATGTAATCCAAATAAAAATGTATGCTCTAACAACACAAAATGTGGAAAAAGTCAAGGGGTGTGAATACTGTCTGAAGGCCCTGTATCTACAGCAATAAGACAGATCCTGCTTCTGTTGCCTGTTTGAGTGTTTGTTTAATAGCCTACTGATTCACTGTGCTCCAAGCCTCATGCAACCGCAACATGTCGGATAAAGCAGTTCCACAACTGCTTTTTAAAATCTTTGCTCTGCTGTAATAAAGGTTCTTTCAACAAATGTACTATCAACCATAATTTAATGTGTCTATCTGAATAATTAATGCTATAGGTTTGAAATTTGTGAAAATGAACCATGCATCAACATCACCATATTTTGCCTTACAATATTAATTGGACTAAAATGGATCACATAAGCTATACTAACCATCATTTTCTCAGCTCACTTTCATTGGAATTTTCAATTACTTTTCATGCTTAGCCGTACCAGCTGTCCTTGTCATGTCTTGCTAAAATAACCGTCTTTATTCTCGCCACAAACGACATACTCATTTTGTGTATCACATTTCCAACGGCTTGACATAAGGTAATTGACCCCCAGAATGATAGATTTTTTAACCACTAACCTGTTGATTTTAAAAGCTTATGTGAGAAGCTGCTCTGTCAAGTAAATTGATTAAGGCATAATTCTAATGTCAATTTTCAAACATTCAGTCACGTTGCTATTCTGTGAACATTATAAAAGCAATATGAACTAGAGATAATGGCCTGTGCTCAAATGTTTATTTTATTCCAGGTCATCAGTGTTCGGTTGTAAGATTCGGGTACAAATTCTAGTCAGACTCTGAAGAAATTTCCAGCTAGATGTATTAAATCACACTGGGTCAAACAAAGTATGATTATACACGCACACATATTTATAACCTCCGTTTGTACCCTCCCCCAAGACAATACCTCCCCCTCCAGAGTCTAGGCTGTACAATGCATCTCTGTGGCTAGGCAGGTGGTGTTATCATCCCAGCCCATGTACGGAACCTTTGATACTCCTCCACGCATCTCCTGGTCTACTTATCAGTCAGGAGAAGCTTTGAGACTAGGGAGTATACATTCTTCAGCCTGACTCAGTCCGTTGTTAATTATCCGGACTCATACACAGAGGTATTTGAGAATAAGCCACCCATTCGTACTCAAGTGTACATAATGATGCAAAACATATTGAGAGAATATGATATAAAAACAGTGAAGCTATAAGACCGTGTCATATGGCAGTAGTTTACAATCTATTAGCTTTAACACATGCTTCCCATCTCACCCTTCAGAAAACATTGTGTGTCTGCAACAGTTCCTCTTTGTTTTGTAAATATAAATATGCTCTAGTCAATTTGTTTCCAGCATCAGTTTACATTGTTACTTTCGTCTCACCCACATGATACTTGAAACATATGCTGTCATTTAGTTACCAGATGGGTTAAGAAAATGACATATTTGAAACTTTAAACAACTAAACACAACTCTACAACTGAAAAACACTTCCGGGTCCATTTTTTAAACATTTTTTTACTTACATCGCTCAAAGCCACTTTTTGTTTAACTTTGCGAAACAACATCTGGGCAGTTATTTTGCAGGGAGGTCGTCCTCAACTCTGAAGCAGCCAAGAATAACTAAATACTTCCGCGTCATGAATCCTTCAGAGTAAGCTTTCCGTCCTTTATACTTAGTAAATGAATAATTAGGGCAAAAAATGAATTCTAGTTATGCAAATAATATTTAGGTATTTCTCTAAGAGATTGATGTATTTATTTTTACCTAATACTATATAGTTAACAATGTTTTATGTATGTACACAATTTTCCAGCTCCAGGATAAAGTGACTAAGGAGGCAGTTGAAATCAGCGAGGGGGCACATTTTTTTGGGGGGGGGGTTCTTGCATTGGAATTATATTTAATTCTGCTTATATAATCACGCTACACAACAAACAAAGCTTAAATGCAGAGACTCTGATCTTTGAGTCCTTATGAAATCTATATCCCATCTCTGCTGTACTGTCAGCACAATTGACAGCGCACTACAGCAAGGCCACTTTGGCCATGAAAATAGGCTACAAGGGTAATACACCTATTACAGCCGTACACAGCTGTCTTACCAAAATAATGCAAACTAAATGCTGAAAGTAGTAGCCTAGTTATTCATGCTTACAACAACAACAAAAAACAATAGCAATTTTGGTTTAGAATACAGACACATGCGAACAAATTAATTTGAACAAAGCAGCGGTACCAAGTAGGCATAGTAAACACAATATCAGATCGATAAAGGCATGACATAATCTATATTTACGCTAGTTATATTAACAGTAAACAAAAGGTGACTGGAGATAGCCTACTACAGTGAGCTGCTGTCTTGCCAAATAAGTAGGCAGAGACGGGCCCGCTTCAAACATGGAAAATAGTACCGCTCACTCGTGAGTTCAGCAACACGTTGTATGGTACAATACACTTCTGTGAATCAAATTCAACCCAATTACCCAATGCTTGCCAACCACAAACACTTTTCCAATACGTACAGTTCCATTTACCGCAACAAAATCCATAATATAGTGTGTCTGTTTCTATGAAGAAACATATCGATATGTAGCTATACCCAGGGGCGTCATTTGGAATAGTGCATTGGAATTCTATTGAATTCTGCTTATGTCACGCTATACCACAATAAACATGCGTTCAATTGCTTTTGACCAAGAAGTGACAGGTTCAATGGCACAAAATCAGGGCTGCGCTCTATCAGCAACATGGACAGCACCATACAGACTAAAGCCAGATTTGGATAGAAAACAACCACCTTCCTGAATAATCAATAATTCCATTCTCCCTAGAAACTTGTAAGATCCCCCCTCAAATGCCAGTTGTATTAGTGGAGCTTTCCTCTGGTAACATCCTCTTTCGGTGCTGACTGAAAACATTTATCAAAGGTGGAAAATTAATTGACATGTAGCTGTGGACATCCCAAAAGTCAGTCCATGTTTCAGTGCAGTAAGCACGGTCGGCATAGTGGAGAGGGTCCAGGTGTCCTCATTGGAGGCAGAGTGGATGATTTCAGTCTGCAAAAACTGACGAGCGACACTAAACTCAGCTTCCACCAAATCGGTTCTGCTTCGATCCAGCCAGCAGTGGTTAATTGTTTTACCTGTTTATTTGACGAGGCAAGTCAGTTAAGAACAAATTCTTATTTACAATGACAACCCTAGAGGTGACAATTTTTCCAGCTCCTGAGTCTGCAGGAATGAGTGCAAAGTTGTCTCACACGAAAATACATTCACTATACACACACATTCTCAACTTGTTTGCCTCGTACACCCTCTATCCCTCGTCACTAATCGACTTGTCTTTCTGTGCTATAGCTGATTGACTCGTTTGTCTGGGAGATCGGGACTCTGAAGAAGGAGATGGTGCAAAAGGCTGAGCAAGCAGAGAGAGATCCAGAGCCTGTAATACTACAGGGGTAAGTGTTAAAACCTACAGACAAACTGACTAACAAAATTGTTCTTTCTGTCCATTCATTTACTCTAGTAGTGGTACGATGAGCAGACTTGCTTCAACCTTATGATGGGCTGATGGAAAACTAACGATAGCTGTGTATGTTAGAGCGAGGGGGGGGAGAAAAAGGCGGAAGGACTCTGGCAGTCTCTATGGGGGTGCCACAGGTTCAATTCTTGGCCGATTCTTCTCGGTATACATCAATGATGTCGCTCTTGCTGTTGGTGAGTCTCTGATCCACCTCTACACAGACGACACCATTTTGTATACTTCTGACCCTTCTTTGGACACTGTGTTAACAACCCTCCAGACGAGCTTCAATGCCATACAACTCTCCTTCCGTGGCCTCCAACTGCTCTTAAATACAAATAAAACTAAATGCATGCTTTTCAACCGATCGCTACCTGCCCGCCCGTCAAGCATCACTACTCTGGACGGTTCTGACTTAGAATATGTGGACAACTACAAATACCTAGGTGTCTGGTTAGACTGTAAACTCTCCTTCCAGACTTACATTAAGCATCTCCAATCCAAAATTAAATCTAGAATCGGCTTCCAATTCTGCAACAAAGCATCCTTCACTCATGCTGCCAAACATACCCTCGTAAAACTGACCATCCTGCCGATCCTCGACTTCGGCGATGTCATTTACAAAATAGCCTCCAATACCCTACTCAATAAATTGGATGCAGTCTATCACAGTGCCATCTGTTTTGTCACCAAAGCCCCATATACAACCCACTGCGACCTGTACGCTCTCGTTGGCTGGCCCTCGCTTCATACTCGTCGCCAAACCCACTGGCTACAGGTCATCTACAAGACCCTGCTAGGTAAAGTCCCCCCTTATCTCTGGTCACCATAGCAGCACTCACCTGTAGCACGAGGGCAGGTATATCTCTCTGGTCACCCCCAAAACCAATTCCTCCTTTGGCTGCCTCTCCTTCCAGTTCTCTGCTGCAAATGACTGGAATGAACTACAAAAATCTCTGAAACTCGAAACGCTTATCTCCCTCACTAGCTTTAAGCACCAGCTGTCAGAGCAGATCACAGATTACTGCACCTGTACATAGCCCATCTATAATTTAGCCCAAACAACTACCTCTTCCCCTACTGTATTTATTTTGCTCCTTTGCACCCATTATTTCTATTTCTACTTTGCACATTCTTCCACTGCAAATCTACTATTCCAGTGTTTTACTTGCTATATTGTATTTACTTTGCCACCATGGCCTTTTTTGCCTTTACCTCCCTTATCTCACCTCATTTGCTCACATTGTATATAGACTTGTTTCTACTGTATTATTGACTGTATGTTTGTTTTACTCCATGTGTAACTCTGTTGTTGTATGTGTCGAACTGCTTTGCTTTATCTTGGCCAGGCCGCAATTGTAAATGAGAACTTGTTCTCAACTTGCCTACCTGGTTAAATAAAGGTGAAATAATACATAAAAAATTGTTACTGGATGTTTGATAAGCATGATTTGAGGATCATGATGATAACGATGATGAGTGCCAGTGTGTAAAGTTGATTGGTGTTCTGTAGTTCCCTGTCTCCACCAGCAAGTGGGGATAGTGTGCTCTGGTCATTCAGGTAGCTGAGTTTCATGATGTCATTGTGTTGACGAGATGTCAGAGGGAAAGGTGGATAGAGTATCAGTGATTTCCAAAGTGAACACCAAGCATGTTTGTATAGATTAAATTATAGGCTACAAAAAAAGATTTACAGATTACCTGACATTAGGTACATAATGACATGTAGATTACACTGGGTGTACAAAACATAGGAAACACCTTCCTAATATGGAGTTGCACCCGCTTTTGCCCTCAGAACAGCCTCAATTTGTCGGGGCATGGACTCTACAAGGTGTTGAAACCGTTCCACAGAGATGCTGGTCCGTGTTGACTCCAATGCATCCCACCATTGTCAAATTGGATGGATGTCCTTTGGGTGGTGGACCATTCTTGATACACACAGGAAACTGTTGAGCATTCAAAACCCAGCAGGGTTGCAGTTCTTGACACACTGAAACAAGTGCACCTGGCACTTACTACCATATTTTGTTCAAAGGCACATATATATTTTGTCTTGACCATTCACCCTCTCTCTGAATTGCACACACACACAATCCATATCTTAATTGTTTCAAGGCTTAAACATCCTTATTTAACCCGTTTCCTCACCTTAATCTACACCACGTGTCAAACTCAAGGCCCACAGGGCAATGATACATTTCTATCCAGCCCGTGCGATGATTTGGGTTGTCAATTCATTTTGGCCCGCTTACATACCACCTGTAATGCGGTGCTCTACAAGTCACAGCAAGTACTATCAGTGGCGTCAGCGGGTCTCTTCTGCCCTGATAGGATGTTAAAGCAGTTTCCATGGAATTGAAAAAGCACCTATTTTTGAAGAAGTATGAATGGTGAAGGATAAAGGTGGGCGTTCTTGCGTTGTCATTTCATTGGGTACATGTTTTACACTGGAATACTGAACCTCCTGGGCTATTATGCTATTCTCAGTTTTGAAATCCATTTATAACTATGATTCAACTCAATAATACTTTTTGGTTCTCATTCTGATCTATTACGTTCTTGGTTTTATTATGTGTTTGTGTGCACTTGTGTTTGCATAGTTTTTTGTGTGTGCATGTATGTGTCTGTACATTAGATATCACTAGTAGTAAACAAATAGAGGATATAAATTGTATATTTCTAATTTGTTCTTTCTCCCCCTCTCAGGCTAGATGGGCAGGTGGGAGGTCTGTTCCTACCTCCCTGTGTTGGTGTGCGTGCAGGGCTTGCTGGAGTTCGGGATTCAGGCTACGACTCTTTGCGTAGAAGGATGAGTGTGCTGGACAGGCTGGTGCAAACGCACGCTGTGTGGCTGCAGCTGGGACTGAGCCGGGCAGAAGCCACATGCAAACTGCAACCACAGCCCACTGGGGTGAGACCAGATGCACTCACCTAGTCACAGGACCCAATTCATGTTCTACTAAGCTAACATATGGAATTGTTTTTAAGGTCATACCATGGATCATTTAGCCATTTGATTTTGAATTTTAGGACCCCTGTAGGCATCATAAAAATATTGAATGTGGCCTTTTATTTGCCCTACACTACTATAGCCCATAGAAATGCATTGAATAACACATTAATACATGTAAAAAATGAATCAATGTTTTGAAGTGTCTGTCCTATATCTAGGAGATGTAAGAAAGCTCAGGAAATAATGTAGTTGTTTTTGGACACACGTTTAACAATACATTTTTTGGACACAAAACTACCTTCATACTTCCATGAAATGTTTTAACCATTACTGTGTTGCCTTCAGACGAGTACCGTGACAGTTGTTGGGGTCGTAGAGCAAAACGGTAAAACCATCATGTTCGGCCAAACCATTCGGATGCTACAGACCGATTTTTCAGGATATCTTCTGGTCTGACAAACAGCGCTGTAGCTCTGCCACTTTCAACCTCAGATGCGGAAGACACACACAGGCGGAAGACACACACAGGCGGAAGACACACACAGGCGGAAGACACACACAGGCGGAAGACACACACAGGCGGAAGACACACACAGGCGGATGCAGTGAGTTGTCCCATGCAACAACAAAAAACATCTCTAACTTAAACTAAGGATTTTGATGGGGATTTTGTATGCTAATTCGATTGACGAGTAGGTGTCAATAGACTCTTAAAGAGATTATAGTGGTATTGTTTACATGCAAGCCTCAGCAAGCACCCATAAGATACTGGACTGGCGCTTAATTAATAACAAAGGAAAGACCACTCACCCGTATTTCCTATAATTCTACACATTTTGTCATGTCTTATGTGTGTTCATGTGATATTTGAGTGACTCAAACGTTACAACAAAATCAATGGGCTAAAAAATTATAGCTCACATGGGATAGTTGATCTGGACATTTCTAAGAAGTTATAAATAGCTCTCGAAGGTTTGCAATGACTGACATGACAAGAGGAAAACTGCTGACGCACTACCCAATTTTGAAATTGCACCTTGAGCAACTTTCAGGAGTAAGTTGAACGCCTGACTGAGTTCCTTAAGGTACCCCCTGCCGAACCCTTGCGTACACCAGAACCACTGAGTGAGAACCACCTTTGGTTACCGGCTCAACTCTCTAACCACTAGGCTACCTGACGCCCCCTAGATAAGGAAAAGTAGACAGGTTAAAGAAGGATTTTCAAACCGAGAGACAAATTAATTGTGTATGTGAGCCATTCAGAGGGTGAGTGGGTAAGACAAAATATTTAAGTGCTTTTGAATGGGGTATGGTAGTTGGTGCCAGTGCACCGGTTTGAGTGTGTCAAGAACTGCAACGCTGCTGGGTTTTTCACACTCAACAGTTTCCTGTCTGTATCAAGAATGGTCCACCACCAAAAGGACATCCAGCCAACTTGACACAACTGTGGGAAGCATTGGAGTTAACATGGGCCAGCATCACTGTGGAATGCTTTCCACACCTTGTAGAGTCCATGCCCTGACAAATTGAGGTTGTTCTGAGGGCAAAAGAGGGTCCCACCCAATATTAATGTGTTCCTAATGTTTTGTACACTCAGTGTATATGACATGGTGAAATGTCCCTCTTCCTATGAGAAGGCTGACGCACTGGTACATCTTTGTGTGCAAAGCAGTGCTTGGAGTATTTCCTACTTATCTGTGATCCGAACAAGGTCATCACAAACAGCTCCTACTATCTTTCACAGTACCTAAGGCCAGGATGAAATTGGAAAAATAAATGTTCCTATAATTCTCCTTTTGTCGAAATACTTTAAAACTGGAGGAGAGGATATCGCTTGCTGAGTTTAAAGCTCTGATAGAGGAAAATGACTCGTGATTGTTTTTAATGTATTGTGCTAAATGTACACACTGACTACTTCCTTGCCAGGTCCCCCTCAGAGGTTTCTAACCTCAAGGGTTTATTTTTCTGTTTAAATAAAAATGAAGCTCCTATTCATGCAACAACATCACAGTACAGACACCCTTACATTCTCACACAATGGAGGACGAAATGAGACACATATTTCAGAAGTGTCTGTGATTTTTCCATTTCAACGTTTTTATTGATGTCTCTGTTTCTCAATGGGCTTTTTCCCCGTGGCTGCAGACGTTTCTGGTGAGAAAGTCGACTACCCTGCAGAGGAAGGTGATCTCTCTGCGGATGCACCAGGACTCTGAGACACCCGTCAAAGATTTCCCTGTGAAGGAGTGTCAATACAGTAAGCACATGGCCTATCAATTCCTATCTATTAGGGATCTTTATCATTCAAATGTATCCTCCATAGACCTGTTTATTATAAGCTTCTCAACACACCATTTATTTTTCCTCTGATTATTTGAATATTCTAT
Source organism: Oncorhynchus masou masou (assembly GCF_036934945.1). NCBI lineage: Eukaryota > Metazoa > Chordata > Actinopteri > Salmoniformes > Salmonidae > Oncorhynchus > Oncorhynchus masou. Next base: position 55,492,520 of record NC_088235.1, read on the forward strand.
TTGAATCTATATCCCTTTTGCTCTAATTTCCCCTCGTGTTTTCCCCCCATTCTAAATCAACACCTGTGTTGACGTGCTGCTGTCACAGTACAGTATGTGGTGTTTCTCTACCTGGGCCTCAACATTATTCTCTTCTCTCTACTCAGAGGTCGATGCAGAGAGCACTGGGTGTTTCCCCAGGCCTATTTCCCAATACTTACCTAGTGAACGTATTTATGTGTTATGCAGTTAAGTCACGCAAAGATTCACTCCTTAAACCAGGCTTTATATTGCTGCCTCTCTTTTGATGTTCTTGGGTTGAATATAACAATCTGACTAAACTATTTGTTGGGTGTGTTGTCCCAGAAAATGGCTGACCAGTTATTTTGTATGGTTTCTTAATGTGATGTAGCCTGGTACGTGTTGCAGCTTGCTCTCCGATTCTATGTAAACGGTTGTACTAGGCGTAGACAAATGACTGGAAAACACACGCATCTCTCCTGCAAAAAGCCTCACTGAATAAGACAGCTAACTGGGCATTGTTTAGCCATGGAACAATAATGTTGGAGAGTAGTGACATTGTCCAAATGTATGCTGAAAAAAAATATAAACGCAACATGTAAAGTGGTGGTTTCATGAGCTGAAATGAAAAAAATCCCAGAAATTTTCCATACGCACAAAAAGCTTGTTTCTCTCACATTTTGTGAACACATTTGTTTATATTCCTGTTATTGAGCATTTTTTTCTTTGCCAAGATAATCCATCCACCTGACTGGTGTGGCATATCAAGAAGCTGATTAAAAGGCATGAGAGAGTGTGCAATTGGCCTGCTGACTGCAAGAATGTCCACCAGAGTTGTTGCCAGATAATTGATTGTTCATTTCTCTATCAAAAGCTGCCTCCAATGTTGTTTTAGATAATTTGGCAGTACATCCAACCGGCGGGATAGTCTTGTGACATCCATTGATTAAGGCATCATTTGTTTATTTCAATTGACCCATTTCCTTATATGAACTGTAACTCATTAAAAGCTTTGAAATTGTTTCATGTTGTGTTTATATTTTTGTTCAGTATAGATGCTGATCATAAGTTGGTTTATTTTTTTCCTGCTAACTTGAGTACTGTTTGATGCAGCAAGAGTCAAGTATCCAGGCTAGAAATGTTTAAATGTAGAGTACTTTTATGTAAATGTGGACATACTGTTTTCACATTACACAGCAGACTTTGACATCCTGTTGCTCTTCTCAAGCTCAGAATTCGTCCAAGTTAAGCATTAGCAATGGAGTTCAGTGTACAGATGGGGACTGCTCGCTGGCCTGCTGTCTGGATTTAACCCACTTCCCCAATTTCCCCTCTTAAATGTAAATACACATTCTCCCCCCCCCTTCCTCACTCTCTTTGCCTCTTTCTTTCCTTCCATCTCTCACTTCCTGCATACCCCAATCTCTATTAAAATATACATTTTTTTTTCTTTCTCTCTCTCCGTCCATCCCTTTTTTCCAGATCTGGGACACGTGTATGGGTTATTAAAGACTTGTATACAGTTGCCTTTGTGTGTCTGGCTCTTCATGCCTTGGCAAATGAACCAGCAAGGCACCAGATGTGTACCCTGTTGTCTTAGTAGAGTGCCCCAAACGTATGAGCAACAGTTTTTCTATTAAGTTGTCTCAGAAGACCACAATGAAAGGAAAAACATTGGGAAACAGTGATCAGTTAACTACTCGTGATAATGCAACTTGTGTGTGTATTAGAGGTCGACCGATTTATAATTTGTCAACGCCCATACCGATTATTGGGGGACCCAAAAAACCCGATACCGATTAATCGGCCGATTTATTTAAAAAAAAAAACAACAACATTTTTTACATGTATTTGTAATAATAAATTACAACTACTGAATGAACACTTATTTTAACTGAATATAATACATCAATAAAATCAAGTTAGCCTCAAATAAAATGAAACCTGTTCAATTTAGTTTAAATAATGCAAAAACAAAGTGTTGCAGAAGAAAGTAAGTGCAATATGTGCCATGTAAAAAAAACTAACGTTTAAGTTCCTTGCTCAGAACATGTGAAAGTTGGTGGTTCCTTTTAACAGGAGTCCTCAATATATCCCCAGGTAAGACGTTTTAGGTTGTAGTTATTATAGGACAATTTCTCTCTATACGATTTGTATTTCAAATACCTTTGACTGTTGGATGTTCTCATAGGCACTTTAGTATTGCCAGTGTAACAATATACAGTGGGGCAAAAAAGTATTTAATCAGCCACCAATTGTGCAAGTTCTTCCACTTAAAAAGATGAGAGATCCAGAAAATCACATTGTGGGATTTTTAATGAATTTATTTGCAAATTATGGTGGAAAATAAGTATTTGGTCAATAACAAAAGTTTATCTCAATACTTAGCCAAAAAAGGGTATATAACAATGACATAGGTCAAACGTTTTCTGTAAGTCTTCACAAGGTTTTCACACACTGTTGCTGGTAATTTGGCCCATTCCTCCATGCAGATCTCCTCTAGAACAGTGACATTTTGGGGATGTTGCTGGGCAACACGGACTTTCAACTCCCTCAAGATTTTCTATTGGGTTGAGATCTGGAGACTGGCTAGGCCACTCCAGGACCTTGAAATGCTTCTTACGAAGCCACTCCTTCGTTGCCCGGGTGGTGTGTTTTGGATCATTGTCATGCTGAAAGACCCAGCCACATTTCATCTTCAATGCCCTTGCTGATGGAAGGAGGTTTTCACTCAATCTCATGATACATGGCCCCATTCATTCTTTCCTTTACACGGATCAGTCGTCCTGGTCCCTTTGCAGAAAAACAGCCCAAAAGCATGATGTTTCCACCCCCCCATGCTTCACAGTAGGTATGGTGTTCTTTGGATGCAACTCAGCATTCTTTGTCCTCCAAACACGACGAGTTGAGTTTTTACCAAAAAGTTATATTTTGGTTTCATCTGACCATATGACATACTCCCAATCTTTTTCTGGATCATCCAAATGCTTTCTAGCAAACTTCAGACGGGCCTGGACATGTACTGGTTTAAGCAGGGGGACACGTCTTGCACTGCAGGATTTGAGTCCCTGGCGGCGTAGTGCGTTACTGATGGTAGGCTTTGTTACTTTGGTCCCAGCTCTCTGCAGGTCATTCACTAGGTCCCCCCCGTGTGGTTCTGGAATTTTGTCTTGTGATCATTTTGACCCCACGGGGTGAGATCTTGCGTGGAGCCCCAGACTGAGGGAGATTATCAGTGGTCTTGTAAGTCTTCCATTTCCTAATAATTGCTCCCACAGTTGATTTCTTCAAACCAAGCTGCTTACCTATTGCAGATTCAGTCTTCCCAGCCTGGTGCAGGTCTACAATTTTGTTTCTGGTGTCCTTTGAAAGCTCTTTGGTCTTGGCCATAGTGGAGTTTGGAGTGTGACTGTTTGAGGTTGTGGACAGGTGTCTTTTATACTGATAACAAGTTCAAACAGGTGCCATTAATACAGGTAACGAGTGGAGGACAGAGGAGCCTCTTAAAGAAGTTGTTACAGGTCTGTGAGAGCCAGAAATCTTGCTTGTTTGTAGGTGACCAAATACTTATTTTCCACCATAATTTGCAAATAAATTCATTAAAAATCCTACAATGTGATTTTCTGGATTTTTTTTCTTCTCATTTTGTCTGTCATAGTTGAAGTGTACCTATGATAAATTACAGGCCTCATCTTTTTAAGTGGGAGAACTTGTACATTTGTTGGCTGACTAAATAGTTTTTTGCCCCACTGTAGCTTCCGTCCCTCTCCCCGCCCCAACCTGGGCTCGAACCAGGAAGACAACAGCCACCCTCGAAACAGCATTACCCATCGCTCCAAAAAAGCTGCGGCCCTTGCAGAGCAAGGGGTACAATCACTCCAAGTCTCAGAGCGAGTGATGTTTGAAACACTATTAGAGGGCAGCCCGCTAACTAGCTATCCATTTCACATCGGTTACACCAACCTAATCTCGGGAGTTTATAAACAGTCATAAACAGCTCAATGCTTGAAGCACATCGATGAGCTGCTGGAAAAACACACGAAAGTGCTGTTTGAATGAATGCTTATGAGCCTGCTGGTGCCTACCATCGCTCAGACTGCTCTATCAAATCAGACTTAATTATAACATAATACACAAATACGAGCCTTAGGTCATTAATATGGTCGAATCCGGAAACTATCATCTCAAACAATACGTTTTATTCTTTCAGTGAAATACGGAACCATTCCTTATTTTATCTTAACGGGTGGCATCCATAAACCCATTCCACAATCTTGTCCCTGACATCCTTGGAGAGCTCTTTGGTCTTGGCCATGGTGGAGAGTTTAGAATCTGATTGATTGTTTCTGTGGACAGGTGTCTTTTATACAGGTAACAAGCTGAGATTAGGAGCCCTCCCTTTAAGAGTGTGCTCCTAATCTCAGCTCGTTACTTGTATAAAAGACACTTGGGAGCCAGATACCTTTCTGATTGAGAGGGGGTCAAATACTTATTTCCCTCATTAAAATGCTAATCAATTTATTACATTTTTGACATGCGTTTTTCTGGATTTTTTTTGTTCTGTCTCTCACTGTTCAAATAAACCTACCATTACAATTATAGACGGATAATTTCTTTGTCAGTGGGCAAACGTAAAAATCAGCAGGGGATCAAATACTTTTTTCTCTCACTGTATACTTCTGTGTATTGATTTTAAGAAGGGCATTGATTTTTATGGTTAGGGACAGTCGTGCAATGATTGCTTTTTTTCGCAAATGCGCTTTTGTGAAATCATCCCCGTTTGGTGAAGTTTGTTAGGAAGTAATAGACTTCAGAGTTCGCAACGAGCCAGGTTAGCAGGCAATATTAACAAAATATATACTTGTGTATTGATATTAAGAAAGGCATTGATGTTTATGGTTAGGTACACATTGGAGTAAGACCGTCCTTTTTCGCGAATACGCACCGTATCGATTTATATGCAACGCAGGACACACTAGATAACTACACATGGTTGATGATATTATTAGTTTATCTAGTGGTTATGATTGATTGTTTATTATAAGTTAAGTTTAATGCTAGCTAGCAACTTACCTTGGCGTCTTACTGCATTTGCGTAACAGGCAGTCTCCTCGTGGAGTGCAATGTAATCAGGTGGTTAGAGCATTGGACTAGTTAACTGAAAGGTTGCAAGATTGAATCCCCGAGCTGACAAGGTAAAAATCTGTCATTCTGCCCCTGAACAAGGCAGTTAACCCATCGTTCCTAGGCCGTCATTGAAAATAAGAATGTGTTCTTAACTGACTTGCCTAGTTAAATAAAGGTGTTAAAAAATATATATTTTTTTAATCTGCCAAATCGGTGTACAAAAATACAGAGTTCCGATTGTTATGAAAACTTGAAATCGGTCCTAATTAATTGGCTATTCCGATTAATCGGTCGACCTCTAGTGTGTATGGTATGTCACTGTAGTTCCCAAGTGAAAACATCACTCCTTCTCTCATCTAGGAATATTGCTGTTCTGATTTATGGAAATAGCCTATGGAAATGTCTCACGGTTAAATATACATTTCTCCACAGCATTCTCCTTGGAGAGATCAGGCCTCAGCTTTGCAGACCTGTTTCATCTTGTGGCTTTCTGCTGCATCAGCAGGTAACACACACACACACCCCAAAAAACTGTACCCTTTTCATTCCAGCTATAAATCACCTATTCCTTTTGAAGACAAACACATGGAGCCCAGAGGTTACTGAAAGAACCTGAATCAGTTGAAGTTCAGAGAACGGCATTTACTGGCCACCTCATCAGTTCGTTATGAGACAATTGCACTGTTTTCTTCAAACTATCATTATCAGTCTAGTCTGCACTATAGCAATTCCAATTACTAGTGTTGAGCAATTAAAAAAAACATGACAGACAGTTCAAGGACTTTAAATACATTCAGTTTGGTTTTTTTGTGAGCCCAACATGCTGTTTTTCTTCAGAGAAATCCAATTTATGAGAGAAATTTAGTCTAACTATATGGGACACTGGGCAAAAGGGAGTTGTAGTTTTCACTCAGTGGCGGGGTATTTATGGATGCCAAGAGAAGCCAGGCTTCCCCAAAAAATGTTACTTAGAAAAAACCTTACATTTGCAAGAAGCAGAATGGACAGTATCTCATCTGAGAAAGCATTCGAGTGAGCGAAACAGAGCCTCTCTGTCTCTATTTGTAGGCCATGTACAGTTGAAGTCGGAAGTTTACATACACTTAGGTTGGGGTCATTAACTTGTTTTTCAACCACTCCACAAATATCTTGTTCAACTATAGTTTTGGCAAGTCGGTTAGGACACCTACTTTGCATGCCACAAGTAATTTTTCCGACAATTGTTTACAGACAGATTATTTCACTTATAATTCACTGTATCACAATTCCAGTGGGTCAAAAGTTTACATACACTAAGTTGACTGTGCCTTTAAACAGCTTGGTAAATTCCAGAAAAGTATGTCATGGCTTTAGAAGCTTCTGATAGGCTAATTGACATCATTTGAGTCAATTGGAGGTGTACCTGTGGATGTATTTCAATGCATACCTTCAAACTCTCTGTCTCTTTGCTTGACATCATCGGAAAATCAAAAGAAATCAGCCAAGACATCAGAAAAAAATTGTAGACATCCACAAGTCCGGTTGAGGTACCAGGTTCATCTGTACAAACAATAGTACGCAAGTATAAACACCATGGGACCACGCAGCCATCATACCGCTCAGGAAGAAGATGCGCTCTGTCTCCTAGAGATTAATGTACTTTGGTGCAAACTGTGCAAATCAAACCTAGAACAACAGCAAAGGAACTTGTGAAGATGTTGGAGGAAACAGGTACAAAAGTATCTATATCCACAGTAAAACGAGTCCTATATCAACATAACCTGAAAGGCCGCTCAGCAAGGAAGAAGCCACTGCTCCAAAACCGCCATAAAAAAGCCAGACTACGGTTTGCAACTGCACATGGGGACAAAGATTTGTACTTTTTGGAGAAATGAAACAAAAATTGAACTGTTTGGTCATAATGACCATCGTTACGTTTGGAGGAAAAAGGGGAGGCTTGCAAGCCATAGAACACCCATCCCACCCGTGACAGCACGTTGGTGGCAGCATGATCTTGTGGCGGTGCTTTGCTGCAGGAGGGACTGGTGCACTTCACAAAATAGATGGCATCATGAGGCAAGGAAAATTATGTGGATATATTGAAGCAACATCTCAAGACATCAATCAGGGAATTAAACCTTGGTCGCAAATGGGGCTTCCAAATGGACAATGACCCCAAGCATACTTCCAAAGTTGTGTTAAAATTGCTCAAGGACAACAAAGTCCAGGTATTGGAGTTGCCATCACAATGCCTTGACCTCAATCCCTTAGAAAATTTGTGGGCAGAACTGAAAAAGCATGTGTGAGCAAGGAGACCTACACACCTGGCTCTATCAGGAGGAATGGGCCAAAATTCACCCAACTTGTTGTGGGAAGCGTGTGGAAGGCTACGCAAAACATTTACCTCAAGTTAAACAATTTAAAGGCAATGCTACCAAATACTAATTGAGTATATGTAAACTGCTGACCCACTGGGAATGTGATGAAAGAAATAAAAGCTGAAATAAATAATTCTCAACTATTATTCTGACATTTCACCATCTTAAAATAAAGTGGTGATCCTAACTGACCTAAGACAGGGAAGTTTTACTAGCATTAAATGTCAGGAATTGTGAAACTGAGTTTAAATGTATTTGGCTCAGGTGTATGTAAACTTGAATGCAAGGGCTGCCAGCGAGCATTCTCCCTTAATTTAAAAAAAAAAATAATAGCCAATCAGCGTTGCGCTAAACTGAGCGAGCTAAACTGTGAATGGTCCTAGCGCACCAAAAAAAGTGTCAAGGGAAGCCCGTTTGGATTTGTCGGCACTCCTATTGTGGCAACTTGTTTTTGTCCTCCAGTGGCTAGCTAGCTCAAATTTGGCTATTTCCTAAATTGTTATTGTCTCGGCCTTAGGCCTATATATCATGGCCACAAGGCATATGAACTAACAGGTTATAGCACAAACAATGTTTTTTTTTGGCTTGGCTTCCCCAGTGATTTACCCAAGCACCGCTACTGAATTAACGACAATGACCATCATCCATTGTGCCTGTTCTTTTCTGTGTCAGACAGAGATGGATACACTTTTATGCCTGCTTCGTTGTGTTAGATACGCACAGGCTGCATACGCCGCCGCATATGAGGAATGTACACAACACGAGACCGCACGTGAAAGTATGCCTTTTCTACTTTGAAATCTTGTTTAAAAAATATTGTAATACAGCTCTCAGCATACTTAGGCAGGCTAGCCTAGAATGACTGAAGACGGTACAATACAGAGATGTTAGATGGTTGTTTGGCTGGCCAACCTGGTCTCGGAGCATTTCATATTATTTTGTACATAATTCCGAGACACTGCATTTAGTATGATATGTATTCATTGGTGGCTGTCCATCAACCATTTTGTATTATATGTTACGAATTTGCAAAATGTACGATATGTCACGAATTACCAATATTTTGGACATGTTACGAATTTGCTAAACATATATGTTACGAATTCTAGCTAGGTTAACGTTAGCTAGGCTAGGGGTTAGGGTTCAATTTAGGAGTTAGGTTAATGGGTATTGGGAAGGGTTAGGGTTAGCTAATATGCTAAGTAGTTGCGAAAAAATGTCATTAGTTAAAGTTGCTAATTAGCGCAAATGCTAAAGTTATCCGTGATGAGATTCGAACTCGCAGATGCTAGATGCCCACCCATCCGCCCCGACCAACCACCCTACTAAGTAACTTTTGTATTATGTAACCATATCATACTAATTTCAGTGTACTAGATTTACGTTTCCTATGTAACTCTAGTCTATGAGACCAGGATGGGCCGGCTGGTTGCTAGTGTCTGAGCAGAGATGAGATGACTTTAAGGAATGAAAAATTATTGTAATGTACACAACTGAAATATTTTATTATTTCATAGCAATTGCACCTGACAGAGACAATGGAATATTTTCCATTTTGGCAATTGAATGTTCACTATTTGGGGCTTTTAATTTCAATTAAAAAGCTCTAACCATTTTACTTTAATTATTTCATAATGCATTTCATGTGTAATTTTTTTTATTTTGAAATCAATTTTTTTTTTTTTTACAGAACAGTCCTCAAAAAGCACTTATCGCTCAGCAGAACTGTTATTTTCTTATTTTTGTACATTTGGTTTATAAACAAGGGGTCACTTGATGTTATTCAAACTATGCTAATCTTGGATAAGACTTAGAGGTTGTGATTGATTGAAAACATGCAGAGATCATCCGTTCACCGACTCTGCATCTCACAAAGAGTGGTTGGAACCAAAAATCTCAAATTTGGACTCATCAAACCAAAGGCCAGATATCCACCGGTCTGTCTATTTGCTGTTGTTTCTTGGTCCAAGCAAGTGTCCTTTTATTAGTGGTTTATTAGCAATTTGACCCTGAAGGTCTGAACAGTTGATGTTGAGATGTCTGTTACTTGAATTCCGAAGCATTTATTTGGGATGCAATCTGAGGTGCAGTTAAATCTAATGAACTTATCCTCTACAGCAGAGGTAACTCTGGGTCTGCTTTTCCTGTGGCGGTCCTCATGAGAGCCAGTTTCATCATAGTGCTTGATGGTTTTTGCGACTGCACTTGAAGAAACTTTCAAAGTTCTTAATGTTCCTGATTGACTGACCTTGATGTCTTAAAGTAATGATTGACTTTTGTTTCTCTTTGTTTGTTTATTTGAGCTGTTCTTGCCATAATATGGACTTGGTCTTTTACCAAATAGGGCTCTCTTCTGTATACCACCCCACCTTGTCACAACACAACTGATTGGCTCAAACGCATTAAGAAGGAAAGAAATTCCACAAATTAACTTTTTTTAACAAGGCACACCTGTTAATTGAAATGCATTCCATGTGACTACCTCATGAAGCTGGTTGAGAGAATGCTAAGTGTGCAAAGCTGTCATCAAGGCACAGGGTGGCTACTTTGAAGAATCTCAAATATATTATATATATTTGGATTTGTTGAAAACTCTTTTTTGGTTACTACATTATTCCATATGTGTTATTTCACAGTTTTGATGATCTCACAATGTATAAAATAGTAAAAACCCTTAAATGAGTAAGTGCATCCATACTTTTGACTGGTTGTGTGTATAGATAGAAAGAGTGAATTAATCCCTGTCCCATCTCTCAATCATCACACATCATATTGGCTCTGTCTGCCTCTCTCTTAGGGATGTCTTGCCATTCACGCTAAAGCTTCCTGAAGCCATCTCTGCAGCCAGGACGCCAACAGACTTGGAGGTGGCCAAGCTAGGAGCAGGTGAATGTCCACTAGACTGATACTGTACATTTGTATTGATTTTAATACATATCTGAAGCTTCTCTGAGCCCCAGATCAGTGGCTGCTAGGCACATGATGAGGGGAGTATTGGGGCCCTGGAACCACGAGTAGGCCTCACTGGGGTCTTAGACCTCTAACTCAGTCACTGTACAATGTGATCTCTCTGTGCCAAAGCTGTAATGTTGCACTGCCTCTGAAAGAGCTAATGTATAAGGCCTATACTAGCCTCGGTGACGCACTGATTTGATAACATACTTCCTTTGGTGTGGTTTCAAGTGATCTTCACACACAACAGGCCCACTGTGTAGCTTTTCCCTCTGATTAACGTGAGGAGACTGATTTGAGACTTAAACAATGCTTGGGTTTGTGTGTGTGTTGAAGTAGATGCACGTCACTGAAGGTTCACATGGATTTTAATGATGTTCATATAGGTGACCATGCTCTATGAGCCGTGTGTAGGTAGGCTATGTCGCGTCACTGAAATATGGCTTTGGACATAACAAAAGACACGAGTTCTGACATCTAGATCGGTACCCATGACGTGGGTCTGATTTCAATACAGTTAGACACAGCCCATCTATGCTTCAGAGAAAGTAGACTTTCTTTCATTCTGTCTATTCAACCATGGTTAACAGACCAGCAGAAGTTGAGCTTGATTGAAAAAGAAGTGCACATTTGCTAGACATACTAGCAGATGCTTGATAAATAAGTTTTTCAAGCAGTGAACCATAAGCAGACATTTCTCTTTACCATGAGGCTGATCTTTGGTAGTATTTATTCACTCTGTCATCATCTGCCTGTATTTCAGGTTTCACTCGCCTCCATATTCCTCAGCTCAATCTAGATTTTCCCAGCTGACAGTTTTTTTAGACCAGAACGTTTCCCCGTTAGGCCACACCCTCCCAGTGCCTCAGGTGTGTAACCTGCGAGACAGGATTTTAGTTGCAACAAGTTCACCCCTTGCAGACAACAGTTATCATTAACACTTTGGGGATAAATGTGTTATTTTCATCCAAGACAAGTGATTTTCTACATTATTTTATGTTCAGAACAGGGGCATTGGGATTTGATCTTAACGGAGAACTGCGCTTCCTGATTTGGCGTTGTTTTTTCATCAATGCTCATTAAGAAATGCAAGCGGCCATGAATGAAGGCAAACGAGTTGTCTTCGGGTGTGGTTTCATGTGGGTGTTTTTTGGGGGGTTGTTTATTTGCCATTCAATCACAACAAATGAGATAAAATCACTCATGACTGCAAAGCCAGGCATGACTCCAACACCATCATTAAGTTTCTGATGACACAACACTGGTAGGCCTGATCACTGACAACTATGAGACAGCCTATAGGGAGGAGGTCAGAGACCTGACTGTGTGGTGCAAGGACGACAACCTCTCCCTTAATGTGATCAAGACAAAGGAGGTGATTATGGACGACAGGAAAAGGAGGACAGAGTACGCCCCCATTCTCATGGACGGGCTGTAGTGGAGCAGGTTGAGAGCTTCAAGTTCATTGGCATCTACATTACCAACAAACTAACATGGTCCAAGCACACCAAGACAGCTGTGAACAGGGCACGACAAAACCTATTCTCCCTCAGGAGACTGAAAAGATTTGGCATGGCTCCTCAGAACCTCAAGGTTTTACGGCTACACCATCGAGAACATCCTGATGGGTTGCAATCACTGCCTGGTATGGCAACTGCTCGGCCTCTGACCGCAAGGTACTTCAGAGGGTAGTGTGTGTGGCCCAGTACATAACCAGGCCAAGCTTCCTGCAATCCCGGACCTCTATACCAGGCGGTGATAGAGGAAAGACTCCAGCCACCCTAGTCATAGACTGTTCTCTCTGCCACTGGACAGCAAGTGGTACCGGAACACCAAGTCTAGGTCCAAGAGGCTTCTCAACAGCTTCTACCCCCAAGCCATAAGATTCCTGAACAGCCTATCTAATGTTAGCTAGTGAATATTTCTGTCAAATCACAGTTATAACAAGATGGCAAGAACCTGTGTTTCATGAGACACTTGTTCTACAACACCTTGCAACTCGCTAGCATTATCCAATAATGTAGCTAGCTAGCTAGTCTAAACAACTCGCTGTCATCAACAACACCAGGCACAATCTCCACGTTTGAACGTGTATCTAGAGTTTGATGTAATCCAGATCCTGGCCATATGATTGAACAACTTTACGGAAGCCTATTTTCACTAGAGTAACTGTTTTCTGATCAATATGTGCATTGCATCTGAAGCTACTGCCAAAGACACACAATTGTCTGGTGAATTCGTTTTGCATAGCCAGATTTGCCAGGTAGGTGGGTTTGCTCCTTTAAAACCATACCACACCAGTCTTTTCCCAGAAAACATGGTTCCACCACGTGTTAATAGGCAAAAGGGGGCATGAATTGTTGATATAATTGTAATCTAAAACAACCCCCTTAAATCATGACGCATTCACTTGCCAAACTCAATTTTGGATGTGCCTTTGACCAAAATTATCTATTTTGACACATTGTTTCTGACTCATATCGGTGCCACAAGCTGTTTACAACCAGAGAAATCGGTTCTAAGGCGTAGTTGTCCTTTAAGGCCAGAGGAAAGAGAGCCCTTTACTGGCTCTCCAAAACCACCTCTCGTCTCCCATCCATCCCTGCTTAACTTCAGATCCAAGCCAGCAGCGGGATGCATGGTGCTATGCTGCTGACACTTCTTTATCAATAATAACATTTTCCAGAAAACAAGAAATATCAGATTAAATGCCACTGTGCTATTGTTAAGGCACAAAAATGGACTGTAAAGGTAACTGATTAAGAAAATTGAAGAGCTGCTTAATGAAAGAATAACGAAAATCATTCAAGCGAAAGAAGTCTGGAGGAGTTGGGTAGGAACAACTTTGGTTGAGAGCTGGCGCGCGAGTGAGGGGGTGACTGGGGGAGGAGAGAATGCGCTGTTGACAGCCCGCCCCCACGCACTTATTAGCATGTGTGAGTCATAACACAATCCGTGTGTGTGTGAGACACGACAGCAAGGCTGGACAGATGTTGCAGTGTGCTCTAAAGTTGTCATACTACTAAAACTACGGTCAACTAATATCAGAGCTGGTCTTTGTCTTCTGTGAGTACAGTAAGTCAATGTTTGCTCTATCTTACATTGTGATGTGACTTTGGCTGTGTCTGGTACGGCTGTGTGTATTTTATTGTTCTATAGAGTGAGTTTTCTCTGTCTAGTACAGCACTGTTGTGTGAGCTCTTCAGTTGGACGTGTCTCGTGTAGCAGTAGGTTTAGTTCTGTCATAGAGTATCATTGTTTGGTATATGGCTTTGGTTGCGAAGTTGGTGGCTGTGTACAGTCGTGTCCAGCGCTGTTCTTCGTTAGTCCTTTATGGTTAACGTTCTATCGTACTGATTGGACCGTTACTGTGTTGACATTATGCAGGTATGTTTGTATTTATTTGCAACATGTATTAATATGTGACGTAGGTAATAGGCATTGATAACGTGGTATGATAGCAGTAATTCATTGACTCGATGATGTAACGATGTGTATTGGCATTGTTGTGCCTACTTTTTCAGTAACTTGGCTGTATCAGTGTTATTATCAGGCTATTGTAGCCTCCGTTTTTAAAATGGATAGTTCCGGATTTATCTACTTCTCCAGAGTCCGATTAACTTCTCGATACCATTTGTATGTATCTGCTCCAGTGGCGATTTTAGCATGTAAATTATTAGGGTGAGGCACATGGGCGAAAACAGTTTACTACACAACATACACTTAGTATTAGTTTTAGTTACAGTATACATATCTACCTGGCATATTACATAATTTATGCAGCAGCATACAGTATATTTAGGACTCAGAGGAGGTCATTCGTGTGCAAATGTTGTCATCAACCTTTTGTCACCAAAATCTGGCGTTTTCTGGATTTATGGTGCTTTCAAGACAACTGGGAACCCGGGAAAAATAACGAGGTCGAATCATAACATCAGTGATCTTCAGGTCGTGGCTCTGGGAAGAGGCCCGAGATACGATTTACAAATCCGAGTTGGATGACCATTCAAAACAACGTATTTTCCCAGTCAGAGCTAATTTTTTTCCAGAGTTTCCAGTTGTCTTGATTTTCACAGAAGTCAGATTTCCGAGTTTCCAGTTGTCTTGAACGCGGCAGAAGTCATGCTGGATTGACAGTATGGCCAATGTTGAATGTTTATCATTTTAAACTTGGAAAAGAGACCCTTAAACCCAGATTTGGACCAAACATACCCACTCCACTGAATAGCATTTGCAATGCTTTCAGTTAGCCACTGATTCCTTCCAAACCACTCATTGTTGGATTTGGAATTTCCAACTTGTTGTGTAATGTTTATGTCCAATGGATTTTGCGGTGTAGGGTGACAGAACACTGAGCCAATCACGGCGCAACTAGAGAACATTACCAGCCCCTACACTCCGTATCTTCTGCTGGCTGCACCATCACATAAAGCACTTGAGCTAGGCTGAAACGCCTGCATTTTGGAGCTACCTCAAGAAAGCAAGAAAGAGACCATGTTTTTAAGTGATTTTTATTTTTAATCTGCTTGGTTTTCAAGCAGATATGTGACGTAAATGCCAAAATAACATAATAAATCATGTTTTTTTTGTTGCCCGTTTTTCATGTTAATTTGGCATTAATATGTGTCATCAGTTTGTAAAAAATAATAAATAATAGAGTTAATAAAGCCTCATACAAACATGGTCTCTTTCATACTGGAGCAGATCAGTTGCGAGCCCCACCTGCCTTGAATGACAGGTCGCCACTGATCTGCTCCAGCATGAAGGAAGTTATTGGTAGTTTCCCGAGCCAATGCTGGCTGTTCCTGTAGACTTCGTCATTGTGCTAAAGCATGTTAGCAACTTCCTTCAAACTGAACACAGAGACATAAAAATGGTATCCACAAATTCATCTGATACTGGGGAAGTATATAAAGGGAGTCATTGACAAAATCCCGAACTCTCCCTTAAACGTGTTTTATATTATATTACAGTATCATGTTACCCTTCTGTTTTGCTGTTGTGTAATATCAGGCTGATTCTGGCAGTGTTTGACCGGTAATGTTATTGTGAGTTAGGGCAACATAGAAATAATATTGGCATGATGTTAATGTAATGTTAGTGTTATGTTACAGTAATGTTGTTGTTGTAGTGTCTGAACCTCTCTCTCTCTCCTGCAGGGTTCTGGGACTCTGAGCGTTGCCGCAGGAGGAGTTCTCTCTCCTCGTTGTCCAGGACAACCACCCACGACAGATCACCGAGCCTGAGGCAGAGATCCGTTTACACTCCCCTGGTCACCCGCACCCCGTCCCAGCTGGAATGTTCCCAGTCCAACGGGGCTCTCTGCTTCATCAACCCCCTCTTCCTAAAGGTTCACCATCCAGAGGGTGGCAACCACACCTTTCCCTCCTACACCATCCACAACAACAACAACCCCCAGCACCTAAACAATAGCAGTACAACTACCGCTACAACTGTACAAGTACAACAGCACTGTACCAGCAACCCAGAGCAACTTAAAGACAGCCCTCAACCCCATAGCGACAGCCCTCAGAGTGATAGCCCTGACAATAGCACCCAGCATCATAACAGCTGTGGCAGCGTGAGCCGGGCTAACAGAGTTTCCCTCCCACCACCTCCTCGCCCCCCACCTCCCTGCTGTGCCCCCCGTCGCCCTGCCTCACCTCAACGCCAGCGCAGCATGCCTGAGAAGATATCCTGGATCAATCCCCCCAAAGAGAAGGAGAGGTTGGGAGAGAGGGAGAAGGGCAGTAGCTTTCTCTCCCGCCTGGGCTCCACTCTCAGCATCAGCCCTTCCTCATCTTTCCTCTCCTCCTCACCTCCCAAGAAGCGCAGCATCAGTGCCCCCATCTCTATCCCCCTGTCCCTCTCCTCCCCAAGTGACGTCGACTGCCGTCTTGTTCTCGATGACCAGACTATTGAGAACGCCATATCTCTCAGTCTGGCTAAGCGGGCACTGAGAAACGCCACCACCCCCGATGAAAACACAGAGGGAAACAGTCCGTCCACTCAAGACCAAGCCCTCTCCTGCCGAGAGGAAGGAGGCGGAAGAGGAAGAGGCGGAAGAGAAGAGGACTGCATCCAGCGCCTGAGCGACATGAGTATTTCCACCGACTCCACTGACTCAGTAGACTTCTCCCAGGGCTTCTACCCCCCAATCGCTGAACCCAGCCCACCCACCACCAATAACCTGGTGCTGCCCCTCACCCACCCCTACAGCAGCATGGAGGAAGACGATGATGAAGACGAAGCAGACTTTGGCGTGAGTGTGGAGAACGACCAAGACCAGGACCTGACCATCACCCCTCCCGGGCTGCGCACCAAACGACGAGCCAGTGTCGGAGCCATGGTCATCCAGAAGGCCCTCAGGGGCCACTTCCGTAAGATGAGTGGGGTGTTCAGCTCTCTCCTAACCCCTGAGAAACGGGCCATACGGAGAGTCCTGGAGCTGTCCAGGGATAAGGGCTCGTACTTTGGATGCCTAGTGCAGGACTACTTGAGCTTCTTGCAGGAGGGAGGGGGCTGCCAGGCCTGGCAGTGCCACGCCTCAGGGCTGGAGCTGCTGCAGACGCTACGCCAGTTCATCACCCAGATGAAGAGCTACCTGCGGCAGAGCTCTGAGCTGGAGCCCCCCATCGAGTCACTCATCCCAGAGGACCAAATTGGTGAGTGGGGAGGGGGAGGGGGGGTGCAAATATGTGCGTTTTTACTGTTTTCCAACATTTCTGCAACTATTGGACATCAGATGCTGATTAACCGTTGCTAATTTGCTCGACATCACACTAAAAATGTACATTGAACTTCAGCTGTTCCATTGCCATCTTTGAAATGGGTAATTAGTTGACATTGAGACACCCAAACAGCTAAAGAAAATATATATTTTTAACTATCACATCTGGAAATATACGAACTGGGCTAGACAGTGTATGCCTATAGACAGTGCGAGAGCAGCTCAGTGCGCAAGTCTGTACGCATGTGTGTGAGAGCTGGCCATTGTGGTTAGGATTATATATTTAATCTCGGGTTGAGATGAGTCCTGTGTCAAATGTACTTGTTCTCAACATGCCTACCTGGTTAAATAAAGGTGAAATAAAAATACACCATTACACAAAAAGCAAAACACAATCATAGAAAAAAACATTCTTCACTAAAACGGTCCTCAGTCTTTTGAATTGCCCTATAGGCATCAATTCATCTCATTTTAGAGAGCCTTGGACATGATTCCACAAGTAAGTTGCAAAAAAAAACTAAAAGCAGATTTACTTAACACTGTGGAGATAGAAGGGATCTCTAGGGTTGGCCATCCCTGAGAGCGGGTCTGGTATCTTGTCTGTAAGCAACAATGAAGTAAGATCTGTCAGAAGTTCATGCAGAAGGGCTGTATTTTTTTTTTATTTTTATTTTATTTCACCTTTATTTAACCAGGTAGGCTAGTTGAGAACAAGTTCTCATTTGCAACTGCGACCTGGCCAAGATAAAGCTTAGCAGTGTGAACAGACAACACAGAGTTACACATGGAGTAAACAATTAACAAGTCTAAACTATAAACAAACAGAGTGCAATGCATCGATCTACAAGACTTCAAAGAGGGCCAGCCTACTTTTTGATACATAAAGTAGTGATGTGAACCGATTACAGTTCTCTATGACACTGACATGTCAAACACCTGCCTTGGGGAGGGGCTTAAAGATATGTGTGGGCATTATTGGGGTTGGAAACTGGCCCGAATTGTAAACAGTGAAAACAAAGCCTGTTTCCGCTAGAGGATAATTCTGTGAACTAGCTAACATGAACTAGCCTGTTCCCACTGGTCCTTTTGACAGAATTGGCAGGTGAAGAAGACAAAATAGCATGGAATTGTGAAGCGGTAACACACATGGGAGGCATCTTTTGATCCTTACATTACCATTCTCCTGTTTGCTGTGTGTCAGGAACAACCATCAAAGAGATCTCTCTTTAAGACAAAGACAGTAAAATCATTCTGGTTTCTTAAATCTTCTTGATCGACAACTAATCCCAAGAATTTCATAGGCTACTTCACAATTACTTTTTCTGCAGTGTTTGGTATCGGAATTGTTTCGCAATGGTTTCGTAGTTGCAGAAAGTGTTTTCAGTTTAGCTGAATGAATTGTCTCTGCAGATCTGCTTCAGTCTCTCCCATGTGACCATTACTTCTCTCGCTTCTTTCTGTCCCTCTCTTCATCTCTCCCACTCCTCCAATCACAGATAAAACCTTTATTGCGTGCCCCTAAATAGCTCTCCCTCTTTTCTCTCCCTCTTTCTTTTTGTGTTCAACACTCGCATGTGTCTCTGGGTGTGTGAGGAAAGAGCATGGAGCGCGGAGGAGGGGAGGAGAATGGGGACCCTTGTCTCTTAAACCCACACGGCAGGTTTTTTTCCCTTCTATTGCTTTAATTTCTATGCTCAGTGCCAAGTTGCGCAATATAATGTTCTGAAGCTCTGTTTGTGAGAAGTTTGCGGAAGGGAGACAATATATTGCCCAATTCCAGATGGAATGTTTGCGCTGCATGTGTGCGCCCGTGTGTGTTTGCTGCTCTGTGACACACATTGAGCTATAAGCCACTACTGTGGTGGCACGATTAGTGTTGGATGTGTGAATGGATTCACTTCTCCTCTCCAGCTCTGTCTGCCTGTTTGTCTGCTTGCCTGTACATAACCGTACATAACTCCGGTCCACGCGGAAGCTCTGCAGAGAGGATGTTCTGAGTGAGATTAGGGGCGAGGGAGGATGTTTATTGGAAGTGGAAGGGCCCTCTCAGATAGTACAAACTGCATGTTTCTGTGGTTGGAAAGTAGCCTAACTATAAATAAGTGTGTGACCTTGGCTTACGCTAACTCATTCCTAAGTGGGCTTGCGCCTCTGTCGATCTGTCCCTCTGTCACACCATACAACTCATCACTTACTTACTGTAGGTGTAACCGGTGTGAGATGGCTAGCTAGTTAGCGGTGCACGCTAGTAGCATTTCAATTGGTGATGTCACGCGCTCTGAGACCTTGAAGTAGTTGTTTCCATTGCTTCGGACATATTTTGTGGAGCAATAGGTAATTATGCTTAAGAGGGTGTCTTGTCGATGTGTGCAGAGGGTCTCTGGTTCAAGCCCAGGTTGGGGCGAGGAGAGAGATGGAAGCAATACTGTTTACACACATTGACCTCCAACTTCTTTACAGACTAGTGATGGGGGAAAAATCTAACATAGTCATATCGGGATATTATTTTTTGACAATATATTGTATACTTTTGACTATCACAATATTATTTTTTACACCAGTTGGCTGTTCCAAAACTCCAGTATTTTCCTTCATACCTTGTTCTCCATCTTCTTTTTTAAATAGGGAGCAGATTCATTTTCAGCACTTTTTTTGGACTGATCAAACTTGTTTTCTCATGGCTCTCTCTTGTCCCTCTGCAGCAGACATGTGGTGAGCAATATGTTTGGAACCTTCGAAATCACAGTATCGAATCGCAATCCATATAATTTCGGCACCTAACTATCGTGATAATATTGTGATGTCCCTGGCAATTCCCAGCCCTACTAATGCCCACACACACTCCCAACATCTACACGTCTAACATGTCTATAGCCTATAAGCCATACAGTTAGGCCGGTGTAACCACTGCATTAGTAGGCCTACACTACAGGATTACATGCGACCACTCCATGGTTACATGTTATTACACTCCACAGTGCTAATGACCAGAGTTATGAGCAGTACCAGTACAGTAACTGGAGACAGTGTTTAAAGACCAAGTCCAGCTAAAGTGGAAAAACATGCATGCAAAAACAAAGGCCACTGGGGATTTTGCTTGCGTGTGTGTGTGTATACATATGTGCTCCCACTGGGAAACTCATGCGCTGAGCCCAACTGCAGGCCTGCGGTCTTGAAATGCTAGCACTGCATTCCAGGGCTTTTAACCACTTTAACAGAACTATAGGGTGCCAGACGTGCTCTACATCTGCATTGAAAAGACAGGGAAGCGACAGAGATGGAGAGAGGCTGACTTCATTAATGATGACCGGGTGATATCCAAGTTAACATATGTGCTTTGAAGTCTGATTGCCAGTGACGTGTCAAGTCTGGTTTAATCTGTTGGGTAGTTTCCTGCTTACTGGAAAATATCAGTCTATTCTTAAACAAAACGTTTGATAATGATACAGTGATGTTACACCTACAAGGAAATCTGTTGCTGATCTTGACTTATGGAACAAGGAAGGACTCGTTGATACGCACATTCTGAGACTGTGTCGTAACTTTTGAGAAGTTTAGAAAACAAATGCTTGGGACGAGAGACTCGCCTTTGACAATCTGGCAGACGGGATAGGAAAGAAAGAAAAGTGGGTGTTGAGTGAGTCGAGAATTGGGGAACGAGTTGAACATTCAGTGTTGGAGGAAGCTGTGGCTCAGTCTGCAGATGTCTTCAGTATAATCTGCTGAGTTTGCCCCCATTCAACTGCACAGTCAGTACGATCTCTCTCTGTGGGGCTTATTCAGCTCTGTGGTTTGGATTCCCTGTCTGCATTTATCCTGTGTATATTATGATATCATGGCTCCTATTAGCCAGTCTCTTTGAGTAAGCTTGTAAAAGCTGAGGTCTACGTAATGTCTTGATGACATGATATGGACTGAATCCCACTCCTACTGCTACCAGGCATCAAGTAAGACTTCTGCAATTCGTTAATAATACAGATGGATGGTGCCATTTCAGTATTTGCTGTCAAAATAAGTATCTTTCTCCCACTCTCCTCCATACAGACTATGTCCTAGAAAAAGCCATGCATAAGATAGTCCTGAAGCCCCTGAAAGGTGTGGTGGGGGTGGCCCTCCAGGAGTTCCAGGTCCGCAGCGGGGCATGGCAGAAGCTCAAGGAGAACCTCTCATTGGCCAAGGCCCGGCAGCCTCATGAGATGGGCGTGGCCAACGCCTTCCCTCCGGATCCAGTTAATATAGAGAAAATCCGGCACAAGTTCCACACCATGTGTAAACTCTATTCACCTGAGAAGAAGGTGACCATGCTGCTGCGCGTATGTAAACTCATCTATACCATCATGGAGCACAAGTCAGGTACGTAGTAACACATGTATGCAACTCAATATTAGGAAGGTGTTCCTAATGTTTGAAATCTCAGTGTAGATGCACCGACTCTCAACTCAAATTTTATTGGTCGCATACACAGGTTTAGCAGATGTTATTCCGGGTGTAGAAAAATGCTTGTGTTCCTAGCTCCAACAGTGCAGTAGTGTAAAATAATGGATTTAAGAAATATTAGGATGAGCAATGTCGGAGTCTGGAGTATAAATGTTTGTGTGTGATATAGAGACATTATTGACAATATTAGAATATTTATTATATCCAATCTGTAGAATACGTAGAATAGAATTGTGTGTGTATATATATATATATATATATATATATATATATATATATATACACACAGCAATAGTTGAATAGGATGGCATTGACTAGAATACAGTATGATGATATGGAATAAGTAAAACAGTATGTAAACACTATTAAAGTGAACAATGATTCCATGTCTATGTACATAAAGTAGCAGCCTCTAAGGTACGGGGTTAAGTTATCAGGTGGCAAGTGACTAAGTTCAGGGCAGGGTGCTGGGTAGAGGCCGGCTCGTGATGGCTATTTAAGTCTGATGGCCTTGATATGGAAGCTGTTCTGTCTCTCGGTCCCAGCTTTGATTCACCTGTAAGACCTCGGCTTCTTGATGACAGCTAATACCAATGCTGTGTGTGTCTCAGGTTGTCTGTATGGGGCAGATGACTTCCTGCCCATGCTGACCTATGTGTTGGCCCAGTGTGACATGCCTCAACTAGACAACGAGATCCTCTACATGATGGAGGTTTTGGATCCTTCTCTGCTGCATGGAGAAGGTACAGCACACATCTGCTTTACATGTATTTCCTTCCTTCCTAAACTTTACCTTTCATTTTATTGTAAATTGTAATGTTCAAATAAACAAAATATTGATTGTCATTGACTGCTGTTGTAGCAGTGTCAGGCTGCAGAGATGTTTGACCCTCCTCTCTCCTGTTTTGTTCCAGGTGGATACTACCTGACCAGTGCATATGGAGCCATGTCCCTCATTAGGAACTTCCAAGAGGAGCAAGCAGCTCGTGTACTCAGCTCTGAAACACGCAACACACTCCGCCAGTGGCACTGTCGCCGCACCACCCAGCGCAGTGCGCCCTCCGTCAATGACTTCCAGGTAATACACACACACACACTGGATGCTTAACTCTAAGTCCCTGAATAAATGCATCTGCTAAACAACCGTATTTTTACATTTTTTTCTCAGAACTACCTGCGGGTAGCGCTCCAGGACAGCGGTTGCACTGCCAAAACTCTGCAGGTGCAACCCTATGCCACGACTGAGGAAATCTGCCAGATCTGCGCCTACAAGTTTAAAGTTCCCGACCCTGAGAATTACGCCCTAATCCTGCTCACTGAGGGCTCATGCCAGCAGCTAGCCCCCGACACACACCCCCAGAAGATCAAAGCTGAGCTCCACAGTCAACCCCAGGCCGCACCTTTTCACTTCGTCTTCTGTCGGGTGGCTAACCTCAATGACCTGGCCGCGACCTCGTTTGAACCCCAGTCCAACCTCAATGACATCACACTTACCAAAGAATCTGAGCCCAACCTTAATGGTGTGGCCTTGGCCCCTTCTGACCCCCAGCCCAACCTCAACCTGGGTCTCAGTCCCAGTCTCAGCCTCAGTCTACCCCCCAACCAGCACAATGGTAACTCCATATCCATCTGAGACTACAGGGCTGGAGAGTTGAAACTCTTATCTGGACTACCATCACTCTTACTGTACCCCAACAAAACCTGGCTGAACTGTGTTTAACTGGTCTGAGCTAGGCTGAACTGGGCCTAACTGGGTTAAGCTGCGTCATGCTGAGCTTAGCCCCAAAACACTTCCCCTTTTGGTGATTCTTCTGTCTTGCAGGGAATCCTCACTGTAAAGCTTTGTCTGAGTACAAGAGGAAAGGAGAGGAAGAGGGAAGGAAATGCGACAGATGGGGTTATTTTGCAGCTCTATTTGTGAACTTTTGGGACATGGCACACGAGGAGCACACGTGAGGGCAAACGCAACTCTCATAAAAGATGGATAAAGGTTTTGAAACAGTCTTGTTACAGACAGCCAGACAGTTCAATTCCAAAAGTGTCAAAGTGCAGATTCAGGGTCAGTTTTTGGTTTGTCACTCCCACTGGTGAAGCATAGGATTAAGTAAAGGGAAAGCTGATCTCAGATCGGTGGATAGGGTTCACTTTTATCTGCTTTGGTTCCCATCTGGTGATGTACTCGTTCAGTCCATTAACTTTTTCTTCAGACCGAAAATGTTCCTTTTCAGGCAGAAAAGAGCCTCCAAGTCTTTACAGAAAATATACAGCAATTATTTTATCTGGGTGATACTTCTATAATGAATTATTTGTTGCAGTTGCTGGTAAACTGCATTGTGTTTATAGAATTTTTATGTTATGAATTTTTATGTTATAGCATTGCTTTTCTTTGTTAAAGTAAAATGTTAGGAGCAGGCATGTCTGCCAGTGATGAAATTATGAACTTAATGTTTTTATGATTATCCAGGAGATATGATACTGTACTTCCCTCATAGCTAATACTTAGTTAATCGAGGTCATCCCTCCCGTAATAATTGGTGTGATCATAAGATATGTGATTGACTGGCTTGGTCTACGGTACAAGCGTCAAATCGTCGACAAGGTCATGAAATATTGTACTACTGACAAATATTAAAAGTAGGCCTAAGTTGCCTTGTGAAATTTAGTGTGTTGATTCTCAAACTGGTCTGAGATTCTGCACGCACACACAAACGTGTGTGTGTGTGTGTGTGTTTTGACTCTTGACTGGTAAGATTTTTAACGTTGAGTATGAGAGGGTGCAGATTTAAAAGATGGAAAGAGAAGGGAAAGGAGTAAGAAGAGAAGTAGAACTGAATCATTAATTAAATTGTCTCTGTTCTTTAACTTAACACAGATAATGTTAACAAATTGTATTCTATTGTATCAGTTCTTTAATGTTTACATTATGAAATGTAAACATGGGCATTGCTGGAGAGATGACCAAAAAGTGAAATGGGGAAATGTGCTTGAGAGAAGGTTGAGTAGCCAGAGCATGGTTGTTAAGCAGTAGCATTATTGTTAGAAAAACTATGTAGCTTATGTTAGTTCAAATATATTAAACAATTTGGACTTTTTATAATAGATGTGTACTGTAATACAATTGCTACTCTAACAAGATATTTTAAATTATACAAATGTTAGTATTTATATGTATCGGTGCTGGGATTTTTCACATATGGCTTTTTTCCCATGTCTGTCGTATTGCAGTTGTCCCAGATCAACAAGACATGTCCTTATGTTCCAATGCTGTCTGCATCATTGAATTATATTATTTTGCACTCAATACATTGGTCATGACTAATTACCATCGGTCCATTGTGTGTGTGAACAGTACACGCCCACACAGTGGAAACAGTCTTTGTGTGAACTGTCATTTCTACTCTACTATTTTGAAGTAGTTAACTGGATGGGACTTAATTATGTGTGTGTGTATATACACACACACACACACACACACACACACACAGTGGGGAGAACAAGTATTTGATACACTGCCGATTTTGCAGGTTTTCCTACTTACAAAGCATGTAGAGGTCTGTAATTTGTATCATAGGTACACTTCAACTGTGAGACGGAATCTAAAACAAAAATCCAGAAAATCACATTGTATGATTTTTAAGTAATTAATTAGCATTTTATTGCATGACATAAGTATTTGATCACCTACCAACCAGTAAGAATTCTGGCTCTCACAGACCTGTTAGTTTTTGTTTAAGAAGCCCTCCTGGTCTCCACTCATTACCTGTATTACCTGCACCTGTTTGAACTTGTTACTTGTATAAAAGACACCTGTCCACACACTCAATCAAACAGACTCCAACCTCTCTACAATGGCCAAGACCAGAGAGCTGTGTAAGGACATCAGGGATAAAATTGTAGACCTGCACATGGCTGGGATGGGCTACAGGACAATAGGCAGGCAGCTTTGTGAGAAGGCAACAACTGTTGGCGCAATTATTAGAAAATGGAAGAAGTTCAAGATGAACGTCAATGACCCTCGGTCTGGGGCTCCATGCAAGATCTCACCTCGTGGGGCATCGATGATCATGAGGAAGGTGAGGGATCAGCCCAGAACTACACGGCAGAACCTGGTCAATGACCTGAAGAGAGCTGGGACCACAGTCTCAAAGAAAACCATTAGTAACACACTACGCCGTCATGGATTAAAATCCTGCAGTGCACGCAAGGCCCCCCTGCTCAAGCCAGCGCATGTCCAGGCCCGTCTGAAGTTTGCCAATGACCATCGGGATGATCCAGAGAAGGAATGGAAGAAGGTCATGTGGTCTGATGAGACAAAAATAGAGCTTTTTGGTCTAAACTTCACTCGCCGTGTTTGGAGGAAGAAGGATGAGTACAACCCCAAGATCACCATCCCAACCGTGAAGCATGGAGGTGGAAACATCATTCTTTGAGGATGCTTTTCTGCAAAGGGGACAGGACAACTGCACCCTATTGAGGGGAGGATGGATGGGGCCATGTATCGCGAGATCTTGGCCAACAACCTCCTTCCCTCAGTAATAGCATTAAAGATGGGTCGTGGCTGGGTCTTCCAGCATGACAACAACCCGAAACACACATCCAGGGAAACTAAGGAGTGGCTCCGTAAGAAGTGTGTGTGATATATATATATACACACACACACACACACACACACTTAACAAAAAAATAAACGTCCTCACTGTCAACTGCGTTTATTTTCAGCAAACTTAACATGTAAATATTTGTATGAACATAAGATTCAACAACTGAGACATAAACTGAACAAGTTCCACAGACATGTGACTAACAGAAATGGAATGTGTCTCTGAACAAAGGAGGGGTCAAAATCAAGAATAACAGTCAGTATCTGGTGTGGCCACCAGCTGCATTAAGTACTTCAGTGCATCTCCTCCTCATGGACTGCACCAGATTTGCCAGTTCTTGCTGTGAGATGTTACCCTACATTTCCACCAAGGCATCTGCAAGTTCCGGATCATTTCTGGTGGGGAATGGCCCTGGCCCTCACCCTCCAATCCAACAGGTCCCAGACGTGCTCAATGGGATTGAGATCCGGGCTCTTCCTTGGCCATGGCAGAACAGACATTCCTGTCTTGCAGGTAATCACGCACAGAAAGAGCAGTATGGATGGTGGCATTGTCAGGATGAGCCTGCAGGAAGGGTACCACATGAGGGAGGAGGATGTCTTCCTTGTAACACAGTGTTGAGATTGCCAAAGACAACAAGCTCAGTATGATGATGCTGTGACACACCGCCCCAGACCATGACGGACCCTCCACCTCCAAATCAATCCTACTCCAGAGTACAGGCCTCGGTGAAACGCTCATCCCTTCGACGATAAACGCAAATCCGACCATCACCCCCGGTGAGATACAACCTTGACTTGTCAGTGAAGAGCACTTTTTGCCAGTCCTGTCTGGTCCAGCGACGGTGGGTTTGTGCCCATGGGCGATGTTGTTGCTGGTGATGTCTGGTGAGGACCTGCCTTATAACAGGCCTTCAAGCCCTCAGTCCAGCCTCTCTCAGCCTATTGCAGACAGTCTGAGCACTGATGGAGGGATTGTGCGTTCCGGGTGTAACTCGGGCAGTTGCTGTTGCCGTCCTGTACCTGTCCCGCATGTGTGATGTTCGAATGTACCGATCCTGTGCAGGTGTTACACGTGGTCTGCTGCTGCAAGGACTGGGATTTTTGCCCATTCTTCAAGGCAAAACTGATCCAGCTCCTTCAAATTGAATGGGTTCTGCTGGTGTACAGCAATCTTTAAGTCATACCACAGATTCTCAATTGGATTGAGGTCTGGGCTATGACTAAGCCATTCCAATACATTTAAATGTTTCCCCTAAAACCACTCGAGTGTTGCTTTAGAAGTAGGCTTAGGGTCAATCTCCATCACAGTCTCAAATCTCTGGAAGACTGAAACAGGTTTCCCTCAAGGATTTCTATGTATTTAGCGCCATTGATCATTCCTTCAATTCTGACCAGCTTTCCAGTCCCTGCTGATGAAAAACATCTCCACAGCATGATGCTGCCACCACCATAGTTCACTGTGGGGACGCTGTTCTCGGGGTGATGAGAGGTGTTGTTTTGCGCCAGACATCGCGTTTTCCTTGATGTTCAAAAGCTACATTTTAGTCTCATCTTACCAGAGTACCTTCTTCTATATGTTTGGGGAGTCTCCCACATATACCTTTTGGCAAGCACCAAATGTGTTTGCTTAATTTTTTCTTTAAGCAGTGGCTTTTTTTTCTGGCCACTCTTCCGTTTAGCCCAGCTCTGTGGAGTGTACAGCTTAAAGTGGTCCTATGGACAGATACTCCAATCTCTGCTGTGGAGCTTTGCAGCTACCTCAGGGTTATCTTTTGTGCCTGATAAATACCCTCCTTGCCTGGTTTGTGAGTTTTGGTGGGCGTCCGGCCCTCTCTTCGCAGGTTAATTGTGGTGCCATATTCTTTCCTTTTTTTAATAATGGATTTAATGATGCTCCGTGGGATGTTCAATGTTTCTGATATTTTTTATAACCCAACCCTGATCTGTACTTCTCCACAACTTTGTCCCTGACCTGTTCGGAGAGCTCCTTGGTCTTCATGGTGCTGCTTGCTTGGTGGTGCCTCTTGCTTAATGGTTTTGCAAACTCTGGAGCCTTTCAGAACAGGTGTGTGTATGCGTGTGTGTGTGTGTGTATATATGTATGTATATAGTGATAACAGCCTTGAGTCTTATTGGGTATGACGCTGCAAGCTTGCCGCACCTCTGTTTGGGTAGTTTCTCCCATTATTCTCTACAGATCCTCTCAAGCTCTGTCAGGTTGGATGGGGAGCGTTGCTTCACAGCTATTTTCAGGTCTCTAGAGATGTTCGATCTAGTTCATGTCCGGGCTCTGGTTGGGCCACTCAACAACATTCAGAGACTTGTCCCAAAGCTGTTTCTGTGTTGTCTTGGATGTGTGCTTAGGGTCGTTATCTTGTTGGAATGTGAACCTTTGCCCCAGTCAGAGTTCCTGAGTGCTCTGGAGCAGGTTTTCACCAAGGTTCTCTCTGTACGATGCTCCATTAATCTTTCTCACGATCCTGACTAGTCTCCCAGTCCCTGCTAATGAAAAACATCCCCACAGCATGATGCTGCCACCACAATGCTTCACCGTAGGGATGGTGCTAAGTTTCCCCCAGACGTGATTCTTGGCATTCAGGCCAAAGAGTTGAATCTTGGTTTCTTCAGACCAGAGAATCTTGTTTCTTATGGTCTGAGAGTCTTTAGGTGCCTTTTGGCAAACTCCAAGTGGGCTGTCATGGCCACTACTATAAAGGACTGATTGGTGGAGACTGCAGTCTTTCTGGAAGGTTTTCCAATCCCCACAGAAGAACTATGGAGCTCTGTCAGAGTGATCATCAGGTTCTTGGTCACCTCCCTGACCACCTTCTCCCCCGATTGCTCAGTTTTGCCGGGCGGCCAGCTCTAGGAAGAGTCTTGGTGGTCCCAAACTTCTTCAATTTAAGAATGATTGAGATCACTGTGTTTTTGGGGACCTTCAATATTTCGGAATGTTTTGGTACCCTTTCTCACATCTGACCCTCGACACAATCCTGTATCGGAGCTCTACGGACAATTCCTTCGACCTTATGGCTTGGTTTTTGCACTGACATGCATTGCAAATGTAGGACCTTAATAGACAGGTGTGTCTAATCAATTGAATTTACCACAGGTGGACTCCAATCAAGTTGTAGAAACATCAAGGATGATCAATGGAAACAGGATGCACCTGAGCTCATTTTCGAGTCTGTTTGCAAAGGGTCAGAATAGTTATGTAAATAAGGTATTTGTGTTTGTGATTCTATAAATTTGCAAAAAATTCTAAAAAACAGTTTTCACTTTTTCATTATGGGGTATTGTGTGTAGATTGATGAGGATTTTTTTTAAATCCATTGTATAATAAGGCTGTAACGTAACAAAACCTTGAAAAAGTCAAGGGGTCTGAATACTTTCCGATTGCACTGTAAACTGAGTCGAAAAACACCTACAATATTGCCTCAGGAGCAATAAATCAGTCAATTCAAACCAGAATATTATGGTGCCATTTTTCCTGTGTTAGTCTTTGGTCAAGCCTTGCTTAGCCTCTACCCAGTCACCTATATTTCAAGATCGCTAACAGTTTTCACTCGATCAATTTACACATTTAAACTTGACAATTTAAACATGAAAGGTAAGTATCACTGACATTTTCTATAGACAATGTGCTTTTGTACACCACATACCTGTTTTAAGATAAAGAAAAAAAGGATAGGAGAAAGGGTAGAATTGTCACAGGCGTCTTCCATTGGTAATTGCTGGATGCAACAGGCATAAACTATTCCCAATGGAAATCTTTGGAGGACTCTAACCAAAATAGTTTATTACAACCATATACAGTAATTGATTACAACAATATCTAAACCATGTTTTATAAATACAATGTGATTCCATTATCTTATGGGCAGCCACAATTATAGTTTGCGAAAAATAAATATTCATACTTGTATATCTGTGAGTTTTCAAAACTTCTACATTACAAATTATAAACCTACAATTATCATGTTTCAGGGAAGACCCAGATGCAGACAGTGTCAAGGTAACAAAAGTGTATTACTAGGACAGTGGGCATGCAAATCGACAGGTCAAGGGCAGGCAGAGGTCAATAATCCTGATCAGAGTCCAAAAATATCAGAACGGCAGGCAGTCTCAGGGTCAGGGCAGGCAGAGGTCAATACTCCAGTGTAGTGTGAGAAGGTACAGAACAGCAGGCAGGCTCAGGGCAGGCAGTATGGTCAAAACCTGGAAAACTAAAAAACAGGAACTAGAAACCGACAGGACCAAGGGTAAAAATACAGGTAGGCTTGATGAACAAAATGAACTGGCAACAGACAAACAGGGAACACCGGTATAAATACACTGGGGATAATGGGCGACACCTGGAGGGGGGTGGAGACGAGTACAAAGACAGTTGAAACAGATTAGGATGGGACAATAGTCTATGTGCCAACATAGACATGTCGTATATGGGCAGAAAGCTTAAATTCTTGTTAATTGAAGTATCCAATTTACAGTAGCGATTACAGTGAAAACAATACTATGCTGTTGTTTGAGGAGAGTGTACAACAGCAATCTTTTAATCATGGTAACTGGTTTGATACATTCACCTCTGAAGGTAAATAATGTACTTACATTCAGTAAACTTGCTCTGATTTGTCATCCTGATGGTCCCAGAGATAAAATGTAGTATAGTTTTGTTTGATAAAATCAATTTTTATATTCAAATGTAGGAACTGGGTTCTACGGTTTGAACCCCTGCTGTGTCTTGCTTCAGGTCCTGAGATACAGGCAGGTAGATTTGGGTATGTCATTTGCGGCGAAAATTGAAAAAAAGGGTCAGATCCTTAAGTTTTTTTTTTTAAATTAAGGGCATTGAAGTGGTAAAATCAATGTCATAAGGGGAAAAGCAGTAAAGATGAAGAAAACACATTTTCAATGGTTTTCTCTGTATTAGTATTACTGTATCTACATCAGCCCATTTAAACACCTAGGTAGAGGAGAGAGGACTTAAAGCATGTGGCTTGGCAACAATCAAATGTTTCATCTCCACACTGGGATGATTTTAACAGTGTGACACCACACAGGCCTCATGCCGCTCAGGTCGGAGGGTACCAGTAATAAATTAATAAAAACACAAAACTAATGAAAGCGCACACAGGATCACAGCACTTCAGGAGCACAGACACCAAAAACATCAATTTTCAACTGGCCCGGCTCGCTATTCCACAAATTGACATTTATTAAAGGCAGATAAAATTCCTATTGAGAGGGGTGGCTGGAAACAGCCGATGAATCTGCCAAAGACTGCCAAAAGCTACACCACTGTGTTTGTTAGTGAAAATCAGGAGATTTGTTTGAGTTCCTCTGCTAAAACCTGTTAGAGTCTAGGCTTGTGTAGTGTGGCACTGTCGTTGACAGTGAAGAGAAGGAAAATGAGTACCACGATCATGATGAAGTAGAGGATGGTAGTGGCCGGCAGCGGCCAGTAGCCACGCTAATGATTTGCAGCTTGGAGAAGAAGTAGTGCAAGTCGTAGACAAAAGGGTAGACTGCCATGAAGAGACTGGTCAAGAAGCAATGCCACAACCCATGAGTACTATACAAAACACAACACATTCTTTACATTTGGCTCCATAATTTTTTGGACACTGTAGTGAGGTCTAAGTGCTTGAATCGATGAGCGGAGAAACATTTGCATCATTTAGAAAGTTTTCATGAAACAAAATCGATTTACTGTTGACACAAAGACTTGACACTTGGTTGTTAAACATACAGGCACAGATAATCTGGCAAACTAAAAACGTTGGAAATGCATTTAACAAATATTACACAATACATTTATACTAAACGAAAATGTAAATGTAACAATTTAAATGATTTTACTGAGTTACAGTTCATATAAGGAAATCAGTCAATTTAAATAAATTCATTAGGCGTTTACATAGATTTCACAGATATGCATCTGTCGGACACAGATACCTTAAAGGCTGTTGATTGTGGCCTGTGGAATGTTGTCCCACTCCTCTTTAATGGCTGTGCAAAGTTAACCGATTGCTGCAGCTGTACATAGCCCATCTGTAAATAGCCCACCCAATATACCTACCTCATCCCCATATTGTTTTTAATTTACTTTTCTGCTCTTTTGCACACCAGCATTTCTACTTGCACATCACCATCTGCTCATCTATCACTCCAGTGTTAATTAGCTAAATTGTAATTACTTCGCTAATATGGCCTATTTATTGCCTTACCTCCTCACGCCATTTGCATACCCTGTATATAGACTTCATTTTTTTCTATTGTGTTATTGACTGTACACTTGTTTATTCCATGTGTAACTCCAACTCCGTGTTGCTGCTTGTGTCGCACTGTTTTGCTTTATCTTGGCCAGGTTGCAGTTGTAAATGAGAACTTCTTCTCAACTAGCTTACCTGGTTAAATAAAGTTCAAATAAAAAATGTGGGTTGCGGTTGTGAGGCGGGTTCGATGTTGTGCCAAATTCTCTAAAACGTCATCGGTTGCGGCTTATGCTAGAGAAATAAACAAATTCTCCGGCAACTGCTCTGGTGTACATTCCTGCAGTCAGCATACCAATTGCATGCTCCTTTAAAACTTGATACATCTGTGGCATTGTGTTGTGTGACAAATCTTCACATTTTAGAGTGGCCTTTTATTGTTCCCAGCACATGAGTAATGATCATACTGTTTAATCAGCTTCTTGATATTCCACACATGTCAGGTGGATGGACTTTCTTGATGACCAGGTGGCGAATCGCATCTCTGCATGTCTGGCAGACATATCAGTGTGGATGACGGATCACCACCTCAAGCTGAACCTCGGCAAGACGGAGCTGCTCTTCCTCCCGGGGAAGGACTGCCCGTTCCATGATCTCGCCATCACGGTTGACAACTCCATTGTGTCCTCCTCCCAGAGCGCTAAGAACCTTGGCGTGATCCTGGACAACACCCTGTCGTTCTCAACTAACATCATGACGGTGGCCCGTTCCTGTAGGTTCATGCTCTACAACATCCGCAGAGTACGACCCTGCCTCACACAGGAAGCGGCGCAGGTCCTAATCCAGGCACTTGTCATCTCCCGTCTGGATTACTGCAACTCGCTGTTGGCTGGGCTCCCTGCCTGTGCCATTAAACCCCTACAACTCATCCAGAACGCCGCAGCCCGTCTGGTGTTCAACCTTCCCAAGTTCTCTCACGTCACCCCGCTCCTCCGCTCTCTCCACTGGCTTCCAGTTGAAGCTCGCATCCGCTACAAGACCATGGTGCTTGCCTACGGAGCTGTGAGGGGAACGGCACCGCAGTACCTCCAGGCTCTGATCAGGCCCTACACCCAAACAAGGGCACTGCGTTCATCCACCTCTGGCCTGCTCGCCTCCCTACCACTGAGGAAGTACAGTTCCCGCTCAGCCCAGTCAAAACTGTTCGCTGCTCTGGCCCCCAATGGTGGAACAAACTCCCTCACGACGCCAGGACAGCGGAGTCAATCACCACCTTCCGGAGACACCTGAAACCCCACCTCTTCAAGGAATACCTAGGATAGGATAAAGTAATCCTTCTCACCCCCCCCCTTAAATGATTTAGATGCACTATTGTAAAGTGGCTGTTCCACTGGATGTCAGAAGGTGAATTCACCAATTTGTAAGTCGCTCTGGATAAGAGCGTCTGCTAAATGACTTAAATGTAAATGTATGTAAATGCAAAGGAGATATGCTCACTAACAAGGATGTAAACAGATTCGTGCATAACTTTTGAGAGAAATAAGCTATTTGTGCTTATTATTTTTTAGATATTTTATTTCAGCTCATGAAACATGGGACCAAGTCTTTACATGTTGTGTTTATATTTTTGTAAGGTTTACATACATAGAGAGCACAGTATGCCATTATCGTAATCCATGTACAGTACCAGTCAAAGCTTGGACACACCAACTCATTCAAGGGTTTTTCTTTATTTGTACTATTTTCTACATTGTAGAATAATAGTGAAGACATAAACTATGAAATAACACATGGAATCATGTAGTAACCAAAAAAGTGTTAGATTCTTCAAAGTAGCCACCCTTTGCCTTGATGACAGCTTTTCCAACTCTTGGTATTCTCTCAACCTGCTTCATGAGGTAGTCACCTGGAATGCATTTCAAATAACAAATAACAGTGTGCCTTGTGAAAGTTAATTTGTGGAATTTCTTTCCACTGTGAAACATGGAGGTGTGATGGTGTGGGAGTGCTTTGCTGGTGACACCGTCAGTGATTTATTTAGAATTTAAGGCACACTTAACCAGCATGGCTACCACAGCATTCTGCAGCAATACACCATCACATCTGGTTTGCCATTAGTGGGACTGTCAATTGTATTTCAACAGGACAATGACCCAACATACCTCCAGGCTGTGTAAGGGCTATTTGACCAAGAAGGAGAGTGATGGAGAGTTGCATCAGATGACCTGGCCTACACAATCACCTGACCTCAACCCAATTGAGAGGGTATGGGATGAGTTGGACCACAGAGTGAATTAAAAGCAGCTAACAAGTGCTCAGCATATGTGGGAACTCCTTCAAGACTTTTGGAAAAGCATTCCTCATTAAGCTGGTTGAGAGAATGCCAAGAGTGTGCAAAGCTGTCATCAAGGCAAAGGGTGACTACTTTGAAGAATATCAAATATAAAATATTTTTTGATTTGTTTAACACTTTTTTGGTTACTTGATGATTCCATATGTGTTATTTCATAGTTTTGATCACTTCACTGTTATTCTACAATGTAGAAAATAGTAAAAAATCAAGAAAAACCCTTGAATGAGTCTCTACACAAGTGGAAGAAGCACATAAGGTTGGGAAGTTCAGCTCTTTTTACTGACACAGATCTTTTCGACTCGTTCAGTGAAATTAACCGGTGGTGGAAAAAGTACCTTATTGTCACACTTGAGTGAAAGTGAAAGTCACTGTCACGACTCCGACCGAAGGACACTCCCCTTCCCGTTCGGGTGGCGCTCGGCGGTCGTCGTCGCCGGGCTACTAGCTGCCACTGATTATTTCCTCCCCCTCCTTATGTGTTTATTGAGTGCACCTGTTTTGAGTTAGGTAGTTAGTAGTAAGGCTTTATTAGTCAGCCGGCCCGCCTGGTTCCTTGTGCGGGATTAATTATTGTGACCGTCTGTTTGGTGTACTTGTGTGCACGTCTATGGGTTTTGTGGTTTCCAATTATGTGGGTTTTTTTCTGGACAGTTTAAATCCCCCTGTTTGGGGCATTTGTTTGTTCATTACGCCCTGTGTTTTCGTGGGGGTTGGCTTATGTTCGGCGTTTCTCTGTGCATTAAAATAGCACTCCCCTGAACTCTCTGCTTCCTGCGCCTGACTCCTCACCCACTACACTCAGACCGTTACAGTCACCCAGTAAAGTACTACTTGAAGTATTTGCTTTTAAATATACTTAAGTATCAAAAGTAAATGTAATTTCAAAAATAACTTTTGATAATTAAGTATAAAGTATAAATAATTTCAAATGGCTTATATTAGGCAAACTAGACGGAACAATTTTAAAAATATTTATTTAAATTATGGAACCCAGGGGCACACTACAATATGCAGACATAATTTACAAACAAAGCATTTGTGTTTAGTGAGTCCCCCAGACCAGAGGCAGTAGGGATGACCAGTGCATGAATTGGACCATTTTCCTGTCCTGCTAAGCAATAAAAATGTAACTAGTACTTTTGGGTATCAGGGAAAATGTATGGAGTAAAAAGCACAATATTTTCTTTGGGAATGTACTGAAGTAAAAGTAAAAGTTTTCAAATACAAATAGTTAAGTAGTTTTTTGGGGTATCTGAACTTTTACTTAAGTAGTACTTTGTAGTATTTTTACTTAAGTACTTTAGCACACTGAAAATAACAAATCATTCGACTTATTTCACTAATTTGCATAAGTAATGCCCAGAGCACACAGGACTGCCTACCGGCGAACAAAGAGTATTGATGCTATAAGCCTCTTGTTCACTTTTCGTTCACCACAAGGGTAGTAGTGGGGAGTCACGTCCTAAAGAATTGATTCCACCAGTCCTTACCTGTCGACTCCTATTTCTGGGTGTCAAGACTTCTACGATTCTGTATTTTTGAAAGGAGGAAACTAATTTCCATAGTATACTTTGAGAGAGCTAGAGAGAGAGAGAGATGGCAGGGCCATAGGTAGGCATGTTTCCAAGTGTTTTGGGAGTCGAGCAAGAGTCAACTCCTGGTTGGAGTCGACTCCAAAAATCCTGAAGTCGTGCAGCGCTACATAAGGGGCTTAATGGGGATGTTATTTGTGACTGAGTCATGTAAAATTGTGCTTTAAACAATGTACATTTGTTGTTGGCTAGACATAATCATATTTTTATTTCTTGCTACATTTGAAACAAGGTCTAGTTGTGGCAGCAACCGGACAAGATTTTGAACAACTACTTGCGGGAATGTATTAACATTACAAAAAAAGATTGCAGTTTTGAAACTGCAGTAAAAGTGCAGTAACTGCAGTCGTCTGTGGTATTTTGGAAACAGTACTTGCAGAATAACTGTAACTGCAGTTACACTGCAAAATTACTGCAGTAAAAAAAACAGTGTTGTTTTGGACGCAGTATTTCCAGCATACTGCACTATAACTGCAGTTATACTGTAGTGTAATTCAGTTTTACTGCACTGTGACTAACCACAATATAGTTCGAACTGCAGCACCCCAAATGTTTTTCAGTTTTTTGAGCAAGTGTTACAGAATGTCCCTGCAGAGGGCGCTGTGGGACTAATTTCCAGCGTGTGTGTTGTTGTTTATGTCTGGCTGGAGCCATGCTGAATGATTCTCACCCATCCTCCTTCCTCACCCTTTCTCCCCTTCACGTGAGAGATCACGTCTCCTCCAGCTCATGGCTTCAGCCAATCAGACAATCGCCATGTGTCTCACCCCTGTGCACGCTCTAACCATGCAGTCTCTCCAGGTCCTGATTGGCTAGCGAGCCTGAACCTGTGATTGTGGGTGGACATACAAGTATGTGCATGGGATGTTTGAGTAAATTATTGTTGTTTAGCTTGACTTTGTATGGCTTACGTAGCTATTACAATGTTATATGCTGAAGTTGTTATTAGGATTGGCAATTATTAACTTTTAGTGTAATGCTTGCTATTTATGTTTCCCATTTGTATAGCCTTATTGTATAGTATTAGGTAAGATGTTTACATTAACTCTGCTGTTATTATTGTACTAATATTTAATACCTGGTTATTAGAGATGGTCCTTACCTATTGTGCTATTGCGGTTCTCTTCCATTTTTTTATTCACTGTTTTAGCCCATTTCATATGCAGACATTCACCCTGCTCTATTCATTGCTTTCCATTTGTATATTAATTATCTCTCTGTTTCTGTACCTTTACAGAACCATATACCCCATGTATATACCCGTGTTCATCTTGTCCTGTGTGTGAATAAAAGTTATGTATGTGTTTTAACTCTTGGACTGCCTTATTCCCCTCTAACCAGCGGCGGTGTCAGTGAGTCACAAACCAAACCAGTGAAATACGTAGGGCAGGGTCGCGCTCTTTCACAAATGCTGTTGAGAAAATACTCAACAATCAAAATCACACTCCTTGCTCCACTCCTTGTTAATTACACATTAACAATCAATGAATTACTTGTTTGTTTCTTTAGGAATCATTATACAAGCACCGCAAGTAAATTCAGTTCATGGTTGAGTGACAGACATGACACTTGATATTAACAGCCGCTGACCGCAACTGCAGATCCTAGTTACTAGGCACCGCTGTTAAGGACGTCATGCTGCTTACTTAGCGAGGTCCACCAAAGATTATGGATATACTGACAAGATACATGTCTCTCCAACCAAACAATGAGAGTCGTTTGTCCACAAAGCGGCACAGCGTGCTGTCTACCTCCCACCTATCTCTTCTTTGGATTGGTGGATACATCTCATTATTGTATCCTTTTTTTAACATTAGGGTTTTTCATTTATTTTTTTCATTTATGTAGTAACAAGTACAATATTTTCTTTAGGAATGTAGTGGAGTAAAAGTAAAAGTTGTTATCAATATAAATAGTAATGTACTGATACCCCCAAAAACGACTTAAGTAGTACTTCAAAGTATTTTTACTTAAGTTCTTTACACCACTGATCAGTGTTTCCACTTCCGCTTTGGCACATACCTGGCGAGAACTCGGGACCTCTGCCTCACTAGTACATGTGACCGCCCTCCTGAAGCGTCTTATATACAGTACACACTATGGTTTACCAGTCGGCATCACGCGAAAAGTGGGGACACTGCCCGCTGATGAATACGTTTCACACATCCCCATGTGCTACACTTTCTTGCAGAGCAGCTCTTACAAAACAGAAGATTCACCAGTTGCAATTGTTGTAAATAAATTGCATTCATTCTCAAATTGAGTTACATGCTTGCAAATCGTATTGAATTTATTCACATATCAAGTTACATGTTTTCGAGTATTGCTACATTTATTCTCAAGATAATTTACATGTTTGCAAATATTTTATGCAACTACAAAACGGATTATACAGGTGCAACTCATATTTTACATGTGCAAGTCATACTTTACATGCCTACACAATACATTGTCTTTAATTTACTTCCATAGCAGGACCTCATGTTTAGGAGTCCATGCTTATGTTATAGGGTCGGTCTTATTTATAG
Organism: Oncorhynchus masou masou; assembly: GCF_036934945.1. NCBI lineage: Eukaryota > Metazoa > Chordata > Actinopteri > Salmoniformes > Salmonidae > Oncorhynchus > Oncorhynchus masou. The sequence continues at coordinate 55,531,411 of NC_088235.1, forward strand.
GACCTTATTTAGTTTATACACACTTATTATTTCTCTCCGAAAATACTTGTACGGATTATATCCCAAACAGCTCGTTCCCCAATTGAGGAAAAATACACTTCCATTGACGAATTCAAATGAGGTTGAGCAATACAAATTAGGAAAAAGTCAGGGGTTGTATTCGATAAAAAGTGTTTTTATTAAAAGTCTGAATTTCAGCACCACGCGGAAGGACTGCGGTTGTATATGAAGGGTAGGCGTTTTCATAATTACAATTTTTACAAGTATGGACTGATGGCGGCTCAATGTTGTCGCTTGCAAAACGCGGGACCTGTTATCGTAACTCAACTGTGCCTCAGTGTAAGAAAACGGAGTTGAATGTGCCTTATCTACTCGTTCCCTTGCTCTGATGCTCTGTCTAGGACGGTCTAGGAGGGGGTATGAGAATTGAGCGCAATTGCATAACTCCCTACTGTCTGGGATATAAGCGGATCAGCATCTCGTCACACACGGTCTTTCATTCAGCACCGAACTTGACTGTCGTTTGAGCAGGTAGGCAACAGTTTCCGATAATATTTCACCCTTTGATAAATTGTTCTCTAATGCTATGCTGTAAATGGCGAATGATTGAATTATCTTTTTCTATTTTCAATGTGTCCGTATAATATTGTTGTCCGTAATGTTTGTGTGCGTGTGAATATTGCATTGACGCTGGAAGCCGACAGTCGGCCGCTAATGCGCATAGATAGTCTATTCCAGTAAACAGAGGGATGAGAGAACATGGCGGCAGAGGCAGAAGGAGAGCTCGAAAAGCCTGCTAAATCCCCTAGACTCCCTTAGAATTATCTGGTGCGCGCTGCTAATTGTAGCACCCGCCCCCGTTTTCTAGTCACCTATTTTTAAATACATGGACAGCAAAGGAAAATGAACAGTGGAGAAAAAAAACTATTGCAAAGAAAAATAAACTTTTATAGTAAAAATAACTCAGTTCTGATTATATCTGGTATCAGCTCCCAGTGCACATAGATAATCTTGCAGAACTGGCTACTGTAACAATTTCCATATATTACTCAGCTAATGAAATGTTATGTCATAAATAAATAACAACCTAGGGTGTTGATTAATGTGGCAATTGCAAAATTAGGTGAATTTGTGATGATCTTGTGTTTATCAGTCATTGTCATGTTGTAAGTCAATGAAAAGGAATCCACACTACTGTCCTAGTAAAGCCAGAAATTGTTGACATGTTATTCCCCTTCATTTAACCTGTGCATGCATCCACTGCAGTAGTCTGGCTTCAGAAATGGCTGCTGCACTTCCAATGGCAAGGATCATGACAAAATGGAGGACTATCTGTGAGGCTATAGTTAGCAAATTGATACGGAATACAGAGGATATTTAGTGACATAAGATCTGATCGTCTCAATGTCTCATTACTGAGCTGAGCTGTGGTGGCAGAGGAAAGGAGGGATAACTAGCTGGCCTGCTAAGTGGAAGAAGAGAGGTGTGTGGAGGGATGTGAGGACAGGGAAGAAACTGTCAGTGTGTCCTGAGCTTGACAATTCTGTGCCCACTGACGTGATGCCCAATTTGCTGACATTAAGTGATTGCTTATTTGTCTCGTGGTGACAAATATGTGAAATTGTTTGTGTGTGTGTGTAAACTGTGCTTGCCCTTAGAAGTTATACTGAGGCAGTAGCTGCTGGGGCTATTACGCAATGGCAAGTCAGTTGTAGTGTCCTTGTGCTATAATTCAATGTATTCCCTGCTGTGTTTTTGCCAAGGAAATCCCCTTAAGATCCGTTGACCGTGTTGTGTTTTCCGTTTGCAGACTCTCTCACTGTCACTTTAACCATGGGCAAGGAAAAGCTTCACATCAACATTGTGGTGATCGGCCACGTGGACTCTGGAAAGTCCACCACCACTGGCCACCTGATCTACAAGTGCGGTGGCATTGACAAGAGGACCATCGAGAAGTTTGAGAAGGAGGCTGCTGAGGTGAGTAGGAGTTCGTACTGTACTCTGCAATCAACTCTTGATAGTCCGTTCTTCTGTGAGCCGACGTGTTATGAAAAGGGTTTGTAGACTGCTGTTGTATTGTATTATCCAATCATCTTTATAGGCTACTTAAAGATAGACAAGAAAACACTACGTGTCAAAAATGCGACAATCCTTCATCTTGGGAGTAAAATTCACCACCATGTTACTCCTCTGTAACATGTTTACAACCAGTGATGTGTGGTTTTCTCAGATGGGGAAGGGCTCCTTTAAGTATGCCTGGGTGCTGGACAAGCTGAAGGCAGAGAGGGAGCGTGGCATTACCATTGACATCTCACTGTGGAAGTTTGAGACCAGCAGGTACTACGTCACCATTATCGATGCTCCCGGACACAGGGACTTCATCAAGAACATGATTACTGGAACCTCCCAGGTCTGAACCACAATGACAGTCTTTCCTTACACACAGACACCTGTCAGGTCTTCACTTGCAGGGTCTGGAAGTCTATTATTAAACTTGCAGCTTTGGTTTTCAAGGTTAGCTTATAGCTGTACTATAACCCCAGACAAATTCAGTAGTCGCTAAGTGCCTTCGTAGCATATTACTTTTTTGAAAGCTTATTATATGCATTATTCCCATGTTCTGGTGTTTACAGGCGGACTGTGCAGTGCTGATCGTGGCGGCTGGCGTGGGGGAATTCGAGGCGGGCATCTCAAAGAACGGGCAGACCCGCGAGCACGCCCTCCTAGCCTACACCCTGGGGGTCAAGCAGCTGATCGTGGGAATCAATAAGATGGACTCCACTGAGCCCAACTACAGCCAGAAGCGCTATGAGGAGATTGTGAAGGAAGTCAGCACCTACATCAAGAAGATTGGCTACAGCCCGGATATGGTAGCCTTTGTTCCTATCTCTGGCTGGAACGGAGACAACATGCTGGAGGCCAGTCCTAACGTACGTAAGCACAAAACTAAAGCGCATTTCTTGTTATTTCTGGTCATTATTCTAGGATCGCGTTGCAGCCACAGTGAGCCATCGATGACTATATGTAATATAATCTGCTCTCCACTTTAATTTGAAGTATGTCAATGTGTAGCACAGCACACTTCATAACTTTGCTTTGAACATACTGCTAACTCCTGTCTCCTGCATACTCAGATGACCTGGTTTAAGGGATGGAAGATCACCCGGAAGGATGGCAGTTCGTCCGGGACCACCTTGCTGGAAGCTCTGGATGCCATCCAGCCCCCGTCCCGCCCCACCGACAAGCCCCTCCGCCTGCCCCTTCAGGATGTCTACAAGATTGGAGGTAAGCATCACACACACCCTAGAGGCTGTACATCCATAATGATGATACATTTATCATGCTCACTTTCTTATCCTCTCTCACTCAGGAATTGGCACAGTGCCCGTGGGGCGTGTGGAGACGGGTATGATCAAGCCAGGCATGGTGGTGACCTTTGCCCCTGTTAACGTGACAACCGAAGTGAAGTCTGTGGAGATGCACCACGAGGCTCTGACTGAAGCAATGCCCGGAGACAACGTGGGCTTCAACGTCAAGAACGTGTCCGTCAAAGATATTCGCCGTGGCAACGTGGCCGGAGACAGCAAGAACGACCCCCCTATGGAGGCAGCCGTCTTCACTGCTCAGGTGGGCAGGGTCACACACACACACACACACACACACACACACACACACACACACACACACACACACACACACACACACACACACACACACACACACACACAAACTACTGTAGAGGTGTAAAAACCATAGAACCAAAAGTCATACAACTACAAATAATTATTATGTTTAGCTATGATACACAGTAATGATCACATGGATAAAAGTATTTGTGGCGATGATACAGCTTAGTAGTTACTATTAATATCCCATATTTTTCTTTCCACTGTTTTATACTGCTCTTCTCTCTTTTCTCACAAATATATATTTGTGGCACAGTGTGATGAGCTGTGGGGAACTATTTATGGCAGAAAAGGGGCCAACATTGAATGTCATGGTTACCACATCAGTGCTGATACAGGTGTTGACAGAACAACCATGTTAACTGTGTCTGATGTTCCCCCCTTTAGGTGATCATCCTGAACCACCCAGGTCAGATCAGTGCTGGGTATGCCCCGGTGCTGGACTGCCACACCGCCCACATCGCTTGCAAGTTTGCTGAGCTCAAGGAGAAGATAGACCGTCGCTCAGGCAAGAAACTGGAGGACAACCCCAAGGCCCTGAAGTCTGGGGATGCTGCCATCGTGGATATGGTCCCGGGGAAGCCCATGTGTGTGGAGAGCTTCTCTGAGTACCCTCCACTGGGTGAGTATTGTTGGGTAGTAGTTCTCTTGGGCCTGGTTGGAATTCTTTGAAAATCATTCCACTCTCCCTTGAAGTTACCATTGATCTGACATCCTCTCTCTCTCTCTCTCTCTCTCTCTCTCTCTCTCTCTGCAGGTCGTTTTGCAGTGCGTGACATGCGCCAGACAGTGGCAGTCGGGGTGATCAAGGGTGTGGAGAAGAAAGCTCCCTCCACTGGCAAGGTCACCAAGTCTGCCCAGAAGGCCCAGAAGACCAAATGAATGTTGTGCTGTGCTGCCGACTCCAGAGTCACCCATGGCAGGACAATGGTCACCCAACCCCACCCCCCTATTGGCTGCTTCAACTCCATAGTCAAGGACTGGTTAATAATCACAATGCATCGCAAAAGTATCAGAAGGAAAGAAAAAAAAAGCTTAGTCCTTAAGACAGTGTTTGTTCTTACTCCCATTTCAAAGTGGCTATATTCATATGTATTTACGTTGTAATAGCACATTGCTAGTTTTAAACGTGTACTGTTAAATAAGTGAATGAACATGTTCCGTGTGTGATATTTTAACCATAGAGGGGTGCGGTTATACTCTTCACGCAGTCTGTTGTCTTGCTTTTAGTGTTTGTTTGTAAACTACCTGGTGCTTTATAGCAGCCTATGGTAATACAACTTAAAACTCTTATAAGTAGAACATTTGAGAAAAGTTAAGTGTATGTTGTATTATAGCTTTAAAGGAAACAAAAAAGCTAAACATTTTACATTTGTCTCACTCTAAGCATACTGAGCTGAACAATTGTTGACTCTCCAAGCACTTTTAATTGGCGTTTTGTTAACTTTTCACTGGAAAACGTTTTAATTGGCAGAAGCTGTTGCATCTTACTCTGTTCAAGATGGCAGAAGCCCTGTTCATGACATTAAAGATGTTTCAACCAACCAGAATGTTCACGTACACAGTTTTTGCAGATGCAATCGCAGGTGCACGAAATGCTTGTTTCTCGCTCCGACAATGCAGCAATGTCTAGCAATACATTAACAATACACACAGGTTGAGCAATATCAGGACCAGAATGTAAATGTATACAGAATGTATTTGAATGGTGTGTATAGACAGAATGGACAGTAGGGGAGTGAAGTCATTTGAGCCGAAGGGTTACTTGAGCCACCACCTTTTTCTAGGAAACCATACACAAAATGAATCTTAACCAAATATTAAGGAAGATGTCATCTTCAAATCAAATTTGATTTGTCACATGCGCTGAATACTTACAGTGAAATGCTTACTTACAAGCCCTTAACCAACAATGTTTTAAGAAAAAAGTGTTAAGTAAAAATAGATATGTAAAAACAAAATAGAAAATAACTTTTTTATTTTTATTAAACAGAAGCAGTAAGATGACTATAGCGAGGCTATATACATGGTGCCTGAAGGAAGAAACCACATGGAAAAAGTGGTAAGCAAGTTAGGTCCAAAAAACTGATTTTCACAGTCGAATAAATGTATTGTGTTACAGTGGCTTGCAAAAGTATTCACCCCACTTAGCATTTTTCGAATTTTGTTGCCTTGCAACCTGGAATTAAAATAGTTTTTGGGGTATTTGTATCATTTGATTTACACAACACGTGAACCACTTTGAAGATGCTAAATATTTTTTCTTGTGAAACAAACAAGAAATAAGACAAAAAAACTGAACTTCAGCGTACATAACTATTCACTTCCCCAAAGTCAATACTTTGTAGAGCCACCTTTTGCACCAACTACAGCTGAAAGTCTCTTTGGGTATGTCTCTATAAGCTTGGCACATCTAGCCAATGGGATTTTAGCCCATTCTTCAAGGCAAAACTGCTCCAGCTCCTTCAAGTTGGATGGGTTCCGCTGGTGTACCGCAATCTTTAAGTCATACCACAGATTCTCAATTGGATTGAGGTCTGGGCTTTGACTAGGCCATTCCAAGACATTTAAATGTTTCCCTTTAAACCACTCAAGTGTTGCTTTAGCAGTATCCTTAGGGTCATTGTCCTGCTGGAAGGTGAACCTGCGTCCCAGTCTCAAATCTCTGGAAGACTGAAACAGGTTTCCCTCAAGAATTTCCATGTATTTAGCGCCATCCATCATTCCTTCAATTCTGACCAGTTTCTCAGTCCCTGCCGATGAAAAACATCCTCACAGCATGATGCTGCCACCACCATGCTTCACTGTGTTGGGTTTGCATCAGACATAGCGTTTTCCTTGATGACCAAAAAGCAAATTTTTGTCTAATCTGACCAGAGTATCTTCTTCCATATGTTTGGGGAGTCTCCCACATGCCTTTTGGCGAACACCAAACATATTTGCTTATTTTTTTCTTTAAGTAATGGCTTTTTTCTGGCCACTCTTCCGTAAAGCCCAGCTCTGTGGAGTGTACGGCTTAAAGTGATCCCATAGACAGATACTCCAATCTCCGCTGTGGAGCTTTGCAGCTCCTTCAGTGTTATCTTTGGTCTCTTTTTTGCCTGTCTGATTAATGCCGTCCTTGCCTGGTCTGTGAGTTTTGGTGGGCGGCCCTCTATTGGCAGGTTTGTCGTGGTGCCATATTCATATTTATTTTTTAATCATGGATTTAGTGGTGCTCCGCTGGATATGATATATCCATAATATTTATTTATAACCCAACCCTGATCTGTGCTTCTCCACAACTTTGTCCCTGACCTGTTTGGAGAGCTCCCTGGTATTCATGGTGCCGCTAGCTTGGTGGTGCCCCTTGCTTAGTGGTGTGGCAGACTCTGGGGCCTTTCAGAACAGGTGTATATATACTGAGATCATGTGACAAATCATGTGACACTTAGATTACACACAGGTGGACTTTTTAACTAATTATGTGACTTCTGAATGTAATTGGTTGCACCAGATCTTATTTAAAAATATATATATTTGGAAACAAGTTATTTTTATCATTTCACTTCACCTATTTGGATTTTTTTTGTGTATGTCCATTACATGAAATCCAAATAAAAATCCATTTAAATTACAGGTTGTAATGCAACAAAATAGGAAAAACGGCAAAGGGGAAGAATACTTTTGCAAGGCACTGTATAGGTTTCATGCTTGTATCAAAACCAAAGTACATATTTTTAAGATTGTTTTATACATCAGTTGGGGTTTCTATAAGCTAGAATATGAGTTCCTTAACCCAGCATGAAAGTGCATCCTTGTAGCTGTGTGGGCTAATATATTCATGTGTTTTTGAACACGGGTAGGTTGAGCCAATAGCCATGGGGTAAATTGAGCCAATGGCCACCATACCCCATACAAATTATGAGTACATTTAGTCCGTTTTGAGTAATATGCATGGTATTTTCGCAATGTGTCATGCTTATGAACTCAAGTACATTTTTAATGTTACAGAGCAGACATCATCATGCCGCTTGTATACAAACATCAAACAAGCAGGGGTCTACCCCCCCCCTCCCCCGTGAGGTTCTTGAGAGAGCAGTCAAGGAAGTGAGAGAAGGGACGAAGTCCAATCGAGCAGCAGCAAGGTATGAAAAAAATATACTGAATGACACAGAAGAGGTACATTGACAAAAAGGAAAGAGTATATGTGCGAAAGAGAGGCTATGATAGAGTAGCAGAGGCACACACAGTTTTATCTGATGACATGGAGGCTGCGCTCGCTCAAGGTATCAAGAATCTTCAGAGCAGTTTAATGGGCATAGTAGCCTCAAATGCAGAGAACTTAACCACAAATTGACACATTGATACAACATCCCTGTCCCAGGTAACGGGTCAAGAAATAGAAAGGTAAGTGATATTGAACAGAGAGATCTACAGTGCCTTCAGAAAGTATTCATAACCCTTGACTTACTCCACCATTTTTTGTGTTACAGCCTGAATTCAAAATCGATGAAAAACAATCTCACCCATCTACACACCATACCCCATAATGACAAAGTGAAAACATGTTTTGAGAAATTCTATATTTTAGAATATCTAATTTACATACTGTATGTATTCACACCCCTGAGTCAATACTTTGTAGAAGCACCTTTGAAAGAGATTACAACTGCAAGTCTTTCTGGGTAAGTCTCTTAGAGCTTTTCACAAATGTGCAACATTTTACAGTTATTATTTTCAAAATTCTTCAAGCTTTGTTGAATTAGTTGTTGATCATTGCTAGAAAGCCATTTTCAGGTCTTGCCATAGATTTTCAAGTAGATTTAAGTCAAAACTGTAACTTGGTTACTCAGAAACAATCATTGTATTCTTGGTAAGCAACTCCAGTGTAGATTTGGCCTTGTGTTTTAGGTTATTGTCCTGTTGAAATGTGAATTCATCTCCCAGTGTCTGGTGGAAAGCAGACTGATGCAGGTTTTTCTCTAGGATTTTACCTGTGCTTAGCTCCATTCCATTAATTTTTTTTATCCTAAAAAACTCCCCAGTCCTTAACAATTACAAACATACACATAACATGATGCAGCTACCATTTTGCTTGAAAATATGGAGAGTGGTACTCCGTAATGTGTTGTATTGGATTTGTCCCAAACACAACACATTGTATTCAGGACAAAAAGTGAATTGCTTTGCCACATTTTTTACAGTATTAGCTTAGTGCCTTGTTGCCAACAGGATGCATGTTTTGGAAAATTTGTATTATGTACAGGTTACTTTCTTTTCACTCTGTCAATTAGGATAATATTGTGGAGTAACTACAATGTTTTTCATCCATTCTCAGTTTCTCCTATCACAGCAATTATACTTTGTCACTGTTTTAATGTCACCATTGGCCTCATGGTGAAATCCCTGAGTGGTTTCCTTCCTTTCCGGCAACTGTGTTAGGAAGGACGCCTGTATCATTGTAGTGACTGGAGTATTGATACACTATCCAAAATGTAATTAATAACTTCACCATGCTCAAAGGGATATTCAATATCTTATTTTTTTTTATTTTTTTACCCATCCACTGACCAATAGGTGCCCTTCTTTGCGAAGCACTGGAAAACCTCCCTGGTCTTTGTGGTTGAATCTGTGTTTGAAATTCACTGCTCGACTGAGGGAACTTACAGCTAACTACCTGTATGTATGAGGTAGTCATTAAAAATCATGTTAAACAACTATTATTGCACACAGTGAGACCATTCAACTTACTATTGGACTTGTTAAACACATTTTTACTCTTGAAGTTATGTAGGCTTGCCATAACAAAGGGACTGAATACGTACTGACTCAAGACATTTCAACTTTTCATTTGTTATGAATTTGTAAAGATTTTGAAAAACATTCCACTGACATTATTGGGTATTGTGCCTAGACCAGTGACAAAACATATCTACATTTAATGCATTTTAAATTCAGGCTATAACACCACAAAATGGGGAAAAGGTCTGAAGGCTCTGTATATCTGAATGTAGGCATACATGTAAGATATACAATATACCACACCCCCCATTCCATTAATTAAACTTTGACCTACAGTGGCAAGAAAAAGTATGCGAACCCTTTGGAATTACCTGGATTTCTGCATAAATAGGTCATAGAATTTGATCTGATCTTCAACTAAGTTACAATAATAGACAAACACAGTCTGCTTAAACTAATGACACAAACAATTATACGTTTTCATGTTTGTATTGAACACCCCATGTAACATTCACTGTGTAGGGTAGGAAAAGTATGTGAACCCTTGGATTTAATAACTGGTTAACCCTCCTTTGGCAGCAATAACCTCAACCAAAATGTTCTGTAGTTATGGATCAGAGCTGCACAGCGGTCAGGAGGAATTTCGGACCATTCATCTTTACAAAACTGTTTCAGTTCAGCAATATTATTAGGATGTCTGGTGTGAACTGCTCTCTTGAGGTCATGCCACAGCATTTTAAATCGGGTTGAGGTCAGGACTCTGACTGGGCCACTCCAAAAGGTGTATTTTCTTCTGTTGAAGCCATTCTGTTCGTGATTTACTTCTGTGTTTTGGGTTGTTGTCCTGTTGCATCACCCAACTTCTGTTGAGCTTCTGATAGCCTTACATTCTCCTGCAAAATGTCTTGATAAAATTGGGAATTCATTTTCTCGTCGATGATAGCAAGCTGTTCAGGCCCTGAGGCAGCAAAGGAGCCCCAAACCATGATGCTCCCTCCACCATACTTTACAGTTGGGATGAGGTTTTGAGGTTGGTGTGCTGTGATTTTTTTTCTCCACACATGGTGTTGTGTGTTCCTTCCAAACAACTCAACTTTAGTTTAATCTGTTCACAGAATATTTTGCCAGAAGCACTGTGGATCATCCAGGTGCTCTTTTGCGAACTTCCGATGTGCAGCAATGTTTTTTTTGGACAGCAGTGGCTTCTTCTGTGGTGTCCTCCCATGAACACCATTCTTGTTTAGTGTTTAACGTATCGTAGACTCGTCAGAGATGTTCGCGTGTTCCAGAGATTTCTGTAAGTCTTTGGCTGACACACTAGGATTCTTCTTTGAGCATTCTGCACCGTGCTCTTGCAGTCATCTTTGCAGGACGGCCACTCCTAGGGAGAGTAGCAACAGTGCTGAACTTTCTCCATTTAGAGACAATTTGTCTTATCGTGGACTGATGAACATCAAGGCTTTTAGAGATACTTTTGTAACCCTTTCCAGTTTTATGCAAGTCAACAATTCTTAATTAAAATGAGGTCTTCTGAGATCTCTTTTGTTCGGGGCATGGTTCACATCAGGCAATGCTTCTTGTGAATTGCAAACTCAAATGTTGAGTGTTTTTATAGGGCAGGGCAGCTCTAACCAACATCTCCAATCTCGTCTCATTGATTGGACTCCAGGTTAGCTGATTCCTGACTCCAATTAGCTTAGGGGTTCACATACTTTTTCCAACCTACACTGTGCATGTTTAAATGATGTATTCAATATAGACAAGAAAAATAGAACAGTTTGTGTGTTATTGGTTTAAGCACAATGTGTTTGTCTATTATTGTGACTTAGATGAAGATCAGATCTGTTATGACTAATTTATGCAGAAATCCAGGTAATTCCAAAGGGTTCACATACTTTTCCTTGCAATTGTACCTGCACCATCGTCCACTGTCACAGGACACCATCACCCACTTATCCCAAGGCTGCTCAATTTAACCTGTCCCTATGCTCAACTTACCCCACACCTGGGGTAAATTTTGTCAAGCTATCTTTTCAAAGCTGTTATGATTTCATAAATTCTGATTATTTCCAATGATTCACAACATTCTGAAATATATGTAGATATCTTTGTTAGAAATAATACTATATTTCCTTTGAAGTAGTGATACTGAATGTAAATAATGGCTCAACATACCCCACTCTCCCCTATGTGAATAGAAAAGGTGTGTACAGCAGTAGTTATATAGAATGAGCCAAAGTGCTGGAGTACAGAGACAAAAAAACAATTGTTTTTTTAATGTTATGTGAATGGCATTAAACACCAGCCATTACCACGTGCCCGTCCTGCCCAATTAAGGTGCCACCAACCTCCTCTTGCTCCCGGAAGGTTGCAAGTTCAAATCCCCGAGCTGACAAGGTACAAATCTTTCGTTCTGCCCCTGAACAGGCAGTTAACCCACTGTTCCTAGGCCGTCATTGAAAATAAGAATTTGTTCTTAACTGACTTGACTAGTTAAACAAAGGTTAAAAAAAGTTTGTTATGGTCACATAAGACAGAACATTATTGAAGGCTAAAACAAAAGGAGGGTGGTTGGTCATGCTGGATGGATAGGCATATAATGTGAACTTCTAGCAACCCAAAGGTTGCGTGTTTGAATATCATCTTGGCCAACTTGAGCATTTTAGCTAATTAGCAACTTTTCAACTAATTGCAACTTTTTAGCTACTTTGCAACTACCATGAATGTTCGCTAACCCTTACTAACACTCAAGTTAGTAACCTCAACTCTTGTAGCTAACTCTAACCTTAACCGTCTAACCTAACTCCTAACCTTACCCAGCTAGCACAGTGGAGCTGGGCCGATTCCGGCTGAGAGTCGGGGCACTCGGCTGAGAGTCAGACTCGGCAGTATTAATTATGGCTTGGATGCTCGGGCCGCTTCCGGTGTGAGTTATCTGGCCCAAATGTATATATTACTTGGTGCTCAGGCCAATTCCGGTGAGAGTTATCTGGCCCAAATGTATATAATACTTGGTGCTCGGGCCAATTCCAGTTATCCGGTCCCAATCTATTACTTGGGGCTCAGACCGATTGGGGCTACTCTCTGGCAGATGATTACACGGGCTGCTTTATATAATTAACATTTCATTAATTATTTATTTTTTCCATATTTTCCTCATTGCTTCTGTGATCAAAAAATACAATTAACATTTCAATTAAATTCTTTAAGAGTCCTGTGTAGTATTTTAGTATTTTGGTACTTTGTGCAAGACAATTGATAAGCATTAAAATCTTTGTGGGAGGAACTTCCTGAGTGGCGCAGTGGTCTAAGACACTGCATCGCTAACCCCTAACTCCTAGCCTAGCCAATGTTAGCCAGCTAGCTAACGTTAGCATTAGCAATCTAGCCACCTAGCTAACATTAGCCACAACATATTCGAATTCATAACATATCATTAGTTTTGCACATTCGTAACATATTTTACGTTTTGCAAATTCTTAACATATCATACAAATTCATAACATATAATTTGAGAAATGGATGATGGACATCCACAAATGAATGCATACCCTACAAAATGTAACATATCCCACTAAATACAGTGTCTCGGATTTACGTACAGAATAACACAAAATGCACTGAGACCAGGTTGATAGGGCAGCAGTCTCTATGGTCCAGGATAGAGATGACTGTTTACCAGTCTGATGACCTGAAGAGCCCCTCTGGAGTTCATGGTTAGGGTAGTCATTTGCCCCGGTTTAGTAATATAGTTAATTAATGTAAGAGTAAAATAGTAAACGTTACATATTTATCACTATCATACTGAAAGTTAAGTTCATTAAGTTATTCGATGGAAGATAGGGATTTGGAGCAACAAGCATTTCTTACGTCATTTACCTGCCAATAGCACATTTCAGCGCAATCATACATGCACGCCCACTGCCCATCAATAGGGCCCATCAATAGCTTTCGACACAAGAGGGCGACGAACGGATTCTGTATGTGGAAAGGGGAGTGTTCACATTCACTTTTCATCACACGGAAACAGTGAAGAGAGTATCATTTAGCTAGCATAGAATATAATTTAACTCGTCGGTGTCACATCACGATCATACATACCACAATGAGCGGCAGAGGGAAACCACGAAGCGTGCGCGCAAAGAGTCCGGAACCAGCACATGCCAAGAATCCGGTTCGGGCCAAAAGTGCCCGGGAACCTCCAAAGGAACCAGTGAAAGACACTAAGAAGGAAACGCAACAGGTCACTGATGAATACAACCCCAAGAAAACCAAGGAACATAAGCAGCCTAAGCGCACCACTGAGGAAAAGACACCTGTGCCACAGAAGTGCGTAGAAGTTCAAACCGGATCAAGGATGGTCAAAAAAGGTTACAGCGTTGACTCAAATCCGAATAAGATCCTGTTTACAACCATTGAACAATTGAAGATTAAGAAGAAACAGAAATCGGAATCAGCAAGTATTGTCAATGACACGGTAAAGCGTATAATGGACCACATGAAAAAGTGTACAGAATGCTTCAAAGATGTAAATGCTCTGCGCACTGGGAGTTATTACGAGAATTTAAAGGTGGGTGATGAATTAAATTCAATCATACATCACCAGTGTGACCCAATAGTCTTTCATGCTTCACAAATGTTTAACGATTTTTTGATCAATATAGATTTCTAATCCCGACGAATTTGACGTGATGTTAACTGTGCCTGTCAAGCGGGTGGACATTCGGCCGTTTGGGGATGTTGGGGCGTTTTACAGCGTGGCGTTCAAACGAGGAAAACACTCGTTGGATCGCTTTCTATGTGAAGACAACACAATATCTGCCAGTGGAATGCTTACGGAGTTCAGAAACGAGGTTAAAAAGTGTGTGAAGATACTCAAAGGTGTGTACGTCTGTAGCGCGCGTTTCCCAAATGCCTGTAATGTAGCGTATGTATGCAAAACATTTGTTAATTAAATGTTTATTTTTTCCATACTTCTATCAAGACGTGGGGTTGGAGAAGAAAAAGAAGGGTTGCCCGGCGGTGACCTTACTGATAAACGGGACGGGAACGGTCCCTATCTCACTTGACATTGTTCTGGGTCTTGAGGTCTGCTCGAGCTGGCCCACTTTCACCCAAGGAGGCATAGACAAAATAGACATCTGGCTCGGGACCAAAGTGAAGAAAGAACAAAAGCTTAAGGGGTACTACCTCGTTCCGAAGTACGAGGGAAAGGGCACGGTGGAACGGGAAGGTGTCTGCGCTAAAGGTAACCTTTTTGTAAACATTAAGTCAACACTATTAAAGCTAACACATCTTGAATAAAACTATCACTTTCAGTTGAGATTTCTTCATGAATGGGAGTTACAACCCCCCCCCCCCCTGACCTGACTAAAAAATGTTTTGAAATGTTTGAAGAAGAAAAAATCGCACAGAATTAGGGCCTTTACTCGTCCTGTATTAGAGGTCACATATAGGTGTCAAAAATAAATTCAGCACTGCTTCCCCCCTTTCCAGAGAAAGGGGAAGTGGCATGTAGCTATGTCCTTTTTCTGAGTTTCCTAAATGTGTTTTTCTTGTCCTGTTACCTACAGACGCATGGCGCATCTCATTCTCTCATGTGGAGAAGAGTATCCTAACAAATCATGGCTCCCAGAAGACCTGCTGCGAGGCCAGCGGGACTCGCTGCTGCAGGTAAGCCTACTATAGAATGAATACTACAAACATGAAAACTGTAGTCATAACGATCAAGTGGATTTTTCCTAGTCGTTTGAATTTCCACATTTTATGAACTCGTCATTAAACCCATTTCCTTTGGTAAATTGTGTATTATCATGTGTGCCTTAGACTTTCCATTTTCTTGCTTCAGGAAGTTCTGTCTGAAGCTTCTGAAGCACCTGTTGGGCTTGCTGAAGGCAGAGAACCCTAGTCTGTCCAAGTTCTGTTCCTACCACGCCAAGACCACCCTGCTCCACGCCTGCTGCTCCAGGACCCAGGACAGCGACTGGGAGGTGGCCCAGCTGGGACTCTGCTTCCAGCAGCTGCTGGAGGACTTTGAGGGCCACCTGAAAGATGGCATGCTCCCCAACTTCTTTATCCCCAAACACAATCTACTGGGCTCCGGCCATGACCGCAAGAGCTGTCAGTTCCTGGCCCGGCTCATCGAGGAGGAACGCAACAATGGTTTCCCCATTTTCCGCAAGTGAGTCGGGACCTCGATCACCTCCCTTTAATGACTCACCCAGAGGCCCAATAGGCATAAGTGGAGTACAGTGGTGGTCCCATAATGTTGTCTATTCTTAAAGCAATGGCATAGGAAGGAGGAATTGAAGAGCAGAGGAGTCAGAAGTTTAATTTCATTCATTCAGATCTTACTTGACGAGTTTTGAGTGAGAACCAACTGCTCCTCCAACAAATTATAAAAGGTAATGTAGCCCTTTCCTGCTGTCAATGAACAAAAGCACGCTCTTAGGACTCATGGGTGGAATGTTATTAATATATTTTTTTAATAATTTCATAACGAAGATTCTTTTTAAAAACCAGACGAAAATCTGGAGTTTCTATGTCAAACAGTTTTGCTATCAGTGTTCTGTGATGTATATAAGTGTAATATTGGGATGCAAAGTAAAAAATGTATACATCTGAACTCTGTATCTGACACGGTACAGGTGTCTTCTTTTTTAAGCCCATAACCATGTTTGAGGTGTATACTTTTGTTTCAAAGTATATTTGTTTAAGACTACCAAGAATCACTCTGTGTGACCCTACATTTTGCCCACTGCAGTAAAAGGTTAAACAAACTCAGTACAACACTATTAATTGTTCAATAAATAAATAAATAAACATACAAATGTGCAACACAAAAAAAGGCTGAACACTGGAGGTTCCAGTTGCTTCTTCTTCTGAGGAAAGAAATTAGATTCGAAAGACAATTGGCAATGGGATATTGGACTCTAAACCACAAAATATTAGTAGTTTTAGCACTAGGAGTTAACATGAGCTTTCGGTGAGGATTTTCCATAACTTTTTTAAAATCGCTTAAAAATAATTCCATACTAAATTCTACCTACTCAGGATGTCAACACCATCTATTCCTTGCAGAGTATTTGTCCACCTGTGTGTCTGTCTTGGCCAAACCAGGAGGAAGAAACAGATTTTCCCTGGTGTATGTTTTGCTGTTTTGAGTTGTTAGAAACTGACTGTGTGACAGTATGTCCAGGTGCATGCTGGGAAACTCCAGCTATAATTTTTGTGACCACGGTCATTGATTTGAACTGTCTAACAGAGAGAGAGATTGTGTGTGTGATGTGAACACATTGCAGGTGCCTCTCTGTTTACCCGATATGTATTTCTGTTCAGCTTTTGTTCACCCAGGTTTATTATTAGACATTCATTGGAATTTAAGGCCTGAGGGCAGAGGTGTTTTCAGCTGTATACCAATAAATTGGAATGTGCATGTGTGAAACGCCCTACTTTTTAATAAAACAGAATACATCATGGAAAGATGTCTTTCTTATCTCTGTGAACCCAAAGGACTAGACTATTGTTGAAACCCTACCCCTTTTCTTCACACATGTATGCTTAACCTGTTCAATAGGCATCGTCTGGCAACTCAGTGGCCTTATGGTTGAGTGTACACCCTGTGATGGGAATTTTGTGAGTTCAATCCCTGGCTGAGTCATACCAAAGACTGTAAAAATGAGACCTGATGTGTCAACCTGCGGCCAACAAGGCAGAGTTCATCTCAGCCTATGCCTCCCTCCAGTCCCTCGACTTCTTGGCACTGACAGAAACATGGATCACCACAGATAACACTGCTACTCCTACTGCTCTCTCTTCGTCCGCCCACGTGTTCTCGCACACCCCGAGAGCTTCTGGTCAGCGGGGTGGTGGCACCGGGATCCTCATCTCTCCCAAGTGGTCATTCTCTCTTTCTCCCCTTACCCATCTGTCTATCGCCTCCTTTGAATTCCATGCTGTCACAATTACCAGCCCTTTCAAGCTTAACATCCTTATCATTTATCGCCCTCCAGGTTCCCTCGGAGAGTTCATCAATGAGCTTGATGCCTTGATAAGCTCCTTTCCTGAGGACGGCTCACCTCTCACAGTCCTGGGCGACTTTAACCTCCCCACGTCTACCTTTGACTCATTCCTCTCTGCCTCCTTCTTTCCACTCCTCTCCTCTTTTGACCTCACCCTCTCACCTTCCCCCCTACTCACAAGGCAGGCAATACGCTCGACCTCATCTTTACTAGATACTGTTCTTCCACTAACCTCATTGCAACTCCCCTCCAAGTCTCCGACCACTACCTTGTATCCTTTTCCCTCTCGCTCTCATCCAACACTTCCCACACTGCCCCTACTCGGATGGTATCGCGCCGTCCCAACCTTCGCTCTCTCTCCCCGCTACTCTCTCCTCTTCCATCCTATCATCTCTTCCCTCTGCTCATACCTTCTCCAACCTATCTCCTGATTCTGCCTCCTCAACCCTCCTCTCTTCCCTTTCTGCATCCTTTGACTCTCTATGTCCCCTATCCTCCAGGCCGGCTCGGTCCTCCCCTCCCGCTCCGTGGCTCGACGACTCATTGCGAGCTCACAGAACAGAGCTCCGGGCAGCCGAGCGGAAATGGAGGAAAACTCGCCTCCCTGCGGACCTGGCATCCTTTCACTCCCTCCTCTCTACATTTTCCTCCTCTGTCTCTGCTGCTAAAGCCACTTTCTACCACTCTAAATTCCAAGCATCTGCCTCTAACCCTAGGAAGCTCTTTGCCACCTTCTCCTCCCTCCTGAATCCTCCTCCCCCTCCCCCCTCCTCCCTCTCTGCAGATGACTTCGTCAACCATTTTGAAAAGAAGGTCGACGACATCCGATCCTCGTTTGCTAAGTCAAACGACACCGCTGGTTCTGCTCACACTGCCCTACCCTGTGCTCTGACCTCTTTCTCCCCTCTCTCTCCAGATGAAATCTCGCTTCTTGTGACGGCCGGCCGCCCAACAACCTGCCCGCTTGACCCTATCCCCTCCTCTCTTCTCCAGACCATTTCCGGAGACCTTCTCCCTTACCTCACCTCGCTCATCAACTCATCCCTGACCGCTGGCTACGTCCCTTCCGTCTTCAAGAGAGCGAGAGTTGCACCCCTTCTGAAAAAACCTACACTCGATCCCTCCGATGTCAACAACTACAGACCAGTATCCCTTCTTTCTTTTCTCTCCAAAACTCTTGAACGTGCCGTCCTTGGCCAGCTCTCCCGCTATCTCTCTCAGAATGACCTTCTTGATCCAAATCAGTCAGGTTTCAAGACTAGTCATTCAACTGAGACTGCTCTTCTCTGTATCACGGAGGCGCTCCACACTGCTAAAGCTAACTCTCTCTCCTCTGCTCTCATCCTTCTAGACCTATCGGCTGCCTTCGATACTGTGAACCATCAGATCCTCCTCTCCACCCTCTCCGAGTTGGGCATCTCCGGCGTGGCCCACGCTTGGATTGCGTCCTACCTGACAGGTCGCTCCTACCAGGTGGCGTGGCGAGAATCTGTCTCCTCACCACGCGCTCTCACCACTGGTGTCCCCCAGGGCTCTGTTCTAGGCCCTCTCCTATTCTCGCTATACACCAAGTCACTTGGCTCTGTCATAACCTCACATGGTCTCTCCTATCATTGCTATGCAGACGACACACAATTAATCTTCTCCTTTCCCCCTTCTGATGACCAGGTGGCGAATCGCATCTCTGCATGTCTGGCAGACATATCAGTGTGGATGACGGATCACCACCTCAAGCTGAACCTCGGCAAGACGGAGCTGCTCTTCCTCCCGGGGAAGGACTGCCCGTTCCATGATCTCGCCATCACGGTTGACAACTCCATTGTGTCCTCCTCCCAGAGCGCTAAGAACCTTGGCGTGATCCTGGACAACACCCTGTCGTTCTCAACCAACATCATGGCGGTGGCCCGTTCCTGTAGGTTCATGCTCTACAACATCCGCAGAGTACGACCCTGCCTCACACAGGAAGCGGCGCAGGTCCTAATCCAGGCACTTGTCATCTCCCGTCTGGATTACTGCAACTCGCTGTTGGCTGGGCTCCCTGCCTGTGCCATTAAACCCCTACAACTCATCCAGAACGCCGCAGCCCGTCTGGTGTTCAACCTTCCCAAGTTCTCTCACGTCACCCCGCTCCTCCACTCTCTCCACTGGCTTCCAGTTGAAGCTCGCATCCGCTACAAGACCATGGTGCTTGCCTACAGAGCTGTGAGGGGAACGGCACCGCAGTACCTCCAGGCTCTGATCAGGCCCTACACCCAAACAAGGGCACTGCGTTCATCCACCTCTGGCCTGCTCGCCTCCCTACCACTGAGGAAGTACAGTTCCCGCTCAGCCCAGTCAAAACTGTTCGCTGCTCTGGCCCCCAATGGTGGAACAAACTCCCTCACGACGCCAGGACAGCAGAGTCAATCACCACCTTCCGGAGACACCTGAAACCCCACCTCTTCAAGGAATACCTAGGATAGGATAAGTAATCCTTCTCACCCCCCCTTAAATGATTTAGATGCACTATTGTAAAGTGGCTGTTCCACTGGATGTCAGAAGGTGAATTCACCAATTTGTAAGTCGCTCTGGATAAGAGCGTCTGCTAAATGACTTAAATGTAATGTAAATGTCTTTGCTTGGCAAGGAGCTAGATAGACTAGCGAGGTGGTGTAGTTGTACATTAAGCTGCCTCATGCTACTGAAACAAGAGACATTTCGGCTTGCACAAGCAAGGCTACTTACTCATGGTATGACAAACACTGCTGTAGCTTGGCCACCTTCCATACAATATTCTTAAAATGTTTTATTAATGGATTTAATGGTGCTCTGTGGGATGTTCAAAGTTTCGGGATATGTTTTTATAACCCAACCCTGATCTGAACATCTCCACAACTTTGTCCCTGACCTGTTTGGAGAGCTCCTTGGTCTTCATGGTGCTGCGTGCTTGGTGGTGCCCCTTGCTTAGTGGTGTTGCAGACTCTGGGGCCTTTCAAAACAGGTGTATATATACTGAGATCATGTGACACTTAAATAAAGTCGACCTGTGTGCAATCTAACTAATTATGTGACTTCTGAATGTAATTGATTGCACCAGATCTTATGTTGGGGCTTCGGAGCATATTCAAGCACCACTTTTCTTTTCTTTTTCTTTTTTAAACAAGTATTCTTTTCACTTCACCTATTTGGACTATTTTGTGTATGTCCATTACATTAAATTCAAATAAAATCCATTTAAATTACAGGTTGTAATGCAACAAAATAGGGAAAATGCCAAGGGGGATTGTAATGGGTGGGTGTTGGAAGGCAGGGAAGTCAGGCGCAGAAGAACGGACTTGTTTAATAAATGCTGATAAAACTCCCAAAAAACTAAATGAATAAATTAACAAAAGTGGGTACAAAACCCATCATACACCAACATAATACATGCACGTCACATACCATCAAGCAATCTCCAACAAAGACATGAGGGGAAACAGAGGGTTAAATACAAAACATGTAATTTATGGGATTGGAACCAGGTGTGAAGGAAGACAAGACAAAAAAAAACAATGGAAAATGAAAAATGGATCAGTGATGGCTAGAAGGCCGGTGACATCGACCACCCGAACAAGGAGAGGGACCGACTTCGGCAGAAGTCGTGACAGGGATGAAAACTTTTGCAAGGCATTGTAAGCTGTATCAAGTTAGTTACAGCTGGGGATGGAATGAGAACCTACAGAAAGTTAACTCTCCAAGAACAGGGCTGGATAGCCATGGCCTACTGTTTCTGTAACAATAGCCTAGAGCTAAAACCACTATTGTTGGTCAGTGTCAGAGTAGCCTGTAATTTTGGTCATGTGTGTGGTCATAAACAATATTCTGCTTACGTCTCCAATCATGCCCTTACCAAAATATCAGGCTTCTGGCAAACATTTGTGGAAAACCTTGCTGCAAGCTCATATTTTCACATGCAAAGTAGTTTTGTGGCAAACTGTTGTGGCAAATTTGCGGCGACTTGTGAACTTCTGGCCAACAATTCTGGGAAACTTGAACATTCTACGGTTTTCTGCAAATTTGATCCGATTTTTGGTTACTGTGTGTTAACAACATTGAAATGTATCTACATGAACTAAATCACAATTTTAAATGCACTTATTTCACAGAGAACTGAACTATGTGTACTATATATGCATTTAACAAAAATATAAACACAACATGTAAAGTGTTGGTCCTATGTTTTATGAGCTGAAAGAAAAGATACCAGAAATTTTCCATATGCACAAAAAGTTTATTTCTCTCAATTTTGTGCACAAATTTGTTTACAGCCCTTTTAGTGAACATTTCTCATTTTCCAAGATAATTAATCCACTTTACAGGTGTGTCAAATCAAGATGATTAAACAGCATAATCATTACACAGGTCAATCAATCAAACTGATAACACAGCCCTTTTAACATCAGCAGATGTCACAAAGTGCTTATACAGAAACCCAGCCTAAAACCCCAAACAGCAAGCAATGCAGACATAGAAGCATGGTGCCTAGGAAAAACTCCCTGGAAAAGCAGGACCCTAGGAAGAAACCTAGAGAGGTACCAGGCTCTGAGGGGTTGCTGTGCAGGGTGGAGATAAGAGTACATGGCCATTAAGGCCAGATTGTTCTTCAATATGTTCAAACGTCCATAGATGACCAGCAGGATCAAAAAATAATCACAGCTGTAGAGAGTGCAACAGGTCAGCACCTCAGGAGTAAATGTCAGTTGGCTTTTCATAGCCAAGCATTCAGAGGTTGAGACACCAGGTGCGGTAGAGAGAGGGAGAAGGAGAAAACAGCAGGTCCAGGACAAGGTAGCACTTCCGGTGAACAGGTCAGGGTTCCATAGCCACAGGCAGAACAGTTGAAACTGGAGCAGCAGCAGAACCAAGTAGACTGGGGACAGCTAGGAGTCATCAGGCCAGGTAGTCCCAAGGCATGATCCTAGGGCTCAGGTCCTCCGGGGAGAGAGAGAGAATTAGAGGTAGCATACTTAAATTCACACAGGACACCAGATAATTACACCAGGTATAACAGACTGACCCCTGCCCCCTGGCACATAGACTATTGCACCATAGATACTTGAGGCTGAGACAGGGGTGGTTAGGGGAGACAGGGGTGGTTAGGGGACACTGTGGCACCATCCAACCAGGCAGGATATAACCCTACCCACTTTGCCAAACCACAGCCCCCACACTACTAGAGGGATATCAATAGACCAACTTACTACACTGACAAAAGGCAGATTATAGCCCATGAAGATCTCCTCCAATGCACAAGCCTGAGGGGGAGCAAGACCGGACAGGAAGATCAAGTCAGTGACTCAACCCACTCAAGTAGAGTATAATGCATAAAAGCCTGGCACCCTTCCTAGATATGCCATGCAAGAGCACTAGTAAACCAGTGACTCAGCCCCCGTAATAGGGTCAGAGGCAAAGAAACCCAGTGGCGATAGGGGAGCCGGCCAGTGGTCCCAGTTGAGCATTATTTATTATCTGCTGTTGTTAAATAGGAAACAGCACGTTAGTTGTGCAGGGCTTGATGATGTTGATGGCTGTCGATGGTAAAATATGTAGCATGAAAACAAATGTGTTAGCAGTGGGCTTATGTGACCAGCACGCTAGCTAACACACTTATATACAGCAATCATATACCAAAGCACATCCCAGAAAGACCCTCAATCCCTAACAGGTTCCATATACCCACACAAGTATAAATCAGCAATGTACAGCAAACTTGTACACATTGTAAAATAGAAAACAGTATTCAGAACGGGACCAATCCCTTGAATCACATTTTCATACTGGGGAGACTTGACGTTTGTGATCTCTGTTTCAGTATGATATGTTGGCTAAAGGAATAAAGACAGACACCAATGTCAGGTGCAATAGCCTTGTTTGTGCATTGTACAAATCCCTACACATGGAGTCCGGGGAACAGTCCCGCTAGTCGAATACCTATCAACTAGACTCCAGACTCTGTAACATCATCCTTTTCAATAGAAAGTGCAAACATAAAGGCATAACATTAAGTTCTTAACAGTCAGGTCATAACAATAGAAAAAGCATGACATTTTCTTTTTACTTCAGTTGTCATCTTCCTTTTTTAATTTAATTTAATTATTTAAGAAAATATATTTTAATTAACCGAGGGTAAGTTAACAGTCCCTTGCTTACAGAGTAAGCCTGTCCGGTGGCTTGCACAGCCGACCCACCCGTGAGTAAGTATTGGCTCTGACAGGGGTAGGATTAGGGGCACGAGCTGGAGAGATTGGTGGGGTAGAAGCCTCACCTTCAGTTGGCCCATGTCTCAATTCTACTCCCCTTACCCTTAGGCCTGGACTGTGATCCAGCTCATCTAGGTGAGTGTATGGCGTGTTCTGATTTGTCTGCTCTGCTACGCGCAGATCCACCCGATTGTGACGATAGAGGGAGCCACCAACATCCACCAGGTAAGAACGTGGTGCAACTCTCTGCAGGCATGTGCCCAGCCTCCAAAGTCCTGTGTGGTCTCCCGGCAGCGGTTTTCATCCTTATCGTTTCACCCACCTCCAGCTCTGGTAGTTCTCGAGCAGTCCGGTCGTAGAAGCACTTAGCGAGCTGCTTTCTGTGACGCAGTTTGTCCATGACGCCAACCATGACGCAGGGCTCAAGTAGCTTGTTAGCTACGGGGATGGTAGTCTTCAGACGTCTGGACAGAAGACGTTGTGCTGGGCTGCTGTCCATGTTTTCGGTGGGTGTGTTCCTCCACTGTAAGATCGCTTTCCATGGGTCGTTGCTGTCGCGCAAGGCCCTGCATAACAGGTTTTTTGCAATCTTGACAGCTGATTCTGCCTTGCCATTTGCTTTTGGGTGTCTTGGAGAGGAGGTCACGTAGTCAAACTCCCATTCTGAGGCAAAACGCTTGAACTGTGCAGTGAATTGTGGGCCATTGTCTGTGATTACCTTGTCAGGCTGACCTTGCCTTGCAAACTGCGCCTTGCAGCGCTTTATGACTGTCTCTGCAGACAAGTCAGGGAGCAGTTCAATTTCCCAAAAGTCAGAGTAGTGATCAACAATGAGAAGATAGTCCTTTTGTCTGTGGCTGAATAAGTCCATGCTGACAATTTGCCAGGCCCTTGTGGGCAGTTCGTGTGACATCATGGTTTCCTTTTGCTGTTCATGAGTGTACTCGTTGCATGTGGTACAGTTGCTGACAAAGTCTTTCATTTCTGCTTGCATGTTTGGCCAGTATAATGTTTCACGAGCCTGGCGGTAGCATGCATCACCTCCAACGTGACTGGAGTGTATGCGGGTAAGCATCTCTGGACGTAGTGATTTGGGAATAATGACCGTCTGACCTCTGAACAAGATGCCATTTTGCACGCTGATCTCATCTCGAAAGGTCCAGTATTCTCTCACTGTGAAAGGTGTCTCCTCTTTCAGGTATGGCCAACCTGTGAGAGCCATGGACTTCAGTGACTGTAGGTGTTCGTCCTTGTCAGTGTGTTGCCTTATCTGGGCTAGGCGCTGATCTGTGACGTTTAAGTAGTCTGCCTGATTGATCTGTTGAACATCTTGTTGTTCCTGTTGTAGCGAACAGATGGCCTGCCGCTGATAGACAGTGCCTCTGCCTGTACATTGTGTTGTTGCCCTGCTCAGTGTCGCTGATGTACATCTCTGGTCCTGGCTTGTAAATTACCTTCAGGCTGTAGTTTTGCAGAGTCAGGAGCATGCTTTGAAGCCTCTTGGGCGCGTTGAGGAGAGGTTTACTGAATATGGCAATGAGTGGTTTGTGGTCAGTTTCAGCGGTGACCAGCTCTCACCCATATAAGTAGTGATGGAAGAAGATGCTGAGGCACTCTCTCAATTTTTGCATAGTTTTGTTCGGTGGAGGTGAGCGCTCTCGAGGCAAACGCAACGGGCTGGCCTTCCTGCATAAGGCAGCATCCAAGTCCCCTTTGGCTGGAGTCGCTCTGGATTGTGACAGGCTTCATGATGTCGTAGTAGCGCAACACTGGCATGGATGAAGCCAGAGATTATCTCCAGCACTGCGGCCTCGTGCTTGGGTAGCCAGTGCCATGGTGTGTCTTTGTCCAGCAACCGGCGCAGAGGCTCACAGGCTGCTGATAGGTGTGGCATGAAATTTGCAAGATAGTTTGCAAAGCCGATGAGACGCTGTACTTCTTTTGCATCAGACGGGTTTGGCATGTCGAGGATCGCTCTGACCTTGTCAGGGTCCGGCTTCAGGCCATTTGCCGAGAGAATGTGGCCATGGATGTGGACGTCTTTCACCTTGAACTGCAGCTTCTTCAGGCCAAGGCGAAGCTTAACTGATCGGCAGCACTCCATCTGTGCCAGGGGCTTCACATCGTGGTCCCGTTCTGCTTCTTCGTCTGTGTCACCACAGCCTACAATCAGGACATTATCGGCGATGGGTTCAATGCCCTTGAGCCCAGCCAGTAACTCGTGATGCTTCAGTTGGTATATCTCAGGCGCCACTGAGACACCAAACGGGAGCTTGAGCCAGCGTTTCCGACCCCAGGGGGTCCAGAAGGTAGTCATGAAGCTGCTTTCTTCGTCCAGCTTGCATTGAAGGAATGCATCTCGGGCATCCACAAAGGTGAAAATCCTGGCCTTGGGAAGCTTATAGAGGACATCCTCTAGTGTCAGCATGATGTAGTGGGATCGTTTCAGTGCTTGGTTCAGATGCTTTGGGTCGATGCAGACCCTCAGCTTCTCTGTTTTTTTCACTATGACCATATTGCTGATCCAGTCAGTTGGTTCAGTCACAGATGTCATGTGGCCATCGGCCTCATACTTGTCCAGCTGTGCCTTCACAGCCACTTTCATTGTAATGGGCACATTGCGAGGAGCATACTGGACTGGAGTGATGCTCTCATCAACTTCAAAGTGTACCTCCCCAGGCACAGATTCAACGGGCATGTTGAATATATCGTCATATCTGCAGAGTAGTTCTTTTGACAGGGGTCCATGCTGGACATGATCCACAATATGCAGGTCATTTGGTACAGTGAACTGCATCAGTCCCAGGCGTTCGCATGTAGAGCCTGAGAGGAGAGTATGTTGACTGGTTTTTACAATCTCAAACTCCAGCTTGTGTTTGCGTCCTCGAATAACACATTCGGTCTCAAAGGTGCCCATAGAGCTCATTAGCTCTCCTGAGTACAGCTTTAGTCTAATATCGCTGGGCAATAGATGTGTGTCAGGTGCCAGATTGATTTTGTCTTTGTAGCTCATTACGTTGCATGTAGCACCAGAATCCAGTTGACATTGTTGTTGCTTGTTGTGTAATCGTAGTGTCACAAACCATTTCTTCCCTCTTGAGTGTACAGCCCCAATGGATTCATGCATGTAAATGTCACTTTCACTGTTCAGCTCTGAACATTGAGTGACATCATCAACACACTGAATCTTGCCCTCACTCACCCTTTTGCTTTTGAGACACATTTTTGCAAAATGATTATTAGTTCCACAATCGATTGGTTTAGTCTGAATGTCTGCCTAGCAACAGCGTGAACAGTATCAACGTAGGAGCGTAGGGTTTCGATTTCCATTGCTCTCATTCTCATGTCAGTGACTTTAGCAGTGCGGCACATTTCGATGGCAGTTACTAATGTTAAGCCGCTCTCTCTCAGTAGATGCCGGCGTGCATCCTCATTTGCAATTCCCAGTACTATTTTGTCACGAATCAATTCATCTTTCAATCCCCCGTATTCACAAGTGGCGGATTTCTCTCTCAAACGGGTTACAAAGTTGTGTACTGACTCACCCTCTTCCTGTTTGCAGCTTCCGAAAACGAACCGCTCGTAAATGACGTTTCTGGCGGGTTTGAAGTAATTCTCCAATGCATCCAACATAGCCTTTGCATCACACTGTTGTTGTGCTGTGAGGGTGAGATTGTGCTGGTAGATGTGCCTGCATTTGCTGCCCATTAAACTTCTCAGAGTTGCAGCTTGTACCTCGTTGGGTTTCTCATGTAGACCGGTCGCCAGCGCATAGTCCTCTAATTCATCCCTGAAGTTGTCCCAATTAGTATTCCAGTCCCCTGTGAGAACCATGGGATTTGGTGGCGGAATGTTCGCTGCCATAGCAATGGAATATGAGATTTCTTTGCCTTCAGTCATCGATGTAGGTAGTGATGCTAGCTAGCCAGCTAACAATGAGGTGATCAGTGTTGTGAGTAGGAAACGGCGTGTTCGCATATGGAACGTAACTGCGCCTATACTGTACTTAGCTACAAAAATAACAAACATGTGTTTTCCGAGCCACTTCTGATACCATGTTTCAGTATGATATGTTGGATAAAGGAATAAAGACAGACACCAATGTCAGGTTCAATGGCCTTGTTTGTGCATTGTACAAATCCCTACACATGGAGCCCGGGGAACAGTCCCGCTCGTCGAATGCCTATCAACTAGACTCCGTAACAATCTCCACCTATCTGCAAGTGGGGCCAATCACAACACGCCTTATTGTCATTGGAATTGAACCAACTAATAAGAATGCTTGAACGTTAAATACGCCTTTCTTTAGAGGCAAGTGTAAACATAACCAACCCTGTTACATTCAGAAGTACCCAATTGTCATACTTGAGAAAAAGTAAAAATACCTTAAATAGGAAATGTAATAGGAGTGAAAGTCACCCAGTAACTTAATACTTGAGTAAAAGTCTAAGAGTATTTGGTTTTAAATATACTTGAGTATCAAAAGTAAATGTAATTGCAAAAATGTACTAAAGTATCAAAAGTAAAAGTATTAATCATTTAAAATTCCTTATATTGAGGAAACCAGATGGCACAATCGTTTGTGTTTTTAAAATGTAAGGATAGCCAGGGGCACACTCCAACATCATTCAGAAACAAACCATTTGTGTTTAGTGAGTCGCCAGATCAGAGACAGTAGAGATGACCAGGGATGTGCGTGAATTGGTCGTGCTAAGCATCCAAAATGTAAAAATGTAATTTTGGGTGCCAGGGGAAATGTATGGGGTAAAAAATACTTCATTTTCACTAGGAATGTAGTGAAGTAAAAGTAAAAGTTGTGAAAAATATAAATAGTAAAGTACAAAAAAATAATTAAGTAGTACTTGTATTTACTTAAGTACTTTACACCACTGCCACAAACATCTTTCCAGGGTGTTGATTCATCCTCCTCCCAATACAACCTCTTCCAACAGCATGGGTAGGGGCAGGGTATCCATCTGCAAGTTACGTTTTGGTGTCAAGTCAGCTCATATTGTTGCTACCTTAGCTGTTGTGCTACTGACCAGTGACACTAGCATACTGACATGCTATTAAAAGACAGCAACGTATTCACCTAAAAAATATGTGTTTAGGCAAATCATTAGTTACCTAGCTAGCTATCACATTAATTGTGCAAAAAATATGATAGCTAACTAAGCGCTAGCCAGTCAGTGGCGCTGATAGATTGAAACGGGTATCAACAAAATGTGTTTCACTTTATCCCATAAAACATGACATTGCTATCTAGGCATGAATTAGCTAACACAATTTGAAAGTGTATTAGGGAGTTTAGATAATAAGTTAGACACTCACTGGACAACTTTGGTAGGTAGCTAGCTAGATAATTTGGTTTCCATTTTCCTACAGATTTCTCTAATCCCCGTGATTTGTTGTCATCGGTTTTAAACGTCTTCTGGTAAACTGTTTGCCACTAGTGGCAATAAATATTGTTGCCGCAGGTTTGCCAGAAATTCAAAAGATTCTTTAGAGAATTGTTTGCCAGAAGAAAAAAAAACTCTGGTGAACTGTTTGACACTTGTGGCAATAAAGATTGTTGCCAAAGGTTTTCCGCAGATTCAACAATAGTGGCAAACATTTGCAAACTTCTGGCAACATTTTGTAACACACTATTTAGTTAGCAGCACATTTGCCACAAACTTGCGTGAAGTTTGCCTACACTGTTTTTCATCTATAGCTTGTTCTCCACCTTTTCTTTACAATAGTGAGGCAACATGTTTTCAGAACTTTTATTGCCATGACTGTTAAATCCCAGAGACTCCCGTAGAATTATCTGTCTTCTTAAAGATAGACAAGATATGTGACAATATGTGTAGACAATACGTGTCAAAAATGTGACAGTCCATCTTGGAAGTAGAATTCACTTCCATGCTACTCCTCAGTAACATGTTTATAACCAGCGATGTGTGGTTCTCAGATGGGGGTTCCTAATTGCTGTTAATCTTGGTAAAGCTACCATGGATAGATGCATAATATGTGTAACTTACATCTGAAGAAAAAACATTTATGCTCAGGTTTATTGAATATTATGGATTTCAACACACAATCCTGATGTGTTTCAATGCAAACTGGGCTTAATAGGAACAGCAAATATTTATGGTCAAAACAAATAATAGCAAAGTTTACTCATAAATTATTAGAAAACCTATGGTCTGGGGTATAAATATAAACTATATATTACAATATGATAATATTGAACAATATATATATTTCCATTTGCATTCTATATAAAGAGGGTGCTTTTTGTCATGTCTGCTCCCGCTCCCCCTCTCTGGCACTCGAGGTCGCCAGGCTGCTCATCATAGCGCACACCTGTCACTATCATTACGTATACCAGTGCTTCATGGGACTCACCTGGACTCCATCACATCATTGATTGCCTCCCCTATATCTGTCACTTCAGTTTAATTCCCGTGTCTGCATTGATGTTGTTTAGTTTCTCTTGTCCAGACGCTGTTCTTGTTTAGTTTCATGTCTATTTATTATTAAATCCTCACCCTGTACTTGCTTTCCGTCTCCCAGCGTCTGTAGTTACGGAACCATTACAGAATGCAGACACCACAATTGGAAGCATCAGGGAGGCTCCCATGCCTCAGCTGGCTTGAGAGGCTCACAAGCATCGGTTGGCTCGGCAGGCTCCCACGCCATACCTCAGCCATGTTGTGATTCACCAAGTTATGTTACTGTATTGACTGTAACACATGGTGCAACTGCCAGCATGAGAAGCCCATATTTTCAATTGGCAAGCAATAGTAATTATTTCCCATGTAGTATGTTATCATGTGCATAATTAACATACTAATCTCTTAATTTGACAGTAAGGTACTAAATATGTCTGAAAAATGTGTTTGAGAGTCACCTCCACACAAGTGTTTTTGCAACTTTGAAATTGACCACTAGTAGGAACTTACACATACAGTGGGGCAAAAAAGTATTTAGTCAGCCACCAATTGTGCAAGTTCTCACACTTAAAAAGATGAGGCCTGTAATTTGTCATAGGTACACTTCAACTATGACAGACAAAATGAGAAGAAAAAAAATCCAGAAAAATCACATTATCGGATTTTTAATGAATTTATTTGCAAATTATGGTGGAAAATAAGTATTTGGTCACCTACAAACAAGCAAGATTTCTGGCTCTCACAGACCTGTAACTTCTTCTTTAAGAGGCTCCTCTGTCCTCCACTCGTTACCTGTATTAATGGCACCTGTTTGAACTATTTATCAGTATAAAAGACACCTGTCCACAACCTCAAACAGTCACACTCCAAACTCCACTATGGCCAAGACCAAAGAGCTGTCAAAGGACACCAGAAACAAAATTGTAGACCTGCACCAGACTGGGAAGACTGAATCTGCAATAGGTAAGCAGCTTGATTTGAAGAAATCAACTGTGGGAGCAATTATTAGGAAATGGAAGACATACAAGACCACTGATAATCTCCCTCAATCTGGGGCTCAACGCAAGAACTCACCCCGTGAATGACCTGCAGAGAGCTGGGACCAAAGTAACAAAGCCTACCATCAGTAACACACTACGCCGCCAGGGACTCAAATCCTGCAGTGCCAGATGTGTCCCCCTGCTTAAGCCAGTACATGTCCAGGCCCATCTGAAGTTTGCTAGAGAGCATTTGGATGATCCAGAAGAAGATGGGGAGAATGTCATATGGTCAGATGAAACCAAAATATAACTTTTTGGTAAAAACTCAACTCGTCGTGTTTGGAGGACAAAGAATGCTGAGTTGCATCCGAAGAACACCATACCTACTGTGAAGCATGGGGGTGGAAACATCATGCTTTGGGGCTGTTTTTCTGCAAAGGGACCAGGACGACTGATCCGTGTAAAGGAAAGAATAAATGGGGCCATGTATCGTGAGATTTTGAGTGAAAACCTTCCATCAGCAAGGGCATTGAAGATGAAACGTGGCTGGGTCTTTCAGCATGACAATGATCCCAAACACACCGCCCGGGCAACGAAGGAGTGGCTTTGTAAGAAGCGTTTAAAGGTCCTGGAGTGGCCTTGCCAGTCTCCAGATCTCAACCCAATAGAAAATCTTGAGGGAGTTGAAAGTCCGTGTTGCCCAGCAACAGCCCCAAAACCTCACTGCTCTAAGGGAGATCTGCATGGAGGAATGGGCCAATACCAGCAACAGTGTGTGAAAACCTTGTGAAGACTTACAGAAAACATTTGACCTCTGTTATATACCCTGTTGGCAATGACAAAGTATTGAGATAAACTTTTGTTTATTGACCAAATAATTATTTTCCACCATAATTTGCAAATAACTTCATTAAAAAATCCTACAATGTGATTTCCTGGATTTTTTTCCCTCATTTTGTCTGTCATAGTTGAAGTGTACCTATGATGAAAATTACAGGCCTCTCTCGTCTTTTTAAGTGGGAGAACTTGCACAATTGATGGCTGACTAAATACTTTTTTGCCCCACTGTAACTGTTAATAACTTACTAATACAACATCTGCTCGGCTTAGAAAACCACATGAACTGCTTGAAACAATTTTTTTCTATGAAACCAAAAATTGAAATGGTCTTAATGGGTATGTGGGTTTAATAAGGTACACGTACCCTTTGCCTCATGCCAGACGATAAACTAACACTTTTTTCCCACATGCAAATAAATAAAAAGGTTCAATTTAAAATCAAAGGCAAAGCACAAAACTGTTACGAAAAGCTAAAGACCTCAACCAGAGAACTCAGCAGATAATTACACACATGATTACACACACGATTACACAAATCAAAACTATAATCTCTCTCTCGCCTCATCTTTCTCTTTGTCTCAGCTACATGGGGAGTGGCACTGGAATGGAAAGGGCGAGGCGTGTGGTAGGACAGAGATAAGTTTCGTTTTCCTGCAAATATTCATTGGGACATACAATTTTCTAATCCAAGCCAAAGGCAGTCAAGTTGACATTTGTTTGAGCCATATAATGAGTGCATGACTCACAGGAAATGCTAAAATGATGGCTTGGCATGTCTCTGTCGTTTTGATAATTCCCTTGTCCTTGGTTTATCATGTTGTGTTTCTGCAATGGCATTCTGCCACGGTTAAAACTCCTAATCCCCCTTAGGTTGTTGACTTCTCACAATGGCTATCAGAAATTTAGAGCTACTACCATGTACTGTATATCCTTTACACATGTCTAATGTTATACCGATATAATTCGGTCAGATTTACATGAAGTGCCTCTTGAAATCGGACAAGGAATAAATGTATAGTTTCCTCTCAATGTCTTGCTAGCCGTCATGTTGTGCAACACCATTCTTGCCTATGAAGAAGATTAGAACTTTGTCCCCAGGCTCCACAGTAGCAGTTGTTCATTCTTCTCTGTGTAACAGTTGGGATTATCGGACAATTCGGAGGGAAAACATATTTCGTATCCCAGGATTGAGGTACGTTTCCCGAGCCATATCTGGCCAATCCAATCTGATAGTGGGTTATAAGCACTGCAGCTCGTAAAAGGTCCAATGCAGTCATTTTTTATCTCAATATTAAAACATTTCTGGATAACAATTCAGGACCTTATTAATGTGATTATTTTCAATTAAAATGGTCCCAAAAAGAGTAATAATCTTAGCAAAGAGCAATTTCTCAAGCTAGATTTTTGCTAGGACTATCTGGGATTGGTCTGAGTGCGGAGGGGAAAACTGAAAACTAGCTCTTATTGGCACATCCTAGTGATGACACCAGGCAGGCCAAAACCCCATCCCACCTAAACATCCCACCGCCTTTTCAATAAGCTGTTACACTAAAAAGGAATCATCATTTTCACTATTTCACTATTATTCCAAACTTGTAGTGTGGAAATATATATAAAACACAGTAAAATCAAGTTTCGACTGCACTGGGTCTTTAAAGCCAATTGTACCTCGTGCGCGGAATCCCATTCACAGTAAACGCTGTATATGCCAGCTCAATCGCAAATTGCCTTTAAAAACTTATTCAGAAAAGGTGTCCCGTCCACAGGACTGTTGAGCTAACGTAGGCTAATGTGATTAGCATGAGGTTGTAAGAAGCAAAACAAAAATCCCAGGACATAGACATATCTGATACGGGCAGAAAGCTTAATTTATTGTTAATATAACTGCAATGTACAATTTACAGTAGTATTTAGAGCGAAAGAATGCCATGCTTTTGTTTGAGGAGTGTGCACAATTATGAACTTGAAAATGTATGAATAAACCAATTAGGCTCATTTGGGCAGTCTTGATACAACATTTTGAATATATATGCAAGATTTCAGTGGATAACTCTACAACTTTGCACATACAGTGCGGCCATCTACTGGCCAAAGTCTAAATTGCGCCCGGGCAAGACATTCATTATGCCCTTTATCTTACATTTCAAAGATGGTACAAAAAAAGCTTCGTTTTTTTCTCCATTGTATCATCTTTTACCAGATCTAATGTGTTATATTCTTCTACATTCCTTTCGCATTTCCACAAACTTCAAAGTGTTTCCTTTCTAATGGTATCAAGAATATGCATATAATTGCTTCAGGGCCTTAGCTACATGCAGTTAGATTTGGGTATGTCATTTTAGGCGAAAATTGAAAAACAAAAGGGCGGATCAGGCAGGCCAAAACCCCATACTACCTAAACAGGATGAAATTTCAGGCGGCCTTTTCAATAAGCTGTTCATTAAAAGGGAATTTTCATCATTTTCACTATTTCACTATTATTCCAACCTCATTGTGTGGAAATATATATATAAAACACAGTAAAATCAAGATTGGACTGCACTGGGTCTTTATAAGGCAATTGTCCCTCGTGTGCGGAATCCTATTCACAGTAAACACTGCATATGCCAGCTCAATCGGAAATTGCCTTTAAAACCTACAATTCATATAAACCCTCAATTGGATTGAATCCCACTCTAGGTCTTTACATACCTCCCCCCTCAATCCCCCAACCCCCCACACACTATAAATTTATGTATACAAATCTGTGCACTAAGATGCAGTTCGATGTGTGGTAAATGTACTGTTGAAGAAAATGCCCCCTTATAGTAAAGCCATAATAACATGTGTTATGTAGTACAGGCTACAGCTGAGCAGAGGCATTTTTAGGATTTCCACACATGGGGAATTCTTTTATCAGGGTCTAGGAAAAAACATGTATTTTAAAAACATATTTCATGCAATTCTACCTCATTTACACTACAGAAGACATTGCCTGAATATGTTTGAATACCACACAAATGACTGAAACGAGTGGCTACTCTGACAATGACAAACTGAGATCAATCTGGTCTTGAATTCAAACAAACGATAGCCCAGGCCAATGAAGCAACACAGATTGTAAGGAATTGAGGAAATATACATACACACAGTATATACAGTGTCATAACGTTGGCCTTTTTGGGTATAGTAAGCCCATCCCCCTCTCCCTGCCTCCCCCTTGCCTCCTTCAACTAGGCTGCTGTGGTCAGAAGTCGTAAATTCCTGAGAAGACCTCATGGACACAGTTATAGAGGATAGTTTTTCATGGAGACAAAGGAAATCCTTCCACCTCATAGAACTTGAGGTACGAACAAATTTCATGTTCCGGAGAAGTGTAAAAGATCGGTGAAGAATCCAGCTACGAACTGGTCCGTTTGTCACAACTTGGGAAGCTCATGGGAGACGGTGTGGCCGCATTACCATAACGCTGTTTATATAATAGCCCCAGATATGAGGTTTACATCTAATTGTTGTATAAGATGAATGAGTGTGTACGAGACTGTTAACACAATTTTACAATGTGATTTTGGACTGTTTAATGAAGGAAAACTCAAAAAGGGAATTGGAGTTAACTAAATCAGAGGACCGCCCCTGAGCACAGTTGGGGTCAGACATCCTGGGACAGCCCTTTCCTGCCATTCCGAATAAAATCCAACTTTGAGAAATTATCACCAGACCATGTTTTTCTCCATTAGGAGGGGGATTAAGTTTGTAGACAGCGTTTACCTCAATTACGAGATGGCTAAAGGTTGCAGAATCTTAACCATACCACGTGGTTAAACTCTGAGACTATTGATACCGACAGAATGAGAACAAGTCTGATATGAATTACTAGTCTGCAGCTAGGAATTCGGTAACATTGAACGCGAAGAACGACAACCGCCGAAACATCCATTCTATAAAGAATGTCACTTTGAACCATCCCCTCTAACCAAGACAGAGAGACGGACAATTCTACGAAAGACAAACTTTTCACCAGCGATCAAGACACACTGAGCATAAATATATATATTGATTGCAATTGTTCCCGAATGAGTGAGCGTTCATGTGTAAAGGATTAGCATTTTAATTGATATAATTATCACTCTGTAGTGACTTCTTAGTCGACCCCCATTTCCCCTTTGTCTAACAAGCCGCCATGCCGGTTCAGCCCACTAGGGTACAGGGCACATTTTCCTGTCACTTCATGTAACCACATTTACCAAGTTTGTTTGTTTGTTTGTGCATTTCTGTGAATTACTTAGTAATAAATAAATAATTTAAGACAATTGATGTATGGATGACTCAAAGTGAAGACTGGGTTTGTGTAGATAACCAACAATTCCCAACATTTGGAATGAGACTAACGTGAGGTAAAATAAATAATTCATTAATTCGAAGACAACTTTTCAGATGATTTATCTGATCAATTAATTTTAGGAAATGATAATTGTAATTTGAATATTTTTCCTTGGTGACCCGATTTCCTAGTTAATTAGTGACGTGATTAGTCAGTTGATCGCATAGTAACTAATTACAGATAGTCTTTGATAAAAACTATCAGTCTTCAGTTAATGATAGCAAAGACACGACAACAGCATGAGTCAAAAATGTGGATACACCTACACATTCAAGGGTTTTTCTTTATTTTTTTTACCAATTTCTACATTGTAGAATAATAGTGAAGACATAAAACAATGAAATAACACATATGTAATCATGTAGTAACCAAAAAAAGTGTTGAACAATTCAAAATATATTTTATATTTGAGATTCTTCAAAGCAGCCACCCTTTGCCTTGATAACGGCTTTGCACAGTCTTGGCATTCTCTCAACCAGCTTCATGAGGTAGTCACCTGGTGTGCCTTGTTAAAAGTTCATTTGTGGAATTTCTTTCCTTCTTAATGCATTTGAGCCAAGGTTGTGACAAGATAGGGGTGGTATACAGGGCTTCAATATATCCACAATTTTCCATCCTCATGATGCCATCTATCTTGTGAAGTGCACCAGTCCCTCCTGCAGCAAAGCACCCCCACAACATGATAGTGCCACCCCCGTGGTTGGGATGGTGTTCTTTGGCTTGCAAGCCTCCCCCTTTTTCCTCCAAACATAACAATGGTCATTATGGCCAAACAGTTCTATTTTGTTTTTCATCAGACCAGAGGACATTTCTACAAAAAGTATGATCTTTGTCCCCATGTGCAGTTGCAAACTGTAGTCTGGCTTTTTTATGGTGGTTTCAGAGCAGTGGATTCTTCCTTGATGAGTGGCCTTTCAGGTTATGTCGATATAGGACTCATTTTACTGTGGACATAGATACTTTTGTACCTGTTTCCTCCAGCATCTTCACAAGATCCTTTGCTGTTGTTCTGGGATTGATTTGCACTTTTCGCACCAAAGTACATTCATCTCTAGGAGACAGAATGCGTCTCCTTCCTGAGTGGTATGACGGCTGCGTGGTCCCATGGTGCTTATACTTGCGCATTATTGTTTGTACAGATGAACGTGGTACTTTCAGGCATTTCGAAATTGCTCCCAAGGATGTACCAGACTTTTGAGGTTGTGGCTGATTTCTTTTGATTCTCCCATGATGTCAAGCAAAGAGGCACTGAGTTTGAAGGTAGGCTTCGAAATACATCCACAGGTATACCTCCAACTGACTCAAATAATGTCAATTAGCCTATCAGAAGCTTCTAAAGCCATTACATTATTTTCTGGAATTTTCCCAAGCTGTTTAAAGGCACAGTCAAGTTAGTGTATGTAAACTTCTGCCCACTGGAATTGTGATACAGTGAATTATAAGTGAAATAATCTGCCTGCAAAAAAATAGTTGGAAAAATTACTTGCGTCATGCACAAAGTAGATGTCCTAACATTCTTGCCAAAACTATAGTTTGCTAACAAGAAATGTGTTGAGTGGTTGAAAACGGGTTTTAATGACTCTAACCTAAGTGGATGCAAACTTCCGACTTCAACTGTATATACACTAGCGTTCAAAAGTTTAGGTTCACATAGAAATGTCCTTGTTTTTGAAATAAAAGCACATTTTTTGTCCATTAAAATAACATCAAATTGATCAGAAATACAGTCGAGACATTGTTAATGTGGTAAATGACTATTGTAGCTGGAAACGGCAGATTTTTAATGGAGTATCTGCATAGGCCCATTATCAGCAACCATCACTCCTGTGTTCCAATGGCACGTTGTGTTAGCTAATCCAAGTTTATCATTTTAAAAAGGTTAATTGATTGCAATTACGTTAGCACAGCTGAAAACTGTTGTGCTGATTAAAGAAACAAACTGGCCTTCTTTAGACTAGTTGATTATCTGGAGCATCAGCATTTGTGGGTTCGATTACAGGCTCAAAATGGCCAGAAACAAATAACTTTCTTTCAAAACTCAGTCTTGTCTTGTTCTCAGTAATGAAGGCTATTCCATGCAAGAAATTGCCAAGAAACTGAAGATCGTACAATGCTGTGTATTAATCCCTTCACAGAACAGTGCAAACTGGCTCTAACCAGAATAGAAAGAGGAGTGGGAGGCCCCGGTACACAACTGAGCAAGTACATTAAATTGTCTAGTTTGAGAAACAGACGCCTCACAAGCCTTCAACTCTCAGCTTCATTAAATAGGACCCACAAAACAACAGTCTCAACATCAACCGTGAAGAGGCCACTCCGGGATGCTGGCAGAGTTGCAAAGAAAAAGCCATCTCAGATTGGCCAATAAAAAGAAAAGATTAAGATGGGAAAACGAACACAGACACTGGACAGTGGAACTCACATACAGACACCACAATCATTGAATATATTTGATCCCGTGAAGAGGTTTTGGTTGCATAAGGTTATTATAGTAGCTTGCATGTGCTACTTGTTAAAACCCTAGTTTTATAGTGCAAGAACATAAGGGGTAGAGGTCAATTTTGGATTGAGCAATAGATTGAAATTACACCAGTATGGGCCCCCGAGTGGGCAGCGGTCTAAGTCAATACATCTCAGTGCAAGAGGTTCAAATCCAGGCTGTATCACATTCAGCTGTGATTGAGAGTCCCTTAGGGTGGCGCACAAATTGGCCCAGCATTTTCCGGGGTAGGTCGTCATTGTAAATAAAAAATGTATTCTTAACTGACTTGCTTTGCTAAATAAAGGTTGAGTATTATTATATTTTTTTTAATGGCGTAAAACTCAGACTGTGCATACATGTGGATGAAGCCAGGTAGGCCAGGGTCTTCCCTGTGCCTGTCTGGGCGATCGCAATCAGGTCTTCTCCTTTCAGTGACACAGGCCAGGCCTGAGACTGGGACACAACTGTCATCAGCATGGGAATGACACTGACAACATGGGAGTTACAGTGTAATTTTGTATGGTACCAAGTACCAACCATGGCATCACAGTGGTGGGTTTATTGTTAAAACTAATTATTGTATCTCAGAATAAAGACTTTGTCAATGCCCACCCAGGCATCACAGAATGAGTGTATGCTGCAGTTACTGATGTTAGGTGCAGGAAGTGTAGTCAGCATAATGGATATGACCACAGATAACAGGAAGCTATGAGTCATTACAGGCAGAAAGCTTTCTCACGAAATATCCTTCATTGAGCTTCAAAGGGTATGTCCCAATAACATCTCCTTTCTCCTAGTTATGCACATTATACTTCTGTACTTTTTTGATACTTGAACATAAAAAAATGGTTTGGTACTACAATTTAGTTACTTTCGATAGTTCTATCAAATGTGTCTCATGTCGCGTAATGACATAGAGGATCAATTCTGGCCAGAAACGTCTCAGCGCATTTGGTGTTCCAGTTCGACATTTAGATGCTCTGTCACAGTTTGCCATTTTAAAAAATGGTGTCGCAAACATATGGAAAACTCATGCTATATTTAAGCATTATGATTAATTCATGGTCTACTACTTCCGGCGCCGACAGAGATGGCCGCCTTGCTTCGCGTTCCTAGGAAACTATGCAGTATTTTTTATTTTTTTACGTTTTATTTCTTACATTCGTACCCCAGGTAATCTTAGGTTTCATTACATACAGTTGGGAGGAACTACTGAATATAAGAGCAACGTCAACTCACCATCAGTATGACCAGGAATATGACTTTCTAGAAGCGGATCCTGTGTTCTGCCTTCCACCCAGGACAATGGAATGGATCCCAGCCTGCGACCCAAAACAACGGCGTCGTAAAAGAGGCAAATGAAGTGGTCTTCTGGTCAAGCTCCGGAGAAGGGAACATCGCGCACTACTCCCTAGCATACTACTCGACAATGTCCAGTCTCTTGACAACAAGTTTTATGAAATCCGAGCAAGGGTAGCATTCTAGAGAGACAGAGACTAACGTTCTTTGCTTCCCGGAAACATGGTTCACTCGAGAGACGCTAACAGAGTCGGTGCAGCCAGCTGGTTTCTTCACGCATCGCGCCGACAGAAACATCATTCTGGTAAGAAGAGGGGCGGGGGCGTATGCCTTATGATTAACGAGACTTGGTGTGGTCACAACAACATACAGGAACTCAAGTCCTTCTGTTCACCTGACTTAAATTCCTCACAATCAAATGTCGACCGCATTGTCTTCCAAAGGGAATTCTCTTTGATTATAATTACAGCCGTATATATCCCCCCCCCCCAAGCAGACACATCGATGGCCCTGAATGAACTTTGACTCTTTGCAAACTGGAAACCACATATCCTGAGGCTGCATTCATTGTAGCTGGGGATTTTAACAAGGCTAATCTGAAAACGAGACTATAAATTGATTCAGCATATCGATTGCGCAACCAGGGCTGCTAAAACCTTGGATCATTGCTATTCTAACTTCCACAACGCACATAAGGCCCTCCCCCGCCCTCCTTTCGGAAAAGCTGACCACGACTCCATTTTGTTGCTCCCTGCCTACAGACAGAAACTAAAACAAGAAGCTCCCGCGCTCAGGTCTGTTCAACGCTGGTTTGACCAATCTGATTCCACGCTTCAAGGCTGCTTCGATCACAGGGATTGGGATCTGTTCCGCATGGCTTCCAACAACAACATTGACGCATACGCTGATTCGGTGAGCGAGTTCATTAGAAAGTGCATTGACAATGTCGTTCCCATAGCAATGATTAAAACATTCCCAAACAAGGAAACCGTGGATTGATGGCAGCATTCGTGTGAAACTGAAAGCGCAAACCACTGCTTTTAACTAGGACAAGGTGACCGGAAACATGACCGAATACAAACAGTGTATCTATTCCCTCAGCAAGGCAATCAAACAAGCTAAGCGTCTGTACAGAGACAAAGTAGAGTCACAATTCAACGGCACAAGAGGTATGTGGCAGGGTCTACAGTCAATCACGGATTACAAAAAGAAAACCAGCACCGTCACGGACCAGGATGTCTTGCTCCCAGGCAGACTAACTAACTTTTTTGCTCGCTTTGAGGACAATACAGTGCCACTGACACGGCCTGCAACCAAAACCTGCGGACTCTCCTTCACTGCAGCCATGTGAGTAAAACATTTAAACGTGTTAACCCTCGCAAGGCCGCAGGCCCAGACGGCATCCCCAGCCGCGTCCTCAGTGCATGCGCAGACCAGCTGGCTGGTGTGTTTACGGACATATTCAATAAATCCTTATCCCAGTCTGCTGTTCCCACATGCTTCATGAGGGCCCCCATTGTCCCTGTTCCCAAGAAACTAAGGTAACTGAGCTAAACGACTAGTAGCACTCACTTCCGCCATCATGAAGGACCATATCACCTCCACCCTACCTGACACCCTAGACCCACTCCAATTTGCTTACCACCCAAATAGGTCCACAGACGACGCAATCGCAACCACACTGCACACTGCCCTAACTCATCTGGACAAGAGGAATACCTATGTGAGAATGCTGTTCATCGACTACAGCTCAGGATTTAACACCAGTACCCTCCAAACTCATCATCAAGCTCGAGATCCTGGGTCTCGACCCCACCCTGTGCAACTGGGTACTGGACTTCCTGATGGACCGCCCCCAAGTGGTGAGGGTAGGTAACAACATCTCCACCCCGCTGATCCTCAAAACTGTGGCCCCACAAGGGTGCGTTCTGAGCCCTCTCCTGTCATCCCCGTTCACCCACGACTGCATGGGCATGCACACCTCCAACTCAATCATCAAGTTTGCGGACGACACTACAGTGGTAGGCTTGATTACCAACAATGACGATACGGCCTTCAGGGAGGAGGTGAGGGCCCTCGGAGTGTGGTGTCAGGAAAATAACCTCTCACTCAACATCAACAAAACAAAGGAGATGATTGTGGACTTCAGGAAACAGCCGAGGGAGCACCCCCATATCCACATCAACGGGACAGTAGTGGAGAGGGTTGTAAGTTAAGTTACTCGGCGTACACATCACGGACAAACTAAATTGGTCCACCCACACAGACAGCGTCGTGAAGAAGGAGCAGCAGCGCCTCTTCAACCCCAGGAGGCTGAAGAAATACGGCTTGTCACCAAAAGCACTCAAACTTCTACAGATGCACAATCGAGAGCATCCTGTCGGGCTGAATCACCGCCTGGTACGGCAACTGCTCCGCCCACAACCGTAAGGCTCTCCAGAGGGTAGTGAGGTCTGCACACCGCATCACCAGGGGGCAAACTACCTGCCCTCCAGGACACCTACACCACCCGATGTCACAGGAAGGCCATAACGATCAAGGACAACAACCCGAGCCAATTGTTAGGTTAGATTACTCGTTGGTTATTACTGCATTGTCGGAACTAGAAGCACAAGCATTTCGCTACACTCGCATTAACATCTGCTAACCATGTGTGTGTGACAAATAAATAAATATGATTTGATGGTCATTCATTTATCCACCACCACGCTTCGCACTGCACACACAAGCTGTCCAGAGTGCAGACTAGCAAAAAGAAGCGCTCATCAATCCACTCGCTGAGTTGATTTATTTAGGGAAAGTGATTTATTTACAAAAGTAAACTTTCAATAGTGAACATAGTAGCAATACCAAAAGTCAGCTCTAAAAAAACACCTAGGATTGGTTTAGACTACTGTAGCCAAATCGATCA
The DNA here is from genome assembly GCF_036934945.1 of Oncorhynchus masou masou. Lineage (NCBI taxonomy): Eukaryota > Metazoa > Chordata > Actinopteri > Salmoniformes > Salmonidae > Oncorhynchus > Oncorhynchus masou. The sequence continues at coordinate 55,574,369 of NC_088235.1, forward strand.
AAAGTGTGCAACTGCAGCCTGTAACGGCTGTTGGTGGAAGAAGGTGAGGAACAAAGCGCAGCGTGGTACGTGTTCATGTTATTTATTAAACTGAACACTAAATACAACAAGTAACAAAAGAACAACCCAAGCAACTCCGTCAGATGCAAAACACACTAAACAGAAAGTAACTACCCACAAACACATGTGGGAACAGGCTACCTAAGTATGGTTCTCAATCAGAGACAACGATAGACAGCTGCCTCTGATTGGGAACCATACCAGGCGAAACACAGAAATACAAAACATAGAATGCCCACCCCAACTCATGCCCTGACCAAACCAAAATAGAGACATAAAAAAAGGAACTAGGGTCAGGATGTGACACAGCCCGCAATTTGTGGCATTCCTGCATGTGGGCATTCTGCATATGCAGGAACGCCCCCCCTCGAACATCCCTTTGGTTCCTTCATGAATGCACCTCCTCGGCTGGGACACGACATCTTCATGCTTGTGTGACAGTTTGAATGTGGGTCAAAAGGGATATAAAAGTATTATTTTTGTTTTTTGCCCCCGTCTACCAGAGTCATTCTTGCCAGCACACAGAAAAACTGTCTACCAGTCATCCCTACATCCATCTAGCACAGAAGACGGGAGGCGAGGGCAACACTGTGTACCAGCTAGCTTGATAGTTAGCGCATGGTGTCACCACCATCTCCTGTTTGCTGTTTACCCGAGTGCTCCTTAGGACTAGCTGGCTAACCTAGCACAGTATCCTTCGCTACCGCCTGCCGAACAACTGCCTTCAACGTCATTAACAGAACTGGGGGAAAACAGTACCCGACAGGTGGGGCCGAAGGACACTGTCTACCGGTGTACAGCTAGCTAGCTACCGCTGTAAGCTTTGAGTCTTGAATGTATGCAGTTCTGTCCTTGAGCTGTTCTTGTTTATTATCATGCCATGTTTTATGTTGTGTGGATCCCAGAAGGAGTAGCTGCTGCTTTTGCAACAGCTAATGGCGATAAATAATTAAATAAAAGACCAATATGGTTTTGCAGAAGGATTTTAGGCTAAATCTCATTATTGGTTTTTCTTATTTTAACTACAGAGTGCCACCATTCCATCAGCTACAGAGTACAGTTAAATGCACACAATAATGTGTTTGTGGATAGTCATACTAATATACACTGCATTCAGAAAATATTCAGACCCTGTAACAGTTCTTGTCTGGTGAAGGAGAAGTGGACCAAAATGCAGTGTGGTATTTTTGAGACATGTGTAATGACGATGAAAAAACACAAACAATACAAAAACAACAAACGGAACATGAAAACCTATACAGCCTATCTGGTGACAACAAACACAGAGACAGGAACAATCACCCACGAAACACTCAAAGAATATGGCTGCCTAAATATGGTTCCCAATCAGAGACAACGATAATCACCTGCCTCTGATTGAGAACCACCTCAGGCAGCCATAGACTATGCTAGACACCCCCAAGACAAAACACACCACAAAAACCCCATGTCACACCCTGGCCTGACCAAATAAGTGCAGACAAACACAATATATTTTGACCAGGGCGTGACAGAACCCCCCCCCCTAAGGTGCGGACTCCCGGATGCACATCAAAACAATAGGGGAGGGTCCGGGTGGGCGTCTGTCCATGGTGGCGGCTCCGGCGCGGGACGTGGACCCCACTCTATCAATGTCTTAGTCCCTCCTCCTCGCGTCCTAGGATAGTCCACCCTCGCCGCCGACCATGGCCTAGTAGTCCTCACCCAGAACCCCACTGGACTGAGGGGCAGCTCGGGACTGAGGGGAAGCTCGGGACTGAGGGGAAGCTCGGGACTGAGGGGAAGCTCGGGACTGAGGGGAAGCTCGGGACTGAGGGGAAGCTCAGGCAGGTAGTTGGATCCGGCAGATCCTGGCTGGCTGGCGGTTCTGGCAGATCCTGGCTGACTGGCGGATCTGGAAGAGTCTGGCTGACTGGCGGGTCCTTGCAGAATGGCAGCTCCTTGCAGACTGGCAGCTCTGGCTGCTCCATGCAGACTGACAGCTCTGGCTGCTCCATGCAGACTGGCAGCTCTGGCTGCTCCATGCAGACTGACAGCTCTGGCTGCTCCATGAAGACTGGCAGCTCTGGCTGCTCCATGAAGACTGGCAGCTCTGGCTGCTCCATGAAGACTGGCAGCTCTGGCTGCTCCATGCAGACTGGCAGCTCTGGCTGCTCCATGCAGACTGGCAGCTCTGGCTGCTCCATACAGACTGACAGCTCTGGCTGCGCTAAACAGACAAGAGACTCCGGCAGCGCTGTAGAGGCGGAAGGCTCTGGCAGCGCTAAACAGGCTGGAGACTCCGGCAGCGCAGGAGAGGAGGAACGCTCCAGGAGCGCTGGAGAGGCGAGGCGCACTGTAGGCCTGATGCGTGGTGCTGGCACTGGTGGTACTGGGCCGAGGACACGCACAGGAAGCCTTATGCGGGGAGCTGCCACCGCGAGGGCTGGTGTGTGGAGGTGGTACTGGGTAGACCGGACCGTGCAGGCGCACTGGAGCTCTTGAGCACCGAGCCTTCCCAACCTTACCCGGTTGAATACTCCCGGTCGCTCTGCCAGTGCGGCGAGGTGGAATAGCCCGCACTGGGTATGCAGGCGAACCAGGGACACCGTGCGCAAGGCTGGTGCCATGTAAGCCGGCCCAAGGAGATGCACTGGGGACCAGATGCGTAGAGCCGGCTTCATGGCATTTGGCTCGACGCTCAATCTAGCCCGGCCGATACGCGGAGCTGGAATATACCGCACCGGGCTATGCACCCGCACTGGAGACACCGTGCGCACCACAGCATAACACAGTGCCTGCCCAGTCTCTCTAGTCCCCCGGTAACCACAGGAAGTTGGCGTAGGTCTCCTACCTAGCGTCGCCATACTCCCTGTGAGCGCCCCCAAGATATTTTTGGGGCTGACTCTCAGGCTTCCATCCGCGTCGCCGCGCTGCCTCCTCATACCAGCGCCTCTCAGCTTTCACCGCCTCCAGTTCTTCTTTGGGGCGGCGATATTCTCCAGGCTGATCCCAGGGTCCTTCTCTGTAACGGTTCTCGTCTGGTGAAGGAGAAGCGGACCAAAATGCAGTGTGGTATTTTTGAGACATGTTTAATGACGATGAAAAAACACAAACAATACAAAAACAACAAACAGAACGTGAAAACCTATACAGCCTATCTGGTGACAACAAACACAGAGACAGGAACAATCACCCACGAAACACTCAAAGAATATGGCTGCCTAAATATGGTTCCCAATCAGAGACAACGATAATCACCTGCCTCTGATTGAGAACCGCCTCAGGCAGCCATAGACTATGCTAGACACCCCCAAGACAAAACACACCACAAAAACCCCATGTCACACCCTGGCCTGACCAAATAAATGCAGACAAACACAATATATTTTGACCAGGGCATGACAGACCCCTTGACTTTTTCCACATGTTGTTACGTTACCGCCTTATTGTTTTTATTTTCCCTCTCAATCTACACACAATCTACACACAATACCTCATAATGACAAAGCAAAAACAGGTTTAGAAATTTTAGCAAATTTATAAATACAAAAAAATACAAATAAAATGTGCCTTTTACTGAGGAGTGGCTTCCATATGGCTACTTTACCATAAAGACCTGATTGGTGGAGTGTTGTAGGGATAGTTCCCCATCTCCACAGAGGAACTCTGTCAGAGTGACCATCGGGTTGTTGTTCACCTCCCTGACCAAGGCCATTCTCAGTCATTATAGGGAATTACTGATGGCACTGATGAATGCAGATCATCAATGAGGAAAAAAAATATTTAATCCATTTTGGAATAAGGCTGTAACAAAATGTGGAAAAAGTCACGGGGTCTGAATACTTTGAATGCACTGTAACAATTTTCATTAAATGTTTACATGCTTTGCAAGAAAAACGATTCCCCTAATAATCCTGTTTACATGGACACATTGAAAAGGCTACCTGATGGCACTGATAAATGCAGAAAATCGCCAATCAAAATAAACGTTCTACCACAGAAAACATGCTATTTTTGGGAAGAATATTTGATTCTGAGTTAGGAAATATAAAGTATGAATGTGAAAACTACTTACATTCAGTAAGCATACATTCAGTTCCGAACTCCCTTCACTCACGCTAAAGAGGGAGGCTCAGTCGGCTGGTGCTAGCATATGTGCAGATCAAATAAACTGCTGAAACACTGATTAAGGCGTTTACTGTCCTAATAATTTGAAAGCTTGCTAAGAAAACCAGTATTTGAAATCGGCGTATGTTTACTTAGATTTTGACTTTATACCGAGAGTTATAAAGAGTTGTCACACCCTGACCTTAGAGAGCCTTGTTTATTCTCTATTTGGTTAGGTTAGGGTGTGACTTGGGTGGGCAAATCTGTGTTTCTAGTTTTTGTTGGCCTAGTATGGTTCCCAATCAGAGGCAGTTGTTTATCGTTGTCTCTGATTGGGGATCATACTTAGGCAGCCCTTTTTCCCCACCTGAGATTGTGGGATCTTGTTTTTGTTAGTTGCTGTATAGCCTGCAGAACTTTACATTCGCTTTGTCTTTTGTTGGGTTTTGGTGTTCATTTGAAATAAAACTAAGATGTTTGCCTACCACGCTGCACCTTGGCCTCATTCAAACGACGAACATAAGAGTAAGGTGTTTACACGGCTATTGCACAATCTGCCTGTTGCCATGATCTGTTTCATATTAAATTATTCATGTGCGTGTAAACATACTCCAGCCTACCATTACATCCATGCAAGAACCAAAGACTGAAGTGAAACATCCCACTCCCCCATTTTTTCTGGTTCATATCAGAGCATGTGAGCAGAGTTGAGGTTGGAAATCCAGCTCATTGCTTTTGGAGGGGGGCTTGTGCACCATCCAGGTGCTCTGTTTGCTTTCCTACTGCTCAGCTAAAAACCGCTCTATGCTCACAGGGGGAAATAAAAAAAATAAAATCACAATTTAACCAACACCCATCTATTTTTGTGACTACATGGACCTACCAATTGTTTTTTTAAGTATTTGAATAAACATGAAAAGGTGACTGTAAGAAGCTAACATAATTTCAAATAGGCTACATGTCATATTACACAGCATATAAACACTCTAAATAGGTCAGGTGCCAGACAGGGAGCCTAAGAAAGAACAAATTATTTTGGTTATATTATTTCAAGGCTATAGCCTACATAGAAATACATTGTGAAGCATTTGCGAGTGCGACACAAAAGGCTGGTAGGGACAAAAAGTGTTCAGCATTTAAACACTTAGCTGAATTAAATCGTTATAATCTATAAATTGCGCATATTGGATACGACTTACTTAGAATTAAATGCAGATCAAATGAAAAATTACTTATTAGTGCCTTTGAATTAATTTTTAGAATTAATTCTTTTGAAACATGAGTTTGGCCAGTTGGTGCCTGGAGAGCCGGCCAGCAGCGGAACATATCCTCTCCACACTTGCAGAGCTACTGAGATGATAAACACCCCTTTGGCCAATTTTGCCAGGCTGGGCAGAGATGCAGTTGTTTTTTCATTTTTCTATAGATAGGCCTTAAGTTTAGGCAAAATAACCGAATCAAAACAGAAATCTCCTTGAAAGTGAGAATATGCCAAAATGTCCAATTGTATAGATAATAGAACAAACGAAACCTTTGATGTCGTTTATAAATACTTTGCTACAATGACACACTTAGTTATATAACCCACCTTGTTCCTTTCTTTTAGCATGTGCACATAGCATGCTTTTGGAATAGTGTGATTCTTTAGTTGTGGGCACTAATCACCGCACTTCATCACTTGCTATTGGTTCTCATCTTTGTAAGTTACCTTGATTTAGCACCTGTGTGTTTTATCAGTTTCTTATTGAAATATTTAGAGAATTCCATGAGAGTAGCACAAGCAGGGGGCTAAAGCAGCACACAAGTAGACTACGAATGCATGCTGGGCCGAGCATGCCCTGAGCTTGTGAAGTGAGTGCTACTTGTGCGGGCGAGAAGGCTGACGCTCCAGACAAAATGGGCACACTCAGCTCACATACTCTGGTTCATATACAGTCAATAAACTAAGCAGACCAGACCCAGCTGCTAATGCATAGGTGCCTATAGATGGGTAACGTTTATTACACATTTTTAGTAATTTAGCAGACACATCCAGAGCAACTTACAATAGTGAACGCATACAACCAAGTTACCAAGCAGAGGTGTGTTGGTATAAAGACTTAGACTGCAGAAATTGTGGGGGAAAAGGGTCACATCGAACGTGCATGTAAAAACAAAGAGACAATCAAACAAAAGTACTGAAGAAATGAAAAGCGACTTCGGGAAGTACAACAAGAAAGTGCATAAAATGAAGCACACAGAGGATGAACAAAGTGATACCCTGTCTGAAGGCGGAAGAATCTTTGCATGTTTTGTCCATTTCATGCAATGGACACGGATACTGGGTGACACCGCTGCTGGATGGAAAAGCAGTACGGATGCAAGTGGACACTGGAGCAGCCTCATCTTTGCCGTCTGAGGCTGTGTAGAAGGAGAAACTACATCACCTCACAGCCCACAAAGATCACGCTGAAAACATACACCTGTGAGATTGTTCCAGTGAGAGGAGGCATGAATTTTACTGTGGAGCTCAACAAACAGAAGGTAGTGCTACCACTCTACATTGGGAAAGGCAACCATCCAGCATTGCTAGGACACACATGGCTGGAAAAGATCAAACTAAACTGGCAGGAAATTCACATGGTAGCAAAAGAGGACACAAACCTACAAGGCATATTGTGGCAGCAAGTAGCCTAGTGGTTAGAGCGTAGGACTAGTAACCGAAAGTGAAAATGCTTCAAAGCTAGAGCTGTCCCATATGCCATAAAACCAAAAGTTGAAACTGAGCCAAACAGACCTGTTGAGAGTGCAGGATTTAATCCAGTGAAATGGGCTACACCTGTTGTTCCAGTCATAACAAATATGGATTCCTCAGACTTTGGTGATTTCAGTCACCATTAACCCAGTTTTGACTGCTGAAAAATATCCACTACTCCTCATTGACAACCTCTTTTCTGGTTTAGCTGGAGGGCAGAAATTCAGTAAGATAGGCCTGACATATGTCTATGTACAGACGCATGTGGACCAAGAGTCATAAGAACTGTTACCATAGTGACTCACAAAGGACTATACAGGTTCCCGGAGGCCTCCTTTTGGAATCACCTCAACTCCGGCCTTGGTTCAGAGAGTTATGGACCAGACACTGAGCGGGCTCACTGGGGTCCAATGTTACCTCGATGATCTACTAATCACCGGCAAAGATGAGCAGGAGCACCTGAGAAACCTGAACGCTACACTACAGAGACTTAAGGAGTATGGTCTGAGGGTCCGGAAGGACAAATGCAAGCTTTTACAGCCTTCTGTTGAATACCTGGGCTACGTCATCGACAGTTCGGGGCTCCATAAGGCACCATCGAAGGTCAAGGCCGTCACGGAAGTTCCCTCCCCACAGAACGTGAGTCAGCTGAGATCATTCTGAGGATTACTGACATACTATGCAAAGTTTGTGTCAAACGTAAGCTAACATGTTAAAGCCACTTGCATGAACCTTTGAACAAAACCAAACAGTGGAAGTGGACAAATGTGTGAGGAGGCCTTCAAGTGAAAAAAAACAGCCTTAGCCCAGTGAAAGGCCCTAACCCACTTCAACCCCAACTTGCAATGTGATGCATCGCCTTATGCCATTGGTGCTGTGGTCTCACACATCAAGCCATCAGGTGAAGGCCAATTGCTTTCGCATCACGGACATTAGGTAAAGCCAAGAGCAATTATGCACAGTTAGAGCGTGGAGCACTTGCCATCGTGTTTGGAGTAAAGAAATGTCATCAGTTCTGTTTGGCCGGCGATTTACACTGCTGACGGACCATAGACCCCTCACCTGCATCTTTGGTCCCCACACCGACATTCCGTCGCTCGCAGCCAGCCGCATGCAGCAATGGGCATTATTGTTATCTGCTCACCAGTATGATATCAAGTACAGAAGCAGCACTGCAATGCTGATGGCCTCAAGGCTTCCCTTACGCCCCAATTATGTCTGTCCAAGTGAAAAAGTTCACCTACACCAGTGAGGTCTGAGGTTGTGGACATTGTCACTCGTGGGAAAGGAGGAGAGCTGTCGGACAGCCTAAAACCTTACCTAGTGAGGAGAAACAAGCTCAGTCTGAATGCTTGCTATAGGGCTTTTGAGTCATCATACCGCTGCCACTGAGAAGGAAGGTGCTTGAAGAACCCCATTCAGGGCACTGTGGCATGGTGGGAATGAAGGAGATTGCATGCAGCTACTTTTGGTGGCCAGGTTTGGACGCAGCTATCGAAGGCAAGGCCAGTGTCACATTCGTCCTATAGAGGAGACCAAGGCGCAGCGTTGTAAGCGTACATCTTCTTTAATGAAAGAGAGAGCGATGAACAAACTATACAAAATTAACCGTGACGCTAATATGAGAAGTGCGGAACAGGCAACTAAACATAGACTATAACCCACAAAATGGAAAATGGCAACCTAAATAGGATCCCCAATCAGAGACAATGATAAACAGCTGTCTCTGATTGGGAACCAATTCAGGACGGTCCGGGTGGGCATCTAGGAACCTTACCTCTAGCCATGATTGGTTGAGATAATGGATGGGCTGGACATGCTGAGAGATGAGTTCGGATTGGTCTACCATGTAGCATGAGCTGCTCAGTCTGTATAGATAGATAATCCTTTCTTCCGTAGCTTTATTGAATGATATCATAAAGTACTGCAAAAGTGTTGCTACTGTTCTCCAATTTCTGGAGGAAGATCGTGCCATGCTGACTCTCTCTGACTCTGAAAAGGAATCAGTAGATGAGGAAATCGCTGATTCATGTAAAAACATTTATATTGAACCAGACATTGTAGTCTATAAATAACAGTCATGGGGTAGAAATGGCAATCAACAGTGTTGTTGTCACGGACGAAGTTGACTGATACAAAAGGTGTACACAAACAACAGTACCGTTTTAGTAGTGAGGTTGGACGGAAAGCTTTGTCGAAGGTGGCTGCAGGGTTGGGAATGGGACGCTTCTCCCTTTCTCCATCCTTCAGGTCGTCCACAAAGATATCGTTATTTGCTTTCCTACGGGAAGAGAGAGTATAATTAGACAGGAATATAGTGACTTTAGTTTAAAGTTGGTTGGTACCAAACCACAGAAGAGTTATGACCTGATGAACATTTTACTGAGCAGAACATCTAACTCAGAAAGTGGCGTAGGATAGATAAACAGCATCCTCTGCTGGACAATAAATATACCTCTCATTGTTGAGACAAAATGAAGGCCTCATCCCCAACTTGCATGCCTTTAAGTTATCTTCATCCCGACTGGCTTCAGTCTCTGACTCAATGTAGAAATCCTTATTTAGAGGAGGGAGATCTGCAAGGGGTCCCAAAACAATGTTCTTTCAGACACTAAGCACTCCAATCAGAATACTGCCGTGTAGGAACATAGGATAATCGAGTGGAGGAACAGTCATATTCTGTGTGTGTCTGCCACTTCATCTCCTCGTATTTCTGCTGGTTCTCTCTCATGGAGTTTCAGTCTATAGACTGTGGAGGGTTTTCCGCCACAGACGCCTGCAGGGCACAATTTTACCACTCGAAGCCACTTCTACCTCCCCCGCCACACCCACCTCCTCCACCCGCAAATCTTCCAGCTGCTCCACCCCCAAATCTAACATCTTTCCCAGGTCCTGCAAGAGGATACAAAACACACACAGAGAAACTCTGACAATTCGGAAGTCTAGTTACAGCAGGGAAATCCGCAATGGAAGGCAGACAATGAAAAGCTTCTCAGAAATCTATACTGTAAGAACAGCGACTTGATTCAGTAAAATATGTAATGTTGGTGAAATGCCCATCATACTGAAGACATTATCATAGAGCTATAGTTAAAGAGTATAAACAAACAGTATACAGTACCCCACTCAGTGCTCTCTCCCTTTCACAGTGGTTTAAATGTTTTTTTCTGCTGCGGAATACCTGGGACTTTTGTCTCCGGCCACCAGCTCCTCTATCATCTCTCAGGCCTTCTACTGCACCTCACCTTCATCGTCCCCCTTGTTGATCTACAACACTTACACACACAGAGGGAGGTTACCTCTACAGGGGGTCTTTTGATTAGGTGTAGTGTAGAAAATGTATCCCCCCAAAAATCCTACATACTGCTACTACTAAGCAAATGCAGTGTCTAAGTTAATTTATTAAAGCTGAAGAATGTACAGTTGAAGTCAGAAGTTACATACACTTAGGTTGGAGTCATTAAAACGGGTTTTTCAACCACTCCACAAATTTCTTGTTAACATACTATAGTTTTGGCAATTTGGTTAGGACATCTACTATGTGCATGACACAAGTCATTTTTCCAACAATTGTTCACGGACAGATTATTTCACTTATAATGTGATGTATAATGTATCACAATTCCAGTAAGTTGACTGTGCCTTTAAACAGCTTGGGAAAATTCCATAAAATGATGTCATGGCTTTAGAAGCTTTTGATAGGTTAATTTACACAATTTGAGTCAATTGGCGGTGTACCTGTGGATGTATTTCAAGGCCTACCTTCAAACTCAGTGCCTCTTTGCTTGACGTCATGGGAAAATCAATAGAAATCAGCCACAACCTCAGAAAAAAATGTAGACCTTCACAAGTATGATTCATCCTTGGGAGCAATTTCCAAAACGCCTGAAGGTACCACGTTCATCTGTACAAACAATAGTACGCAAGTATTAACACAATGGGACCACGCAGCCGTCATACCGCTCAGGAAAGAGATGCGTTCTGTCTCCTAGAGATTAACGTACTTTGATGCGAAAAGTGCAAATCAATCCCAGAACAACAGCAAAGGACCTTGTGAAGATGCTGAAGGAAACAGATACAAAAGTATCTATATCTACGGTAAAACAAGTCCTATATCGACATAACCTGAAAGGCCGCTCAGCAAGGAAGATGCCACTGCCTCCAAAACCGCCATAAAAAAATCCAGACTACGGTTTGCAACTGCACATGGGGACAAACATCGTACTTTTTGGAGAAATGTCCTCTGGTCTGATGAAACAAAAATATAACTGTTTGACCATAATGACCATCGTTATGTTTGGAGGGAAACGGGGGAGGCTTGCAAGCTGAAGAACACCATCCCAACTGTGAAGCACGGGGGTGGCAGCATCATGTTGTGGGGGTGCTTTGCTGCAGGAGGGACTGCTTGACTCCACAAAATAGATGGCTTCATGAGGATGGAATATTTTGTGGATATATTGAAGCAATATCTCAGATATCAGTCAGGAAGTTAAAGCTTGGTCACAAATGGGTCTTCCAAATGGACAATGACCCCAAGCATACTTCCAAAGTTCTGGAAAAATGGCTTAAGGACAACAAAGTCAAGGTATTGGAGTGGCCATCACAAAGCCCTGACCTCAGTCCTATAGAACATTTGTGGGCAGAACTGAAAAAGCGTGTGCGAGCAAGGAGAATGTTATGAAGAGTGATCAGATGAATTACAATTAATTGCAAAGTCCCTCTTTGCCATGCAATTGAACTGAATCCCCCAAAACAATTCCACTACATTTCAGCCCTGCCACAAAAGGATCAGCTGACAGTATGTGTGAGTGTTGATGAGGACAAGGCTGGAGATCACTCTGTCATGCTGATTGAGTTCGAATAACAGACTGGAAGCTTCAAAAGGAGGGTGGTGCATAGAATCATTGTTCAACTGTGGTTACCTGCAAGGAAACACATGCCATCATCATTGCTTTGCACAAAAAGGGCTTCACAGGCAAGGATGTTGCTGCTAGTAAGATTGCACCTAAGTCAATCATTTATCGGATCGTCGATAGCTTCAAGGAGAGCAGTTCAATTGTTGTGAAGAAGGCTTCAGGGCACCCAAGAAAGTCCAGCAAGCTCCAGGACCATCTCCTAAAGTTGATTCAGCTGCGGGATCGGGGCACCCCCAGTACAGAGCTTGCTCAGGAATGGCAGCAGGCAGGTGTGAGTGCATCTGTATGCACGGTGAGGCGAACACTTTTGGAGGATGGCCTGGTGTCAAGAAGGGCAGCAAAGAAGCCACTTCTCTCCAGGAAAAACATCAGCGACAGACTGATATTCTGCAAAAGGTACAGGGATTGGACTGTTGAGGACTGGGGTAAAGTAATTTTCTCTGATGAATCACCTTTCCGATTGTTTGGGGCATCCGGACAAAAAGCTTGTCTGGAGAAGACAAGGTGAACACTACCATGAGTCCTGTATCATGCCAACAGTAAAGCATCCTGAGACCATTCATGTGTGGGGTTGCTTCTCAGCCAAGGGAGTGGACTCACTCACAATTTTGCCTAAGAGCACAGCCATGAATAACAAATGTTACCAACACATCCTCCGAGAGCAACTTCTCCCAACCATCCAGGAACAGTTTGGTGACAAACAATGCCTTTTCCAGCATGATGGAGCACCTTGCCCTAAGGCAAAAGTGATAACTAAGTGGCTTGGGGAACAAAACATTGATATTTTGGGTCCATGGTCAGGAAACTCCCCAGACCTTAATTCCATTGAGAATTGGTGGTCAATCCTCAAGAGGCGGGTGGACAAACAAAACCCCACAAATTCTGACCAACTCCAAGCATTGATTATGCAAGAATGGACTGCCATCATTCAGGATGTGGCCCAGAGGTTAATTGACAGCATGCCAGGGTAGATTGCAGAGGTCTTGAAAATGAAGGGTCAACACTGCAAATATTGACTCTGCGTCAACTTCATGTAATTGTCAACTAAACCATTTGACACTTATGAAATGCTTGTAATTATACTTCAGTATTCCATACAACATCTGACTAAAATATCTAAAGACACTGAATCAGCAAACTTTGTGGAAATTAATATTTTTGTCATTCTCAAAACTTTTGGCCACGACTGTAGTCACTTTGGTGAGGTTTAAACACTTGGTCGATGTAAATATCATAGAAGATTGTAATTGTCTTTAGGACAGCTGTTTTTTTGTTATGACATTTGTGTTTCTTTACATAATATGTCATTATTGTTCTGAGTGTGTCTATAGTTTTGTTCAATGCTGTGTTAGTGTATGTACGTGCTTTTGTCTGAAACTTTAGCCCCCTGCTGCTGTTGGACCAGGTCTCTCTTGAAAAATAGATTTTATCTCAATGAGGAAAAACCTGTATAAATAAAGGTAAAAAAAATGATTAAAGAAAATGCCATCCCAGCCCCACCCATGTCTGCGCCCCTGACCAGTCTTGTGTACTCCATAGATTAGGGCATAATTTATTTATTTAAATTGACTGGCTTCCTTATATGAACTGCAAAATCTTTGAAATTGTTGAAGGTTGCGTTTATAATTTTGTTCAGTATATATATACTGTGCATTTGGAAAATGTTCAGACCCGGTTACTTTTTCCACATTTTGTTATGTTACAGCCTTATTCTAAAATATTTAATCGTTTTTTTTCTTCTCATCAACCTACAAGCAATTCCTCATAATGACAAAGCAAAAACATGTTGTTGTTTTTTTGGAAAATGTATTAAAAATAGAAACACTTATCTCACATTTAAATAAGTATTCAGACCCTTTACTCTGTACTCTGTTGAAGCGCCTATGGCAGCGATTACAGCCTCGTGTCTTCTTGGGTATGATGTTTGTAACGATGACGCTGGGAGTCAGGAAGCAGATGCAGGTGGGGGGTTTAATAATAATAACGAAGCATCTGGACATGAACACAGAACCAATACTGCCTTAAGAATGATGCTAGGGACTGGTAAATACATCAGGGTAGTGATGAAGTTCATGATGGGGCGCAGGTGTGCGTAATGATGGGTTGCCAGGACCGGTGGTTAGTAAATCGGCAACACTGAGCGCAGGAGCAGGTGAGCGGGAGTAGACATGACAACGCTACAAGCTTGGCACACCTGTATTTGGAGAGTTTCTCCCATTCTTCTCTGCAGATCCTCTCAAGCTCTGTCAGGTTGTATGGGGAGCATTGCTGCACAGCTATTTTCAGCCGAGATGTTCGATCGGGTTCAAGTCCGGGCTCTGGCTGGGCCACTCAATGACATTCAGAGAAGCCACTCCTGCATGTTGGCAGTGTGCTTGGGGTTTTTGTCCTGCTGGAAGGTGAACCTTCACCCCAGTCTGAGGTCCTGAGCACTCTGGAGCAGGGTTTCATCAAGGACCTCTCTGTACTTTGCTCCGTTCATCTTTGCCTCGATCATGACTTGTCTCCAAGTACCATGCTTCACCGTAGGGATGGTGCCAGGTTTCCTCCAGATGTGACGCTTGGAATTCAGGCCAAAGAGTTCAATCTAAGTTTCATCAGACCAGAGAATCTTGTTTCTCATGATCAGAGTCCTTTAGGTGCCTTTTGGCAAACTCCAAGCGGACTGTCATGTGCCTTTTACCGAGGAGTGGCTTTCATCTGGCCACTCTACAATAAAGGCCTGATTGGTGGAGTGCTGCATAGATGGTTGTCCTTCTGGAAGGTTCTCCCATCTCCACAGAGGAACTATGGAGCTCTGTCAGAGTGACCATCGGGTTCTTGGTCACCTCCCTGATCAAGGCCCTTCTCCCCCGATTGCTCAGATTAGCCGGACAGCCAGCTCTAGGAAGAGTGGTTCCAAACTTATTCAATTTAAGAATGAATGAGGCAACTGTGTTCTTGGGGACCTTCAATGCTGCAGACATTTTTTAGAACTCTTCCCCAGATCTGTGCCATGACACAATCCTATCTCTATGGACAATTTCTTCATGGCTCATGGCTTGGTTTTTGCTCTGACAAGCACTGTCAACTGTGGGACCTTGGACAGGTGTGTGCCTTTCCAAATCATGTCCAATCAATTGAATTTACACAAATGGACTCCAATCAAGTTGTAGAAACATCTCAAGGATGATCAATGGTAACAGGATGCACCTGATTTCAATTTTAAGTCTCATGGCAAAGGGTCTGAATACTTATGTAAATATGTTTTTTCTGTTTTTATTTTTAATAAAGTAGAAAAATTCATAAAAACCTGCTTTCGCTTTGTCATTATGGGGTATTATGTGTAGATCGCTGAGGATTTCCCCCAAATATATATATATATATAATAACTTTTTTAAATACAGACTTCCTAAAAAATAAGTGAAAATTGACATACTATCCAAAGAATTCGGAAAATTTTCTGGTAAAAGAAGTGGAGTGCAAAAAAACAAGTTTATACCCCATATTTTAATTTGCTCCATGTGGACACAAGGCTGTTTGGCTCATCTCAGATGCAAAGAGGAATGACTTTGCAGCTGTTTCTAATTAATGAGCAATGCCATGCTGGTGTGTGGTAACATTCCAATAAAACCCAGTCCTGAAACGAAATGTATGTTGAAAATAATGTTATATTATAGGAAAAGATACCACATTCACACAGATTTTCACAAAGTTTTGCAATTCGTATTTGTAACTTCAATCCCAATTATACCATACTTTCGCAGTTGTAAGTCAACTAGCCTACCTGGTTAACTAAAGGTGAAATAAATAAATAAATACTTTGACTAAAACTATGACTTATTGACTTAACTCATTGTGCAACATCATGGGTAAGCTCTGGCCCTCCTATTTTAGCTAAAATATATATATTTCTACAGTTGTGGGCATTTAAAAAAAAACAGCTGCGTTGGACATTACCAAAAGTATGTGGACACCTGCTCATCTAACATCTCATTCCAAAATCTTTTTTTTTTACCTTTATTTTTCAAGGCAAGTCAGTTAAGAACAAATTCTTATTTTCAATGACGGCCTAGGAACAGTGGGTTAACTGCCTGTTCAGGGGCAGAACGACAGTACCTTGTCAGCTTGGGGATTTGAACTTGCAACCTTTCGGTTACTAGTCCAACGCTCTAACCACTAGGCTACCCTGCCGCCCCAGGGTAGCCTAGTGGGCATTAATATGGAGTTGGTCCCCACCTTTGCTGCTATAACAGCCTCCACTCTTCTGGGAAGGCTTTCCAATAGATGTTGTAACATTGCTGAGTGGACTTCCATTCAGCCACAAGAGCATTTTTTAGGTCAGGCACTGATGTTGGGCAATAAGGCCTGGCTTGCAGTCGCTGTTCCAATTCATCTCAAAGGTTTTCGATGGGGTTGAGGTCAGGGTTCTGTGCAGGCCAGTCAAGTTCTTTCACACCGATCTTGACAAACCATTTCTGTATGGACCTCGCTTTATACACGACAGCATTGTCATGTTGAAACAGGAAAGGGCCTTCCCCAAACTGTTGTCACAAAGTTGGAAGCACAGAATTGCCTAGAAGGTATGCTGTAGCATTAAGATTTCCCTTCACTGGAACAAAGGGGCCTAGCCCGAACCATGAAAAACAGCCCCAGAACATTTTTCCTCCTCCACCAAACTTTATAGTTGGCACTATGCATTGGGGAAGGTAGTGTTCTCATGGTATCCTCCAAACCCAGATTAGTCCGTCGGACTGACAGATAGTAAAGTGTGATTCATCACTCCAGAGAACACGTTTCCACTGCTCCAGAGTCCAATGCCGGAGATCTTTAACACCACTCCAGCCGGCACTTGGCATTGCACATGGTGATCTTAGGTTTGAGTGCTGACGTTGCTTCCAGAAGCAGATTGGAACATGGTAGTGAGAGCTCTAACCGAGGACCGACGTTTTTATGTGTTACGTGCTTCAGCACTCGGCGGTCCCGTTCTGTGAGCTTGCGTGGCCTACCACTTTCCACTTCACAATAACAGCACTTACAGTTGACAGCCGCAGCTCTAGCAGGGCAGAAATGTGATGAACTGACTTGTTGGAAAGGTGGCATCCTGTGACGGTGGCACGTTGAAAATCACTGAGATCTTCAGTAAGGCAATTCTACTGCCAATGTTTGTGTATGGAGATTGAATTGTGCTCAATTTTATACACATGTCAGCAATTAGCTGAATCCACACATTTTGAAGGGATGTCCACATACCTATGTGTATATATAGTGTATTTCTGTCTCAGCATAGGCTGCAGTATCAAACATGGTGGTATATACTGAATGGTGTATTCTTCACCTCTGCCTCTCCTCTCTGCTAGGCTAATATCTACTTCAAGTGACAGACCTTTCCACGGTACATGGCTGCCCAGCTTTCTGTAGGCTGTATATAATGCAACTTGGTGTGGTTATATTTCATTCAATACATCCAGACCAAAAAGACAGTTTCATGTTTGTAGTTTATTTACATATGATATTATAATTCATTTAGCATTTCTCATCCACAGAGACTGTCATCTCTGTTATGTGCATTTTAATACATTTATTTGAAAGAAATCAGAATGTTAACATTATCAAGCATGTATTTTAAGGCCAGTTTTGTGTAATAAATTCACTGTACGAGTGGTAGGGAAAATGTACTGTAGTAGATTTGCAGACTTTGAACGTGTGTGTTATCCTAGTTTCAGAAACTGGGCTTACATCTGCATGAGTTCTTCTAGTTAGGCACTGTAGCAACATATGCAGCCCAGTAGAGAAAAAAAATAGATATCATCATATATAAATGCTAAAAAAGGCACCGTTAAGCTTTTGGGTTGTTCCATATATATATATATATATTTACCTTTATTTAACTAGGCAAGTCAGTTAAGAACAAATTCTTATTTTCAATGTCAGCCTAGGAACAGTGGGTTAACTGCCTGTTCAGGGGCAGAATGACAGATGTGTACCTTGTCAGCTTGGGGATTTGAACTTGCAACCCTTCCAGTTACTAGTCTAACACTCAAACCACTAGGCTACCCTGTCGCCCCCATGATTTAAGTCATTTTCTGACTGCACCCCTTTAGATTTGAACTGCACACTTTTTGATTTGAACTTTCATGTTTGCCCATGGTGGAAGTGGTCAGAAAGTGACTTTTTGGACCTGAATGCCAAAACATTCAGGAGGTACTCAAAGTTGATCCATTTTGCATACCCCATCCTGCCATGTCTTGATCTCTCAAAAAGATAAAATGGCTGAGTTTAATCAAATTTGAAAGCTTACAAACAGGGTTGTCAAACTATTCTATGATTTATTGAACATTTGTTTTAATTAAACAATGATGTTATTTAAGCTTTAATGTCTATGATCTAAAAACACAAACTCTGATTTTTCTCATTTTTACAAGTGTTGAAGTTTAGACCCTATTTTACATCATCTGAAGTGTTTGGGTTGTGCCAGTCATCGATTGAGACATAACATACTATTGAATACAGGGTGGGTGTTTATTTAATCATAGATATATAACTAATAGAATGGACCTATCCTTTCAGACCCATGAAATGTACAGTAGGTTGTACACCATTGACATTTGAATTGAAACTTGAACTTCTAATTACTACCAGAAAGATGGCTGATTGTCCACCCATTGTTGAAAGTCAACTTGAATGGGAAAGTATATTTGGTAAAAGACCAAGTCCATATTATGGCAAGAACAATTCAAATAAACAAAGAGAAATGACAGTCCATTGTTACTTTAAGACATGAATGTCAGTCAATCCGGAACATTTCAAGAACTTTAAAAGTTTCTTCAAGTGCAGTTGCAAAAACCATCAAGCGCTATGATGAAACTGGCTCTCAGAGGACCGGCACAGGAACGGAAGCCCCAGAGTGACGTTTGCTGCAGAGGATAAGTTCATTAGAGTTACCAGCCTCAGAAATGGCCGCCCAAATAAATGCTTCACAGAGTTCAAGTAACAGACTGTTCAACATCAACTGTTCAGAGGAGACTGCGTGAATCAGGCCTTCATGGTTGAATTGCTTCAAAGAAACCACTACTAAAGGACACCAATAATAAGAAGAGACTTGCTTGGGTCAAGAAACAAAATAAATGGACATTAGACCGGTGGAAATCTGTCCTTTTGGTGTGATGACTCCAAATAGAGATTGTTTTGGTTCTAACCACCATGTCATTGTGAGACGCAGAGTAGATGAACAGATCGTTCCCACTGTGAAGCATGGAGGAGAAGGTTTGATGGTGTGGTGGTTCTTTGTTGATGACACTGTCTGTGATTTAATTAGAATTTAAGGCACACTTAATGAGCATGGCTACCACAACACTCTGCCGCAATTTTCCACCCCATCTGGTTTGCTCTTAGTGGGACTATCGTTTATTTTTCAACATGACAATGACTCAATACACATCTCCAGGCTGTGTAAGGGATATTTGACCAAGAAGGTGAGTGATGGAGTGCTGCATCAGATAACCTGGCCACCACAATCACCCAACCTCAACCCAGTTGAGATGGTTTGGGATGAGTTTGACCACAGAGTGAAAGAACAGCAGCCAACAAGTGCTCAGCATATGTGGGAACTCCTTCAAGACTGTTGGAAAAGCATTCCAGATGAAGCTGGTTGAGAGAATGCCAATAGTGTGCAAAGCTGTCATCAAGGCAAAGGGAGGCTACTTTGAAGAATGTCAAATGTAAAATATATTTTGATTTGTTAAACACTTTTTTGGTTACTACATGATCCCATATGTGTTTTATGTTAAAGCTTAAAAAAAGGACATCATTATTATTTTAAATGCTTTCTTTCAATAAATCATATAACAGTTGTATAACCCTGTTTGTAAGCTTTCAAATGATGTCAAACTCAACCGTTTATCTTATTCAGTGATGAAGACATGGATGCCTCATGGTAGGACAGGGTATGCAAAATGTGTCAACTTTGAGCATCTCTAGATCCTGAATGCTTTGGCATTCAGTCCCTTTCTGACCACTTCTCACATGGACAAACATGTACGGAAGGTTTCGTTCAAATCAAAAGGGGTGCAGTCAGAAAGTGATTGAAATCACATGGAACGACCATTTCCAGAATCAACTGATGGGAATGAACCATTAATGTCAGTGAAGTAAACGTTATAATAACTTCAGACTTTAGACCAAGCATGATATTATGAAAGAGTTCATAACTCCATAGTTATCCAAGTGGATTCAATATTCAGCCCTGCCGCCAATGCATCTGTCCTCTGTACAAGTACTTCCTGTCTGTAGCGCAGTTTTTTGATTATGTATCTGGAAAACATTTCATTACAGAGAATAACACCACCAGTCACATATGCAGGTTCCAACGTCTCCAAACAATTGTGCTTTCAGTTGTGCATTTATCGTACCAACTCGGGCCATTTTCATACAAAATCCCATTGTAACACACAGCTATATAGATTTTGCTGGTCACGTCACACATATGAACATAAAATATACACATTATACAGTATAATTGCTAATCAGCTAAGCCAATGCACCTATGCACCAATCAAAAAAAACAAAATAAAAACATAAACAAACATGTTGAATGGAAGCTGTCATCGTTAACTCGACAGAATACATATAAAAGACTGCTGTGCCTCTCTCCTTCAACGACAAAAAGGTGCAACATTAGAGAAAATAAAGATGTCTAACACAGTTGGTGCATATTCTCATTCAAGAGCCGTCGTCTGTGTTTAGGCTGAGTGGCAGTCAGCAGTGCTGCTGCCTCGTAAGGCAGTGGGACATGCAAACAACAGACAAATCACATTCAGAAGTTGAGCTCGTTGACAGCAGACTTGTTGCCATATTCTCCATCCACTTACAACATGGCTTGTTCATTACTTTCCTGTCTGTGTATCTCTATGGACAGCATCATTAGGGATGACATTGGTTGGACAGTAGACACATAAGACCAGTGGCCTTCTCTAGACAAAAGAACCTGTGTGCTCTATTGGAAGTGCCAGGCTTGTAGGCTCACATACCACCACTTTAAGGGGACTAAAACATGATGGATCAGGTCCTCTCTCCCTGTATTTAGGATCCAACTCCTCTGACTTACTCTCACACCGCTCATCTGTACCTTGGCAAGTCTGTAACAAGTTCTGATCATTATAGCTACTGACAAAGTGTAGGCTGGCTAACCATTTGTAGAGATGTCCCCAACCTGTCATAGACTAATGTTCATCCACTTTGAGGAGATATACTGTATTTATTTTAAAAGTTTGAAGTGTCCCCTGTCAACCAGCTAGTAACAGAAGGGAATACTGTGGGCTCATGAGCTGTACGACAAGGAACCCTGAATTCTGTAGTGTTTATTGTGACCGACAACTGCAGTGTTCCACGGCCTTGTTTCACCATCTACAGTATCATAGTAATAACTGATCTTATTTGGCTGCGGTTTGTCTTTCACTCAAATGCCTTTAAAAGTGAAAATACTGAATCCTACTGGCCTTGTCAGATTAGAGCACCCAATCAGCATATTGGATTTGTCATCAAAATCAAATGGCCACACAAGATTGTAAAATGTATTTAAAAAAAATGTTTTGACAACTTTACATCAGTAGGATTATCTTATGTTATTATCAAATTAGTTATTGTATTATCTATTTACGACATTTTCTATATTTGGGTAATAATTGCTGACTGCTCATAATTGCCTCCAAAAGGGTTTGGAGGATACATTACTGGAACATGCAGATAAACAGGTGAAATGTGGACTTATGAGGTTAGGCTCAGCCATCATGACTGTGTTTCCAGGGCTTGAATGCTCTCGACCCCAAAGTGCGGTTTAGACATGCAGTTGTCATGCATAGCCGAGAGAGCAAACATTAACACTATCTGACCATCCTCTCTTTTGTCCAATCTTCCTCCCCTATCTCCCCTCCCCCTGTTAGTTTCTCTGCTTGTTCCTGTTTTAGGAAATTCGAAATAGTCCATGCAATGATATGTATGAGAGTATAAAGGGTGCCTGAAATCTTTGATTGAAAGGAGTGAGAACCCCCCCCCCCATCTCTTAAAAACAGGGTTATAATCAACAGTTGCAATTATATTTGTTGTTTGTCCAGTGGTAATATTGGTAATGTATGTGTTGGGGGGAGGGTTTATCTTATTCACTCCTATGGAAGAGTTATTTTAGTCGTACGTGGGTAGGCTGGTTGAGGGACTCTGCACTGCCCGTTGTGTGGGTGCGGGGACCAGTCAGACTGCTTAAGGACCCCCCATCTTCAGTCCGCAGAACGTCCAAGCAGCCAGTACCGTCCGCTGTGGGATGGGACAGGAAGTCACTCCCCTGGGACAGGAAATCAAACTGGTCCTCCTGCGGTTCCAGGTCACGGCCGGTGATGAAAAGGTCTGTCTCCCCCCAGTTGCTAGCGTCGGGGTCGCCATGGAAGTCGTCACTAGAACTTCTACTGTTGCCGAGGGGGGAGGACAGGTTAGGAAGGTTGTCTGCAGATGGCTGGGTGAGGTTATGTGCCGACAGGGACTTCCCCAGCCCCTGTTCCTGCTCCGAGGGCTTGCCATCACATCCAGAGGAAAGCAGCAGCATGGGGTCCACCTCCAGGCTCATGTGCCTCCTCCAGGGGCCCTCCTCCCTCAAATGGGGCTTCCCCCTCAGCTGCACCCTGCCCCAGCTATGTCCACCCTCTCTGTCCCCCTCCTCTCCATGGTCCACCCCGGAGCCTACCACCATAGAGAGGCCTGAGCTCTGCTCCTGCCTACCCCCTCGTGTAGCATCTTGGGTGGGGCTGAGGGGACGTCTTTGCTGGGGGCCCATAGGGGGCAGCTGAAGGGTGGCAGCACCAGCGGATGGTGGAGGGGGCGGGAGGTCAGGGAAGTGCGCTCGCCTGGGGAAACTACTGGGTGTGGTGAGGAGCGGGTAGGGGCTGTCAGGCGGCAGGAGAGGCGAGGGCGTGAGGGATGCAGTGGAGGCAGGGTAGGACGGGGGGCAGGTGTTGAGGGTGAGCTCGCTGGGGGCCAGGATGAGCTGGAGGCCCCTGGAGAGATGTCCTGTTGTTGACCGGGACATCCCCCCACCACTTTCATGCCCTCCTCTGCCCTCCCCTCCCTGGGGGGAGTCAGAGGACAGGTCCTTGCTGAGGATGGAGCTTCGGTAGTCGGAGGTCTGGTGCTCCAGCTCGAACAGGGGCAGGGAGGAGAGGGTGAGGGCAGACGAACCATTTTGTAACACCTGCCTGTACACATCCAGCAGAGAGTCCAGCTTTGACTCTATGGACGTCACCTGGGCGGGGGGAAGAGCAAGAGACATGACCGTCAAAAGCAGCAACGGTTCATTGCACTTTCTAAAAAATCTAGTTGATTCAACTAATTATTATATAGTAAAACCTTTTTGTAGTTTACTCAACATTTTTTTTAAATTGTTACCTGAATTTAAAATGCTTCGTTAGCTCCAACTTCATAAAACTAGTCAAACATTGGGTTAGCCACACCCACACATTCAAATAGTGCTTTTATCATACAATGTTTTTCAACTTACGTATTTGACACATACTGACATACTGTACATGATTAGATTGTGCATGTTCATTTATACAGTCATTATTATTCAACAGGTTCTCCCCTGGGATTTTGAACTAACAACCTCTTGGTTCATGAAATTCCTATCTTCCTGCTACAGCACCATGTCTGTGTCAATGACTGATTTCACCTGTATTCCTACACTTTGCACTGGTAAAAGTTCACAAGAAAAACAATTGTATTTATTATAGTGATTAAGGAGTAACACTCAAACAGAAAATCATTAAATAAGTCAATCAAATCAATGATGAGAGAATTGTCAGATAAACTGATATCTGACACATATGGTGGTGTAGCAGGATGATCAGAAAGACTTGAACCAAGAGGTTGTGAGTTCAAATCCCAGCTAAGGACATGTTGAATAAATATGTAAGTTGAAAACATTGTGTGTTAAAAGCACTGTGTGGGTGTTCCTAGTTGGAACTAAGTTTGGGCCAGATAAAAATGTTAAGTTCAGGTAACACTTCGACCGAAATGTTTAGTAAACAACAAAAGGCTATGTTTCAGTCACTAAATTAATTATTAGTTGAATCAACTAGATTCTTTTTACAGTGTGTGCAAGTGACACTTCTCTACGAGTACACACAAACTAATGTAATTGGCTTAATTGGTCACCTGTCTTTCTACCTTACACACACGTCCCAGCATGCTCATGTCCTCCAGGTTATCCCTGTCAGGGTGCAGCTTGTCCCTGATCTTCTTGTCGATGGGGATTTGGCCCTTACCCAGGATCTGATCCACCCTGCGATACACACACTTGTCGTATTAATCACAAAAAGTGGACAAATGGGCACATTGACCGTCACCCCAGCCTCTTCCAAGGGCACTTCACAGCGGGCAACAGACCTAACTCTAATGGAAATATGTCAGTGTTAGAGTTAGTTAGAACAGACACACCATGATTAGATTCAACAACCCACACTACAGAGTCACAGTGCACACAACAAACCACAGGCTACAGTCAAACACACAATCATACAGGGTTTCTAAACTACAGCTTCAATTAGCTACAGTGCAAACTACAGTTCATGTTAAAAGCAACAGTCTGCACCAACTAGTAACTACAGCCATTCCCTGTGTTCACAAAAGTTCCACAATGAGAGTTCCACTTATTCATTAGTCAATTCTTTGCAGGAGGAACATCGATTCTGTTAGATTGACAGCTGCTGCTGTATCTTTACTATGTCACCTAAGCGCAGGAACATGCAAGCTATTTGAGACAGACCTCACATTCATAGCAGCCCACATGAAAAAATATCATAGAATACTATGATAAATACTATAGTATTCACTGTAGTGTTTTTTTTGCAGATTTACTATAGTATTCACTGTAGTGTGTTTAAAGTCCACAAACACACAACAGTGAATACTATACTGTAGTATTTACAATTAACTATAGTATAAATACTGTAGTAAAATAAAACTGTAGTATATACTATACAATGAATGTAGTGTTTATGCGGATTCTACTATACTGTAGTATTTAATGTACAGTTTTTGCAGACTGAAGTATACTGTATTATTTACTGTAGTGTTTTTGCGGACTGTAATATACTGTAGTATTTACTGTAGTGTTTTTGCGGACTGTAATACACTGTACTGTTTTTGCGGACTGTAATATACTGTATTATTTACTGTAGTGTTTTTGCAGACTGTAGTATACGGTAGTATTTACTATCGTGTTTTTGTTTTATTATCTTTGACATGGAAGTGGAGGCTTTCTCCTTCAGGAAACGTACAGGAGAAATGCTAAAATAGATCACTTTCCATAACCTCTAGGTAGGTAGGACTGAAACCCTGAATCCCTACCTCTTCAAAGAGTATATTAAATAATCCCACAGCCCCCCCGCACCCCTTCTCACCCCCCACCCCACCCCACCCCACTCGCACTTTACTTTTTCTTACTAATCAAATCGAATTCAATTTGTGACATGCGCCGAATACAACAGGTGTAGGCGTTACAGTGAAATGTTTACAGTGCCTTGCAAAAGTATTCATCCCCTTTATCCTATTTTGTTGCCTTTACAATCTGTAATTTAAATAGTGTTGTGTTTTTGCAGACAATACTGTTGTATTTACTACAGTGCTTTATTTGCAGATAATACTGTAGTACACTTATCCAGAGCGACTTACAGGAGCAATTAGGGTTAAATGCCTTGCTCAAGGGCACATCGATAGATGTTTCACCTAGTCGGCTTTGGAATTCAAACCAGCGACCTTTCGATTACTGGCCCAATGCTCTCACCACTAGGCTACCTGCCACCCCTACAGTATACCACAGTAAGTACTACACATGATCGAGGGACACTACAGTGTGTAGTATAGTATTCTACAGTTTACTACAGAATTCTACAGTACTTTTATATTCTATAGTAAACTTTCATGTGGGAGCTTTACTTCTACCACACATTTGGGGATATGTTACATCTGCTAGTTGAATGCTTCCATTTCTTAAGAAGCATTTCTAAACACCTTTATGTCATCAGGGAGTCCATAGCTTCTAAATCTGGGTTGATTCAGTGAAAGCAGTGTGTCCTTTCTGGTCAATATATACAGAACTATGATGCTCTAAATCTAAAGATCTAAAAGTGACCGGATAGTGTAAGCAATATATTAGAAACTCTTGTAGTCCCTTTGGAAGCCTGAAGGTTGAGCCATCATCATCTCACCTTTAAACCTATCCTGCCTCTGTAGATCTACAAACACAGGCTTTGTGCTCCCTGATGGACACATGGACATAGCACCATCTCCTTTCAAACTGTGCTCTGTGTGAGGAACTGGGGGACAGGATGGAGTTGTGGGTAGTGGCTAGCGGGTCTACGTTATTAGGGGTTGATGTGGGAGGGGGGGTATCTAACCCTGGGGACTTCATCCCTGGGGTGGACTTCCTCCTGGCCTGGCTGTAATATAATTGCAGGGAGGGGGAGGACATGTTCCCAGGTTTGCTGCCCAGTGTGGGACCCAGTCCAGTGGCCAGTCTGTGTGGGAGAGACATGGGGGTCAGATACAACACACACACACACACACACACACACACACACACACACACTTGAAGTGTATCAAAAAAGGGACACCTACAGGCACCACGTATGTACCAGCTACAATTACATTCTTTAAAACCAGACTAGACTACCACTACTACAATCCACTACTAAACTACTAAACTATAGTAGATTCCACTCTTTTGGCTGAAAGACACAGTGCAATATCAAGTCAATCAGGGTTATATCACTGATTTAACCGAAGACAACAATCCTAACTCCTGAAACATTATTATTTATTCTCAGACATTGTTAAAAATAACACCATGCAAGAGACTACAATATTCATAATGTCACACATCGATGCATGAGATGTCTACAGTTAGACTATTTTAGGCAGGCGAGCGGGGGGTGGGGGGGTTGCCTAACCCTGGGACAGACTTCGTCCCTGGCATGGACTTCCTCCTGGCCTGGTTGTAATATAAGTGCAGGGAGGGGGAGGAAAATGTCTTGACTCTGGGGCTCAGCAGCTGCTGCTGAGGAGGACCCACTATGGTGTCCAGCCTGGGAGGAAGAGGTACATATGAGGGTCAGATATACACACACACAGACAGACAGACACGTGAATTAAGTGGAGAAGGTGAACATAGATATGAAGGTGTGTGTGTGTGTGCATCTCACCTAGTCTGTAGACTCTTGATTCTGCAGAGCATATCCAGGTGTCCTGCAGAGTACTGTTCTATCACATCTTTCACATCATAGGGGCGCAGAGTCTCCTTAAACTTCTTCTTTGCCACATGAAACTTCATGATCCTGAGTGGAAAAGTGATGAGAATCAAACAGAATCATGTCATTGGGTCATGATCTACCTGTCATCTCTTAGTCAGCCACTAGAGGGAAACAACAGCTTAACTATGCATAAACCAGTATGTTGACAAGAAGCTGACAGTTGTTACTTTAGCCTTTACCTTTCGTTTTTGGAGTATAGGTAAAATAAACATTGCTCAAATACTATCACAAGAACATTATGAAACCGTAGCACATGTCATGTAAACAAAATCGGACTGAGCTATTTTGTAACTAAACCACACTCGAATTGTACTATCCCTCTACCTTAATGTACAAGTACAGCTACCGCTGAGTGAATAATATTGATGCAGGTAAGTGGCTCTCTACAGTCGGTTCATTCTGACCCCCTAATGGCTCCAGAACTGCTCCAGTTGCTCATTATCCTCACTGTATAAATGGAAACCATCATGACAGATGAGCTGCTGTGAAAACAGTTCTCACTGAGAGGGTGTCAACCCGACACCCTGGGAAAATCAGGGACACGTCTCCACTCCCGCTGCCCACAAAGGGGGCCTGCTGAGCAAGTAGGCTGGGCAAGGGGAGAGGGGGTCCTCTGGAGCAACAACCTGTGGGTGGGAATTGGGGTGTTGGCAGACAATCAAAATAGGACATCTTTTGACATCTTTTGCCAGAGAGAGGTGGGGGAGATGGAGAGTTAAAGGGAAACGGAAAAAAATAGAGGGAGGTAGAGAGAGAAGAGGTAGTAAAAAGGAGAGTGAGGGAGGGAGATGGTGAAGGAGAGGGAGAGACAGTGCCAGTATGGTGACCACATGAGTAAACAGAGACATGTTGTCGGGGTCAGAGTGAGTAAGGGGCCAGATGGAACAAAAAACACCCAAACTGTTCTCCCTGAGCCATCACTGGGTTAGCAGAATCCCCTTGAAGCACTGGGCTAGAACAACATAGAGGAGGCCCATGCTCTGGATGTGTTGTATCTAAAAGCCTTAGGAGCCGAGGGGAGAGAAGGAGGTGAAGGAGCCCTGGAAGGCTCTATGTTTAAGTGAAGATTGTGGTCGGGATGCAATTGCTATGTACACTGTTTAAAATAGTCATGTCCTGTACAAAATAAATAGTCTACTGTATATAGAGATCTATCTAGCGATATACAGTGAGCTCCAAAAGTATTGGAACAGTGACACGTTTCGTTGTTTTGGCTCTGTACTCCATCACTTTGGATTTGAAATGATGCAATGACTATGAGGCTAAAGGACAGACTGTCAGCTTTAATTTGAGGGTATTTTCATCCATATCGTGTGAACCGTTTAGAAATGACTGCACTTTTTGTACACAGTCCCCCCATTTTAAGGGAGAATAGAATGCTTCTAATTACTTCTACATTAATAGGGATGATACCATGATTACGGATAGTCCTGAATTAATTGTGAATAATGATGAGAGAGAAAGTTACAGAGGCTTAAATATCCTACCCCCTAAAAATGTTTATGGTAACAGTGAGAGGTTAACATGTCTTGGGGATATGATAGTTGTTGCGTCTGTATCACTCATCATTCAGGACTATGTGACTCCAAAATGACACAATACATTATTAACCATTCATTTCTACTGGGCACAAAGTAATCTGAAACACAACCAAAACAAACAGCAAATGCATCCAAGTTTGTAAAGTCACAAGCTTGATGTAATCATTGCGTGTTAGGAATATGGGAGCAAATATAACAATTCTGACAACTTAATACACTTAAGTGAATTTGTTCCTATTATTTTGGTCCCCTAAAATGGGGGGACTGTGTATAAAACTGCTGTAATTTCTAAGCGGTTCACTCGATATGGATGAATATACCCTCAAATTAAAGCTGACAGTCTGCACTTGAATCTCATAGTCATCGTATCACTTCAAATCCAAGGTGCTGGAGTACAGAGCAAAATCAACAAAATATTTGGCACTGTACGAATACTTTTAGAGCTCACTGTAGATAAGCATTCCTACCAGCTCTCACAATCCCACGTCAGAATTCGACAAACGTCAGAAGTTTCGCAAACGTCAAATTTCGGCGTTCTTCCAGACGTCAAATTTGGAAGTGTTTAAGAACAAGTTTAGTCATTAACTCAGAATTCTTAAGGTTAGCTTCAGGCATTAACTCCAAATTGTTAAGGTAAGGGTTATGGTTTGGGATAGACTGAAAAAAATATCAAAAACAACTTTCTATCTCTGGATTTGAACATGCAACCTTTGGAATCAGAGGGAGATGCTTACGCCCATCTAAAACAGAAACATACTTCAAGGTAACAGAGCTCACTGTTGCCCTTAGTGGCCGGTTTCTACGTCAGTATTCTACGTCGAATACTGACTTGTATCACGGATGACCTGGGTGAAGCACTCACCTGACGGCTCTGATGACAGACTTCAATGGAGCTGATAGGTCTTCCACGGTGACATCACAGTGGCAAACTCTGTCGCCGAATACGTCATCATTCCCCATTCCTGTGTCCACTGAGAGACAAAAAGAAGTGTCAAGTTATTTTTTAAATATTTTTTTTATGGGGTAGATCAGCTTTAAGGGGGCAGCATATTCATGTTCAGATGAAAAGCGTGCCCAGAGTAAACCTCCTGCTACTCAGGCCCAGAAGTGAATATATACAAATCATTAGTAGTATTGGATAGAAAACACTCTGACGTTTCTAAAACTGATTGAATGATGTCTGTGAGTATTACAGAACTCATATGGCAGGCAAAAACCTGTGAAAAATCCAATCAGGAAGTGGGAAATCTGAGGTCTGTAGTTTTTCAACTCATTGCCTATCGAATATACAGGGTCTATGGGGTCAAATTGTACTTCCTAAGGCTTACACTAGATGTCAGCAGTCTTTAGAATGTTGTTTGAGGCTTCTACTGTGAAGTGGGGGCGAATGAGAGCTGATTCAACCAGAGGCCTGCCAGAGTGCCATGAGCTGAAAGACAAAGGAATTCTCAGGCTGGAACATTATTGAAGTTTATGTTAAAAACATCCTACAGATTGATTCTATACTTCGTTTGACTGTAATATTTTTGGATATAAATATGAACTTTATCGAACAAAACATACATGTATTGTGTAACATGAAGTCCTATGAGTGCCATCTGATGAAGATCATCAAAGGTTAGTGATTAATTGTATCTCTATTTCTGCTTTTTGTGACTCCTCTCTTTGGCTGGAAAACGGCTGTGTGTGTTTTTGTGACTAGGCTCTGACCTAACAATCATATGGTGTGCTTTCGCTGTGAAGCCTTTTTGAAACCGGACACGATGGGTAGATTAACAAGAAGTTTATCTTCAATTTGGTGTATTGCACTTGTGAATGTATGAAAGTTACATATTTCAAAAAAAATATTTTTGAATTCTGCGCTCTGCCTTTTCAGCGGAATGATGTTGAGGGGTGCCGCTGGCGGAACCCCTAGCCATAAGAATATTGCAGATAGATTGTAGCTTTCTTACAGACTTCCGCTCCAAGCTGAAACTCAACAATGTAATATTTATTTATCTTTTTCCTCAAATGAAAATTGAAATCAAACCCAGGTTGAATTGAAAAAGAATTGAAAATCAAAGGCCCATTATCAGCAACCTTCACTCCTGTGTTCCAATGGCACGCTGTGTCAGCTAATCCAAGTTCATAATTTTAAAGGGCTAATTGATCATTAGAAAATTGTTTTGCAATTATGTTAGCACAGCCGAAAACTGTTGTCCTGATTTAAGAGGCAATAAAATTGGTCTTTAGACTAGTTGAGTATCTGGAGCATCAGCATTTGTTGGTTCGATTACAGCCTCAAAATGGTCAGAAAAAATACCTTTCTTCTGAAGCTTGTCAGTCTATTCTTGTTCTGAGAAATGAAGGCTTTTCCAGGCGAGAAATTGCCAAGAAACTTGAAGATCTCATACAACGCTGTGTACTCCTCCCTTCACAGAACAGCGCAAACTTGCTCTAACCACAATAGAAAGAGGAGTGGGAGGCCCCAGTGCACAACTGAGCAAGATGACAACTACATAGGGTGTCTAGTTTGAGAAACAGATGCCTCACAAGTCCTCAACTGGCAGCTTCATTAAATGGTACCCACAAAACACAAAACGCTGGCCTTCTAGGCAGAGGTGCAAAGAAAAAGCCATATCTTAGACTGGCCAATGAAAAGAAAAGATTAAGATGGGCAAAAGAACACAGATACTGGACAGAGAAACTCTGCCGAGAAGACCAGGATCCCAGAGTCGCCTCTTCACTGTTGACGTTGAGACTGGTGTTTGGCATTTAGGACTGGCAGCTTAGGACTGGCAGTTTAGGACTGGCAGCTTACTGAATGTAATCACTTAAATAGCAAATGGAGCACGGTTTTCCTGTGGTTCATTTTCATGCCAGCCAGGTAGGCTATACTCCTGTTGTAAATAATAAGCAATGTGCTTAATATTAGGAAAATTGAGAAATAAATATAGTCAGCCTATAGAAAGCTGATGGGAGCCTCCTCTTTTTAATAGAGGCCATCACTCAGTAGTTTCATAGCCTATAGAAATGTTGCACAAGAGGAGCTTATGGGCTCTCATGATTAGATTGCATTGATGTCAGAGTGATTAGAGGGACAATAGTGTGATGAGTACAAGGCAGTTAGCAAGTTTGGTAGGCTAATAATGGCCATCAGCAGCATCAGAGCTTGGAGAAGCTTAATTACCGTGACTAAACGGTCACGTGGAATTTTACTGCCTTCATGACTTGTGACTCTCCCCTTGTGGACTTCTTAAAAAGCACATACCTTATACAAACACCTGCACTCGCACACATTCACATAGACCCACACATACGCAGACACACAGAGGCAACACATCCTCTCTACTCACCCTCGGAGGGCGCGGTGCGTGATTGACTCTTGAGGCGCAGGGAGGGTCTAAAGCGTGTGCGGTCGTTGAAGCTCCAGCTCTTCTGCACCTTAGCAGGGCTGGTTCCCGTGTTAGCGCCCGCCACATCGTTGCCTGGGGAACAGCGTCGGTCATTGTTGATGGATGTCTGGCGGCTCTTCATGCTCTGGCCGCGAGGGCTTGCCATCCGTACCCGCTCCTTAAAGCTCAACTTTGTACTGGAGAGAGAAAGAGAGAGAGGGAGAGGAAGAGAGAGAGGGAGAGGAAGAGAGAGAGGGAGAGGAAGAAAGAGAGGGAGAGAGAGAGAGAGAAAGAACAAAATCCTGTTATTATGCATTCCACCTGAGAGATAAAAATGTGTGCCCACAGAGCACACTCACAGTGTAGTGCAGTGAACTGTCCTTTCCTCAAAACCAAACATGCTTACCTCATCCACAACACACTTAAGAGTACCCCATCTGCTCTCTAAGAGAGTGGTCCCTAACCCCGATCCTGAGGAACTACAGATATAGAATCTTAATTAGAGTTAGTTTGCCACAGCAGGAAAATAATCCTGCAGAAACAGGAAATGTGAAATGTGTGATTATAAATAATGGAAAATCAAGTCTGACATTTCAAAATGGAAATGACAAACTTCAGAAGCCTTTTTAAACTTCAAATATACCACACATTTAAAATGTCCTGCATTGAAGGAGAGTTCTCCTGCAACAGGATGATCAAATGAAGATCCTACATCTGTATAGGATGTGCAGGATTCTTCTCCAGCCCAGAACTAAAGCAGCTGAATCAGCTGGGTGGAAACAGAAGTCTACACTCTTAGAAAATAAGTTGCTACGTAGAACCACAAATTGTACTTTATTGTCGCTACATCAAAGTGGAACCCTTCACTAATACAAGGGTTCTACCTAGAACCAAAAAAGGGTCTCCTATGGTGACAAACAAAGAACCCTTTTTTATAAGAGTGTACACACATTGTAGCTCTCTAGGACCTCTAACTCTTGTGGACTATTGTTCTAGAGAGCAGTTGCAGTAGTATGACACTGACCACTGTTCTAAGACAAAGAAAATTACCAGGGAACACTGCAAGACTTACAATTCATATTGATGCAAAGAATTACTGTTCCTACTACTAAAACTGTAGGCTACTAT
The DNA here is from genome assembly GCF_036934945.1 of Oncorhynchus masou masou. Classification (NCBI taxonomy): domain Eukaryota; kingdom Metazoa; phylum Chordata; class Actinopteri; order Salmoniformes; family Salmonidae; genus Oncorhynchus; species Oncorhynchus masou. The sequence continues at coordinate 55,607,543 of NC_088235.1, forward strand.
CTCTATCTCTAGGACACTTAGACCTGTATTGTGCCGATGGGCCTGTGCTTAGACGTACTGTAGATTTATGGCCAGAGAGCCTCTACCTGTGACACACCCTAAATCCCCCCCCCCCCTGCAATGGCAACCGGACAAGCATGCAATGCTGTGCATCAATCAGATGGCATGACAGTAAGCCCAATGCTCAGGCTTGATTCTGCAGGCACTAAAGTTTTTGTGGAAACTTCAGGAGGGAATATTGCGCTCCAGAAACGATAAGGAAGTTATTAACGATAACAGGGACCTTGCCCAAGCCCAGGTCAATGAAGATGCATCAAGGCAGTGTGGGTTGGTCAGTCATGGTGGTTGCAACCATTGTTTATGAATTCATGCAGTGGCACCATGCAGCCAAGCTGTGGGACCTCAGCAGACCAATGGAGATCGAGATGGACTGTATATTTCAGAGATTAAGGACTATATTAAGAGTTCAGATTTCTGCACACAGAACTACTTCCGATACCCAACGGGACCAGGATACAGTTAGTTAGGGGTTGTGTCTGATAAGGGGATCCAAGGGAGGTGGGGGTCAAAATCAACAGGCAACAGGTAACAGGCAGCAATCCCATTAGACAAGCAAAGGGCAAATACAATAGTCTCATTGACGGGAAGGGGGTAGGTGGCAGTTTGGGGGTTCTCTCATCATCCTCCATGCACTTGGCAGTTAGAAGGCATTCCCAGAGATCATGTGACCAGGGAGGAGTGGATGCTGGGTAGTGGGTACCTCCTAAATTTCCGTGTGTAATACCTTCTGAAGCGCCTCCTATTACTATGACCCTTACTAGGGGGGTAGGGAGGAAGACAAATAGAGGAGGAAGGGGTTAACACACCATGGAGTAGGAAAGGGAGGGACGAGAGACATCTGTACGGTCAATACTGTCAGAAGTTTAAACTTGCGATTATGTATCTCACATTCCATGTTGTCAGTGTTGAAGAATAAATATAACTGGGGATTATATGGCTCACATACATTTAGCTGTAGGCCTAGGAGTTTACATGAAAAATATGAAGGTTCATTTGTGGTGATTATGTCCTTACACTCTACACTCTTAGGAAAAAAAGGGGCTATCTAGAACCTAAAAGGGTTCTTCGGCTGTCCCCATAGGAGAACCCTTTGAATAACCCTTTTTGGTTCCAGGTAGAACCCCGAACCCATTTTGGTTCCAGGTAGAACCCTATTGGTATAGGGTTCAGATGCCTTTCCTCAGAGCGTTCTACATGGAAACCAAAATATTTCTACCTGGAACTAAAAAGGGTTCTACCTGGAACCAAAAAGGGACAGCCGATGAACCCTTTTTGAACCCTTTTTCGTTTCAAGAGTGTCGACTGACAGAAGTCATAAGTTGTGTAGAATAGATTCCAAAAGAGCAGAATAAGCAGACACACCCACTGACACACCCCCAGTCTCATATTCTCACACCACACACACACACACACACACACACACACACACACACACACACACACACACACACACACACACACACACACACACACACACACACACACACACACACACACACACAGTTTCGCTGGTTGAGTTTATGTCTGTTTTACCAAACAAATTTGATACTGTAAAGGAACTAATAACATTATCTAAGTTCTAAACCCTTGATGTGAGCGATGCGCATGTGTGTGTGTGTGTGTGTGTGTGTGTGTGTGTGTGTGTGTGTGTGTGTGTGTGTGTGTGTGACTGCATCTGTGCTATGCATAGAGTGTCGACTGACAGAAGTCATAAGTTGTGTAGAATAGATTCCAAAAGAGCAGAATAAGCAGACACACCCACTGACACACCCCCAGTCTCATATTCTCACACCACACACACACACACACACACACACACACACACACACACACACACACACACACACACACACACACACACACACACACACACACACACACACACACACACACACACACAGTTTCGCTGGTTGAGTTTATGTCTGTTTTACCAAACAAATTTGATACTGTAAAGGAACTAATAACATTATCTAAGTTCTAAACCCTTGATGTGAGCGATGCGCATGTGTGTGTGTGTGTGTGTGTGTGTGTGTGTGTGTGTGTGTGTGTGTGTGTGTGTGTGTGTGTGTGTGTGTGTGACTGCATCTGTGCTATGCATATGTCTCTCAACAGAAAATCCACATTTATAAAAGCTGCACTGGCATGACATGAGAAATCCACCGTTGCCAAAGGAGCACTGTATTGTAAAAACAATAACCAAAAATCATAATTAAAGTCACAAATCTCTCTGTCTCTCCCTCCTCCTCTCCTTGTCTCTCGGCCTGCCGACTGAGACTAGTGTTTGATGAGTTATATAAATACCCTTGGAAAGGAAAAAGTGCGTCATGGTGCAGACATGGTACAGACGCCGGTTTGCACATACTGTAACACACACATATCGTAGAAACACACACACTCAAACTCATACAGTGTAGAAATACACACACACACACACATACACACACAAACAGTAAGCATAGAAACACACTCAGATACTCTCTCAAACACACAAACATGGCAGAGACAGAGAGAAACGACCGGTACTGCATTCATGGTGGCTTGGAGAGGTGCACTGAGAGACAGAGACGGATACACTAGAGAGCCTTTTCTCAAACCAAGACATCGACTTCCATAGCACTGCTGATTTTCATTCTCCCCCTCTAACCAGGGACTGATTCTGACCTGGGACCCCCCGGTGATAGGAAGCTCTGGCCAAACAGTGACTTTCAAAACAATTTGAAAACAAGAGTTCAGTATCTACACTTGTAACAAACAGCATACGACTTCTTATTAGAGTGGACGTCATTGAATAAACGATTGCGCGATGTGTGTAGAGGTGAGAGCTACAAACCTGCTAGTTGTCTCGCCCTGTTCTTTCCTTTAGGTGTTAGTGAGAAAAGAGGAGAGAGAGACAAGGGAAGAGACATTAGTAGTTAATGACAGAGTCTACAGCAGGCCTAGGCAACTCCAGTCCTCGGGGACCTGAATGGTGTCACATTGTTGCCCCAGCCCCAGCTAACACACCTGACTCCAATAATCAACATCTTCAGTTAAAAATGCAATTAGTTTAAATCAGGTGTGTTTACTAGGGATGGGGAAAAGTGTGACACCAATCAGGCCCCCAAGGACTGGAATTGCCCAGGACTGGTCTACAGGGTCTCCCACCGGGACTGCGAGATGAAGACAGAGGTCAGCCAGCTTCCTAACATCCTGTCTGTGTGTGTCGCATGCGAGACATGATGTCAGAACATGAACACAAACAGTCAGGCATGAAGAACACAAACCACCACAGTCAAAGCCTTGTGCAAGATAAATGTTGTCAGCTAGTTTGCAGAACATTGCAGCAGGTGCACATGCAAGCGATGGATGTGCTACATGACCGGGCTAGGAAAAGCATTGGCAAACAGAGATAGGAGATAGAAAGGTATATGTGTGTGTGTGTGTCTGTGCATGTATTTCTGTGTATTTGTGTATTTCTGTGTATTTGTAGACCTACAGAGGGTATGTTGGTGTAGGTTTGCATGAGAGAGAGTGAGTGCAATAAAGCAGGTGATCCAGACAATATTAACAGGCTCCTCTCCTGTGCCCTTTAACATACCCTAAAGCCTTCAGAGAAACCATGGATGTCATTTCTGGACAACATAAGTTGGAAAATGTTTGTTTGTACACTCGGTTTTACTTTCCATGTTTAAATGAATTAGTGAAAGTTTGGTTCTTTGTGTGTGAGCGCCTGGAAATATTGGACTATTTGATGACTGTGAGCCTTCAAAAAAATGACTGTAAAAGTACTGTATCCAATGACAATAATAAATAGATAATTATACAGAGGAATGTCAAAAGTAGTTGCTGATTAAACTAAAAAAGACACCTGGCCACTAAAAAAGCAGAGAATGAAATTATGAAAAAAAAGCTGGAAGAGCACAGAGACCAAATAGGAAAAGAGCAGAGCAGCAGCCATACTTTAGGTGTTACCTACTTTGCAGGACTGCAGGTATGCAACGCCTTCAAATGAGGCTTCCAGGTAGCTATGGAAACCGAGTTCTCATCAGCAGCATAACTACGCCAGACACACTACGTGCAGTCAACAGAAAACAAAAGAAAAAGACAAAGGAGGGAGAAGGGGGAGAAATGTTTTGTAAGACAAGGCCGGAGGGAGGGAGGGAAGGGAGGGAAGGGAGGGAGGGAGGGAGGGAGGGAGGGAGGGAGGGAGGGAGGGAGGGAGGGAGGGAGGGAGGGAGGGGGAGGGAGGGAGGGAGGGAGGGAGGGAGGGAGGGAGGGAGGGAGGGAGGGAGGAAACAGAAAGAAAACAAAAAGAGAGTGATTAGTAAAACCGGTGGTATCAAGGCATCATGGGGCAGGGGGAGGGGGGGATACATGCCTGAAGGGGGAGAGGGCACCCTGGTAGTGCTGCCACGTGGCACTGAGGTAGGGACGAGCACCGTCAGTGGAGTAGAGCCGCCAAGCCGCCTGGGGTACGAGTTGACACACGCAGACAGACACACATTGACGGGAGGAATAGCATCATGGTGAGGAGATGGGGTACACGTAATCATAAACACAGAGGTGCCCAACACATACACAGACAGACACACAGACATACAGTATACTGAACAAAAATATAAAAGCAAAATGCAGCAATTTCAAAGATTTTACTGAGTTAAAGTTCATATAAGGAAATCAGTCTATGGATCTATGGATTTTACATGACTGGGAATACAGGTATGCATCTGTATTAAAAAAAAAAGCTAGGGGCATGGATCAGTCAGTATCTGGTGTGACCACTATTTGCCTCATGCAGCGCAATGCATCTCCTTTACATAGAGTGGTTCAGGCTTTTTCATCAGGCGTTTCATCAGGCCTGTTGAATGTTTTCATCAGGCGTGTTGAATGTTTTCATCAGGCGTTTCATCAGGCCTGTTGAATGTTTTCATCAGGCCTGTTGAATGTTGTTCCACTCCTCTTCAATGGCTGTGCAAAGTTGCTGGATTTTGGCGGGAACTGGAACACGCTGACCTACATGTCGATCCAGAGCAGCCCAAACATGCTCAAAGGGTGACATGTCTGGTGAGTATTCAGGTCATGGAAGAACTGGGACATTTTCAGCTTCCAGGAATTGTGTTCAGACCTTTGCGACATGGGGCCGTGCATTATCATGCTCAAACATGAGGTTATGTTGGGATGAATGGCACGGCAATGGGCCTTAGGATCTTCAAATCAAATCAAATCAAATTTTATTTGTCACATACACATGGTTAGCAGATGTTAATGCGAGTGTAGCGAAATGCTTGTACTTCTAGTTCCGACAATGCAGTAATAACCAACAAGTAATCTAACTAACAATTCCTAAACTACTGTCTTATACACAGTGTAAGGGGATAAAGAATATGTACATAAGGATATATGAATAAGTGATGGTACAGAGCAGCATAGGCAAGATACAGTAGATGGTATCGAGTACAGTATATACATATGAGATGAGTATGTAAACAAAGTGGCATAGTTAAAGTGGCTAGTGATACATGTATTACATAAGGATGCAGTCGATGATATAGAGTACAGTATATACGTATGCATATGAGATGAATAATGTAGGGTAAGTAACATTATATAAGGTAGCATTGTTTAAAGTGGCTAGTGATATATTTACATCATTTCCCATCAATTCCCATTATTAAAGTGGCTGGAGTTGAGTCAGTGTCAGTGTGTTGGCAGCAGCCACTCAATGTTAGTGGTGGCTGTTTAACAGTCTGATGGCCTTGAGATAGAAGCTGTTTTTCAGTCTCTCGGTCCCAGCTTTGATGCACCTGTACTGACCTCGCCTTCTGGATGATAGCGGGGTGAACAGGCAGTGGCTCGGGTGGTTGATGTCCTTGATGATCTTTATGGCCTTCCTGTAACATCGGGTGGTGTAGGTGTCCTGGAGGGCAGGTAGTTTGCCCCCGGTGATGCGTTGTGCAGACCTCACTACCCTCTGGAGAGCCTTACGGTTGAGGGCGGAGCAGTTGCCGTACCAGGCGGTGATACAGCATGGGACCTCTGTGTATTCAAATTGCCATTAATAAAATGCAATTGTGTTCGATGTCCATAGCTTATGCCTGCCCATACCATAGCCCCACTGCCACCATGGGGCACTCTGTTCACAATGCTGATATCAGCAAGCCCGGTACAGTACAGTTGAAACCGGGATTCATTCGTGAAGAGCACACTTCTCCAGCGTGCCAGTGGCCATCGAAGATTAGCATTTGCCCACTGAAGTCGGTTACAACGCCAAACTGCAGTCAGGTCAAAACCCTTGCTTGGAAGACGAGCATGCAGATGATCTTCCCTGAGATGGTTTCTGACAGTTTGTGCAGGAAATATTTGGTTGTGCACGCCTACAGTTTCATCAGCTGTCCTGGTGGTTGGTATCAGACTATCCTGCAGGTAAACAAGACAGATGTGGAGGTCGTGGGCTGGCGTGGTTACATGAGGTCTGTGGTTGTGAGGCCGGTTGCACGTACTGCCAAATTCTCTTAAACAACATTGAAGGTGGCTTAGGGTAGAGAAATACGCCTTTTGTGAGTATGGAACATTTCTGGGATATTTAATTTCAGCTCATGAAACATGAGACCAATACTTTACATGTTGCATTTATATTTTTGTTCAGAACAAAGGGGACACAATAGTGAAAGACCAGCACAAAGAAACAACAGCGATAACACATCCCTGCCAACTGAATACTGCAAGTCCGTCTGTGGATAAAAAATATCTGGTTAGAAGTGTTCCACATCAACTCAGCCATACCATACAGATAGGATAAATAGAGCACAAAGCTCAATTAGTTGACTGTTTGCAGGCCTTAAAGCAATGGAAAAAGGGAGCTAAATATATGAATCAAACGAGAAGCCTAATCGTTTTTTCTGCTTGATGGCAAAATCTCTATAAAAACAAGATCTGTGTGTTTGCTTTGTGGAGTTTATTGTCTATGTTGAGTTGATGGTGTATTTTAATAGTCCGAGGCTTGTCTGTTAGGATGAGCTTTGGCGTAGAGGTAAATCCACCCTGGGAATAGCTCTGGTGGAAACAGCTCATAAATATCAGCCCTGTATTGCCTTTGGACCTGAGAGAGGACAAAGAGTCTTAGCTACGGTTAGATATCAAATGCACACACACGCGCACACACTCACACACAAACGTGCACGTGTTTTCACACACACACACATACACATAATATATATTTTATACAAACACACTCTGATACAAACACACGTGGGCACTTTCACGCACGAGCACACACACACAGAACAGTTCAATCATATCTGGTGATAGACTTGTGTGTGTTGTGTACCTGGATGAGGCTGGCTGCTGGGTTCCTCCTCTTCTCAAAGTGTTTTTGTCTGTGCTGTTCCTGTACCTTCAGGGCAAAACCTGAGCCCAGGATACCCTGCACACACACACACACACACACCACACACACACACACACACACACACACACACACACACCACACACACCACACACACCACACACACACACACACACACACACACACACACACACACACACACACACACACACACACACACACACACACACACACACACACACACACACACACACACACACACACACACACACACACACAATGGACCACGTTCAATCAAAGTCAAATTGTGCGTGTGTGTATGTGTGCGCATGTGGGTGTGTGGGTGTCTCACGGCAGGCAGGGCGAAGAAGGAGATTCCCATCAGAGCAAAGCCAGCTGAGATCAGACGACCTGTCCATGTCTGAGGAGTCTTGTCTCCATAACCGATAGTTGTCAGGGTGATCTGTTCACACATACAGAGGTCAGAGGTCACAAAACGATTTTCCCACAATGCCAGTTAGTATTATTTTGGGTCAATTTAAATTTTCAATTCAGGTAGTGAAATGTACTTCCTGAATAGAAAAACCCACTGTATAGAGCTCTCGAGGACCAGAATTGAATAACACTGCACTTGTGTGTGTGTGTTGTATATTTAAGTGACCCCCTTTCTCTTCCAGTCCCTGTCTCCCCTTGCACATCTAATACCCCAGTCTCGCCTGACAGACACCGGAAATTACATTTATCGATTGGGTCATGTTAGCACGTCTGAAGCCGTGGGCATTCATTAATTGTGTTGACATTGTATAAGGTCTAGCAGAGTAGCGCCTGGGAGGTGTTTGAAGACCAGCCAAGCATGATCTTGTAGGGGTGTCATTAAGGTGTCTTAAGGTCATATTATAGACTGGTCGGCAAATCCAGTAATGAATATAAAGCTACTCTTTCTTTTTGTCTTTCAGAGATGTCCTGGTTAGGTTTTTTTTTGTATCTGCTGATTAAACCTCGGGCCTGTGAATATTGGTATGGGCTACGTTGAAACATATTAATCAATCTAAATTGAGTGTGTGTGTGTGTGCGCGTGTGTGTTTGCGCGTGTGTGTAGACTCACTGTGCCCCACCACAGAGCATCGGCATAGGTGGCAAAGTCTTTATTGAACTCCTTCTCCACGAGGTAGACCAGGAACGAAGAGAAGATGAGCACCAGGAACCCAATGTACCAGGCTGTCACCAACTCCTATAGGAAAACAAAGATTATGCTCAAACAAATACATAAAATCTCACTTTATTGGATGTGTAGCCTAAAAGCCATCTCGGTCCGAAACCCCTAAAGAGCAAGTGGTAGTGACAGAGACAAGGAAAGATTCACTAGGAAGAACATGAGAGGAACCAGACAGTAGAGGGGAGCACATCCTTTTCTTTCTTTAAGAAGGTCAGAGTACATAGGACTATCTAGGCCAGACTGTTGGACTACACATTTGGTTGTACCTTACTGTGTGCATAGACTACAGATCCCAGTAGTTTCCAAGTGCCCCCTCTGCGGTCCATACGCACCATCCGCAGGATCTGCAGGAAGCGAAGGCTACGCAATGCTGAGGTGGCAAATATGTTACCTTGGCTACCAGCGGACACCACAGCAATGGAAGCTATGAGGACAATTATGTCTGGAAAGAGACAGAAAGAGATAAAACCAACTTCAATACTTTTGTAGTATTTACAGTCTTGTAAACTTTCATGAGAGTCTAATGATAATGTAGTGCAGTGCATATGAGTGATACACATGATACTATAACATGTTCCAAATAAGTTTTGGAGAGTTAAGGATTTGAAATGGTATGGTAGTTGTGGGTAACATCTCCACATTCCAGCTCTGAAAATGTCCCTCACTCATCAGGCTGCTGGAGCCCAACACCAGAGAGTGTAGAGGGGGCCCGGGGCCACAAACTGTGTCGATCTGGAGCTCCGAGACTGGTTAAGAAAATAGACACATTGTACTGGAGGAGTCATCACATGGATCTAATGTACCTAGTATTCACTTTCACACAATCAGAGAAGAAAGGAGAGAGAATATGAGGGATAGATAAAGGGAGAATAGCGAGGGGTAAAGAGGGTTCACACAAACCCACATCCTTAGGGCCACGGAGAGAGTCCTGAAGAACATACAAACCTCTACTGCTCCTACAGTACACTGGGATGATAGTGTGTTTCGCTCCAGTTCACATCTATCACATTTCAGAAAACACATTTAAAATTCTGAAACTCTACCCGTGGCTGGTTTTAGTCTTCTCTATTGGGAGAAGAAACAGATAGTAATCTGTGTTCTTGTAAACTGTATTTATCCTTCTTTTATGAGAACTCAACGCCAGCTTCTGTTTTCTCTGTTTGTGTATTGAAGTACGGCATCTGTCAATCAGAAGTCAGCCTTGAATATTGACAGTCTTGATGATCATCTCTCAACAACAAGATCTCATAGCTTCCATTCGAAATTCAACGTATTATGGATGAACGTCTATTTTCAATGGATTACAGGGTTAAAACAGAAACAACTCAAAAGGTTAACAGTTTAGGCATTCATTTCGAGTGGTTAAACTAAGGGCTATGGTTCTGGGATGGCTCCGCAAACCAACCAGCACTGTTTCCATCAAGTATCCTTGAGTATTCTCACGACTTGCTAGAGCATTGTGAACTGCTGTAGTACAGTGGTCTGAGCAGTGCACTTTGGCTCTGAGCATCATGAGTTTGAGCCCAGTGTTGAGCAACTGTTTTTCTTTTTTTTGTGAACCACGAGGAAGGCATATATCGACATCAGGACATTTTCAAATGTCGAAATCTAAGTCTATTTCTAGTAATCAGGCTGCATCTCTCGGTGGAGTGATAGCACCTTTGCAGTGCAGCACACACACACACAGTTACCTATGACACAGAAGGGTTTCCTGGCAAAGCGGAGGCGTCCCTGCCATCCCCTGTAGCGACAGCAGCAGCCTGCGCTCCATATCCTGATGATGTACTCCAGCCCAAACACCACGATCATCACAAACTCCTACAGGACACGCACGCACACAAGCACACACACAGTCGCAGCCCATTATTGAGAGTCAAGAGGCAAGGGGCAAAAGCTCAATATGCTGTAAATACCAGACAGTTGAATAGAAAAGCCAGCAATTAATAATGATATCCAATAATCAATATACAGATGTTGGATCTTCATTTGACCCTCTATCTGTCGCAGAATAATCCTGCAGCAGGAGGATTTGGATGAATATTGAATATTTAGAATTGCCGCCAGGGGGCAGTTAGAAGCGGTGTTTTCAGTAACTTAGACTGCAGGTCCACTGGGCGTCAATTCAAGTAGCCAATGTAGGCTACACCTCATCTTGTGTGAATTCTTATGTAGATTATAATAATATTTGTATGGGGTAGACATATTATTTACATTTTTATTTTAGATGAACAGTTTTATTATACAGTACCAGTCAAAAGTCTGGACACACATACTCATTCAAGGGTTTTTCTTTATTTTTACTATTTTCTACATTGTAGAATAATAGTGAAGACAAAAAAACTATGAAATAACTCATATGGAATCATGCAGTGACCACAAAAAGTGTTAAACAAATCTAAATATATGTTATATTTGAGATTCTTCAAAATAGCCAAGTTTTGCCTTGATGACAGCTCTTGCACACTCTTGGTATTCTCTCAACCAGCTTCACCTTGAATGCTTTTCCAACAGTCTTGAAGGAGTTCCCACATATGCTGAGCACTTGTTGGCTTTTCCTTCACTCTGTGGTCCAACTCATCCCAATGTCACGGCTCTTGTCAGAATGCATGGTCCAAAACGCAGTGTGGTAAGTGTTCATGATGTTTTATTAATCAATAAACACTCCAACAAAACAACAAAGAGAAAAAAACGAAAAACCGTTCTTTCAGGTGCAGACACTAAATAGAAAATAACTACCCACAAAACCCAAACGAAAAAGGACAACTTATAAATGATCCCCAATCAGAGACAAAGATAGACAGCTGCCTCTGATTGGGAACCACACCAACATAGAAATAAAGAAACTAGAATGCCCACCTTAGTCACACCCTGGACTAACCAAAATAGAGAATAACAACCTCTCTATGGCCAGGGCGTGACACACAAACCATCTCAATTAGGTTGAGGATGGGTGATTGTGGAGGCTAGGTCATCTGATGCAGCACTCCATCACTCCTTCTTGGTCAAATATCCCTTACACAGCCTGGAGGTGTGTTGGGTCATTGTCCTGTTGAAAAACAAATGATAGTATCACTGCAGAATGCTGTGGTAGTCATGCTGGTTAAGTGTGCCTTGAATTCTAAATAAATCACTGACAGTGTCACCAGCAAAGCACCCCCACAACATCACAAGTCGTCCTCCACGCTTCACACACGTGGAGATCATCTGTTCACCTACTCTTTGTCTCACAAAGACATGGCGGTTGGAACCAAAAACCTCACATTTGGACTCATCAGACCTTAGGAAAGATTTCCACCAGTCCCATGTCCATTGCTTGTGTTTCTTGGTCCAAGCAAGTCTCTTCTTATTATTGGTGTCCTTTAGTAGTGGTTTCTTTGCAGCAATTTGATGATTAAGGCCTGATTTCCGCAGTCTCTGAACAGTTGGTGTTGAGATGTGTCTGTTACTTGAACTCTGTGAAGCATTTTTTAAATTATGATTATTTGGGCTGTAATTTCTGAGGCTGGTAACTCTAATGAACTTATCCTCTGCAGCAGAGGTAACTCTCTGTCTTCTTTTCCTATGGCGGTCCTCATGAGAGCCATTTCAGTCATTGAAATGTTCCGTATTGACTGACCTTCATGTCTTAAAGTAATTATGGACTGTCATTTCTATTTCCTTATTTGAGCTGTTCTAGCCATAATATGGACTTTTACCACATAGGGCTATCTTCTGCATACCAACCCTACCTTGTCACAACATAACTGATTGGCTCAAATGCATTAAGAAGGAAATACATTTCCACAAATTCACTTTTAACTAAGCACACCTGTTAATTGAAATGCATTCCAGGTGACTACCTTATGAAGCTGGTTGAGAGAATACCAAGCGTGTGCAAAGCTGTCCTCAAGGCAAAGGGTGGCTACTTTGAAGAATCTCAAATATAAGATATATTTTGATTTGTTCAACACTTTCTTGATTACTATCTTTACTGTTAAAACAGAGCACAGTAAGTGTACATTTTGCATTTGTGAAAATATTTTGATGTGATATGAAAGTAAAGGTTTTCATGTTTCGAGAACCATATAGCAATTGAGAATCTATTCATGTTTAGATAGAGTAGTTGTCTGTTTTGGCAGCCAGAGCCAGTTGACTTCTGAAAATAACCCAGTCATAGGTTTGGTCGTGCCATGACATTGTTATGAACTTTCTATAGCCACCCTCTCAAGCCCAGTCATTCTGGACGGAGGCTAACTACTGTTTAGTCTAACTTTCACTATAGTTTCTGGAAATACGATGACATTGATAAGGTAGACAAATATTTAGTAGGAAACAACTTTGCCAGCATTATCATGTCATCAAATTTACTTTAGATAGATGACAATGTTGTCATTAGCTTGCAAATATCAGCTATGTTTTTTTAAAGGCAGTAAATTAGGCTGAATAAACTGTTTTGCTGCCAGACAATGCTCCGCTAATAGCCAGGTGTAGTGGTGGTAAGGTGTTGGGACTGCTGTTGGGACTCTGCTGTTGGGACAGCTTTATGTAGGCCCTCACAGCTTGTGGGTACCGTTTGTCACCGTTATATAGTGCAATTAATGTATTGTTTAAATTGTGTTGTGTAGTGGCTTTGATGGAATACATCCAAGGACCTTATTCATGGCTTACATGTTTCGGAACAATGTTGTTTTTAACGTTAATTTGGACGGATGGCCGACTGAGCATTCTACCCAATGCATTGTCAATGATTGCTGATGAAGATCTCATCAAAAGTGCATTACAGTGGCTTGGAAATACTATGACATTCATAAGGAGGCAAATAATTAGTAGGAAAATCTTTCGTCATCATTCTGAAGTCACCAGGTTGACTTTAAATGCACTATAACGTTATAACTGTCACGTTGTCCTCTGAAGTCGGTCCCTCTCCTTGTTCGGGCGGCATTCGGTGGTCGACGTCACCGTCCTTCTAGCCATCGCCGATCCACTTTTCATTTTCCATTTGTTTTGTCTTTGTGTTACACACCTGGTTTCAATTCCCCAATTACTTGTTCATTTTTTAACCCTCTGTTTTCCCCATGGTATTTGTGAGTGATTGTTTTATGTATGTTCGGTCCGTTATTGTGGGCGCAGTATTATGACATGTTATTGGAATATTTGAGTAAAGTTACTTGTGTTACTCATCTCTGCTGTCTTGCGCCTGACTGTTCTACACCAGCTACACCCAGACCACTACAGAATCATGTACCAGAAAAATGTAGTCAGCAGGAGCAGACAACCCTCCTTTTACGGTCGAGGAGCGCGTCCAGTAGCATGCGACCATGTTGCAACGTTTCGGCACCGCCATGGATCAGGTGCTGCAGACGATGGATTGATGGGAGACAGGAGGAGTTCTTCCAGAGCCTGCACCGGCACCACTACAACAGGCACCACTGTTCACCCCTCCTTCACCTGGTCCCAGTGGGATTCAGCTTGCGCTCCCGAGGGAGTATGATGGGACGGCTGCCGGATGCCAGGGGTTCCTACTCCAGCTGGAACTCTACTTGGCGACCGTCCACCTGGCTCTTTCGGGACGTGAGAGCGTGTCCGCCCTCGTCTCCTGTCTCTCAGGGAAAGCCCTGGAGTGGGCCAACTCCGAAAAGGGGGAAGGAGAAGCGGTGTTGGACCATTACGCAGAGTTCACCCGAAGCTTTCGGGCAGTTTTCAACCATCTGCCTGAGGGTACAGCGGCGGGTGAACGTCTGTTCCACCGAAGCCCCCTGCTGCTCACATGTTTTTGTTTATACATTTTCCTAATATTTCCCTGCATTCCCAGCATAAGGCGCTCGTAGATTCAGTCGCAGCTGTGAATTTTATTGACAGAGCATTTGCCCATAGTTTATGGATCCCCATTGTTCCTGTGGATATGCCCTTACCTTGTGACGCCCTAGATAGTCGACCATTAGGGTCAGGGATAATTAGGGAGGGCACCACTCCACTGGGCATGATTATGAAGGAGGGTCACAAGGAGAGAATTAGTCTTTTCCTTATTGATTCTCCTGCATTTCCCGTGGTGCTGGGCCTACCCTGGTTGGCCTGTCATAACCCCACTATTTTGTGGCAACAGAGGGCTCTCAAGGGGTGGTCACAAGAGTGCTTGGGGAGGTGTTTAGGGGTTTCCGTTGGTGCTACTACGGTGGAAAGTCCAGACCAGGTCTCCACCGTGCGCATCCCCTCCTAATATACTGATTTGTCTCTTGCCTTCTGTAAGAAGAGGATGACTCAATTACCACCCCATCGATGGGGGGATTGTGCGATAAATCTCCTGGTAGACGCAGCACTTCCCAGGAGCCACGTGTATCCCCTGTCCCGGGAGGAGACGGCGGCTATGGAAACATGTGTCTCCGCATCCTTGGGGCAGGGGTACATTCGGCCCTCCACTTCACCTGCCCCCTTGAGTCTCTTTTTTTGTGAAGAAAAAGGATGGAGGTCTGCGCCCGTGCATTGACTGTCAAGGCATCAACCAAATCACTGTGAGGTACAGCTACCCTCTACCTCTCATAGCCAGTGCGATAGAGTCAATGCACGGGGCGCGCTTCTTCACAAAATTGGATCTCAGGAGCGCTTACAACCTGGTGCTTATCCGGGAGGGGGACGAGTGGAAGACGGCATTTAGTACCACCTCAGGGCACTATGTGTACCTCGTCATGCCGTAAGGGTTGATGAATGCTCCATCAGTCTTCCAGGCGAGATTTTCCGGGACCTGCACGGGCAGGGTGTAGTGGGGTATATCAACGACATTCTGATATATTCCGCTACATGCGCCAAGCATGTGTCCCTGGTGTGCAGGGTGCTTGGTCGACTGTTGGAGGTTGACCTGTACGTCAAGGCTGAGAAATGTCTGTTCTTCCAACAGTACGTCTCCTTCCTGGGGTACAGCATTTCCACTTCAGGGGTGGAGATGGAGAGTGACCGCATTTCAGCCGTGCGTAATTGGCTGACTTCCACCATGGTAAAGGAAGTGCAGTGGTTTCTAGGGTTTGCCAATTACTACCGGAGGTTTATCCGGGGATTTGATCAGGTAGCGGCTCCCATTACCTCACTGCTGAAGGGGGGACCGGTGTGTCTGTGGTGTTCAGCTGAGTTCGCCTGTAACATCAGTTCTGTTGCACTCACAGACAATATCTTTGCAGTTTTGGAAACGTCAGAGTGTTTTCTATCCAAAGCTGTCAATTATATGCATAGTCGAGCATCTTTTCATGACGAAATATCTTGTTTAAAACGGGTATGTTTTTCATCCAAAAAAATGTAATAGCACCCCCTAATGCTTAACTGGTTAACCAGTACTGTCTGTTAGTATAACAGAACTGATTTGGCAGGCGAAAACCTGAGAAATATCCATTCAGGAAGTAGGAATATTTTTGTTGTTGTAGTTTTCTATTCAATGCCATTACAGTATCCATTGACTTAGGACTCAAATTGCAGTTCTTATGCCTTCCACTAGATGTTAACAGTCTTTAGAAATTGTTTCAGCGCTTGTATTCTGAAAAATGAAGGAGTAAGAGCAGTCGGAATGAGTGGACCCTACCGTGTCACAGAGCTATTACATGCGAGTGACTGAGAGAGTGCCTTTCTTGTTTACCTTTTATATTGACGATGTTATTGTCCGGTTGAAATATTATCAATTATTTATGCTAAAAACAACCTGAGGATTGATTATGAACATCGTTTGAAATGTTTCTACAAACTTTACGGATACTATTTGGATGTTTTGTCTGCTTGTTGTGACTGCCTTTGAGCCTGTGGATTACTGAAGAAAACGCGTGAACAAAACTGAGGTTTTTGGATATAAAGAGACTTTATCGAACAAAAGGAACATTTATTGAAAAATGTATGTGTTCTGAGTGCAACCATATGAAGATCATCAAAGGTAAGTGATTCATTTTATCTCTATTTCTGACTTGGCTGGTTACTTTTTTTTTATTCACAAGAAGTTCATCTTTAAACCTATGTAAAATAGTTGTATCTTTTCTGAATTATTATAATGAGTATTTCTGTATTTGAATTTGGCGCTCTGCAATCTCACTGGATGTTGGCCACATACCCTAGAGAGGTTAAATAAATAAGACCTACACTATTTTTAACAGGACATTACTCAACACTAGTGAGACTCATTTTGCCTACAGTATTTCGAAAAAATATTTTTTTAATGACGTGAATCTCCGCCAACAATTAGAGTGGGGAGAACAAGTATTTGATACACTGCCGATTTTGCAGGTTTTCCTACTTACAAAGCATATAGAGGTCTGTTATTTTTAATCGTAGGTACACTTCAACTGTGAGAGACAGAATCTAAAGCAAAAATCCAGAAAATCACATTGTATGATTTTTAAGTAATTAATTAGCATTTTATTGCATGACATAAGTATTTGATCACCTACCAACCAGTAAGAATTCCGGCTCTCACAGACATGTTAGTTTTTCTTTAAGAAGCCCTCCTGTTCTCCACTCTGTATTAACTGCACCTGTTTGAACTCGTTACTTGTATAAAAGACACCTGTCCACACACTCAATCAAACAGACTCCAACCTCTCCACAATGGCCAAGACCAGAGAGCTGTGTAAGGACATCAGGGATAAAATTGTAGACCTGCACAAGCCTGGGATGGGCTACAGGACAATCGGCAAGAAGCTTGGTGATAAGGCAACAACTGTTGGTGCAATTATTAGAAAATGGAAGAAGTTCAAGATGACGGTCAATCACATTCGGTCTGGGGCTCCATGCAAGATCTCACCTCGTGGGGCATCAATGATCATGAGGAAGGTGAGGGATCAGCCCAAAACTACACGGCAGGACCTGGTCAATGACCTGAAGAGAGCTGGGACCACAGTCTCAAAGAAAACCATTAGTAACACACTACGCCGTCATGGATTAAAATCCTGCAGCGCACACAAGGTCCCCCTGCTCAAGCCAGCGCATGTCCAGGCCCGTCTGAAGTTTGCCAAGGACCATCTGGATGATCCAGAGGAGGAATGGGAGAAGGTCATGTGGTCTGATTAGACAAAAATAGAGATTTTTGGTCTAAACTCCACTCGCCGTGTTTGGAGGAAGTAGAAGGATGAGTAAGCAGTCTCACGAGCCAAACACTTTATCAACAATCTTGACGAGCTACTTGATTATATTTGGCAGGACAAAAAGAAAACAGACTTCATTGAGGGGAGGGTAGGCTATACTTGGTTTTTACATCTTGTTCCATGTGCATATGGGCAGTGTGCGTCACGGCCAACTGCGTTACCGCTAAAACCAGCTTTTGGTTGGTCTTCCCTACCAGCGCTGCCTGAACTTAGCACTTTGGATTTTTAACCTCTACAGGATCGGTGCCTCCCCCCATAGGAAGATTGAGCTAACGTAGGCTAATGTGATTAGCCTGAGGTGTTAAGTAACAAGAAAATATCCCAGGACATAGACATATCTGATATGGGCAGAAAGCTAAAAATGTAAATCTAACTGCACTGTCCAATTTACAGTAGCTATTACAGTGAAATAATACCATGCTATTGTTTGAGGAGAGTGCGCAGTTACAGTATGAACTTGAACATGTATTAATAAACCAATTAGGCACGTTTGGGCAGTCTTGATACAACATTTTGAACAGAAATGCAATGGTTAATTGAATCAGTCTAATACTTTGCACAAACACTGATGCCAAAAATTGAAATTGCACCTAACCTGGAATATTACATTTTGGGCTTTCTCTTGCATTTCAAAGATGATGGGGAAAATAATGACAGAAAAAAACGTTTTCCCCCATTGTATTATCTGTTACCAGATCTAATGTGTTATATTCTCCTACATTAATTTCACATTTCCACAAACTTCAAAGTGTTTCCTTTCAAATGGTATCAAGAATATGCATATCCTTGCTTCAAGTCCTAAGCTAAAGGCAGTTAGATTTGGGTATGTCTGTCAAATCTGCTCCTGCAATGCCCTCTACTGCTCATCCTGTGTCTCCTTGAACTGCCACCCCTCCCCCAGTACTCTCTCCCTCGCACTCTCTCTCTGTGTGTGTGATTATGTGGGCAGAGACAGGTGTGCTGGGGTCAGAGCAGATCCACCAGCTGCAACCTGTTCCATAATCAAGACCTCTACAAATACTCAGCCCTGCCACTTCCACGCTGCCAGATTGTAATCTCTGCTCAGTCAGTCTACATTTCTAGCTGTTTGTTGCTCTTCAGATCCTGTTGTGCCGGTTTTCCTCTCCTCTACAGTTCTGCCAGGTCTGACTCTGGTTCCTGTCTCCAGTCCTACGTCTCCTCATCCTGCTACTCTGCCCTGGATTCCCCACTCTACTACTCCCCTGGATTCCCCTCCGGCCTGCTTACCCTGTCTCAACCCCTCTCGCGCCAGCCTCAGCCTCCGCTCCTAGTTTCCAGCAGCCTGCATGAGCTTCTCCTGACCTGCACTCCATGTCCCCCCTGTGTCAAAAAATACCTTGGTTACTTCATCCCAGTCTCCTCGTCTGAGTCGGCTCGGGTTCCCGTTCCACTCCGCAAAACAATGTCATTTTAGGCTAAAAGTTTTTAAATAGGGTGCAATCCTTAAGAGGTTTTAAGGACATGCCTCAAATATTTTCCACCCATCCCATCTAATCGCAAGCGTGCTGATGTTAGACAGGTAAAATGCAGAACCTGGTGTTAGGGCTGGAAAATGCCAGTGTTAGTTTTTTTCCATGACGAAATTGCAAACTAGCGTGCATTTGACACTAGCACCACCTTAAAGCCAGCCAAAAATGGACCCAAATGGCCGGAAAATGGAGCCAAAAGGTCCGTGGGGCGACGCACAATTGGCCTAGTGTCACCCGGGTTATGGAGGGTTTGGCCGGTAGGGAAATCCTTGTCTCATCGTGCACCAGCGACTCCTGTGGCGGGCCGGGGGCAGTGCACGCTAACCAAGGTTGCCAGGTGCACGGTTTTTCCTCCGACACATTGATGCGGCTGGCTTCCGGGTTGGATGGCGCTGTGTTAAGAAGCAGTGCGGCTTGGTTTGGTGGTGTATCGGAGGACGCATGACTTTGAACCTCCGTCTCTCCCGGGCCCGTACGGGAGTTGTAGAGATGAGACAAGATAGTAGCTACTAAACATGGATACCACGAAATTGGGGGGTAAAATTCACAAAAATAAATTAAAGTGAAATTGTGTTTTTTACATTGGATAAAAGTAGAGACTCAGAGCTACAAAATGGTATATAATACACTGCATTTGAGGAACAATGGGAAAGTAATTCTGCTTTGAACTTGTAACCCCACTTTGAGAAAATGGCCATAGAATATTTTTGGTACAATTACTGAAGAGCTCTTTTGTCTGCACCCATTCAGCATTGTTCACACCCTCCAAAGCCTTAGCCCCACCCATCTCTTTAAGGATTCACATGTGAGGTCATGTAGTGTGGTAAAGATTAAGACTAAAAGTAGTATCTTACAATAAGGAAACATTCCAGGTAAACAAAGTGTCCAGAAAAATATTTTCTAAATATTAGATGGAATTTACCCAGACACACCTGTCTAAATTGATGGGTCATGTGAAAGAAATGGTATAACCCCCAGGCACATCTTACTAGGTGGATAGGTCTCTACAGAATGTGTAGAGTACAGCTAAATGGTTACTTGCATAGTAACAATATCAAAAAATAATGCCAATATAAAGAAAAAAGTAACCTAGTATCAATGCCAGTAGAGAAAGAACAAAATAATATACCCTATGTACAACAACAATATAAGTGATGCTTGTGATGAGGTAGTTATATGCACACAATCAGGGGTAAAGTGGCTGAGCAACGTATGGCATGTGTGTTAGGAGACATGTGAATGTCCATAGAGGCACTGCAGATAGTGCTGATGACTGGGAACCCGCCCCCAGTGATGATCTGGTCCATTCGAACCCAGCACGAACAAGGGAATCTATATTCAGAGAGCCTGTTTCTGTCCTGCCATTGACTTTGGTGCAGCTAGCTAAACAATTAACCATAAACCCAATCTTTAGAGTACTAGCAATACAAACCGATTGTCATAGCTAGTTAAAGTTAACCAAATAGGTTCAATGCTAACATTAGGCTATAACTAGCAATGAAAATGGATTTCTGAGATAATATTACTACACAGATCATACACTTGATGTTAACTAGCGAGCCAGCCACCTAATGCCAGCTAGCTAGGTAACAATAAGCTCTAAATTGCAATGAAAAAAATTCTGACAAAATTAGAAACGTATAATATCTGAAACTGTAGCTAGACTCTTACCTGTTTACCTGGATGAATGCTTCAAGGCAGACTGCAACCCTTTTAATTAAATAAGACGTCCTGTGTGGTTTCCGTTTTGTTTGTACAGCTTGCTTGGCCCGTTGTGTCAAGTCACTCTGGTTTACACTGACCATGAGCAATGCCATAAGAATCATCAAATCTTTCTCCCTTTCTGTCACGGATGGTATGGATGCCCTTAGTTTGAAGATGTAATCCGGAGATAGGTGTTTCATACAACAGCCTTCTGTGTTCTCTTTTCATCTCCTTATCATACTTTGCTTCTACCGTACATTCTACTGATTTCAAAACTCGGTGAACTTCTTCCGTGACAATAACACTGTTGATCGCTGTTTCTTCCCCATCACTGTCATGAGAAGACTCTACAATGTCTTTTTCATTTAAAACATTTTTTAAAACCTAAATCAGGGATTTCCTCATTGTCTGGTTAATTTTCAGAGAGTCAGAGAGAGTCGGCATGGTACAATTGTCCTCCTGAAAGTAGTTCATCACAACGTTTTCCTAGTGACCTTTGACGATAGCGCTTGATGAATTCAGGGCAGCAATGTTATTGGGAGCATTAGCAACACATTTGCAGTTCTCCTTGGCTAAAAAGAAAAAAATACATTTTTTTCTGTAGGATTATCTACACATAAAAGGATTATCTACACATAACGAGCAGCTCATTTTATAGACAGAAGATGCTACAGTGGTTCTTCCTGTAAAAGTTGCATCATACTGCAGCACACCTTGCGGGCTACCGCAGAATTCTATGGCACGTTATTTAATTGTCAGACATTGTTGCTAGTTCGTGCTAGTTTGACCCCCAGAGGGCATCTTTGAGAAGCATTTGACTTTTTGTAATATTAGCTGTATCTAGAGAATTAAAAACATGTTTGTAAGAACATAGTATATTGGATTGATTTTAAATGTAGCTTAATTAATTTGATTAATATTATGGTGTTTCTATTCCAAGAAAAATGAAAAACGAAACCCTCAGTGTTTCCGTTAGGAAAATATGGCGCTGTACAATGTGACAGTTTCCACACACTAATTGTAGGCTAACCAATAGCCAAACGAAGATTCAGTGAAAATCAAAATCTCATTGATTTATCAAGACCAGTCCCCATGCTTGTCTCAGAGCAGTGCCGTCTTGACCTCTGAATGCTGTCTTTTCTCTTTTCCACTTGCCTCTTCCATTACTTTTTGTTTACCTTCATTAGCCTACAATATTTCTGTCATTCAGTGATCTTTATTCCCATATTATTTCGTTATGGATCCATATTGAAAATGGCATGTGCAAGAGACCGTGGTAATATGACTGAGTCACTCAGCTTTATGTAGGTTCCCGAGGCTATATGACTGAGTCACTCAGCTTCATGTAGGTGCTGAGGCTATATGACTGAGTCACTCAGGGCCCTAACCACTAGATCACCCCAGGCTACGATTGAACACAAATTTGACAGTTAGTTCGAAACACTTCACACTTGTATGTCATAGCCTAGTGGAGTAGAGACCAATATCTATCTTGTGTTATTAAGCTAGATAAAATGATGGTTATGGATGTGTATGGTTGCATTTCAGATACATTTTTGTACATTTGAATGTTGCAGTAATAGGACCTAGGCCTACTGTATACCGTATGAGCAAGAGAGAATATTATTTTGATAGCAGGCCTGATCCCAATGGAGAAAACGAGCACTGCTAATTTTCAAGGAATCACGAGGCTCATTTGAATTTCCTGAGGCAACAGGAAAATAATATGCGACAAAAGAGTGATCTAGTTAAGATCCGATATCTGTAGCATCACTGATTGCTAACTTGATAAGGTATAGCTGCAGTAGATTAAATGGAATGTCCATAATTGTTGAGTTTTAATTTCTGTGGTCCTGTGAAATAACAAGAAAGCAATCAGGAAGATTAGTATGCAGAGTTATTAGTCTACATTGTTTCACTGCAACACACACATGTACAGTTCACACACGCATGCACACATACATACACTTTGCTCAGCATGTGCTTTGTTGGTTCTTATGGGATGCAGTTAGAGGCAGACCGAGTAATTCATATGATTGCAATCCATCAGTGCCAAACGTAGCCGACAGTATGGATGCTCTAATTGCGGTGTATGATAAAACATGATACGGATCTTCACACGCACTCAGCACACACGTCAGATACCCTTGAATTTCTGAAAATGCACACATTTAAATATATGCACAGCAAATTGATCAGGGTAACCTAGCGTTGCTTTTTCAGTGTAACATTTTTTTGTGTTGATTCAGGTGTGACATTAACACTTATTGGTGTAAAAGAACCCCAGTGTTTGTGTTAATAACCAGTTAAAACAAAACCACACACATCATGATCATATTTCCCAGCATGCTCTAGTCCAGGTAGATTTTTTTAATAGTTTGTTTCAATATCTATTATTTTGCATGTACATTGATCAATTGATGAATTAATCTTATGCTAATCAAAAATAAATAACACACATTATTCTAAACTAAGCCAATCTCTTAGTAATGAAATGGTTGTTTCAGTTTATACAGTGGTGGATAAAGTACCCAATTGTTCTACTTGAGTAAAAGTTAAGCTACCTTAATAGAAAATTACTTAAGTAAAAGTCAACCAGTAAAATATTACTTGAGTAAATGTCTAAAAGTATTTGGTTTTAAATATACTTAAGTAAAATGTACTAACGAAGCATTTGTGTTCAGTGAGTCTTCCAGATCAGAGGCAGTAGGGATGACCAGGGATGTTCTCTTGATAAGTGTGTTCCTTTGACCATTTTCCTGTCCTGCTAAGCATTCCAAATGTAATGAGTACTTTTGGGTGTCGGAAAAAAAATGTATGGAGTAAAAAGTACATTCTTTTCTTTAGAAATGTAGTGAATGAAGTAAAATAAAATGTTAACTTAAGTACTTTACACCACTGAGTTTAGATGCTTTAAGTTTTCTCATACCTTAGTCTTGGGTGAATGAACAATCTAAATGTTAGATATTCCCACTCTGGCTGGATTCCAATAGGAATTACACATGCATTTGCAAGCCAGCATAATGTGACTTGCAGGCCTGATGTGGCCCATAAACCATGAGTTTCAGGCCAATATATTAGGGTAAAACAAGGCCCTGAAAATAAAGCATTATGAAATACATAGTCTTAATTTAATTTTCGTGAAAACATTTATTCACTTAGTTCTCACTTGGTGAAGGCCACAGGACTGAAAATGAATGAATGCAACAAACATGTCTCTGTCACTAAAAAATACAGTCATGGGTCGGAACAATTCACTCCAAAGGCAAGGCATACTGGGAAATATGCAAATTAGGCTTTACATCAAGCAGTGTTAATTTAACACTGAAAGGTGTGGACCAGTATAGACACGGGAACAGTTGACACTGAAATATGCTGTGTGTATATGCATATGTCCTAGCGTCCTGTCCAGGGGGTGTACTTCTACATCAAGCTGCCTCACTCTGACACAGGAGATAGAGTCCTGCCCCTATGGGCCACTTTGGCTAGGACAAGGCTTACTTACAGTTGAAGTTGGAAGTATACATACACCTTATCTAAATACATTTAAAACGTTTTTCACAATTCCTGACATTTAATCCTAGTAAAAATGCCATGTCTTAGGTCAGTTAGGATCACCACTTTATTTTAGGAATGTGAAATGTCAGAGTAATAGCAGAGGGAATGATTTATTTCAACTTTTATTTCTTTCATCACATTCCCAGTGGGTAGGAGGTTTACATACACTCAATTAGTATTTGGTAGCGTTGACTTTAAATTGTTTAACTTGGGTAAAACTTTTTGGGTAGCCTTCCACAAGCTTCTTACAATAAGTTGAGTGAATTTTGGCCCATTCCTCCTGACAGAGCTGGTGTAACTGAGTCAGGTTTGTAGGCCTCCTTGCTCGCACATGCTTTTTCAGTACTGCCCACAAATTTTCTATAGGATTGAGGTCAGGGCTTTGTGATGGCCACTCCAGTACCTTGACTTTGTTGTCCTTAAGCCATTTTACCACAACTTTGGAAGTATGCTTGGGGTCATTGTCCATTTGGAAGACCCATTTGCAACCAAGATTTAACGGCCCGACTGATGTCTTGAGATGTTGCTTAAATATATCCACATCATTTTCCTTCCTCATATTTTGTGATGTGCACTAGTCCCTCCTGCAGCAAAGCACCGCAACAACATGATGCTGCCACCCCCGTGCATCACGGTTGGGATGGTGTTCTTCGGCATGCAACCCTCCCCCTTTTTCCTCCAAACATAACGATGGCCATTATGGCCAAACAGTTCAAATTTTGTTTCAGCAGACCAGATGACATTTCTTTTGGACAGGTCTTGGCTGATTTCTTTTGATTTTCCCATGATGTCAAGCAAAGAGGCACCGAGTTTGAAGGTAGGCCTTGAAATACATCCACAGGTACACCTCCAATTGACTCAAATGATGTCAGTTAGCCTATCAGAAGCTTCTAAAGCCATGATGTTATTTTCTGGAATTTTCCAAGCTGTTTAAAGGCACAGTCAACTTAGCGTATGTAAACTTATGACCCACTGGAATTGTGATACAGTGAATTATAAGTGAAATAATATGTCTGTAAACATTTGTTGGAAAAATGACATGTGTCATGCACAAAGTAGATGTCCTAACCGACTTGCCAAACTATAGTTTGTTAACAAGAAATTTGTGGAGTGGTTGAAAAATGAGTTTTAATGACTACAACCTAAGTGTATGTAAACTTCGACTTCAACTGTACTTCTTACTTATACGTCCAGCAGCCTTGAGGGAAAATGTAGTGGCATAAGACAGAAGGCACTCATGCTGCTTGGGAACTCTGCTGGACTCTGACACTGACATCAATAAGTGTTGTATTGAAAACAGAGTTCCGCTTAGAATAGTGTTCATTATCCTACAGATCTGATCCACTGAGAAACATCCACATGCACACACAAGGACAGTAAGGCAAGTGGCAGTATATCCTTACACTCACCAGGATGAGCAGACAGTGGTTGGACAGGTCTTGATGGGCAGGGATTGTGGAGAACACTGACAGGACCAGACAGCCAAACACCAAGATGAACCTGGGTGAGAGAAACACGCAAACTCTAGATAATAAATGTAACACCTACATATAATACACACAAATATATACAGTTTAAGTCAGAGGTTTACATACACCTTAGCCAAATACATTTAAACTCAGTTTTTCACAATTCCTGACATTTAATCCTAGTAAGAATTCCCCGTCTTAGGTCAGTTAGGATCACCACTTTATTTTAAGAATGTGAAATATTAGAATAATAGTAGAAAGACTTATACAATTGTTTAAAACTTTGGTCAAACGTTTCGGGTAGCCTCCCACAAGCTTCCCACAATAAGTTGGGTGCATTTTGGCCCATTCCTCCTGAGAGAGCTGGTGTAACTGTATCAGGTTTGTAGGTCTCCTCGCTCGCACACGCTTTTTCAGTTCTGCCCACAAATGTTCTATAGGACTGAGGTAAGGGTTTTGTGATGGCCACTCCAATACCTTGACTTTGTTGTACTTAAGTCATTTTGCCACAACTTTGGAATTATGCTTGGGGTCATTGTTCATTTGGAAGACTTCCTGACTGATGTCTTGAGATGTTGCTTCAATATATCCATATCATTTCCCTTCCTCGTGAAGCCATCTATTTTGTGAAGTGCACCAGTCCCTCCTGCAGCAAAGCACCCCCACAACATGATGCTGCCACCCCTGTGATTAACGCTTCGGCTTGCAAGCCTCCCCTTTTTTCCTCCAAACATAACAATGGTCATTATGGCCAAACAGTTCTACTTTTGTTTCATCAGACCAGAGGACATTTCTCCAAAAAGTATGATCTTTGTCCCCATTTGCAGTTGCAAACCGTAGTCTGGCTTTTTTATGGAGGATTTGGAGCAGTGGCTTCTTCCTTGCTGAGCGGTTTTTCAGGTTATGTCGATATAGGACTCGTTTTACTGTGGAAACAGATACTTTTGTACCCGTTTCCTCCAGCATCTTCACAAGGTCCTTTGCTGTTGTTCTGGGATTGATTTGCACTTTTTGCACCAAAGTACATTAATCTTTAGGAGATAGAACTTGTCTCCTTCCTGAGCGGTATGACAGCTGCGTGGTCCTATGGTGTTATACTTGCATACTATTGTTTGTACAGATGAACATGGTACCTTCAGGCGTTGGGAAATTGAGGTCTACAATTTTTTTCTGAGGTCTTGGCTGATTTATTTGGATTTTCCCAAGATGTCAAGCAAAGAGGCACTGATTCTGAAGGTAGGCCTTGAAACACATTCACAGGTACACCTGACTCAAATGATGTCAATTAGCCTATCAGAAGCTTCTAAAGCCATGACATCATTTTCTGGAATTTTCCAAGCTGTTTAAAGGCACAGTCAACTTAGTGTATGTAAACTTCTGATACACTGGAATTGTGATACATTGAATTATAAGTGAAATAATCTGTGTGTAAACAATTGTTGGAAAGATTACCTGTGTCATGCACAAGGTAGATGTCCAAAAAGACTAGTTTGTTAACAAGAAATATGTGGAGTGGTTGCAAAATTAGTTTTAATGACTTCAACCTAAGGGTATGTAAACTTCTGACTTCAACTGTATGTAGTACACACATATGTACTGTATATATCAAGGTCAGGTCACGCTGTCAGAAAAAAAAACGTCTTTATTACTGTAATGAGGATGAAACTGCAGATACAGAAAACTATCCCTGTTTTCACTGTTTCCTTAAACCCATGCCTTGCACTTTTAGGGGATCATCAACTAGGTTCAGTCGTGGGGCTATTTTTTCTGGAGCGGATGGTTGGGTGGCTGGAACATAATTACAAATAATTTGTAGACTGCAAATTGACCGCAAGAAGCCCAAACAGATATAATGTTTGACCAAAACATAATCATTTCAAACCTTACTTACATTTGTTTACAATCACGTGTCTCTCACTATTATGGGTAGGAATACTTGGGAACAGAGTTCTGAATTTAAAATAATTTTAGCTGATTTCCTGGTGTTTTTACAGTCTTTTATGTCCAACAATGAAAATTCCACACAATTAAAAAATTATTTTTTTGGCTCAGAAAATTTAGGGGGCCAAATAAAACCACCCACGGGCCAAATTCGAACCACAGGCCACCAGTTGGGGTACCCTGGGGTATGAGGATCTAGAACGCTAAAGTAATGAGTTGAACAACTGTGGGGACAGAAACAGATACAGAGACGGAGCTGTAGAAAGCAGTTGAATCTTACAGAGTGGAAGGAAACTGCTGGCCAATTCCAGATGTAGGATCTTAATTTGACCACTCTTTTGATGCTGAGAATTTTCCTTACGTAGATGAGCTCCATGATTTACATAACTTCACTGAAAACCCATACTAACACACGGTTATATCAACAACATTATTGCACTTTTCTTGTAGCCTACTTTAGCCCCAGCTAATAACCTAACTACTGACAAAGCAGCATTGTGGACTAAATGTTCAAATCCTGTTGCTGCAGGATTATTTTTGCTGTGACAATATAGGTGAAATTAAGATCCAGCACCTGTAGATGTTTATCCAGCTGAACTAGCAGTTGACATAGAATCAAAGTGTGAGATGATTCATCTGTGTCAAAAATGTTTTTCCTCTATCTTCCTCTCCTGCTCATCTCCATCTTTATAGCTGTGTTTTTACCCCTCTTCCATATTTCTTTCTCTCTAAGTAAATCCACTCTGTGGCTGGTACGGGATTTTTCATTTGCAGTAAAAAGGCAATTTTTCATCTTGTCAAGAGTGAACAAGATGCAAGTTGTTATTCTCTTAGTCTGATGACTTGCTCGTCTCACCCTCTGCTATGTGTGTGTGTGTGTGTGTGTGTGTGTGTGACTCACTCTGTATTCTTAAATCTTATCTAATCTCCACATAGCTCTGGGGCTTAACATATCAATTGATGTGTCTGTTTCTCTGTGCGTGTGTGTCTGACTGTTTTTATCTGTGCGGTATGACGGTAAAACGAGGGAAAAGCAGGGATACTACTGGAGGATGATGCTAATAAGTGGCTTGGAGAGAAATTCACTATGTATTTACCTTTGTGTTGCGTCTCTCACCCCTCATCCCCCTTCCCGCTTAGTCCCCTCTCTCCCCTCTCCTGGAGCTGAACTCCCCCCTTCCTCTTAGATGGTGATTCAGAACATCATTTATTTTCCATGGGATTAATGTGAAATATTAGGGTGAGTAAAGGGCTGTCGGCGGTCCACTCCAGGCTGAGTTATACCTGGAGGGGGAGGTGAGTTAGGGCATGGTTTGGACCTAACGGCCCAGGAACATCTGGTTTTGATAGAGTAGCAGACACTAATAGGCCTTTACTGTCAGACAGGCCATGCACGGACACCAGATCCGCTCCCAGCTGCTGCTGCTCAGAGAGAGAGAGAGAGAGAGAGAGAGAGAGAGAGAGTGTGTGTGGGTGTGTGTGCTGTGGATGAAGAAAGTTTCAAACTTTTTATAGGCTTGATCTTATACAATAATACAGATAAATGATACATTTCACAGGATCAATCGGACATAATTTGGAATCAACAATGGGTTGTCATTTGTCAGCACCATTGGGACAGAACCCCTCCCAATTGTGAAATAACAATGTGTGTCTTGACCTGGGGAGGGACTTTGTGTGTCTTGACATGGGGAGAGACTTTGTGTGTCATGACCTGTGCAGGCGTCACCACCACAACCCACCATGCGTCGTTACACTTCGATAAGTTGACAGTATGACACCTCTGTGACTAATGACTTCATCGATGACTGGACCAATCCATCACTCACTCCCTGGATAGAGAGATCAATAAACAACCAATCCAAGGTGGATAAATCACTGCCATGATTGGACAGTAACAGGCTTTTGGATTACGTGTATTGGATGGCTTTTGTAACTTGTTGTGTCTAACTTGCTTGTGGCTGATATGGTGTATGTAAATTGTATATCCCTGCAACTGTCAGAGACACACACAAAAAAACAGAGCGACAGAGTCAGACACGAAGAGAGAGAGAGAGAGACAGAAAAACAGAGGCAGAGAGACAGAAACAGACACAAAGAGACAGGCAGACAGACAGACAGAGCCAGAGACAGAGAGGTGAAGTGCCTCACTCTCTCCTCTGGTAATGATGAGTGCATGGAAGAGCAGAGACAAAACCATATACAGCCAAAACACCCCCCAACCTAATGCCCTCTTAATGAAATGGAACAGCCAACGTGAGAGTGTAAACGCCCTAGGAGTGTGTTCTGTTGGAGTGCCACTCTGTTTCCCTGACATAGGGGGATGTGGCTGGGGAGACGGCTTTTGGTCAGGGTGAAAGTGGAGAAGGCAAATAGTGCAGTTTCTAGCTAACCATGCCTTGTAGGTCCATTTAATATCCATTTTTACCGTTAGTGATTATTCCGCCCCAAATAGTCTGCTTTTGTCAATACTCCACAAGCAACATTATAGAATGGACTGACACACACACAAAACACATTTTAAGGCCATGTTTCATCTGGGCCGTGAATCTCCCTTAAGCGGACTCATCCAACTGGGCGAAGATTTAGAGTCAAGGAGCAGAAATACAGCTGTGTGTGTGTGTGTGTGTGTGTGTGTGTGCGAGCGTGCGTGCGTGAATGAAAGAGAATGTGTGTATAATGTATAATATTAATAATCTGTGTGTGTGTGTGTGTGTGTGTGTGTGTGTGTGTGTGTGTGTGTGTGTGTGTGTGTGTGTGTGTGTGTGTGTGTGTGTGTGTGTGTGTGTGTGTGTGTGTGTGTGTGTCGGTTCAGCTACGTGAGAGGTCAGTGTTTTCCACACCATACTGCCTGGTATCATTATCTATTTCCTCCTTTCTTTCTATGCCAGCCATGCATTCCCCTTCAATCAGAAAGAAAGTGGGAGGGAGGGGAGAATAAGGCAAGTGCTAAAAATACAAACAAAAGAGAGAAAACTAAAAGGATACGGAGGACAAGAGAATGTGAAATTGCAACACTAAGACCTTATTGTAATTTCAACAGTAAAACACTGTAGAATGCACAGTAAAATACCGTAAATGTGTTTTACAGCATTAATGCATTATGGGCAAAATTCAGAAAAATATTGTTATTAACTGTATTTAGAAGCCTCCGGTAAAAATTACTCTAACATACTGTATTTCTTTACAGTAATAGCTTATGCCTACTGTAGAATAAAATGATCCGTTTCAGGCACCAACCTCATGCTGTCAGGTGAGACACATGAAGCTCAGACTATTTTAGTAAATATCTTCTTGAAGCTGCGGTGAAGTGGAATAATATTTTCAGCAGCTGCTGGGTAGGTACCTTGGCTTGTTTATATGTATCTTTATTACTAGTTGAGTTACTGCATGTTTTCTTTGCTAACCTAGCTAGCTATTTAGCTCAAGTTGACACCAGCCATTTCAGCTGCTCGAAATTGCTCGTAAGTATATTACTGTGCGACTTAGAAAAACATCACCCAGATAATAATTGACAGACAGGTTTCACCATTACTACCGAGAAATGGCTTGTTTGTAGCAGTTCAAAAGATATTACCAATATATTACCGGTGCAGCGTTTCTTAATGGGGATTGACGGGCTGCATTACACATACCGGTAAACCACGTTGTGGGCCGTACTTGCGAGCCACTAAAGCTGATGAGAATGAACAGTGCACCAGTGTTGTATCGAGTTGCCTGTCGACCTAAGGTGTATCTATCACAGTGTCGCCGGCGGTAGCTATAGTAACGTGGCCAATTTTCTTTTCCCTCCAATGATTATATTTCAAGTAGGGTGGCAGCCTACACAAGAAATAACTCACATCGGTAGCCATCTAGATGTCACCGTGATATAGTCTATTAGTCAATGGGGAGAGCATCAACTGCAACAACACCGGGACACAGTGTCCTCCTCAACCTCGTGGGATTTGATTCACACGCCTCTCAGCTGAGCGACATATGGCATTGTGTTGCAGGCCAAGACTGTCTGTATACCCTCTCCCCACTAACCATTTGTTTAATTTAAACAAAACTGTTCAATACAATGCTACAACAGTATTTGTAAACCTGTTCACTTTACTAGTAGTATGCAAACATTTGCCGGCACAGAAAGAAAGGAAAATGTTGTGAGTCCGGTAAAATAATATGTGCTATTGTGTAGGCTATAGTGATGTTTTATTAGGAACGGATCGAAATGTACAGATTGGTTACCTGGAGGAAAATGGAGGAGGGTCATGCTTTTTCAATTTCAGTCAATGGAAGGGTTTAGTCTTTTTTCAGTTTAGTCCAAGGGAGGGTCGTGTAATTTGTAATTGATGACATTTTCAGATTTCTCAGTGTTTTAGAATTAGTTGCTTATTAGGCTATATATCGATGTGTACCCGATGCCGCCCCTCATCTGATTCTCCGCTGGGCGCGCAATATGAAGTGCGCCTATAGGATATTTATTGTGGTCTCAATCAAATTATCCATAGCCTATAGGCTATAGCACATGTGTCAAACTCAATCCACGGAGGGCCGAGTGTCTGCGGGTTTTCGAACTCCACCCTTGAACTTGAACAATGAATTACGGTTACGAATTAGTAAGGAACTCCACTCACCTGGTGGTCTAGGTCTTAATTGAAAGGAGAAAAAAACAAAAACTTGCAGACAATCGGCCCTCCGTGGATTGAGGTTGACACCCTTGGGCTATAGGCTACAAAGTGCATGCTGGGAGAAGCACAGAGCAAAGTTACATTTGTAAGATTTACTTACACCATCCCATTCTGCCCCTGAACAGGCAGTTAACCCACTGTTCCTCGGCCGTCATTGAAAATAAGAATTTGTTCTTAACTTACTTGCCTAGTTAAATAAAGGTAAAAAAAATGGCTTCTTCCATATTTTGGGGGGATTAGGCCTAGTCCAAAACAATCTTATGTGCGGACTAGCCTCTGTTCTGTTCAGTTTGAGAAGGTCAACTTTGATAGCTTGCTACCACTATAATTGATTTTATAAAAAATAAAAAACATTTACCCATGATGTATTTATTAGAGTTATTGACTTCACAATTAACCAGATTCGAGTAACTTACATTGTGGTGCTGAAACTGGAAACAGCATCTGTGGTGTAATCAATCGAAAATGGACAGCTCATGGTGCTGAAAGTAGGCAAATTCGAGCAGGCATAATTCATTTCAAACGTCTTCATTGTAATTAGACTTGACTTAGAACAATATGGCTTTGTGTTGGATCCAATTTCTCCCTATTTAAGAAATAAAAAGGTAGGCCTACCTGTTTGACAGACAAAATTAAGCTAGAGGCTGCTATTCCCATAGATTTGTCAGTCAATTCCTCCACTCACTCTTTAAATAGCCTACCTCTGTGTCAGTCAAGGGCTCTTAAGTTAAAACCAAGACCCGAATTGCGGTGTGCCACAGGCACAGGCCTACCCCTTGTTAGTTTAAGATCCTATTATATGAAGTGATCTATAACAGTGCTTTGGTCCCCTTGTTAGTTTAAGATCCTATTATATGAAGTGATCTATAACAGTGCTTTGGTCCGCAGTGCTTTATGATAGAAACAAGCTCTAAAATACCCGGGAAGACATGTCTGCGATGCATATGGGGATATCATTGTTTGGTTTCTTTGACATTCAGACGCTGAGCTACAATCTGCTATAGCCGAGGAGAAAAAAAAAATGGAATTTGCTTGGGAAGTAATTGAATTGTGTCACTATCAATTGATTAAGCTATTCACTGTCTGTACAATAGAAGATGGTTGAACCCAGACAGCTTTCAGGGAAACACATGTGACCTTCTCGTTGGGTTAAGCCACAGAAGAAGAGCAGACACTAGTTAAAGCATAAATTGTTCTATCTTTTGAAAGTACCATGTTCAGATTCCTAATGACGTCTCAGATGTAATTATTTGCAAACAGGGAAAATGTCATTGCAAACGAGACACACTGGTTAGGAATTGGAGAAATATGATGAGATGAGCACATTGGCCAATTTCTCTTTAGCCTGTCATTTTGGTACTTTGTGTGGTATTAAAAAAGATTGTGCTAATATGTAAAACAATGTAATTTTGCTTCACAGCAGAGATGCTGTAATATATTACACAATACTGTTTCACTACTGTAAAACGTAGATACACTGAGTGTACAAAACATTAGGAACACCTTCCTAATATTGAGTTGCACCCCCGTTTGCCCTCAGAACAGCCTTAATTCATCAGGGTAAGAACTATAAGGTGTCAAAAGATGTCCACAGGGATGCTGGCCCATGTTGACTCCAATGCTTCCCACAGATGTGTCAAGTTGCCTGGATGTCCATTTAATGGTGAACCATTCTTGATACAAATGGGAAACTGTTGAGTGTGAACCACCCAGCAGCCTTGCAGTTCTTGACACAAACCGGTGCGCCTGGCACCTACTACCATACCATATTCATAGACACTTACATCTTTTGTCTTGCCCATTCACCCTCTGAATAGCACACATACAGTGGTTTGCGAAAGTATTCATCTCCCCTGGCATTTTTCCTATTTTGTTGCCTACAACCTGGACTTAAAATCGATTTTTGGGGGGTTTGAATCATTTGATTAACACAACATGCACACAACACTTTGAAGATGCAAAATATATTTTTTGTGAAACAAACAAGATAAAAGACAAAAAACCCAGAAAACTTGAGCGTGCATAACTATTCACCCCCCCCAAAGTTAATACTCTGTAGAGTCACCTTTTGCAGCAATTACAGCTGCAAGTCTCTTGGGGTATGTCTCTATAAGCTTGGCACATATAGCCACTGGGATTTTTGCCCATTATTCAAGGCAAAACTACAAAACCTATTCTCCCTCAGGAGACTGAAAAGATTTGGCACGGGTCCTCAGATCCTCAAACGGTTCTACAGCTGCACCATCGAGAGCATGGTTGCATCACTGCCTGGCGGGGTAACTGCTCGGCCTCCAACTGCAAGGCACTACAGAGGGTAGTGTGTACGGCCCAGTACATCACTGGGGCCGAGCTTCCTGCCATCCAGGACCTCTATACCAGGCGGTGACAGAGGAAGGCCCTAAAAATTGGCTCCAGCCACCCTAGTCATAGACTGTTCTCTCTGCTACTGCACGGCAAGCGGTACCGGAGTGCCAAGTCTATATCCAAGAGGCTTCTGAACAGCTTCTACCCCCAAGCCATAAGACTCCTGAACAGCTAATCAAATGGCTACCCAGACTATTTTCATTGCCCACCCCCAACCCCCTCTTTTATGCCGCTGCTACTCTCTGGTATTATGTATTTATAGTCACTTTAATAACTCTACCTACATGTACATATTACCTCAATTACCTTGACTAACCGGTGCCCTCACACATTGACTTTGTACCGGTACCCCCTGTATATAGTCTCGCTATTATAATTTTACTGCTGCTCTTTAATTACTTATTCCTTATTCTTTTTTCATATTTTTTAAACTGCACTGTTGGTTAGGGGCTTGTAAGTAAGCATTTCACTGTTAGATGAATTCGGCACATGTGACTAATAAACTTGAATTTGATTTGATTTAAAAGGTGACATCAATAATGCATTATAGCTTTCACCTGGATTCCCCTGCTCAGTCTATGTCATGGAAAGAGCAGGTGTTCCTAATGTTTTGTAGCCTCACTGTATATTATAGCATCTCTGCTGTAATGCAAAATTACAGTATTAAGATGGCTAATCTGGTGCCAGTATAATGCTGTACATTTACAGGGAAAGGTTTTACAGTGAACTTCACTTATGCACTTTTCTATGTACAGTTACTGTATAACAGACTATCACTATCCAGTACTGACTGATGATAATTATGTTTGTGCCGCACATGTGAACATGTGGAGTGAAATTAGAAAGGCTTCTTAGAGTAACGGTGCAGATATATATGATATTTATAACATTCTGCTATAAATACACTCTTTCTATCCCTAAAAAGTAGACCAGCATGAGAGACGATACAACAGCATAACCCCGTAGTATGGAGCACCCTGTGCAGTGTGTGTGTGTGTGTGTGTGTATGTGTGTGTGTGCGCGTGCGTGTGATTGCTTTCCTATATTTTCCCACTGATGTAAGAGACAAATGAAAGCTGGCCCTGAGTTTGTTTGGGTCTGGGGATAGAGAGGGAAGGAGAGAGACGAGAAGAGTTAAGAAGGGAGAAGAGATATGAGAAAGTGAGAGGCACAGACTTACTGTCTCCTTGCCAAGAGTCTATTAGTTCATCCCTGTGTTTATCAAGTGAAGTGCAGTAACTTACCTGCTGATGGCAGCGATCAAGCACACGGTTTTATTTCTAAGCAACTACTTCACAAAACACACCAGGGCCAAAGCCACTGGACTGAACAGAGAGACGTTCTCCAAAATGAAAAACCACAACCCCTCAGCGTTCCACATGTTCTCCAAATGTCGTACATTCATATTCTTCCTATTAACAGTGACCTGAAACGTATGTAGATCCCTTGGTTAAATAAGAGAGATTCTAATGGCACTAGTAGAGTCAATCACAACCATGTTACAGTGATGCATACTGTGCTGGAAAACAAGTGGATTTCATTTCCTAAGCCCAGGTTCTATATCTGATAGGTTTTTATAGGTAAGCTGTTCTATAATAGTGATTTAAAGTTCAGAGCTCATCATTCAGACTATGAGAGAGAGACAGAGAGAGAGAGAGAGAGAGAGAGAGAGAGGGGGGAGTGAGAGAGAGAGGGGTAGAGAGAGGGGTAGAGAGACAGAGAGGGGTAGAGAGAGAGAGAGAGGGAGGGAGGGAGGGAGGGAGGGAGGGAGGGAGGGAGGGAGGGAGGGAGGGAGGGAGGGAGGGAGGGAGAGAGGGGGAGAGAGAGAGAGGGAGGGAGAGAGAGAGAGGGGTAGAGAGAGAGGGCTAGAGAGAGAGAGAGGGGGGAGCGAGAGAGAGAGAGGGGGAGAGAGGGAGTGGGAGAGAGAGGGGGAGAGAGGGAGTGGGAGAGAGAGGGGGAGAGAGAGAGAGAGAGAGAGAGAGGAGGGGAGGGGAGAGAGGGAGAGTGGGAGAGAGGGAGAGAGAGGGAGAGAGAGAGAGAGAGAGAGAGGGGGAGAGAGAGAGGGGGAGAAAAGAGAGAGAGGGAGAGAGAGAGAGAGGGGGGTGAGAGAGAGGGGGAGAGAGAGAGGGGGGGGTGAGAGAGAGGGGGAGAGAGAGAGAGGGGGAGAGAGAGAGAGAGAGAGAGCTATAATGAACCAGTGCAGTGGCCAAATTTCCATGATGCTGCATGAGGCTTTGAAGTTGCAGTCAAGGGGGCAGTGCGGGCTCTTAAGTTAAGTGCGTGTGAGAGAGAGAGTGGGTTGTGTAGAGCTGGAGGGAAAAAAGTATAATTGTGCAACAGGTGTGTAACACTGGATGTAACAGCAAAGGGTTGCAAAGTGGAGAGCTTTCACAAGAAGTTTCTCACAAAGAGTTCCTCTAGATCAGATAAGAAACCTCTCTATTTCTTTATCCTATCATGGAAGTAATAGGACGCAAGGGAAAACAGCTCTCTAAGTACTGGCTCACATCTAAATGAGTTGGTGGAGTTTTTCTCTGCCCCTACAGAAGCCACACAGTGAAGCTGAGGTTATCTGTTTTTCTAAACATTATAAAGTGTCTAAACCGTTGAGATATACACAACATGGCCAAAAGTATGTGGAAACCTGCTCGTCGAGCATCTCCTTCCAAATGGGCATTAATATGGATGTTGGAACATTGCTAAGGGGACTTGCTTCCATTCAGCCACAAGAGCATTAGTGAGGTCGGGCACTGATGTTGGGCGATTAGGCCCGGCTCACAGTCAGAGTTCCAATTCATCCCAAAGGTGTTTGATGGTGTTGAGGTCAGGGCTCTGTGCAGGCCAGTCAAGTTCTTCCACACCGATCTCAAAAACCATTTCTGTATGGACCTTGTTTTGTCCGCGGTGGCATTGTCATGCTGAAACAGGAAAGGCCTTTCCCCAAACTGCTGCCAGAAAGTTGGAAGCACAAAATTGTCTAGAATGTCATTGTATGCTGTAGCATTAAGAGTTCCCTTCACTGGAACAAAGGGGCCAGAACCATGAAAAGCCCCAGACCATTATTCCTCCTCCACCAAACTTTACAGTTGTCACTATGCATTCGGGTCGGTAGCGTTCTCCTTGGCATCCGCCAAACCCAGATTTGTCCATCGGACTGCCAGATGGTGCTGCGTGATTCATCACTCCAGAGAACGGGTTTGCACTGCTCCAGCGTGCAATGGCGGCAGGCTTTACACCACTCCAGCCTACGCTTGGCATGGTGCATCGTAATCTTAGGTGTGTTTTGATCTCCGTTTTTTGTTTAGTTTCTACAATTATAAAGTGACTTTGGGTCATTGAAATGCACTACATAGGTCCCATATATTATTATTAGGAGTATTGCTTGGGCACAAGGTGCAGTGAGTATATGGTAAGTCACAACAAACTATTAGACCATAGGGATATACTGTATGATTGAGTGACTACAATACTCATAACGTTTAACGGTGTTCAAATAAGACCTGAATCATATTGTCATCTACACTGTATTTATTTGTATACTTGTTCTCAATATCTTCGCACGGTGGGTATTTTGAAGTTAATTTGCATTGCCTGTTGTTAAGCTGAGAAGGGACAAGAAGTGGTTCCTGTGCATTAATGGGAGACGAGAGAGTCTGTCTCCTGTCATAATCTAATTATGACAGGGCTACGGGGAGTCTTATAGATGTTATGCATGATGTGATGCAATGTTGGCTAACCCTAATGACCAGCCAATGAAGGGCCCAAAGACAGGAGAGGAAGGAGAGAGAGAGAGAGAGATTCAGATTTTCTCTGCTACAGGATGTAGGACACAGCCAGCCTGCAGGGTAGAGAGAAATGCATCAGTTCCTCCTCACTTCCCTCTTTTCCTCTCTCCCTCTGAGATTAACAGTAAGGTTACAGTGCTTGGTGTCTGGGACAGTCTGTGGAAACACAATGTGCCTTACAAGTATTCAAGGGCCCCTGTCCTCCCTTTGAAAAAATACTCCATACCCGCTATTCCGTTAGATTGAGCATCTTCGGCTGATACAGAGTGTTTTCAGACAATGAGGACATCCCCAGTGTGAGAGTGCAGGAGCTCCCTGTGTGGGAGAGAGCGTTGCAATAATCAACACCCCTGCCCTCTCCTCACCTCCAAACAAACATGAACCATAAAGGAGTGGAAATATCGGCCTCCCCTTTCCTGAGTGTGCATGAAGAGGTTTCTATGGTCTATATATCTGGAGCTGTATCAGCGGGGCAGTAAAATACAGTGTCACTAGTTGTGCTGAGTGGGCCTCTTTTATATACACTCATCACCTCACAGGCTATACCCCCTATTAACCCAACATAGCAGCTAGACATTTATCAGCACTGGGCAAATACACACACACACACATACAGTGGAGCAAAGAAGTATTTAGTCAGCCACCAATTGTGCAAGTTCTCCCACTTAAAAAGATGAGAGAGGCCTGTAATTTGCATCATAGGTACACTTCAACTATGACAGACAAAATGAGAAAAAAATCCAGAAAATCACATTGTAGAATTTTTTATGAATTTATTTGCAAATTATGGTGGAAAATAAGTATACTCTTCATACTCTTTCTGACCAGACAGCATCAGATAGATACGCTACACGCACTGAGACAGAGGGGCGCTGTTTCGTTTGCTCAGATGCTTTCTCCGGTGAGATACATTCAGTCTCTTGCGAATTGAAGAAAATTGAAGAAACACAGAGAGACGAAAGATAAAATATTTTGTATGTTTTTTCTTGGTAAGTTTTTTGGGGCAGCCTGGCTTTGAAAAGCCAATAAATAAAATTGGCACTGACCTATTGTCCAGGAGAAGAAAATAATCACATTGCAAAATAATGCTTTTTAGCCTATTCATTGACTGAAATATCAGTTAATGGAAATACAATGCATAACCCCGTCATGCTTATGGGTTAATTTTCATAATTTAGTGGAATTAAAGTGGCGGTTGTGTATATGCATTATGTATCTTATTTATCATATGCGCACAGCATACAGATACAGAGCCTTGTCAAAGCATTATTTATTTATTTACTTATTTATTATTATTATTAAAATAAATAAATACTGTTCAAATAAAGGCTTTATATTTTCTTAAACTTTGTCAATTGTTGCTGAAAAACAAATGGCAAACACTGACAACCAACTCCATACTGTGTAACAACCAACCTCAACAACCAAGATGGGGCTTGTTGTCACAAGTGGACAGAGTGTGTTTAATGGTTTATACTTCATGTTGGAATAAAATATAATGATACAGCTCATCCTTCAACACCATAGTACCCTCTAAGTTCATCATTAAGCTCGGGGCCCTCGGTCTCAACACCGCCCTGCACAACTGGGTCCTGGACTTCCTGACGGGCCGCCCCCCAGATGTTGAAGGTAGGAAACAACACCACTACGCTGATCAAGGGTGCTCAACTCCCTTCTGTACTCCCTGTTCACCATGACCGAATGGCCACGCACGCCTCCAACTCAATCATCAAGTTTGCAGATGACACAACAGTAGTAGGCCTTATTACCAACAATGACGAGACAGCCCACAGAGAGGAGGTGAGGGCCCTGGCAGAGTGGAGCCAGGAGACAGCAGAGGGATCACACCCCCATCCACATCGACGCAACAGCACCTCTTCAACCTCAGGAGGCTGAAGAAATTTGGCTTGGCCCCTGAGACCCTCACAGTTTTACAGATGCACCATTGAGAGGATCCTGTTGGGCTGTATCACCGCCTGGTACGGCAACTACTCAGCCCGCAACAGCAGGGCTCTCCATAGGGTGGTGCGATCTGCCCAACGCATCACCGGGGAATTCTGCTTGCCCTCCATGACATCTACAGCACCCAATGTCACAGGAAGGCCAAACAGATCATCAAGAAAATCAACCACCCGAACCACGGCCTGTTCACCGTGCTATCATCCAGAAGGCGAGGTCATTAATGGCGCATCAAAGCTGGGACCGAGAGACTGAAAATCAGGTTCTATCTCAAGGCTATCAGACTGTTAAATAGCCATCACTAGCCTGTCTCCACGCAGTACCCTGCCCTGAACTTATTCGCTGTCACTAGCCAGCTACCACCCGGTTACTGAACCCTGCACCTTAGAGGCTGCTGCCCTTTTTACAGTACATAGACATGGAATCACTGGTCACTTTAATAATGTTTACATACTGTTTAAGTAATTTGATATGCATACACTGTATTCTAGTCAATGCCATCCTATTCAACTACTGCTGTGCATGCGGAAAGTATTTAGACCCCCTGGCTTTTTCAACATTTTGTTACGTTAAAAATTGTTTCATTTGGTTAATTTCCCTATCAATCTCCACACAATTACTCATAGTGACAAAGTGAAAGCAGGATTTAAGATAATGAAATATCACATTTACATAAATATTCAGAACCTTTACTCAGTACTTTGTTGGAGCACCTTTGGCAGCGATTACAGCCTGGGACTACTTGGGTCTTCTTGGGTGTGACGCTACAAGCCTGGCACTACCGTATTTGGGGAGTTTCTCCCATTCTTCTGCAGATCCTCTCAAGCTCTGTCAGGTTGGATGGGGAGCATCGCTGCACAGCTATTTTCAGGTCTCTCCGGAGATGTTCGATCGGGTTCAAGTCTGGGCTCTAGCTGGGCCACTCAAGGACATTCAGAGACTTGTCCTGAAGCC
Source organism: Oncorhynchus masou masou (assembly GCF_036934945.1). NCBI lineage: Eukaryota > Metazoa > Chordata > Actinopteri > Salmoniformes > Salmonidae > Oncorhynchus > Oncorhynchus masou. Next base: position 55,649,129 of record NC_088235.1, read on the forward strand.
ACTTCTGTGTTGTCTTGGCTGTGTGTTTAGGGTAGTTGTCCTGTTGGGAGATGAACCTTCACCCCAGTCTAAGGTCCCAAGCGCTCTGGAGCAGATTTTCATCAAGGATCTCTCTGTACTTTGCTCAGTTCCTCTTTCCCTCGAGCCTAACTAGTCTCCCAATCCCTACTGCTGAAAAACATCCCCACAGCATGATGCTGCCGCCACCATGCTTCACCGTAGGGATGGTGCCAGATTTCTTCCAGATGTGACGCTTGGCATTCAGGCCAAAGAGTTCAATCTTGGTTTAATCAGACCAGAGAATCTTGTTTCTCATGGTCTGTCCTTTAGGTGCCTTTTGGCAAACTCCAAGCTGGCTGTCATGTGCCCTTTTTACTAAGGAGTGGTTTCCATCTGGCCATTCTACCATAAAGGCCTGATTAGTGGAGGTTCTCCCATTTCCACAGAAGAACTCTGCAGCTCTGTCAGAGTGGCCATCGGGTTTTTGGTCACCCCCTGATGAAGGCCCTTCTCCCCCGATTGCTCAGTTTGACCCAGAGGCCAGCTTTAGGCAGAGTCGTGGTGGTTCCAAACTTCTTCCATTTAAGAATGATGGAGGCCACTGTGATCCTTCAATGCTGCAGAAATGTTTTGGTACCCTTCCCCAAATCTGTTTAGGAGCTCTACGGACAATTCCTTCGACCTCGTGGCTTGGTCTTTGCTCTGACATGCACTGTCAACTGTGGAACCTTATATAGACAGGTGTGTACCTTTCCAAATCATGTCCAATCAATTGAATTTACCACAGGTGGACTCCAAGTGGTGGAAACGTTTCAAGGATGATCAATGCAAACAGGATGCACCTGAGCTCAATTTCGAGTCTCGAAGCAAAGGGTCTGAATACTAATAAGATATCTGTTTTTTATATTTAATGAATGTGCAAAAAGTTCTAAAAACCTGTTTTCATTTTGTCATTATGGGGTGTCGTGTGTAGATTGATGAGGAAAAACATATTTAATACATTTTAGAATGTAATGTTTATAATGTATATTCAGTCCATCCCATATATATATATTTATACTCTGGACTCTGACACGGCTTGTCCAAATATTTATATACTTCTTAATTCCATCTTTTTACTTTTATATCTGTTATGAATTGTTAGATATTACTGCACTGCTGTAGCTACGAACATAAGCATTTCACTACACCCACAATAACATCTGCTAAATATGCGTACAATTTGATTTGAGTTTGATAGAAAAAGGTCCCCATTTCAACTCAGTACCTTGGTGTTTCTACTAACAGTCTTGTAAGATATACCGGTGCAGAGAAATGCTCAAATTACTCAAAAGTGTGAAAACCAACCCCGGTTTCTCCTACATGCCAGGCTATTGTCATGGCCGTCTCCAAATAAAGCAGATGAGAGGATTGGAGAAATGTGCTTGTGCGTTCCAAAGACACCACTTCAGGATAGATAAACACAGATGAGAACTTTTGGCAATGAACCCTCTGATCTAAATAGGAACATTGATTGGTAAAGGCTGGGGGAGCTGAGCCCAGTGTATGCATATGCATGTGTGCAAGGTGCGTGAGTCCTGTGTGTCTTGCAATCGGACCAAACGTACACAATCTGGGAGGCAGAGTAGCGGGAGTAGGCTTTGATCAAAAACATTTTTTTTGTTAGAATGTGCTTCCTTTGATGCCTATGGCTGGCCCAGACCCATGTAGCATAAACATTATTCCAGTTGATTACTGCCTGATTCACATCAATATCACTCATGTTGCCCTGATTAACGCCACTCTGGCTTTCTGTCAATGTTTTGTGTGAGTAGGAGAGTTTGTGTATTTCTATACTGTCTATGGGTTTGTGTGTGTGTGGGAGGGGTCATGAATACGTGCGCGCATGGATGTGTGTGAGCGAGAAAGAGTCAATGCACAGGAATGTCTCCTGTAAGTCTTACTATGCAGCCCCATGCTGCCAGGAATAATAAGACAGACAGACAGACAGACAGACAGACAGACAGACAGACAGACAGACAGACAGACAGACAGACAGACAGACAATTTACACTTGAGCTGCTATGACACAACATGCCCTAGAGGAGGTGTTGCACACCCCTCACTAGACCACCAGAGAGACTAGTCCACTGCTCTGTGCCCGCTATGCCACTGCCATGTGGCTATTAAGCCATTTTGATTAGTGCCATTCGGTCTCTTTTTTTTTCAGAAATATAAAGATTAAAATACAATAATGTCTGTGAATAACATCAATAGCTCGCAGTTATTGTCCTTTTAATGAATAAACAAATCGGACATGCATTTTCAGCTTAAAAAGTATGACAATTTCACATAAGTCAAAGGAGTGTTTTGTGTTGTCATTATTTAAAATGATGAAAGCTGCTAACTAAACAGAAAAGTTCAAAGGAGAAGATAAGTGAAGTGAAGAAAGGAGAAGAGAAAGCACACAGAAGTGCTAATATGTGAGCTTTCAGTTTTCAGAGATTTACACCAGTACTGGCGTCTGGGTGGCTGAGGCACGAGGTACATCTCCACTAGAACATCCAAGCATGGTGAGGACAGTGACGAGAACACACACACACGTGCACACCCAGGCACACAGACACACACACGCCTACACACACAAACACACTTAGGGGAAGTGCTGAGGAGAACCGTGTGGCCACATGCCTTTACACTTGCGTATAACTTAAGCTGTGCCCAGCTGTTGCAGACTGACAGGAAAGCAGACAGCACAGTGTGTGCATGTGTGTTTGCGTGTTTGCGTGTGTGTGTGTGTGCGTGCGTGTCCACGCATTCAACTGCCTGCTATTTCCTGAGCAGTCGGTTACGACAGCAAGTGCAGCTGTCTCTCGCAGTGATATTTCCCAGTGGAAAAGGAAGCTGCCCAAGCTGACTGTAAAGTCATTTAAAGCAACATACTGAAGCTCAACAGCTAACCAGCTCAACAGCTAACCAGCTCAACAGCTAACCAGCTCAGCAGCTAACCAGCTCAACAGCTAACCAGCTCAACAGCTAACCAGCTCAACAGCTAACCAGCTCAGCAGCTAACCAGCTCAACAGCTAACCAGCTCAGCAGCAGTGTGTGTGTGTGTGTATGGGTTTACATACGCATGCGTGTGTGTGTTTATATCCATATGTCTGTATGTTGCATAGGCGTGTGTGTCTGCGTGCGCACGTGTGTGTGTGTTCTCATCGCTGTCCTCACCATGTTCTAGTAAAGATGTACCCTGTTGTATAATTGTGTGCGTGTGCTCTCCATAGACACTCAGTTCCTGCATCTTTAATTGATGTGGTCTTCTATAAATACACAGTCAAGGTGCAGACCTTTACCTGCCTTCCTGGGTGTCTGCAGCCCTGCTTCTACAGAGCATTCCGCTCCAGAGCACCAGAAACTGCTGACACACACATTTTACTCAGCATCCATCATACACACCGCTGCGGACCTAGAAGATACACACCTTATACACAGCCCATTGGATGCACACCTTTTGCTGAGCGACAATAATACACAAAACCTTTGATTTGCACCGAGAAAGTACATACACTTCATTCTGAACGCATTTAGACTTCTTGACTTTTTCCATATGTTGTACTTTAGAGCCTTATTCTAAAATGGATTACATTTTCCTCATCAATCTACACACAATTCCCCATTTTCTTTTGCAAATTTAGAAAAAATACAAAACTGAAATATCACATTTTATAAGTATTCAGACCATTTACTCAGTACTTTGTTGAAATACCTTTGTCAGCAATTACAGCCTCGAGTCTTCTTGGGTATGACGCTACAAGCTTGGCACACCTGTATTTGGAGAGTTTCCCCCATTCTTCTCTGCAAATCCTCTCAAGCTCTGTCAGGTTGGATGGGGAGCGTCGCTGCATGACTATTTTCAGGTCTCTCAGAGATGTTTGATCGGGTTCAAGTCAGGGCTCTGGCTGGGCCACTCCTGCATTGTCTTGGCTGTGTGCTTAGGGTCGTTGTCTTGTTGGAAGGTGAACCTTCGCCCCAGTCTGAGGTCCTGAGCGCTTTGGAGCAGGATTTCATCAAGAATCTCTCTGTACTTTGCTAGTCTCCCAGTCCCTGACGCTGATGCTGCCACCACCATGCTTCACCGTAGGGATGGTTTGAGATTTCCTTCTGATGTGACGCTTGGCATTCAGGCCAAAGAGTTCAATCTTAATTTCATCAGACCAGAGAATCTTGGGGACCTTCAATGCTGTAGACATTTTTTGGTACCCTTCCCCAGATCTGTGCCTCGACATAATTCTGTCTCGGAGCTCTACGGACAATTCCTTCATGATTGATGGAGCGCAGCAGAGATGGTTGTCCTTCTGGAAAGTTTCTACCTTCTCCACAGAGGAATTCTGGAGCTCTGTCAGAGTGACCATCGGGTTCTTTGTCACCTCCCTGACCAAGCCACTTCTCCCCCGATTGCTCAGTTTGGCCAGGCAGCCAGCTCTTGGAAGAGTCTTGGTTGTTCCAAACTTCTTCCATTTAAGAATGATGGAGGCCACTGTGTTCTTGAGGACCTTCAATACTTCAGACAATTATGGGTACCCTGCCCCAGGTCTGTGCCTTGACTCATTGCTGTCTCGGAACTCTACGGACAATTCCTTTGACCTCATGGCTTGGTTTTGCTCTAACATGCACCGTCAACTGTGGACCCTTATATAGACATGCGTGTGCCTTTCCAAATCATGTCCAATCAATTGAATTTACCACAGGTGGACTCTAATCAAGATGTAGAAACATCTCAAGGATGACCAATGGAAACAGGATGAACACTTCTTACCATATAAATGTACTTAAACTTTATTACTTAATTTAATTCTATAAACTCTCAAACGGTAATAATTTAAGTAATATCAAATCAATTGAACTGTGATACATTTAAACATGAACTTACTTTAATAATCTCTGCTACAATCTATGACCTGAAACATTAAATGTCACACAACAACCTAGAAGGATCAGATATTAAGTCTGCAAAATAGTTTTTTTTTAACCTTTGATTATTACTACGGCAAAACACATTAACCCAAAAATCTGCTGAGACACTCCACCCAGAAGGTAATCTGGCCCACCTGAACCTCAGCCAAACTCAATGACATCCATGAATGTGTGAGGTACTTTTACTTGAAATAACTTTATTTAGACTATAGGGCTTTATTGAGACGGAGTTGGGAGAGGAGAAGGGGGCTAAATAAGCAGGAAGGGGGAGACAGATGAGCAGCCAGATCAGAGGAGGCTGTATCAGGGGCTGTTCGTCTCGTGACAGTGTGTGGAACGATTTTCCATCCATTAGTGTGGCCGTGCTCCCAGAGGCATACACACACGCTCTCCTGTGTAACTTTTCACAATTCCATTTGCTTATGTTAATAAACTACCAATGCATGTTAATGTTTACAGGCATGAGTGTGTGCCAAGAATCATAAAAATACAACAAAGTCATCTCCTACAAAATGATTGACAAATGATTCAAAGCAATGTACTCACCTGCATATGGAATGCGGGACAGAGACATGGACAGGGCAGGACCAAGGAGAAAATAGAAGAGAGGAAGAGATTACTACTATAGACAAGTACAGTCCAAATTCTCCTCTTATGGCTTACTCATAGGCCCTGCATATAGCCTACCTACGCTGTAAAAAAAGCCAACTTAACCAATTGTTTAATCAGCATCATTATGCGAGTTGAGTGGACTTGAAAAGGACAATCGTTTCAGTTAACGTGTTAAAGTTGGTTTACTCAAGAAACTCTGCTCGAAGCGAGCTGAATTTGACCCATCTTGTTGAGTATAATTAGAAATTTATGTTTGCGCAAAATCACTCAAGACCACACGCCCATCATTATCATATTTCCCAGCATGCTCTATTGCATGGTGATTTTTTATTTGTTTCAAGGCCTGTGTTTTTATATGTACATTAATTGGTTGATTAATAATATAATACAGAAATATAAATAACATACATTTTTCTAAACTAATCCAATCTGTCAGCAGACTGCTCCTATTACTGAGAAGGCTGTCCCAGTAAACCATGAGTTCCAGACCACTGTGTTAGGGTGTGACTAGTCATCAAAGAAAGGCCTTAATGGGATATATAATGTACTGTCCAAAAAATTGTTAGCTTTTAAACATAACATATTGGTGTTCACTTAGAGAATCACAGGCTACAGAATTAAAACCATTGAATACAAAAACCAGCTCTCTGTTGCTAACAAATATAGTCATGGGTAGTAACTACAATTCACTCGAAAGGCAAGGCACACTGGGAAATGTGCAAATAAGCTATAGTAAATTCTCAAGTTGAATTGTATGTTCACGCCACCTGAAATTCAAAGTTGAGTGAACATACAATTCAACTTGAGAATGTATGTTGGTTGAGCTATATGCCCAAATGTTGAGCAAACTCACTATCCTATTACAGCTAGTTGCCTAACAATTGTATGATGAATCAACCTCTTTTGTTTTACAGCATACTGCTCTTTAATACTAATGCATCATTTGGTATGGTAGGCTGGGCCATCTATGGATACTTTTTCCAATTGTCAGTTGGTTAATTAGACTGTTGAACCATTCAGGTATTAACAGAACCAAGAGTGAGAACCAGTCATCTAAGTCAAATTGTTTTGAACTAATATGTTTCAGACTGTGATCCAGCACAGTGCTGCAGTAGTCTTGTTGTGGAAAAGGACAGTAGCACTACGTAATGGAATCTCTGATGTGCTGTCTCGCGTCTAGTTTACAGTTTGTCCTGTCCCATCCATCGTTTGACACACACACACACACACACGGTAGTGTCTGTAGACTCCTGTGTGGCTCTGCGTCTGGATGTCTGGACAGAATCACTCACTGCAGCAGGCTGGATGTCTGGGACATATACAAGACGGACAGATACACGCACATGTCCACACACAAGGTCAGAGTCTCAAGTCGAATCACAAGTAGAACGGGTCGAGCCTCGAGTCGAATCACAAGTAGAACGGGTCGAGTCTCGAGTCGAATCACAAGTAGAACGGGTCGAGTCTCGAGTCGAATCACAAGTAGAATGGGTCGAGTCTCGAGTCAAGTCCAAGTCGTGCATTCGAAGAGCAAGTCAAGTCGAATCAAGTGTCAAGTCAGACAAAAAAACTCTTGGGACTATAAGGTTCATTATGACATTTTTGTCAAAAATTAGTTAGTTCCATTTGGTAGAACTTTAGATGGTTAAGTTGGTTATGTTCTATCTGCATAAAGCCATTTGAACTTGGCTCTATAAGGTTCTATCTGCAATCCAATCACAAGTCTGAACAAATACAGACGGACCAATCAGAACACGTCTTTGCCATCTCACTCTAAGTACAATCTAGCTAGTCTAGCCAGCAATAATAGCACACAATCAAAAAAATAACACTGTCAGAAATCTTAAGAAAGAAAAATTTACTACCAAACAGTTCTGAAATCTGGGATGTGAAAACTTTGATGCTCAATATCTCAGAACTATGCTTTGCGCAGATAGAACCTTAAAATCGCACGGTCACAAAATCTTGGTCTATTATCGAGGCTACCGCACAGCCCGAACACGAGCGCACAATCGCTACACAAATGTATCATGTCATTACAGCCATAAAAGGTGATGCATTTTCAAAACGCAAGATACAGAAATAAACTGCGTTTAACACCTGCATTTGGAGCTGAAAGTCATTCATGTTAATAGTCAATATCAACTAGGGATATCATGTCACATTGTCACTTCTCTGGTGTCCAGACCAGCAGGATCATAAGGCCTACCTGGATGGAAAGCATGATCTGTCTGTAGCCTTCTTCTTCCTCACAAGGATCGTCATTAATTTGTCAGAAAATGTTACATCTTCATCTCATACCCGAGCTAAGGTAGAGTGATGCTACAGCTACACTGTTTCTTTAAACATACAGTCAGTACCACCACTGAGGTGTATCATTATAACCCACCCAAACTAGGCATGTCTGAAATATGAAAATGATCAATGAAATCACCAGGTAGCCTATTGTTCTGGCAAAAATGCGTCCGTTGCAGATTGCTAAACTGTATTCTATATGGATGATATCAGCGTAGGTAGGCAGGCTACTCTGTTTTTGCCAGGTAAAACCGGAGAAAATTAAACAAGCGCTTTCTGGTCACTAATCTGGATACAGGCGCTCGCCTTTGTGCTTCAATGCTGATGACTGGTCAACGGTTTTACGCAATGTATTGGTTCTGAAACAAATGTTTTTGAAACTAAATTTGGTGCAATGCCGTAGGCCTATGTTAGTGACCAGATCGAATAGGCAAAGTGACTGCTGATTGACAGTTTTGCTGGACCAATCAGGGGGCGGAGGGTGCATTTCAGTAGCCAATCAGGTTTTTTTGCAAATGCGATACTCTCTCTGGCTGTGGAGAGTAGCCTAATCCATGGAGACTGTGCCACAAAACGAATGTCAAAACTTGACAGAACCTGGCTAGAAAATGTAAAGTGATCAGTCTCATATAAAAGTCAAGTCACAAAACGAGTGACAAAACCTCATTTTATTTTCTATCAAGTCGAGTCTCAAGTCATCAAATTTGTGACTGGAGTCAGATTTGAGTCCAAGTCATGTGGAGCCACACTCACCCTCTCTTTCACTCTCTCTCTCTTTCTCTCTCACTTGCTCTCTCTCTACCTCTCTCCCTCAATCTACATACACACAGCACTAATATCCAAGGGTGTCTCCATATACAGACGCATTCTCTGATGTCACACACACACACAGATTCCCAGTTCAGACCATAATAAACACTATGTCATGGTGAAAGCTCCGGTTGTGTCGTGAACAGAGTATCATTATAGCAGGTTGAGGGTACCTACAGGGGACCCATTCGGACCTCAAAATAGAATGCCCCCTACTTACACACACACACACACACACACACACACACACACACACACACACACACACACACACACACACACACACACACACACACACACGCACACACAGGCACACACGCACACACACACACTGGATGCCGACCATGTCAGTCAACCCTCATTCACTTTGTCACTGTGAACATCCTGTGACATTTCTCTTCAACTATGGTCCAGACACATTCTAAAATTAGCACACACACATACTGTTATAAATCATACGATCAAAATAACCACTGTAATGCAACATTGGTCCATGGCTGTGTATAAATTATCATCCATTTGAGGCCTTAAAACAGCACTAGATACATTTTGACCAGTGAGTAACCCCAACATAATTACAATCCCCACCCTAACCTTAGTACATGATGTTACTACCATATGGTACTCCCATACCATACCATATCCATAGATCCTCCACCTAGTTGAATGGGATTTCACTACAGACAGACATAGGAACAGACAGATAGAAATATGTCTATTGGTTGACAAACAGCAGCAATAGGTATCCATTAGACTAGTCTGGGAGCAGAGGAGCCATGACACAATAGCCTGACAAGACCATGGGAAACGAGGTCAGCTGTGACTGCCTACGTCATTGGTTACCAAACGGGTGTATGTATGCCTCTGTCGGACTGTTTGTTTGTTGTTTGTTTCTATCTATTTAGCTATATCATCTAGGTTATCCTTATTCTTGCGGATGTGTATGTGTGTAACAGTGTGTGTCCAGAGACATAAGGCGGGCTTACAAAACCCCAGTCAAACACCGCCCACCCTCCTCACCTCACCACTCCTCAACTCACAACTCCTCACCTCAGCCTCCTCACCTCAGCCTCCTCACCTCACCCTCCTCAACTCACCACTCCTCACCTCACCTCAGCCTCCTCAACTCACCCTCCTCAACTCACCACTCCTCACTCTCTTAACAGGTTTCTCCAGTACTGTTTGTCCCAGCTGATGGGTCTAATGCAGCTACAATGACTACTCTCACTACAGGTGCTCTGAGAGAGAGAGAGAGAGAGAGAGAGAGAGAGAGAGAGAGAGAGAGAGAGATGGCGTGAGAGAGAGATATATAGCGTGAGAGAGAGATAGATGGCGTGAGAGAGAGAGAGAGAGATGGCGTGAGAGAGAGATATATAGCGTGAGAGAGAGATAGATGGCGTGAGAGAGAGAGAGAGAGAGAGAGAGAGATGGCGTGAGAGAGAGATATATGGCGTGAGAGAGAGATAGATGGCGTGAGAGAGAGAGAGAGAGAGAGAGAGAGAGAGAGAGAGAGAGATGGCGTGAGAGTGCATAAGTATGAAATCAGGGGGGTTGTGATCTTTTTCAAATGTCAGCGAGACCACCGTGTGTATTCCTGTTATATGTTCCAACCTGTTGAGTGATGTATCAGAGGCTTTGAAAGAGGTAGGGGACAGGACCAGCATCAATCAGCCTCAACAGCTCCATAAGTCGTCCCCTCCAGTCCCCCTTAACTTTAGCTAACCCCTCAATCCCTCCGTCTGTGGTTCATATGAGTGATGGCTGAACGGATCTCAGAAATTCCTTGACCTTTGACCTCTCTTTTACCCTTAGGCTTCCCAGATCCGGTGTTCCTGGCCTGTTTCCAAGCCCACACCGGCAGAGCGCTGTGTGTGTCGGATCGTTTACAGGGGCCCCGCCGCATCTGGAATGTATTCCCAGTTTTACTCCCGTTTATGGAATTACATGGATCCTGTCCTCCGTCTCCCCTGGTTTTAACCGCCTCTAAAATGGGGCACACCTTAAGAGGGCCAGCCGGTGAGGTTATGCCCCCACAGACGCTCTCAATATGGGGCTTGGCGGTGGGGTTATGCCCCCTCGTAACAAGCCTGGGGGGGGCAGTAAGGGGGCTGTGGAAACGCCCCGGGGGGAAACCTGAGACAGAGGGGGTCCTGAGGCAGCCGGGTTACAGCAAGGGCATCTCGTCTCCTACCCTGGTTCTTCTAACTAGCTGGGGTAAAAAGGTGAGAGTGTAGGGTGAGGGTCATCCTGCTCAGCATCTAGTCTCTGTCTGACTGAGAGGTAGTAAGTTACACAGCAGTAAACCAGGATTCTTGTTGTCTATAATGAATGCTTACACAACCACATACATGATGAAGTGCATGGGTATAAATTGTGCGAAAACAGGAGTAACCGCAATGCAAAACTGTTTTCAGCCATGTCAAAATACTTGTAGTCACATGTTTTTAAATCAATTTTAAAGCTGTAGTAGAGCGTGTCATGAATTTTAAGTTCCTCTACGTCCACATCACTGAGGACTTGTCATGGACCAACAACACCGCCACTCTACTGTACCTAAGGCAGCTGAAGAAAAATGGCATGCCACCCAGGGTCCTCTCCAAATTCTACCGCTGCACCATCGAGAGCGTCCTGACTGGTTGCAAACACAGTCTGGTATGGAAAATGCGCCACCCATGACCACAAGGCCCTCCAGCGGGTGGTGAAGACAGCCCAGTACATCATTGGGGCCGTGCTTCCACCCATCCAGGACATCGACTCGAAACAGGGAGGAAGGCAATCAGCATCCTCAAGGACCCCACACACCCCAGCCCCAAGCTCTTTCTCTCCCTTTCCGTCTGTAGACGGTATCGGAGCAGGAGGTCTGACACCAACAGGCTCAGAGACAGTTTCCATCTACATGCCATCAGACTACTGATCACTTGAACTGAACAGACCACCTGCTATGATTCTCTGCACCTTATCACACAGCACAATCACTGCTACCAGACTTTTGTTATACTGCTCAATTTCTACACTTGCCCCCATCCCCTCTTTCACCATACACTTGTAAATATTGTACTATAAATTATGTATTCCATTCTATTGCCATTTACTTTATGTTTGTATTCTTATTTTGTACTATTTGTTATTGTTGCTGCATCGTCTCGATGGAATTTGCAAGTAAACATTTCATTGGACAATGTATACCATGCGCATCCCATACATATGACTAATACAATTTGAAACTATATCAAGCCTTATCTAATCAGAATCAGAATAACGCTAGCATTAGCTAACACAAGCGAACACTAGCCCAAGTGTTATGTACTTGAGTGAAGACCCAAAAGCGGTTTTAACAGAAAACAGAGTTCTTTAATGAAAAACAGGAATGGCATAAATCCTCTTCCAACGTTGTCAATGGAACAAAAAGAACGTTAGTATAGTGCAGGATGCACCTGCCAGGCAGACTCCGACAGGATAGGACAAGGTGGAAGCAAACGAGACGACAGCTTGCTTCTGGCATCAAAAACACAAACAAGAATCAGACACTGAAAGTAGCAGGAACAGAGAGAGAAATAGAGACCTAATCAGAGGGGGAAGAGAGAACAGGTGGGAAAGAGTGAATGAGCTAGTTAGGGGAGATGTAGAACAGCTGAAGAATGAGAGACAGAGAAGGTAACCTAAAAAGACCAGCAGAGAGAGACAGAGTGAAGAGAAAGGACAGGAACAGACATAACAAGACATGACACCAAGTCAAAATCCCAAGGTAAGTAGTACATCTTAATTTGATCACTCTTTTGTTGCTGAGAAATGTCCTGCACAGCAGGACATGCAAACTTGTGTTGTATTCAAGGTTTAAAAAGGCTTCTAAAGTTTGTAATTTCCACTTTAAAATGTCAAACTTAATTTGCCCTAACAAAAAATGTCCATTCATTATAATCCACACAATGAATCACATTTCCTGTTGCTGCAGGATTATTTTCCTGCTGTAGCAAACTGGCTCAAATTAAGATCCAACATCTGTACAGTGCTGTGAATTTTTTTGTACCCGCTTTCTGATTTTTTCTATTTTTGCATATTTTTTGGGACCGAATGTTATCAGATCTTCAACCAAAACCTAATATGAGATAAAGGCAACCCGAGTTTGCAAATAAGGGAAAAAATGTAGGCTTGTTTTATTTATTTAATTTACATAGTTATGCAACACCCAATTCACTTGTGTGAAAAAGTAATTGCCCCCTTTACACTCAATGATCTGCTCGTTTCAAGTCCTGCCGCAACATCTCAATTGGGATTTGGTCTGGACTTTGACTCGGCCATTTTTATTTTATTTTATTGTTTTCTTTTTACCATTTTCATGTAGACTGGATTGTGTGTTTTGGATCATTGTCTTGCTGCATGACCCAGCTTTGCTTCAGCTCACAGATGGATGGCCTGACATTCTCCTGTATAATTCTCTGATACAGAGCAGAATTCATGGTTCCTTCTATTCAGGCAAGTCGTCCAGGTCCTGAGGCAGCAAAGCATCCCCAAACCATCACGCTACCACCACCATGCTTGAACATTGGTTGAAGGTTCATACTGAGGAATGCAGTGTTATGTTTACGCCAGACATAGTGGGACCCATGTCGTCTAAAAAGTTCGAATTGTGACTCATCTGTCCATAGAACAGTCTTCCAAGAGTCTTGATGATCATCCAGGTGCTTCCAGGTGATTTTTGGCGAACTTGAGTCAACGTTTTGGATGAGATGAGTCTCATTATGTCTGAGGAAATCCAAACACTACATTCCAAAGTAAGAACCTCATTCCAACGGTCAAGCATGGTGGTGGTAGTGTGATGGTTTGGGGATGCTTTGCTGCTCCCTAGTCAAAGTCCAGAACAAATCCCTATTGATATGCTGTGGCAGGACTTGAAACAAGCAGTTCATGCTTGAAAACCCACAAATGTCGCGGAGTTAAAGCAGTTCTGCATGTAAAGAGTGAGCCAAAATTCCCCAACAGCGATGTGAGAGTCTGATCAACAACGACAGGAAGCGTTTGGTTGGAGTCATTGCAGCTAAAGGTGGCACAACCAGTTATTGAGTGTAAGGAGGTAATTACTTCACACAGGGGAATTGGGTGCTGCATGGGCTATTTGTAAACTCAGGTTCCCTTTTTTATACAACAAATAGGCAAAAATAGAGAAAATCCGAAAGGGGGCAAATACTTTTTCAAAGCACTGAATATATCATATAACTACATATTGTAAGCTGACAATTGTGGAAATATTATAGTTTTTCATCCTTAGTTTTATTGAATTTGATTAATACTTGAAAAGAAACCAGTGCTTTTTCACAGCACTGTACGTCAAGTAATACAGTGAGTGGATGAGTTCATCTAGCGAACAGACAATACAATGTGAAGCTCATCTGAGCACTGAAATACGGTAGTGTACTAAACAACGCCAGCAGCATACCACCCTGCATACCACTGCTGGCTTGCTTCTGAAGCTAAGCAGTGCTGGTCCTGGTCAGTTCCCAGACGGGAGACCAGATGCTGCTGGAAGTGGTGTTGGAGGGCCAGCAGGAGGCACTCTTTCCTCTGGTCTAAAAAAAATATCCCAATCCCCCAGGGCAGTGATTGGGGACACTACCCTGTGTAGGGTGCCGTCTTTCGGATGGGATGTTAAAGGGTGTCCTGACTCTCTGAGGTCATTAAAGATCCCATGGCACTTATTGTAAGAGTAGGGGTGTCAACCCCTGTGTCCTGGCTAAATTCCCATTCTGGCCCTCAAACCATCACGGTCACCTAATAATCCCCAGTTTACAATTGGCTCATTCATCCTCTCCCCTCTAACTATTCCCCAGGCCGTTGCTGCAAATGAGAACGTGTTCTCAGTCAACTTACCTGGTAAAATAACAGATAAATAAAATAAAAAACTAGGACTGGCCTATGTCTTTTTAATGGACAGCACTAAAATGCTGTGAGAGATAAATGGATGAGTATCTGTTGTCAAACACACTAAATGAAAGCCATATCTGGGCTACCCTGGGGCGGCAGGGTAGCCTAGTGGTTGGACTAGTAACCAGAAGGTTGCAAGTTCAAACCCCCAAGCTGACAAGGTACAAATCTGTCGTTCTGCCCCTGAACGGGTAGTTAACCCACTGTTCCTAGGCCGTCATTGAAAATAAGAATTTGTTCTTAACTGACTTGCCTAGTTAAATTAAGGTAAAATTAAAATATCACCAAGGTTTTTTGTCTTGGTTTTGCATTCTATTTCTGTCTTTAGAGTCTCGTTTCAAACCTACAGGCCTCCGTTGAACTCAAAATAACCCTTGGGCTAGGCAAGGGATAAACGGCAACACCGTATGGCTGAACTGAGAACATTTCTCACCAGCAACTACTGTACTGTTCCAAACTGGACAAACACCACGTACTGTGAAATGACACAGCCATATGGAACTAATCCCCTCCACTCACTGTGAGGCGATATCAGAGCAGGGGTAAATTGTTGTTATGACTGGGAGGGATGCTTGGATTTCAGCATCTGAAAGAGTCAGTGTCATAATGTAAGTCACTTACTGAGGCAGATAATGACTCAAGTGTAGTTATCCAAAAATGGGGTAATGTGTCAATGTGCTTTAGTAGCTATTTTCGCCACTCTATCTCAGGCTGTGTTTGTGTCAGTGTGTGTACAGTATGTGTGTGTTTGTGTGGGTCAGTAAGTGTGTGTGTGTGTGTGTGTGTGTGTGTGTGTGTGTGTGTGTGTGTGTGTGTGTGTGTGTGTGTGTGTGTGTGTGTGTGTGTGTGTGTGTGTGTGTGCGTGTGTGTGTCGCCTATGTCACTTCCCATTTACCTCTCCATGGGGGTTTAATGTCTTCTGTAGTTGGCGATGGTTATGTAGTGCATTATTTAAATTCTCTCTCTCTCTCTCTCTCTCTCCCTCCCCCTCACTCCTCCTCATCTCGCTCACTTTCTCTGCTGACCACCCCCTTTTTCATAACTTTCACTTAACTATCTCTTGCACATTTCACTCCTTCTCTCTCTCTCCCCTCCCCTACTCCCTCTTCCTACTTGACCACTCTCCCACCCTCTTGCTCTCTATTTATCACCTGTCCTTTCTTCCTCTTCAGTATTATTCTCTGTCTGTCAGAGTGTGTATGAAGCATGTTTGTGTGTCATGTGTTAACTGAGAGCCCAGAGTGGGTGGTGTGGTCAGCCAATTTGTCAATGCTTGACAGGGCGATCGTAGTCTTCCTGTGTTGGGCCGATGTCATCCTGGCAACAACCAAACAACAACAACTTACAACACCATAAAAAGGAGAGAGCTTGGAATTTGAGAGAAGTGGTTCACTAAATGCAAATCATCACCACGAACATTATCATCATCGCCGTCATCATCATCATTGGATCAGACTTAATTGAGTCAAGACTAAAAGTAAACATTGCGCCCCTATAGGAGGTAAACATCAGTATGGGCACTTTCGTAAGCATAAAAAATATTAGCCCAAAATTTGGACAAACCATTATTTACGAGTTACACTATAGAATCAATATGTAATTGGAACTAATGAAAATATTGTTTCATCCTATTTCTAAACACAGACGAAAGGGAAATATTACCAAAGGGAAGATTAAGGGGAAGATTACCCAAGTACATACTGTACATGAACAGACACTAACATAATTAGCCAGGGAGAAGGTAATTGATGGACATTAATTTATAGCCAAGTAATTCCCCACAGCCTATTCTGAGCTGTAGCTATGCCAGCTACAGTATGTGCAACTTTCAACTGGCTGACTCAGAGGAGCTGTCCAGCTGCTTACAGCCTTCAGTCATCACCAACGAGACAGACGAGACAACCCAGCAAACCGGGAACATTCCAATAACATTTGCTAAGATTGCCATTACGTTCAAGTTAGAGTTTTAGCAAACATTACAAAAACATCCCATTTTGTTTTTGATAGGAAACTATTTAAAACATTTTCCCGAATTTGTTTTCATGAAATATCCTCGGAATGTTCTCCAAACATTCGCAAGAATGTTGTGTACAACATCTGTAACAACCACAACAGAACTTTCCCCAAAAGTTCTCATTAGGTTTCCAGGCAATGCATTGTAATAACACAATGTACCAGTAATGTTTTTCCGGCAAATTAAAGTTGTATCTCTGAAAGTTCCCAGAACATTAAGTAAGGTCATGGCAAATCTTTTCATAATACAACAACTGTCCATTCGTGGTGATGATTATACACTGTACGCAACATCTAAAGTGTTGGTCCCATGCATCATGAGCTCAAAAAAAGATCCCTGAAATTTTCCACACGCTAAAAGCTTATTTATCTCAAATTTTGTGCACACATTTGCTTTAATCCCTGTTAGTGAGCATTTCTCTTTTGCCAAAATAATCCATCCACCTGACAGTTGTGGCATATCAAGAACCTGATTAAACGGCATGATCATTACACAAGTGCACCTTGTACTGGGGACAATAAAAGGCCACTCTAAAATGTGCAGTTTTGTCAAACAACACAATGCCACAGATGTATTGAATTTTGAGGGAGCGTGCAATTGGCATGCTAACTGCAGGAATGCCCACCAGAGCAGTTGCCAGAGAATTTAATGTTCATTTCTCTACCATAAGCCACCTCCAACGTCTTTTAGAGAATTTGGCAGTACGTCCAACCGCAGACCATGTGTAACCATGCCAGTCCAGGACCTACAACATCCGGCTTCTTCACCTGCGGGGTCGTCTGAGAACAGCCACCCGGACAGCTGATAAAACTGTGGGTCTGCACAGCCAAAGAATTTGACCTGACTGCAGTTTGGCGTCGTAACTGACTTCAGTGGGCAAATGCTCACCTTCGATTGCCACTGGCATGCTGGAGGAGTGTGCTCTTCACGGATGTATCCTGGTTTCAACTGTACTGGTCAGATTGCAGACAGCGTGTATGGCGTTGTGTGTGTGTCGCGCTGCATGATACTGACTGGTTTTCTGATGCATGCCCGTACCTTTTTTTTTATATATACTATCTGTGACCAACAGATGCATATCTGTATTCCCAGTCATGTGAAATCCATAGATTTAGAGCCTAATTTATTTATTTCAATTGACTGATTTCCTTATATGAACCGTAACTCAGTAAAATCTTTGAAAATGTTGCATGTTGCGTTTATATATTTGTTCAGAGTAGAATGTTTGTATAAAACATTTCCTTGATGTTGCAAGAATGTTCCTATAACACATTTAATCAAGATTCCCAGAATGTTCCGTTAGGTTGTGGGAGCAGTCTGGTGGGAACATTGTGGGGTCATCCTAAAATATATTGTATGTTCCCAAAACACAAAAAGTGTCCAGTTGTGTGGAAGATTCTACGATGGGGTTTTTTTGTGCAAAAAACATTCACTTGATGTAACAAGAACGTTCTCAGTACACATTTTGTCTGTTTTTTAATGGTTCCCAGAATGTTTTATAAGGTTTTGGTAACATTGTGGGGACATGACAAGAATATGTTCCCAAAACACAAATCTGTCCATTTGTGCTGACATTCCGGTAATGTTTGTATCAGGGTGCACAAAACATTCCTTTGATGTTTGTTGCAAGAATGTTGACATAACAGCCTTTCTGAGTTTTTTAAAGGTTCCCAGAACATTTAATTAGGTTTAGGGAACAGTGTGGGTACATTACAAGAGATAGGTTCCCAGAACACAAAATATGTTCCGTTGTGATAACATTCATCCAATGTTGGTTTTATGTTGCAAAGGACATTCCCTTAATGTTATAATCATTAAATAAGTCCGTTTTTATGACATTCATAGCATATTTGTTTTAGGTTCAACATAATATTCCATTGATGTTCACGCAATATACAGTGCCTTGCGAAAGTATTCGGCCCCCTTGAACTTTGCGACCTTTTGCCACATTTCAGGCTTCAAACATAAAGATATAAAACTGTATTTTTTGTGAAGAATCAACAACAAGTGGGACACAATCATGAAGTGGAACGACATTTATTGGATATTCCAAACTTTTTTAACAAATCAAAAACTGAAAAATTCGGCGTGCAAAATTATTCAGCCCCTTTACTTTCAGTGCAGCAAACTCTCTCCAGAAGTTCAGTGAGGATCTCTGAATGATCCAATGTTGACCTAAATGACTAATGATGATAAATACAATCCACCTGTGTGTAATCAAGTCTCTGTATAAATGCACCTGCACTGTGATAGTCTCAGAGGTCCGTTAAAAGCGCAGAGAGCATCATGAATAACAAGGAACACACCAGGCAGGTCCGATATACTGTTGTGAAGAAGTTTAAAGCTGGATTTGGATACAAAAAGATTTCCCAAGCTTTAAACATCCCAAGAAGCACTGTGCAAGCGATAATATTGAAATGGAAGGAGTATCAGACCACTGCAAATCTACCAAGACCTGGCCGTCCCTCTAAACTTTCAGCTCATACAAGGAGAAGACTGATCAGAGATGCAGCCAAGAGGCCCATGATCACTCTGGATGAACTGCAGAGATCTACAGCTGAGGTGGGAGACTCTGTCCATAGGACAACAATCAGTCGTATATTGCACAAATCTGGCCTTTATGGAAGAGTGGCAAGAAGAAAGCCACTTCTTAAAGATATCCATAAAAAGTGTTGTTTAAAGTTTGCCACAAGCCACCTGGGAGACACACCAAACATGTGGAAGAAGGTGCTCTGGTCAGATGAAACCAAAATTGAACTTTTTGGCAACAATGCAAAACATTATGTTTGGCGTAAAAGCAACACAGCTCATCACCCTGAACACAACATCCCCACTGTCAAACATGGTGGTGACAGCATCATGGTTTGGGCCTGCTTTTCTTCAGCAGAGACAGGGAAGATGGTTAAAATTGATGGGAAGATGGATGGAGCCAAATACAGGACCATTCTGGAAGAAAACCTGATGGAGTCTGCAAAAGACCTGAGACTGGGACGGAGATGTGTCTTCCAACAAGACAATGATCCAAAACATAAAGCAAAATCTACAATGGAATGGTTCAAAAATAAACATATCCAGGTGTTAGAATGGCCAAGTCAAAGTCCAGACCTGAATCCAATCGAGAATCTGTGGAAAGAACTGAAAACTGCTGTTCACAAATGCTCTCCATCCAACCTCACTGAGCTCGAGCTGTTTTGCAAGGAGGAATGGGAAAAAATGTCAGTCTCTCGATGTGCAAAACTGATAGAGACATACCCCAAGTGACTTATAGCTGTAATCGCAGCAAAAGGTGGCGCTACAAAGTATTAACTTAAGGGGGCTGAATAATTTTGCACACCCAATTTTTCAGTTTTTGATTTGTTAAAAAAATTTGAAATATCCAATAAATGTCGTTCCACTTCATGATTGTGTCCCACTTGTTGTTGATTCTTCACAAAAAAAATACAGTTTTATATCTTTATGTTTGAAGCCTGAAATGTGGCAAAAGGTCGCAAAGTTCAAGGGGGCCGAATACTTTTGCAAGGCACTGTACATTTTACCTTGTCTTGAAGGTCCTCAGAACATTTAGAAAATGTTACACTTAGGTTTGAAATATATTACCACAACATTCTCAGCAGGCAAATTGGATTGAATCCCAATTATGTTTCTCTTCAGATTTAATACCAATTTACATGATATAGAGACACATACATTTTTTTAACCTAATCCTAGCCAACATCGCTAACCCATAGATATACTGTTAACTGGGTTATTCACCTTCACATCACTACTGTTACAAAATACAGATACAAAACACCATAAAGATTAATGTATCAATATAAACTACAAAATAATTGGGATACTTGTATTTTGTAATGTATTTAATTAAAATATACATATATTTGCAAGTAGCCGGCCCGAACAGCAACAACGTTCTCGGTAACGGTTACAAAAAAAATAATGTTTTACTTGTTATGACTGTGATATGATGTCGTTTAACTACCTTAGTTGAGCAAGTCACTCTGGTTAAGCATGTCAGCTAAATGACCAAAATATAAATGTATGTGTGATAATGAGCATACCAAAATGAACTGCAAAGCACACTGTGTATTGTTTTATGGCAGAGCTAATTAGAATAATACTCAGCATTCTTTACAATTATACATATTTACATGTACATTTATATTTAGTTCATTTAGCAGACAGTTTTATCCCACCATAGTCAGACTTCTGATACCAATGCAGGGTGAAACCGCTGTAAAAGAATTGTTTAGAAAAGTATTTTTTACATTGAAAATACAAATTACAGTATTTTGTAAATAGAAAATACATTGGAGTGTAGTTCAGCCCAGCATAATTCAAATGACAAAATACTCAGAAGTAATTCAAATATTTCTAGTACATGTAACAGAAATACTACCCATCTCTGACTTCACCCATCCTCTTTATATGCTGCATACTTCTGCGCCCATATTTACAAGGTATTCATGACTATAAGTACTGATCTAAGATCACTTTTGCACTTTCAGATCATAAAAAATAAGCAGGGAGGGACCGTATCAAGCGTTTCAAAGTAGGAATTATATCGGGTGTGTTTTTGTTTTATTGAACAAGTTTTACTCAATGTTACATTTTTTTTACAGTTTGTCTAAATTCTGCATTTTTGATTCATACATCTTTTAGTAGAGTATATCTGAGCCTCAATTAATGCATAAAAAAACATGGTTGAAGAATATGTGGGACAGAACCTGCAATATTCAGATCTGCAGTAAAATAATTGACCACCAGTGGATAGCTAGCCTTGTGGTTTTTCTTCAGTCAAATATGGTCAATCAGGACACAGAACACAATTTCGGAGTTATTAAACTGTTCCCATCCTCTTCACATGCTGTGTACTTGTAAAACTATATTTTATGATTTTCTTTCTTCATTGCATGTGTTGTAAAATGCGATTTTAGTTGGATAGAGCTTCCTTTAAACAACCTGTATTCATGTGTATTCCTACGCTTCTTAAATACAGACTCAGCACCTTCAAACTAAATAAGAAAACAACCTTTTCTCAATTTTTAAATCACATTTAATTCGATTTTCAACACGTGACGAAGTAAGACAATCATCAAATACAATGTTACATGTTTCTTTGGGATCCCTTTCAGAACCTGAGATCTTCCGTGGCAATCACAGTTTAAATAGGGGTCTGCATATGCAAATGTGTGTGTGTAGTTGAGGTGCTGACAGTCTGTGTCTTCCGCGGGCAACACATATACGGTTAAACACACCGTTCATTCCCTTCCTCTCATAACTGTACCACAGCCCACATACACATACACATACACATACACATACACACACCGTAACACAACACATCCATGGCAACGAGTGAGAGGGGCGGGGACTCCTCAAAATACATATAGCTACCAAGAGAATGATTACCTAAATGGATATCAAATCCCTACCATTTCAGCACTTGAGGAGGCATATGAAACAAGAGCTGAGTCAAAGATCATAAATGGCCTCTTATATAGCTTAGCCATGTCTGATATAACCTTGTTTAACTCCCACATAAACCCACTGGCCTGGCAGAGGTTTAGTGCAGGAGGGGAGCCAGAGGAACAGCAAAAGACCATCATACACACACACACCCACACACTTGCACGGAAAAGTATACACACGTACACACACAATGACAGGGTATAAATAAATAAACAACTGAGTGAATCAACAATAAAACAATGAATGATTGAAATAATTCATGAGGAATGGAGGAGTGAGGGGGCTGATTGATCGAAGGAGGTGGGATAGGAGTGAAAAGAATGAATTAAACGTTAAATCAATGAAAGAACAACTGCACAATTGACAGAGGAAGCCCAAAATGTCCATCTCTCTGTCCCTTTCCTTCCCTCTCTCCATCCTCCTCTTTCCCTCTCTCCCTCAGTCCCTGAGTCACTGTTTCTCAGGGCCCTGTGGCCCTCTAGGTAATTTTATGTGACAGGCTGTGTCCTGGAGGCTAAGAGGAGGATTAGGCTGCCCAACTCCCTGAAACCAGCCAAAATCCACACCACAGAGCTCCTAAACCCCAACCATTCATAGAGCCTGATCCTGTCTGTGAGAGAGAGTGTGTGTTCGTGCGTGTGTGTGTACAAGTGAGCATGCGTGTTGAGTTCGAGCGGGAAACCACACACACACTACACAGTAAACAGTACACAGTACACAGTACACAGTACACAGGAGGCAGTATATGAGATTAGTCCCGATTAAACAGCCACTTAAGCTCTACTCTATATTACCATCTCCAATTTCCTCCTGCCTCTTTCAACCTAGGATACATCCCTGCATGTCTGGTCCTCCTGGGTGCATGTTTACTTGCAGTTATCAGAGACAAGTGGTACATTACATGCGGGTCACATGACGAGACTGCTATTTCCACCGTGGCCCCCTACTATACCTGTTTTGGATTCTTGCGGTCAATTTGTAGTTTACAAATTGTTTATAACTATGTTACGGCCCCTCGCCGTCCACTCAAGGAGAAAAATTGGTCGATGGTTGAATGTAAATGGTGGACTCCTGTCCTAAATTATATTCAAATACACAGAATTAAAGGCCATACGTAAAGCCATTGCAAAACTCATGGTACTAACCAATTTAGTTAGGTATTTCATTGAGAAAACGTTCTCAATCAATCATTCAAATGTATTTATAAAGCCCTTCTTACATCAGCTGATGTCACAAAGTGCTGTACAGAAACCCATCCTAAAACACCAAACAGCAAGCAATACAGGTGTAGAAGCACGGTGGCTAGGAAAAACTCCCTCGAAAGGCCAGAACCTAGGAAGAAACCTACAGAGGAACCAAGCTATGAGGGGTGGCCATTCCTCTTCTGGCTGTTATCATACAGAACATGTGGTTGTGCTAAGTACAGTTTCTTTGATCAGCATCTATGCTGGAAACATTCCAGGTAAAAGTTCCCTACAACTCCATACAACGTTGAGTTACAGCATTAGCTAAAGAGGTCAATCCCCTATCAGTCAGTAGATAATGTCACTTCAGCCTAATGCACTACACTGCCCCTAATTCCATTAATACAATGCACCATTCAAATCAACGGTGGGTACCTTACCCAAAACATCGGGAGACAGTAGGCAGTGAGTTAGAGGCCTGTAAAAGACTAGTAAAGATCTTTACAAGGCTTTGAGAACTTTAACACTCTCCAGTCCACACTCAGTTTCCACTGTAAAAGTTTGAGAGAGTTTAGGAGACAAGAGTAGGAGATGGAGGGAATGTGCGATAGAGGAGAATGAGAAAGCAAGTGCAAGACAAAGGAGAGTGACGATGAGGGAAGAGTAGGACAGCCAAGTGTGAGAAAAGGGGTGAGAGAAAGAAACAGTGAGGTAGTTGAGGATTGTAAAACACATATATTGGAGGAGAGCAAGATAAAGAAGAGCAAGAAAGGGCTTGAGATGGGTCTTGAAGTCAGTCATATTCAAAAAGTATGTTGTATGAGACAGAATCAATGCGTGTCCAATTCCCATCAGTTGCAGACTCAAAGTTCACACACGCACGCACGCACACGCACACACACACACACACACACACACACACACACACAATAGAATTCAGGACTGGTAGCCAGATGAAAGGCCTCTACTGACACGGTTACTATTTTTGGCCCAGGTATCAATCATGGGCTGTCTGAAATATTAAAGAGAGGCTTACAAAGAGTGAAATGAAATATGTAGAGTATCATTAGAAAAGACCTACATGTA
This sequence comes from Oncorhynchus masou masou, assembly GCF_036934945.1. NCBI lineage: Eukaryota > Metazoa > Chordata > Actinopteri > Salmoniformes > Salmonidae > Oncorhynchus > Oncorhynchus masou. The sequence goes on from NC_088235.1 coordinate 55,673,472, forward strand.
CATGACCCTTAAATAAGGGAGGAGTGAGTGAAAGAGAGATAGAAAGAGGGGGAGATAAAGTGGCAGAGGGGAAACAGAGAGGAGAAGAGCGAAAGGGACAGATGGAGAGTGGGAAGATGCAGAGGAGGTAGAGATGGAGAGAAGAGTCACCCAAGAATGGCAGGTTAAAGTGAGTCAGGGTGTGTATATATAGGGTATAGAGTGAAAGTGAGGGGGAAAATTGGATATTCGAAAGGAGTGATACTGTAATGAACACTAACACACACACACACACACACACACACACACACACACACACACACACACACACACACACACACACACACACACACACACACACACACACACACACACACACACACACACACACACACATACACAACCATGAGGGGGCAGGGAGGGGTGGGGAGTACACCATGTTGGTTAAAACATTGTGTGTGCATCAACAGAACCTCCATTGAAGATTATTTGTGGGAGAAGCAACCAGTGAGTGGAAATTACTTTATTTCCTCACAAATCTCGATTACTTACGGAGTCCTATTCTTGGATATTGCAGACATTGATTTATGTGTGTGTACCTGGAGCGCCAGTCAAGGCTTTCATCTAAGAGCAGTTCTACATCCCTGACTGCACTTTATACAGATAGGAGATGCCACAGGATAATGGGGATAAGTTCAAACATACACACAAACCAACCACCAGGATTTGTTTTTACATAGACAGGATGAGGAGTTGATTAACAGGACCTGGGTCAGGTGCATATTTCCTCCACTCTACTCTTCTCTCCTCTCCCTTCTCTCTTCTCTAATCTATTTTGTTTCCTCGTATTCTTGTTTGTAAATTAGGAACAGTTCAACTGAACGACTTCACAGTCTCCCCCTACTGTTTCATCGTCAGCTTAGGTGGTGCAATCAAACAAACACACACTCATGCACACACATTTGCACACATAGATAAATCAATTCCCAAATGAACACTTTAGTGACATAATAATACATGACAACCAAAGCAAAATGACTCCCCCCCCCCCCCCACACACACACACACACACACACACACACACACAAACAATTCAGCAGACCATGGTAATTAAGCCTATGGCATGGTACAGTACTGTTCTGTGTGGTTGTAAGAAGTGCTGTCCTAAGCAGATGTGTTATTAATATTTAAACGGAGGCCTTTTGAGGTTAGTCAGTCCCAGTGAGGATAACACTCTTTGCTTCGGCTTTGGCTCAGCACTCACATACAGTACATACTGTACACATTTAAGTTTGGACACACCTACACACCTATTAAAGGGTTTTTCTTTATTTTACTATTTTCTACAGTGTAGAATAATAGTGAAGATATCAAAACTATGAAATAACACATTTAGAATCATGTAGTAACCAAAAAAAGTGATAAACGAATCAAAATATATTTCATGTTTGAGATTCTTCAAATAGTCACCCTTTGCCTTCTTGACAGCTTTGCACACTCTTGGCATTCTCTCAGCCAGCTTCATGAAGTAGTCACCTGGAATGTATTTCAATTAACAAGTGTGCCTTGTTAAAAGTTAATTTGTGGAAATGTATTTCCTTCTTAATGCGTTTGAGCCAATCAATTGTGTTGTGACAAGGTAGGGGTGGTATACAGAAGATAGGCCTATTTGGTAAACGACCAAGTCCATATTATGGCAAGAACAGCTCAAATAAGCAAAGAGAAATGACAGTTCATCATTACTTTAAGACATGAAGGTCAGTGAATACGGAAAATTTCAAAAACTTTGACAGTTTCTTCAAGTGCAGTCGCAAAAACCATCCAGCGCTATGATGAGACTGGCTCTCATGATGACTACCACAGGAAAGGAGAGTTACCTCTGCTGCAGAGGATAAGTTCATTAAAGTTAACTGCAACTCAGATTGCTGCCAAAATGAATGCTTCAAGTAACAGACACATCTCAACATCAACTGTTCAGAGGAGACTGCGTGAATCAGGCCTTCATGGTCTAATTGCTGCAAAGAAACCACTACTAAAGGCCACCAATAAGAAGAAGAGTCTTGCTTGGGAAAAGAAACACGAGCAACGTCTTTCTGAGACACAGAGTATGTGAACAGATGATCTCTGCATGTGTGGTTCCCACCATGAAGCATGGAGGTGGTGGTGTGATGGTGCTTTGCTGGTGACACCGTCTGTGATTTATTTAAAATTCAAGTGACACTTAACCAGCAGGGCTACAACAGCATTCTGCAGCGATATGCCATACAATATGGTTTGTGCTTAATGGGACTATAATTTGTTTTTCAACAGAACAATGACCCAACTAACCTCCAGGCTGTGTAAGGGCTATTTGACCAAGGATGAGAGTGATGGAATACTGCATCAGATAACCATGCCTCCACAATCACCTGACCTCAACCCAATTGAGATGGTTTGGGATGAGTTGGACCACGGGAATGAAGGAAAAACAGCCAACAAGTGCTCAGCATATGTGGGAACTCCTTCAAGACTGTTGGAAAATAATTCCTCATGAAGCTGGTTGAGAGAATGCCAAGAGTGTGCAAAGTTATCATCAAGGCAAAGGGTGGCTACTTTGAGGAATCTCAAATATAAAATACGTTTATATTTGTTTAACACTTTTTTGGTTACTACATGATTCCATGTGTTATTTCATAGTTTTGATGTCTTCACTATTATTCTCCAATAAAGAAAATAGTAAAAATAAAGAAAAACCATTGAATGAGTAGGTGTGTCCAAACTTTTGACTGGTACTGTACATGTGCACACATGAGCACACACACACTCAGCCACTCATCTTTAGGAGCGACACGACAGCAACGAAACATCTGACAGACACATGGGAGAGATATAGTAAGAGAGTGAAGACGATGAGGGCTGTGTGCACACATGCTTGTGTAAGAATGTGCATGTGTACGATCGAGAGACAGTGTGTGTGTGTACGTCACTAAGCCAGTTGCACAGAGAAAGGAAGTATTGTAAATGAACCCCTAAAACGAGTGTTAGATCACAATGTCTGCTCTATATTTGGAATGTAATTTTTCTTATATGAGCTTTCTATCCTCACTGTATATTTGACAGTTTAGTGTGACTTTTATTTTGAAAGCAGGTGTTTTTTGTGGCCTTCTCTGGTTTACACGCCAAGGGTAAATGGGAAATGGGCACAAAAATAACTTTTTGTTAAGGTTGTTCAAGCACCCAAGAAACAACGTCAAATTTAGCAACTAGTTGGAAAGAGAACAAGGCATTTACTGTCTTTAAAAATGGTCTTGTTTCAGATATCTTTCTAATTCTTTAGAATGTGTACTGAAAGGATATTTGTGTTGTAATTGATGTTCTTAAGTCTGCTAGCGATATGACATTATTAGCTGTAGCCTAGCTCCAACTGTTTGTTAATATTAGTTAATCTTGTGCCAAATTAGCAAGCTATTAGCATGTAATCAACTTCTGTGCCTTGCAAAAGTATTCACCCATGGCGGTTTTCCTATTTTGTTGCATTACAACATACAACAATTTACATGTATTTTTATTTGGATTTTACGTAATGGACATACACAAAATAGTTTAAATTGGTGAAGTGAAATGGAAAAAATACTAACTTGTTTCAAAAAATTATAAAAAATATAAAACGAAAAAAATGGTGAATGCATATGTATTCACCCCCTTTGCTATGGAGCCCCTAAACAAGATGTGGTGCAACCAATTACCTTCAGAAGTCACATAATTAGTCAAATAAAGTCCACCTGTGTGCAATCTAAGTGTCACACGATCTGTCACATGATCTCAGTATATATACACCTGTTCTGAAAGGCCCCAGAATCTGCAACACCTCTAAGCAAGGGGCACCACCAAGAAAGTGGCACCATGAAGACCAAGAAGCACTCCAAATAGGTCAGGGACAAAGTTGTGGAGAAGTACAGATCAGGGTTGGGTTATAAAAAATATCAGAAACTTTGAATATCAAACGGGGCACCATTAAATCCATTGTTAAAAAATGAAAACAATATGGCACCTCAACAAACCTTCCAAGAGAGGGCCGCCCACCAAAACTCACAGACCAGGCAAGGACGGCATTAATCAGAGAGGCAACAAAGAGACCAAAGATAACCCTGAAGGAGCTGCAAAGCTCCACAGCGGAGATTGGAGTATCTGTCCATAGGACCACTTTAAGCTGTACACTCCACAGAGCTGGGCTTTACGGAAGAGTGGCCAGAAAAAAAAAGCCATTGTTTAAAGAGAAAAAATAAGCAAACACGTGGTGTTCACCAAAGGGCATGTCGGAGACTCCCCAAACATATGGATAAGGTACTCTGGTCAGATGAGACTAAAATTGAGATTTTTGGCCATCAAGGAAAATTTCTGCCGCAAACCCGACACCTCTCATCACCCCGAAAACACCATTGCCGCAGTGAAGCATGGTGGTGGCAGCATCATCCTGTGGGGATGTTTTTCATCAGCAGGGACTGAGAAACTGGTCAGAATTAAAGGAATGATGGATGGCACTAAATATAGGGAAATTATTGAGGGGAAACCTGTTTCAGTCTTCCAGAGAATTGAGACTGGGACGGAGGTTTACCTTCCAGCAGGACAATGACCCTAAGCATACTGCTAAAGCAATACTCAAATGGTTTAAGGGGAAACATTTAAATGTCTTGGAATGGCCTAGTCAAAGCCCAGACCTCAATCCAATTGAGAAACTGTAGTCTGACTTAAAGATTGCTGTACACCAGCAGAACCCAGCCAACTTGAATGAGCTGGAGCAGTTCTGCCTTGAAGAATGAGCAAACATCCCAGTGGTTAGATGTGCCAAGCTTATAGAAACATATCTCAAGAGACTTGCAGCTATAATTGCTGCAAAAGGTGTCTCTACAAAGCATTGACTTTGGGGGGGATAGTTATGCACGTATGAATTGGGCTGTTTAAGAAGGTTATAATCCTAAGCAACCTGCATACACATTGTTTGAAGTATAATAGGCCAACATAGCTACTGGAGTAGTTCAAACCTGTGTGCTAGACAACCTTGGTAGAGCATGGGTGGAATAGGCATTGTGGTGCTAGTGAATTTCCTTTCTTTTTCAGCTTCAGACCAATGCCTACTTCTCACTTAAAACATAGGTTTTTGTTTTTGATGGTTTTTAGAACGTTAGGTGATTACACAAAATTATCCAACATTTCAACATGCGAAAGGTATCTTTCAAAAACGTAATTTTGCAATTCAAATTATGTAAAAAATGTGTTTTGTCTCACATATTTTATTTTTCAGTGTAGTGCTAGGGCAAAAACCAAAACGTGCCCCCCTTGGGGTCCCGGGGACCAAGTTTGGGAAACCCTGCCATAGCTTAAGCATTTAAATAAGCCGCCTCAAATTTGCAGCCATCGGTGATCATTTCTTTCTAGGAACTGATCCGTCCTCAGTATCTAATGTTAAGGTAATATTTGAATGGAGAATGCTGATCAGAGAGCAGCACTGTCTTTCTTTCAATCCTATTAGTATCGACACATGCTCTAACGACACACTTATTAAAAAGTTCTCCCTACGTGGTGTTTTAGGCAACCATGTGAGTTCTACGGCTGTTATAGATACGATGCATCGTTAAAACACTCATAAGCTTAAGTTCCATCGCAAAGTTCCATCACAAAACATATGGCTTCTCCCTTTAAAGAGGGGAGGGGGGTGAATATCAACAGCTGCTTTTCATTATGCACATACCAGCTCCTTTGACTCTCAAAGAACTAAATAAATTGAGTGAGCATTTGAGTGAGCATTTGGAAAGAGAGTCCCCCAGATCCCCCTTGTTGATGGCTACTTCCGACTAAGGGAACCTACGCCAATGTCTTTTTTTGTCTTTTTTTAGTGTAGTCCGGACTTGATTCCCTAAAAACACGCCACTTCGATACAAGTTACTTTCGTAGCACATTAGGAGAGCATTTTCGAAACATAGACATCTTTGTTTGGTTCAGATTTGGTCCGGGCCAGACTGGAACAAATCTGAACCAATATTAGACATCTATGTTTTACAAGTTTGGACAGTACAGGACAGTACATGACAGTAGAGTAGCGGTTCTCAGACCTCTCCATGGGGACCCTAGGCCGTTCCATGTAAATTATCTATTTACAGAGCTAGTGTAACGGATGTGAAATGGCTAGTTAGCGTTTCAATCGGTGACGTCACTTGCTCTGAGACCTTGAAGTAGTGGTTCCCCTTGCTCTGCAAGGGCCGCGGCTTTTGTGGAGCGATGGGTAATGATGCTTCGAGGGGTGACTGTTGTTGATGTGTGCAGAGGGTCCCTGGTTCGCGAGGGGACGGGTCTAAAGTTATACTGTTACACTAGCACACCTGATTCAACTTGTCAAATAATCCCCAAGCTCTTGAATAGCTAGTTCAGAGTTACAGCAAAATTGCCAAATGTACGGGGGTCCTTGTGGAGAGGTTTGAGAACCATGGCAGTAGAGCACAGTAGAGTGCAATACATTACAGTACAGTAAAGAAAAGTACAGAAAGTATTTAACATTTATTCAGAATCGAAAATTTACCTGATTTCAACGTCCGTAAAACGTCCCTGGTTCTGGCGAGGAGAGGGACGGAAGCTATACTGTTACACTAGCAAACATGCATTTGCATGCTTTTTACATGTGCATTTGTTTTCTCAGCTACAGTTTGAGTTGTTTCCTGTCTGACAGTGAAATGTGGCTAGCTATTACCATAGCTAGTGTTGCAAAATCCCATTACATTGCATGCATTGTAAGGTAGAAGCGTGATTTGCCCAAAGTTTGGTGTTGGTTTTGATGACTGATGTATCTTGCTAGCTAACTATTGTAATGAAACAGCAGGGAGCAGGTCTCGAACCCTCGACCTTCCAGTCTGAGGTCCGGCGCGCTATCGTCTGTGCCGCAAAAGCATGCTCGTGTGGCAGAGTCGTTACACTACTCCCTCCTTTCAAAGAGCGCGTCTTCACCCTAGCTTGCGACTTTACGTCTTACAGAAACACGCTCACCGGCCAAGCACACGCACTGTCGTGGATGCAAGGTCCGATGACTTCTGACACCAATGTAATGAAACAGCAGGGAGCAGGCCTCAAACCCTCGACCTCGAGCCCGAGGTCCGGCGCGCTATCGACTGTGCCAGAAAATATTGCTAGCTACCATTCTTTGCAAATTTGTTAGCTACCATTTAGCTGACTGGTGTTAGCTAGCTAAAGAGGCTAGCTGCTGAACTTTGGACAAGCAAGCTAACCTTAGCTAGCTAATCAAAATATATGTTTGCAATTAATGATTAACCTCAGCTTGAATACCACCATATAGCGATCTATAGTAGCCTAGGTTTTTTAAATGTACTTTTTTTTGCCTAGGTTTGTTATCAGTCACTTCTTGTAACTGGCAGCATTTTGCAACTGAAATTCTCGACCCGGTTAGACAGAACTGAGATTCGGCTAAAAAGATGTTAGCTTTCTCAGAAATGCTACAAAAAGCTAGCATCTAATTGGTCCTTAATGGAGGGAAATGAGCGCGTCAGAGCGATAAATTATTGTTGCACCTAACAACGTTGTCAATCCGACATTTTTTAATCCATTTGGATGCTATAGTCTCATTTTAATCCATCATCTAGAATTTGAGCTTGGTAAATGCCAGCTAGGCTGCTAGGGGAGAACGGTTCATAATAATGGCTGTAACGGAGAGCAAATGGAATGGCATCAAACCATATGTGATTGATACCATTACGCTCCGGCCATTACCATGACGCCGTCCTCCCCATTTAAGGTGCAGCCAACCTACTTCGGTAACAGCTGGACGGCTCATGACAAGAGGTGGAGAGTGTGTTGTGTACCACCAATCAATTGGCTTAGATATGATGGTAGAGAGATTTTAATTTAACACTGAGCTTCAACCAGTACCATACTATTGTGGGGGCTATCGACCCTACAATAGTAACATTGGTGTCTCAGTAAAAACACTCTTCTGTTATTAGATTGCTTACAATAAACCTACTAATTCCAGGTCACACACTCCTACACACAGGTTCACACACACCTCTGAATATTCCTAATCAAACAACAGTGTCCCTAATGTTGAGTTTGTGTTTTTCAGAACGCTGGGGAGAGACCCTGACCTTTACGATGGCAGGAGAGGAGATAAAGCAGTGAGTACGGTCTGTTCTGTAGCCTTCTCTTAATTGCTGCCTCCCCCCACTCTTCTTTCCCTCTGCATCCCTCTCTCCATCCCTTTATCATGTTCTTTCTGTCTCTTTCTGTCTCGTTCTCCCTCTTTCCATCTCTCTTTCCATCTCTATCTCTCTGTTTTGTTTTGAAACGCACACAAAGTATACTGAATAAAAATATAAACCAAACTGTTTCATGAGCTGAAATAAAAGATCCCAGAAATGTTCCATACGCACAAAAAATGTTGAACAAATTTGGTTACATCTCTGTTAGTGAGCATTTCTCCTTTGCCAAGATAATTCATCCACCAGACAGTTGTGGCATATCAAGAAGATGATTAAACAGCATGATCTTTACACAGGTGCACTTGTGCTGGGGACAAGAAACGGTCACTCTAAAATGCGCAGTTTTGTCACACAACACAATGCCAAAGATATCTTAAATGTTAAGGGAGTGTGCGATTGACATGCTGACTGCAGGAATGTCCACCAGAGCTGTTGACAGATAATTTAATTTCTCTACCATAAGCCTCTTCCAATGTTGTTTTAGAGAATTTGGCAGTACGGCAACCGGCCTCACAACTGCAGACCATGTGTACCACGCCAGCCCAGGATTTCCACATCCGGCTTCGTCACCTGCAGGAATGTCTAAGACCAGCCACCCGGACAGCTGAAGAAACTGTGGGTTTGCACAACTGAATAATAACTGCCAAAACTTTCAGAAACCATCTCAGGGAAGATCATCTGTGTGCTCGTTTTCCTCACCAGGGTCTTGACCTGACTGCAGTTTGGCTTCGTAACCGAAGAAACCATGGTGGCGGTGGGGTTTTGGTATGGACAGGCCTACGCTACGGACAACGAACACAATTGCATGTTATCGTTGGTAATACCGTGACGAGATCCTGAGGTTCACTGTCGTGCCATTCTTCCGCCGCTATCACCATTCAGCATGATAATGCCCATGTCGCATGGATCTGTACACAATTCTTGGAAGCTGAAAATGTCCCAGTTCTTCCATGGCCTGCATACTAACCAGACATGTCACCCATTGAGCATGTTCAGGTTGGGGTGCTCTGGATCAACGTGTATGACAGTGTGTTCCAGTTCCTGCCAATATCCAGCAACTTCGCACACCCATTGAAGAGGACTTGGAAAACATTCCACAGGCGACAATCAACAGCCTGATCAACTCTATGCAAAGGAGATGCGTCGTGCTGCATGAGGCAAATAGTGGTCACACCAGATACTGCATGATTTTCTGATTCACGCTCCTACTTTCTTATAAAGGTATCTGTGACCAACAGATGCATATCTGTATTCCCAGTTGTGTGAAAGTAAGTTATTTAATGAATTGATATAAATTGTCTGATTTTTATGCAAAACGGAGCATGGAGGGCACTTTTCTAATGCACACCAATCGGATTCCAGGTTTCAAGATTGCTTTGATCATGTGGACTGGGATATGTTCCAGGTAGCCTCAGACAATACCATTGATGTATACGCTGACTCTGTGAGACTGTTTATTAGCAAGTGCATCGGGGATGTTGTACCCACGGTGACTATTAAAACCTTCCCTAAACAGAAACCGTGGATTGATGGCAGCATTTGCGCAAAACTGAAAGCAAGAACAACCGCTTTTAATCATGGCAAGGCGATAGGAAACCGAAGGACCGAATACAAACAGTGTAGCTATTCACTCCGCAAGGCAATAAAAATAGCAAAGCGTCAGTATAGAGACAAAGTAGAGTCGCAATTCAATGGCTCAAACATGAGACATATGTGGAAGGGTCTACAATCAATCACGGATTACAAAAAGAAAACAAGTCCCATCTCGAACATCGATGTCTTGCTCCCAGACAAATTAAACAACTTCTTTGCCCGCTTTGAGGACAATACAGTGCCACTGACATGGCCAGCTACCAAAGCCTGTGGGCTCTCCTTCACCGTGGCCAACGTGAGTAAAACATTTAAACGTGTTAACCCTCGCAAGGCTGCCGGCCCAGATGGCATCCCTAGCCCCTTCCTCAGAGCATGCGCAGACCAGCTGGCTGGTGTGTTTACGGACATTTTCAATCAATCCCTATCCCAGTCTATTATGCCCACATGCTTCAAGATGGCCACCATTGTTCCTGTTTCCAAGAAAGTTAAGGTAACTGAACTGAATTACTATCGCCCCGTAGCACTCACTTCTGTCATCATGAAGTGCCTTGAGAGACTAGTCAAGGATCATATCACCTCCACCTTACCTGAAACCTAGACCCACTCCAATTTGCTTACCGCCACAATAGGTTCACTGTCGGTGCAATCACCATCACACTGCACACTATCCCATCTGGACAAGAGGAATACCTATGTAAGAATGCTGTTCATTGACTACAGCTCAGCATTTAACACCATAGAACCCTTCAAACACGTCATTAAGCTCGAGACCCTGGGTCTCGACCCCGCCCTGTGCAACTGGTTCCTGGACTTTCTGACAGGCCGCCCCCAGGTGGTGAGGGTAGGAAACAACTTCTCCACCCCGCTGATCTTCAACACTGGGGCTCCACAAGGGTGCGTTCTCAGCCCTCTCCTGTACTCCCTGTTCACCCATGACTGCTTGGCCATGCACGCCTCCAACTCAATCCTCAAGTTTGTAGACAACACAGTGGTAGGCTTGATTACCAACAACTACGAGACTGCCTACAGGGAGGAGGTGAGGGCCCTCGGAGTGTGGTGTCATGAAAATAACCTCTCACTCAACGTCAACAAAACAAAGGAGATGATCGTGGACTTCAGGATAAAGCAGAGGGAGCATCCCCCCATCCACATCGACGGGACAGTAGTGGAGAAGGTGGAAAGTTTTAAGTTCCTCTGCGTACACATCATGGAAAAACAGAAATGGTCCACCCACACAGACAGAGTGGTGAAGATGGTGCAACAGCACCTCTTCAATCTCAGGAGGCTGAAGAAATTTGGCTTGTCACCAAAAACACTCACAAACTTTTACAGATGCACAATCAAGAGCATCCTGTCGGGCTGTATCAACACCTGGTATGGCAACTGCTCCGCCCACAACCGCAAGGCTCTCCAGAGGGTTGTGCACTCTGCACAACGCATCACCGGGGAAAACTTCCTGCCCTACAGGACACCTACAGCACCCGATGTCACAGGAAGGCCAAAAAGATCATCAAGGACAACAACCACCCGAGCCACTGCCTGTTCACCCCGCTATCATCCAGAAGGCGAGGTCAGTACAGGTGCATCAAAGCTGGGACCAAGAGACTGAAAAACGTCTTCTATCTCAAGGCCATCAGACTGTTAAACAGCCATCACTAACATAGAGTGGCTGCTGCCAACATACAGACTCATCTCTTGCCACTTTAACACATTTAATAAATGGATTTAGTAAAGGTTTCACTAGTCACTTTAAATAACGGCACTTTAATAATGTCTACATATCCTACATTACTCATCGCATATGTACAGTGTATACTGTATCCTATACCATCTATTGCATCTTGCCTATGCTGCACGGCCATCGCTCATCCATATATTTATATATACATGTTCTTATTCATCCCTTTACATTTGTGTGTATAAGGTAGTCGTTGTGAATTTGTTAGATTACTTGTTAGATATTACTGCACTGTTGGAACTAGAAGCACAAGCATTTCGCTACACTCGCATTAACATCTGCTAATCATGTGTATGTGACCAATAAAATTTGATATGATTTGATAAAGCCACAAATAATTGTTCGCTAGCTAGTTACCCACAAACAATTGACATCTACCTTGCATAACATTAGTCTTAAATAATTTTGTCTGTTAAAATATCTGGTTAGCTAGATGATTACGATTCACATATAGCTAGCTGATAGTTATGAAGTAAAATGTATATCTTGTTTCCTCTATTGTTGCAATTGTCCTGGCTAAAAGAAGGTTCAGTGAATAGAGGGGTAGCGTGAGGTAATACAGTAGGGGGAGGGAGAGTGCTTCTCAAATGTATTGTTTAATCCGTTCTTCACTCTCTCGTTCTCACAAGAGCGTATTTAAGTGAACGTCCTCGGTGAATGCACAAGGAGCATGAGATTATGGAGTACCGTGGTCACGCCCTGACCTTAGAGAGCCGTTTTATTTCTCTATTTGGTTAGTTCAGGGTGTGATTTGGGTGGGCATTCCATTTTATCTGTTTCTTTGTTTTTGGCCAAGTGTGGTTCCCAATCAGAGGCAGCTGTCCATCGTTGTCTCTGATTGGAAATCATACTTGGGCAGTCCTTTTTCCCTCTTTCATTGTAGGATCTTGTTTTTTGCATTGGTTGTTATTTTGCCCTGCAGAACGTCACGTTCGTATTTTGTTTTGTTGTTGTCGGTGTTCATTCTAAAATAAATAGAATGAACACGTACCACGCTGCGCTTTGGTCCACTTCTTCCCATGACGATCGTGACAACTGTAGTACGCATATTGAGAAACACCTACGCATTCTCTCACTTTCCAATAAATCTATTTAATTTTAAGCCCAAGGTTTAGAAGAGGAAATCCAGTGTTATGAACTGAGAAATAAGTAGTATCCTACACCTCCCTGGCTCCTCAGCAAACAAAAAGAGGTGCTCATAACCCACACACACACAAACGCACACATGTCTAAACACACACGTCTACACACATACGCAAAAGCACACACAAACACACACACACCGGACAAACACACACAATGGGCCATCATATTGCTTTCACATAAGCCCTTTCATATTTGTAATAAATAGGAGAATGGGAAAGGAGGACATTCTGGGTATGTATTAGGATGTGGCCCTGTCTATATTTCCTCCAGTTCCCTCAGTCCCAATCTGTGAAGCAGATGAATGCAGCAAAGCTGAGCCCATCATGGGGTCCCCAGTGTCCAGAGCAGGTTCAGCACATACTCTGAGCACCAACCACACCTTATACTTGAGTTTAGTAAATATACACGTACTCTCCCCACACACACCAACATAGGAAAATATCCCACCTCCACACACAACGCACACACACACACACACACACACACACACACACACACACACACACACACACACACACACACACACACAAACATATATAGAGAACCTCCTCCTCACACTTGTCGTATTGTCAGAAAAGCCTTAGATTTTTCATAAACAAATAAACCTGCCACCTCCACATCCACTTACATTGCTGGCTGGCTTTGTAGGGTTATGAGAGCATATTTGATTGACATTACCATGTGTGCACATTATTATTATTGCAACCTATAACTTTCAGTCACAAGAATCTGTGAGCTATGTGGGAGCAGAATAGGTCACATGAAAACCTATGGAGAGTTTCATTCACTTACACAAACACCCTTAAATCCCCTCTCCAATAATGCACAGATTAAGTGGGCGAGCTATGGCAAACATAGGAAAACTAGGTTCTGACATACATACGAAGCAAAACACAGTCTATAAATGTATTTTTTATTTTTTATCTACTGCAGCTTATCGTAGAATTCAGTATGTGGGAGAACTATATAAAGCCACTGGTTATGTGAAAGCATATGACATCCTGTAGAAAGGAGGTGTTGTTAACTTAAGATAACCTTCACTGTGCAGGTTTGCCTAACACACACACACGCTAACATTGACATCCAATGCATTTAATTGGTCTTACAATATATTAGATGCCTCAAACTTGAAAGCCCATTTTCTCTTTGTCTATTCATCCTCCTATTGACAGAGTATACAACATTATACAGTAGGTCTGGCGGTGTGAGTGAGATCAGTAGAATCCCAGTAAGAAATCACAGAGGGGTGGATTTATTTCATATTTAATTTTCTTTATTGACTTGGCAATGGACCATCAATAGCCCTCCATATCAGCTATAAAATGCCAAAACATCCAACATAAAACTAAGTAGGGGAGCTAACTTAATTTAATGAGCAGCTTTCTTTGCTAACTAGACTGTATGGGTTCTGGGATGTTAGCTTGGCAGGGCTGGATGGATCCTATTACTTAGCTACTTCCCTTGTCTTCTTTTGTAGTTGCTGCCCTATTGCCCTATGAGTCAGTTCAAATCAAATCAAATGTTATTTGTCTCATGCGCCAAATACAACAAGTGTAGACCTGACCGTGAAATGCTTACCTACAAGCCCTTAACCAACAATGCAGTTCAAGAAATAGAGTTAAGAAAATATTTACTAAATAAACTAAAGTAAAAAAATGGAATAAAAAGTAACACAATAAAACAACAATAACGAGGCTGTATACTGGGGGTACCGGTACTGAGTCAATGTGCTGGGGAACAGGTTAGTCAATGTAATTTGTACATGTAGGTAGGGGTAAAGTGACTATGCATAGATAATAAACAGTGAGAAGCAGCAGTGTAAAAACAAAGGGGGGTCAATGTAAATAGTCTGGGTGGCCATTTGATTAATTGTTTAGCAGTCTTATGGCTTATGGGTAGAAGCTGTTAAGGAGCCTTTTGGACCTAGACTCGCTTGCCGTGCGGTAGCAGAGAGAACAGTTTATGACTTGGGTGACTGGAGTCTTTGACATTTTCTTACACAGAAGTGGTGACCATGGCAAGGTAACAAAGAAAAAGGGAAATGTGTTTCCTTCTCCACACACACACTCACAGTGGTGTAGTAAATAATTGAGTTTCTCTCTGACTCGTGGCAGTCTTGACACCGGTTATAAGGCGCCTGGCGAGCGTCGCCTCCGAAAGGGGCCAGCTTATTACCAAGGAAACTGCTGACTGAAAGGTCTGGCAGGTAAAGGGATGGAGGAGGGGGTACACCTGCAGGGACGGGTGGACTAAGGACCTGAGAGAGACACTGTCACACTAAAGGAAGGTGCCTTTCTTTGTCTTTGCAACTCTCTTTCTGGCTATGCTTTGTTTTCTTTCCCTTATTCCACCTCTGTACTTCCTCCATCTCTCTCTACCCAGACTGAAAGTCTCAATCATAACCAAGATGAACAAAGACGCGCTGAGTGAGAGAATGAGAGGCCGAGTGAAGTCAGAGGGGATATTGAAGAGTCAAGTCTGCGACGTGTGTGAACATGTTTCATTTAGCTGTACTGGTGAGTCCTAACATGAACAGAGAGCAAATGAAAGAATATTAGTAGCAAGAGAGAGAGCGAAACAGAAGGGGAGGACAGAAGGTGAAGGAGAGGTTTAAGTGAGAGAGGGGAGCTGACACTGTTCACATCCCTCTGTCTGCCAGGGTATGTGACCTGGTATCTGTTGCTGGCCTTATGAGCAAATACCTTCTTCATTTTATGTGTGTGTCTGTGTGTGTGCGTGTTTGTGTTCTAACTTGGGCTGAAATAGCATTGAACAATGGAGCAACAGTAGGGGATAGAATGTGCCCAATGTGGCACGCCAGCACACCTGTGTCTGCTGTTGTGGATCTCATTGGATGTTTGGTCAGTATGAGCCCACGTGATTGGGGCCAGCTTGTCACTGGCTGATCAATCTGATTAACCTATCCTTTTCATTCAGATCAGTGCAGGTGAAGGAGAGGAGGAGATGAGGAAAGGAAGATACTTTAGACTATTGAGATGCACCCCTGGTCCTTCTATCTAGGCCAGATGTAGGAGAGGAGACAAGTGTAGGCATGAAGTCTATTAGAACGCAGCCGTTCGCTAAAAGAGAAGAGTATGTGCAGACAGACAGCCCCCCTCCTCCCCCTCTGTG